>NC_053392.1:591394486-592079129 GCF_905171765.1 Bufo bufo | reverse complement strand
TATTAGACGCTATTTTGATAACAGCGTCTAATATACCTGCTACCTGGTCCTCTGGTGGTCCCTTTTGTTTGGATCGACCACCAGAGGACACAGATAGCTCAGCAATATGTAGCACCAAGCACCACACTATACTAAAACTTTTTACGCATTTGGATTCCGTGAGGGGTATGGCGAGTTCATGTGAGATTTAATTTTTTGACACAAGTTAGTGGAATATGAGACTTTGTAAGAAAAAATTTTTTAGACATTTATATTCCAGACTTCTTCTCACGCTTTAGGGCCCCTAGAATGCCAGGGCAGTATAAATACCCCACATGTGACCCCATTTCGGAAAGAAGACACCCCCAGGTATTCCGTGAGGGGCATATTGAGTCCATGAAAGATTGAAATTTTTGTCCCAAGTTAGCGGAAAGGGAGACTTTGTGAGAAAAAAATAAATAAAATCAATTTCCGCTAACTTGTGCCAAAAAAAAAAAAATTTCTATGAACTCGCCATGCCCCTCATTGAATACCTTGGGGTGTCTTCTTTCCAAAATGGGGTCACATGTGGGGTATTTATACTGCCCTGGCATTTTAGGGGCCCTAAAGCGTGAGAAGAAGTCTGGGATCCAAATGTCTAAAAATGCCCTCATAAAAAGAATGTGGGCCCCTTTGCGCATCTAGGCTGCAAAAAAGTGTCACACATGTGGTATCGCCGTATTCAGGAGAAGTTGGGGAATGTTTTTTGGGGTGTCTTTTTACATATACTCATGCTGGGTGAGAGAAATATCTCGGCAAAAGACAACTTTTTCCATTTTTTTATACAAATTTGCCATTTGACCAAGATATTTATCTCACCCAGCATGGGTATATGTAAAATGACACCCCAAAACACATTCCCCAACTTCTCCTGAGTACGGCGATACCACATGTGTGACACTTTTTTGCAGCCTAGGTGGGCAAAGGGGCCCACATTCCAAAGAGCACCTTTCGGATTTCACAGGTCATTTTTTACACATTTTGATTTCAAACTACTTACCACACATTTGGGCCCCTAGAATGCCAGGGCAGTATAACTACCCCACAAGTGACCCCATTTTGGAAAGAAGACACCCCAAGGTATTCGCTGATGGGCATAGTGAGTTCATGGAAGTTTTTATTTTTTGTCACAAGTTAGTGGAATATGAGACTTTGTAAGAAAAATAAATAAAAAAAATAAAATCATCATTTTCCACTAACTTGTGACAAAAAATAAAAAGTTATATGAACTCACTATGCCCATCAGCGAATACCTTAGGGTGTCTACTTTCCGAAATGGGGTCATTTGTGGGGTGTTTGTACTGTCTGGCCATTGTAGAACCTCAGGAAACATGACAGGTGCTCAGAAAGTCAGAGCTGCTTCAAAAAGCGGAAATTCACATTTTTGTACCATAGTTTGTAAACGCTATAACTTTTACCCAAACCATTTTTTTTTTTACCCAAACATTTTTTTTTTATCAAAGACATGTAGAACAATAAATTTAGAGCAAAATGTATTTATGGATGTCGTTTTTTTTTGCAAAATTTTACAACTGAAAGTGAAAAATGACATTTTTTTGCCAAAAAATCGTTAAATTTCGATTAATAACAAAAAAAGTAAAAATGCCAGCAGCAATGAAATACCACCAAATGAAAGCTCTATTAGTGAGAAGAAAAGGAGGTAAAATTCATTTGGGTGGTAAGTTGCATGACCGAGCAATAAACGGTGAAAGTAGGGTAGGTCAGAAGTGTAAAAAGTGGCCTGGTCTTTAAGGGTGTTTAAGCTATAGGGGCTGAGGTGGTTAATAGCGTCCTGGCTGCCATAGTAACACTGAAAGCATTTTGAAGACGGCTCCGTCTTCAAATGCTTTCAGTACACTTGCGTTTTTCCGGATCCGGCGGGCACCTCCGGCAACGGAAGTGCACGCCGGATCCCAACAACGCAAGTGTGAAAGAGCCCTAAGTGCATCTGAGATATCCAGGAGATACTCAGGAGGTAATCTGGAGGTGGATACAATCTAAAAAAGTAAGATTTGTTTGTTTAAAATCCCCTCTTTAAAATGGCAGACCTGGTTCTGTGCAGGAATTGTTGTGCTTTTATTTCAGGTTCCACTCTTGGGAGGTTTGGATGCTGTCTGATCTGTAGACAGCTCTCTGTAATGCAGCAGGAAAATCGCATTTTTGAAATCTGAGATTTGTAAATTAACTGTTAAACAAACTCAGGCTGAAAACGTTGCAATGCAACAGAGGCCCCTTAGAAATGGATGGGTTACTGCAGGTTCTGGTAGACTCCTCCAAGCCCAAGATGTGCCCACCGCTCTGGAGGAGTGAGCCGTGACACCTAAGGACAGGACCCTGCCCTGAAAGCGGTGTGCCTCCGCAATTGCAGCCCAAATGCAATGTGCGATTGCCACCGTGGAGGCCACCAATCCCTTGCGAGCACCCTTCAGAATGACAAAAAAGGGAGACAGTACGCCGGAAGGAACTGGAGGCTGCTATAATCTTCAGAGCCCTGACAACATCCAAATGGCGTAACTCCTTTCCTTTAGGGTGTGAAGGAGAGGGAACAGTGAGGGGAGGGCAATGTCTCGTTGATATGGAAGTCAGAGACCACCTTCGGGAGAAGAAGGAATGGGCCGGAGAACCGCCTTATCCTTGTGAAGAACCAGAAAGGGTTCTCTGCAAGAGAGCGCCGCCAACTCGGACACCCGTCAGATGGATGTGATAGCCACAAGAAAAAACTACCTTCCAGGACAGGAGTCGGAGTGAGATCTCCTGCAAAAGCTAAAGGGAGAAGTCTGGAGCGCTGAAAAGACTATACTCAGATCCCAAGGCGGTAGAGGAGGACGGTACGGAAGAACCGTATGGGCTACTACCTGAAGGAAGGTTTTTATGGCCCAGGGGACTCTGGAAAAGCTGTGTCCCCCAGGACAGAAGGCGCCGACACCTGACCCTTCAAGGAATGAAGGGCTAATCCAAGGTCCAACCCTGATTGTAGAAGGTTAGGACCGTGGGGAGAGAAAAACGGAATGGGGGAATGCCCCGGCTTTCACAGAAGCCCAGGAAGGACCTCCAGGTCCTATAATGGATCCTGGGCTATGCAGGCTTCCTGGCCTGAATCATAGTGCGGATGACGTCCGGCGAAAACCCTCTCCGCGTCAGAATGGCGGTTTCAATAGCCACGCCGTCAAACGAAGAGACCTTAAATGCTGATGGAAGACTGGACCCTGAGAAAGAAGGTTGTCTCCGAGTGGCAGTGACCAAGGTATGTCTTCTAGAAGGAGAACGAGGTCGGCGTACCAAGCGAGACAGGGCCAATCCGGAGAGACTAGGATCGTCGGAATGCCCTCCACTAGATCTTCCGTAGAACCTCGGTAGGAGTGGGAAGGGGGGAACACACAAGTAGGAAAACTCCTGCCAAGGAGAAAAAAACAGGGCGTGCACGCCGCATGCTTCCGGATCTCCTACTTGGGAGAGAAGGAGGGAAGCTTTCGTATAGTGGGAGGGATTCCCTGGAGAAGGAGGGATGTGGAGGGCGCCACAGTCCACCGGTCGGGACCGGAGCATGTCTGGAAATGAACGGGCACTGAACGAATGCCCCGTGCAATGCAGATGAGGGAAAGGTAGTAACGCAGAAGCTACCAAGGCTTGCGGGGTGGCTATGAATCATGAGCCAGAGGAGGAAAAAGACAGAAGGAGAGGAATAGGCTAGGTCTAAGCTCATTCCACATCTGAGACTGGCGCTATACAGAAGTAGACAGGATATAGTGGCTGTGCAAAAAAACTCTGCCTGAGGAGGAAGCCAGTCAAGGGGAGTCACACTGTATTGCTAGCCCTATACCTCAGCAGAGGAGGGGCCACCCGTAGAAGCCACCGAATGCAGTGCTAGAAGAGTCCACCGCCTGACGAAGGAGCTGTGCAGTAAGAACCCTAGTATGTAGTGGTAACGCAAATACCACTCCCCCAGTAGTAGCTAGCGCTTGCCTGTAAGTGCAAAACTGATGGGGAGGCCTGACTATCCCATAGAAGCCATGTACCATACTGCTCCGGAGAAGCTACCATAAAAAAAAACTCTACCTGGAAGGGCGCTGAACAGGAGCAACTGCCAAAGCTAGCGCAAGGGTAGGACCCCTACCTGAGGGGGACGCCCAACTGCAGCGACCACGAACTCGAGCATTAGCGTAATCTGCACCTGTGGAGGAGAACACGCTGTAGTAGCTAAACCAGAGTGCCAGCAGAACCACTTTCCCAGAGAAGGAGGAGTGGTGAATAGAGAATACAGAGTCAGTGAAAACACTCGACTCGCTGGAACATACTCACCATATATGTGCAATGGTGTACACACTACGCATAGATGCAGACAATATCATGACCGACTGGAACAGAGGAGGCCCATGGAGATGGGGGGTCCCACAGGACACATAGGTGATGCTAGGTAACCACCCAAGAAGGCAGAGGAATATATAATAATGCCCAAAACCTGCGTGTAGAAGGATACAATGTGGAATAGCCACCGTATCCACTTGCAGCACCCATATACCACTAGATGAAGAGTACCGGGCACCCGCGGGTACCGACTGATGCTATGTCCCACTTGGAATAAGCTAAGGCATCATAAGATGAATAATTATTCCCCCGCTAGTGGATCACTTGTGGAAGAGGGTAATGCAACAGGAAGCATGGTGATGTGCAGCACTCCGCCTATGTAAAGGGATAGCGCGACAGTCGGGACCGTATCCAATGGTAGTGCAATTACTCCACCTAAAGGTGGAAAGCATACAGCAAGTACTTAAGCCAGTGGTAGGGAAAATACTCCACCTTTTGAAGGGGGATTAATGCCCACGGCGGGAACTAGTTCATATGGCAAGTCCTGTACCCCGTGGGAGTGCAATCATTGCACCTAAGTAAGGGGGTAATGCATACAGCACACATTGTAACCAGTGATAATGTCATCACGCCACCTATGGAAGGTAATGCATACAGCAGGTACTGAACCCAGCGGAGATGCCATTTTGCCACCTACAGAAGGGGGGAAAAAATACGTCCGGCACTGGTACTTAGTGTTCTGGTACTTAGTCCACCAATAGCAGGGGACAATGTATAAGGCAAGTACTGTATCCCGTAGAAGTGCAATTACTCCGCCTATGGAAGGGGGTAATGCATACAAGTACTGCTGGCCACCGTAGACGCAATCCTGGGAGATTACTACGGATTGATGTCAGGGTCTGAATCAGCGATTCCCCCCCCCCCCCCCCCCTCTCGGACGGACCCTCTCCTGGAGGGAGGGTGTGTCTGAGCGTAACCCAGGGAGGAAGAGTGGGTGCGGAGATATTCAAGGAGAAAATATGTCTTACTGTGGCCCGCTTGCGCGTAGGTCTACCCCTCAGAATCTCGTCTCTGGCAGTTGCGGACTGCGCAGGCAGGGACTTATCAACCAAACTACCCGGAGGGTGGAATGGGAACTTCTAGAGGCCCATCCATCAGATTGCACAGGCGGTGCATTATCAACCAAACGATCCCGGAGGGTGGATTGGAAAGTTCCAAAGGTGCTCCACTGGATTGCGCAGGTGGAGAATAATCAGCCAAGCGACCCCGGAGGGTGGATTGGGACATCCAGAGGTCCTCCATTGGAATGCGCAGATGGAGAATTATGAGCCAAACGACCCAGGAGGGTGGATTGGAAACTGTCAGAGGTCCTCCGTTGGATTGCGTAGGTGGAGGATTATCAACCAAACGGCCCCGAAGGGCGGATTGGGAACCTTCAGGGGTCCTTTACTGTATTGCGCGGATAGAGAGTTATCAACCCAACAGCCGCTCCTCCTGTGTCCGGAATAGAGCACGGACCCAGTCTGGCACCGCATGGTTAATGTTACATTTATTTTTTATTTTAATTTTTTTAAGAGGCTGAAGACGTTTTTGAACACAGACACCCTGACATGGTGCAACGGCATTACCACTGATCTACCAGCGGTGTTAAGGCTGGATAAGAGGCAGGAAGGGGTTAATCGTGCATATAGCAATTGCACTGCATCTCTACCGATACCGGCCTAACAAAAGTGGCCGGCCAGGAAGAGGTAAAAAGACCAGGGGCGGTGCCAGTGGCTTCTGAGGGCAGGGGACTGCTAGGCGGGAGCATAAGGCAGGGAGGTCTTGCCTCCTATGACTCTAAACTAAAAAACGGAAGCTCTCTCCAGGCTGGAGGGGGTATAGCTGCCAGGGGAGGAGCTAACAGCTTTATCTAGTGTCAACGCCTCCTAGAGGACATATACCCACGTTTCCTGTGTCCCCCAATGAATATGGGCGAGAAATAAACATATTACATATCGCCACGCCCAAAAAAGTGCGAACTAATAAAATATAAAAAAAATCTCCTATGCGGTGAACGCCGTAACAGAATTTTTTTTTATAAAAACTGCGCAATTAGCCATTTTTTGTCACCTTGTCCCCCCAAAAAATAGAATCAGACTGTTTGATTATGGGCCGGACGTTCCATAAAATGCGGAATGGACTCTTTTCTATTTTCTGCTTTTTTGGTGTATTATTTTTTTTGCGTGGTATCGAGTATTGCAATACTTTTTTATAGTATCGCGACAACCCTATTTTCCTGTAGGATTCCCAAGGGACATAGAGACAGTTCAGCTAAAAGCCGAATACCATATACCCAATATATAAAATCAAGCATGGCTAATCATAAGGGACAAATACTACAGCACTCCTACAGCATATGAAGATGATCAGCGTCTGGTAGATCACATTTGGGGGATTTACAGCTATCCCTGACCCCAAAATGATGAAAGAACGCTGGCAGTTTATAGACTCGATGAATCAAGAACATAAAGCTGCCAGTATAATTCTGTAAGTAAGGTCGTGCAGAGGCACGGAGCGTGATTTCTGCACTGCACACGCTCGTGTGAAACAGCCCTTAAGGGGTTAAGTAACATTATACTACTGTATCATAATGATATATGGATTTTACCCTGATTAACCACACAAAGCCACCACTAGGATGAGCAACCTATGCTCAAAATCAGCCTTATAAATCAGACTTCAGTTTGCTCCCCCTAGCGGTGACACTATGCATTTCACAAATCTGTGTATACCAAGAAAGGATCTCTATTAAAGGGACAGAACTGAGAACCTATTATAATATAACACGAAATTAATCAGTGCAAAATAGGGCATTCATATCTGCCATAAACGATAACAGTAAAATACATTAATCTTAAAGAGGACCTTTCACAACTGTAGAAACTAAAACCTAACTAGATCAGTGGGCAGAGCGGTGCCCAGGGGTCCCCCTGCACTTACTAGTATGTCTGGGCGCCGCTCCGTTCGCCCGGTATAGGCTCCGGTGTCTGCGCTCCCTCTGACTGATTTTTTGTATGAGGCGTGTCTTGCTGCAGCGCTGGCCAATCGCAGCGCACAGCTTACTAGAAACAGAGTCAAATAGTATCCCTGTTTTAATTGGGAAACTGGGACTGGAACTACTGCTCCTTTTTCCACTAGTTCCTGGACACCCGAAAGAATGTTTTGCCTGGAATTTCTGGCGCCTACATTTGTGATGACAAATTTTGTTGGGGGGATGGAAGTGAACTCTATTTTGTATCCTGACCGAATGATTTCCAGACCCCAGGGATTTTTTGTTATCTTCTCCCAGGGGCCGAGGAAATCTCTCAGCCTCCCCCCAACAATGGCTTTATTGCTTGTCGTCAGACTTAGGGCTCATTCAGACGGCCGTATGCTGTCCGCAAAAATACTGAATGCTATCCGTTTTTTTGCGGATCCGCAAAAAAACGGATCTGCAAAAAAACGGATAGCATTCAGTATTTTTGCGGACCCATAGACTTCAATGGGGCCATGTCCTGATTTTCACGGACAAGTATCCAAGATGGATTTTTTTGCGACTGTTGCGTCACAGCATGTCACATGTCGCAGTGCAACACCATACACTATCATTATAAAAATTGTCGCGTGACATTGGTGCGACATCAATGTTGAGCGACACAAGTAGCAGCGTAGTTGTGCCCTATGTGTGGTGCGACTTATTGTCGCCGTGTAACCCTAGCCTAAAGTTGACCTACAGCAGTGAAGAAAAATGGCTGGGTTGTTATGGAAACCTGGAGTAAAACTGTGTGTATGTGGAGACTAAGGGCCTGCAAGCTTCTATTGGCTGATAAGGGTCATGTGACCGTGTGTATGGCAGTTGGGATATGAAGAGAATGACTTCCAGGCCTGTACTGGCTAATGCAGGTCATTTTTTGGGAATATCTCGGGAACGGTACATCCTAGAGAGCTGAGACCCCACAAGATTTCTTTCCAGGTAGCAAGGGATGTGTATACCAAGTTTAGTTGAAATAGATGGCTGCGCTTTTGAGTGATCGCGGAACACACATACATACGTCCTTCTTTATATATATATATATAGATAAATGCTTTAGATGAGATCTAATTTCATGTAGAATAATGTCTGCATGTAATAATCAGTGCCTGCTGTTACCTGAGCCTTGTCTTTAACATTAGCCGTGTTCACAAACCACTGCTGACTGGCTCGGATGATGATCGGCTTCTTGGTCCTCCAGTCATATGGGTAACTGTGAACAAAACTTTCTTCTTTTATCAGATTCTTGGAGCCGAGCAACATCTGTATGACTGGAAGAGAAAAATAAGTCTAAATGGGCGACACCCAACACACAGATGTCTCTACATCCAGGACCACGTGGGCAGGGCATCATTGTACATCTCATCTAAAGGGAGAAAACCCCTAATTACTAATAAGGAAAATAGTTTATGGAAATCGACGGTTGTTAATTTGACCATTGCAAATGATATTGATGCACACATTTAATTACTGTTCCTTCCAATATTCACGTTTCTGGGAAATATTAAGTTAGTGTAAATGACGTTTTAGTCAAGATGACCTTTCTCAAGTTGTATCTGGCGCAGCAGGAGTATGGAATCAGTGGGCATAGCCGCTGCCATAAATGGAGAAGAGATGTCTACTGTAGGAGCTATTCACATCGATCCATGATCTTCCTCGTGCTATAGCTACAACCTGAGAAAGGTCATCTTGACTAAAATGTTTTTTAGGATTTTTCCTATCAGTGCTGGAAGGAACATCCATAACGCTGGGTTCAGACCTGAGCGTACTGGATGAAGCGCTCTGTATGCGCGATTCTACGGGCGTCTCACATACGCGGCTCCTGTGCAAGCGAACGCCCATTGTCGCGCGTTCCCGGAAGTCTATGTACGGGAACGCCCCAAAGAAGCTCCTGTACTTCTTGGGGCGTAGGGCGTTTTACAGCGCGTTCGTACGCGCTGTAAAACGCTTAGGTGAGAACCATTCCCATAGGGAATCATTGGTTCTTGCCTGTTGAGCGTTTTACAGCGCGTAGGAACGTGCTGTAAAACGCTCAGGTGTGAACCCAGCCTTAGACATGTGCATCAGTATCAATGATGTGATTGAATAAACTTTAATTTTGCATTAAGACAAAGTGTGCCGTAGATTTATTTAGACTATATTTCGGTTTAAAGGGGTTGTCCGCTTTTTACTATTGATGCCCTATCCTTACGATAGGTCATCAATTTCAGATTGGCGGGGTTCCGACTCCCGCCACACCTGTCAATCATCTGTTTGAAGAGAAGGCAGTGCTCATACAAGCACTAACTTCTCTTCCCTGTTTACCTGCTCGCTGCAGAAATTGCAGTAGTGATCAGTGTAATTACAAGTATTGAGTCACCATTCACTTCTATGGGACGGCTCTGTCTGTTCAAGTGAATGCTACAGAGCCTTCTCTTCAAACAAATGATCGGCGGGTGTGCTGAGAGTTGGACCCCCGACGATCTGATATTGATAAATGATCCTGAGGATAGGTCTTCAATAGTGAAAAGTGGACAAACCCTTTAAGGAATCCTTCCATGTGACACCTTGGAACCTGATAAGGTGTGCGGTACTATTTGCCTTATAATACTAATGAGGAGGAACTCGCACAATCTTATCACATATTCTCTCGCTCTGTTTCTCTCTGCAGCAAAAAAGGAGTGGTGCAAAAGGAATTACTAGTGCATTTAAAAAAAACTTCTAAAGCACAGTAAATCACTGGTTTTACCTTATTTTTATGGGAAATGTTTTGTTGAATATCAGGATTTTTCCACATTTTGTCATCAATGAGGAAAACCTGTAACCTAAAATTCAGCATGCCTTAAAGGGTTTTTCTGCTTTCCCCATATTGATGACCTATCCTCAGGTTATGTGATCAATATCAGATTAGTGAGGGTCTGACTCCCAGCACCCCCTCCAATGACGAGAATGCGGCGCTTGTGCTTGCCGTTGACATTGCAGTGGCAAGCAGTGTACTTACAGCTACTCCATCCCATTCACTTGAATAGGACAGAGCAGTTGTGGTTACACACTTTGTCCCATTCAAGTCAATGGGACGGAGGAGCTGTACTTACACTGTGGACGGCGAGCAGGTAAACAGTGATGAGAATGCAGAGTTCGAAGAAGCGCTGCGTTCTCTTCCAACAGCTGATCGGCGGGTGTGCCAGAAGTCGGACACCACCGATCAGATATTGATGACCTATCTAGTGCGAGTTCCTATTAGTATTTCGAGGCAAATGGTACAGCACACGTCAGGTTTGAATGTGCCACATGGCAGAGTTCTTCAAGCCACAATATAGTCTATATATGAACCTCCTGCATTTTCACATTTTATGTTCCTTTGAGCGAGTACATACCGGCCTCATTTCCATCTTCAAGCACCACTTTATTTTCCAGATCAGCTCCTGCTTCAGCAGTATAGCGGCCAGCTTCATCCACCAAGCAGTCCTTTAGAAAACAAAAAATTGAGAGGGGCAAGAATTATTTAAAGTTCATCTCATTGTACTTATGAAGATGTTGCCTGCAAGCATATGGCCTGGTGTGACTAAGTGCTGGCGAGACATGATGAGTATGCAGTGGAGAGCGCAGGAGGATGGGAAGAAGTCCAAACCAAGCCAGTGGAATAATGTTCCAGGGCCCTGACCTATGTGCCAGCTAGAATGGAAGTTGTGATAGGCAACTAAAAACAACTATACACACGTTCACGCACACATCTATGTAATGTAACCAGAAAAAAAAAACAACAACATTATGGCTAAAATGACTGGCCTCCGTAAGTTTAGTTACCTAATAGGGAAGACATATGAAAACTAGTGTAAAGGGTCTAGTGGCAAAGCTGATTGAATCCGACTGGTTGCCATTACCAACTTCTTCATTTTTCCCTTGCACCACTTTTTGAAAAATTTCTCCCAAAATACTTATGACGAAAATTGTTGTAAGAAAAAGACCAGTGTTGTCCATAACAACCAGACTCCATCTTTCTTTTTTCCAGAGTGGGTTTAAAAAAGAAAGCAGTGAACTGACTGGTTGATAGGGAGACCACCGACACCTTTCCTTTTGGCAGTTTTTAGACATGATTTCCAATCCAGGGGCGGACTGGGAACCTAAAGTGGCCCCACGTTGTAGGCGGGTCCAAATTGACAGAAGGCAGGGCTTATATAATTGGGTGGGGCCAGCAATACTGTAGTGCAGCACAAAAGTCCACCCCAACAGAACCAAATATCACAGTCCAGCATAAAATGCTGCTGACCCTGCTGCAGTATTCAACAGTATCTCTATCCTTAGGACCGCAATCTAGTTGAAGGAAGGACATTTTCCACCGGTGGCCAGGTGCAAAAGAACCTGAACATTCCTTAATGCAGAGAGCATCAGATCGCCATGTACTCGGACAAAGGCTTGGGTGTCCCCCTGGGCATCGGCCCACCGGTAGATTTCCCTGTAGGGTCTATGGGCAATCTGTAATTAATGATTGTAGGATTGAAACTAATTTGCATTTATTACATGTGTGACTGTTCACTAACCACAGGTAACTTGTGATGAGAGGCGACTCCATAATCTTCGATGCCATGGGCAGGGGCAGTATGCACAAGGCCAGTGCCTTTACCCATAGTGACATGGTTTGCAGCCAGAAGGGGAGAGGAGCGTCCTGGTATTGTGGGGTGATCACAGATGCCGTTTTCCAGATCAGCTCCTGGATTGCCAGAGAAGGAAGAGTTAAAAAGAATTACTCAAAACGGTGACGCCAAAACACTAAGATCAGACTTTGGCAAGATTGAGAGAGTGTCCATAGGCATACCTAACAAAATTACCTTTAAATGTTGAAATGACCTCAAAATGAGTCCCCATGGACAGAGCAGTGGCGTCCACGCAATCAGCAGCCAGAATAAAGAGCTCTCCTGAGGATCCACACTTTACAATGGCATAGCTGGAATAAGTACAATGAATGTTAAATTATCATCAACACATGTGGTTCAGCTGATTATGTTGCACGACTAGTCGACCAAAGTGTTACAGTCATGTGCACTGAGGTATATTAATGGGCCTATGGTAAGAGGGGGCCTGGTGCTGAACTCCTCCTCCTTCACATCACAGTGCCCTAACAATTCTTGCAGCGGCCACTAGGGAAGGTGGGGGTCCGTGCATAGAGAGTTTTACAACTTCGATTGAGTTGAATGACAGCTGTATAAATTTACACAGAGCTCCCCCCAGTGCAGGAATCATTGTATTTATGCGGGAGATTTATCATTGTATTTATGCCCAATGGTGTAAATACGATAGAAAATACAGTGTTTTCAGACTAAGCGCCTGCTCTACATCTTATGTTAGTCGTTTTGAGACCTGCAGAAATGCTCATATGAGCGCTGTGCCTATTTAGTTGTCTCTCCTTGAAGATCAGAGTGTATGGATTCAACTGTAAACTGCTCGCTGCGATCTACAAAGACAGCCAAGCAGAAACCACGGGTACATAGCACGGAGCGCTTCTGAAATGATAGTTGTCCTCCACAGTCATGGTTTATTAAAAGTTAAAGGGTTGTTCTGCCTAATTCTGTCATCCATAGTAATAGCCCTCTAAGAAGATGACAACTCTGCTGCATTAGACAAAAACATTGCATCATAATGTGTGAATACTGCAAGGGACATACGTGGTATCTGGCATGTAGCAGACCGCCTGATTAGCTGGAATGGTCCACGGCTGTGTTGTCCAAATCAGAGCACTGATCGCTGTGGCTCCATCTGTGAAGGAGACAAGAACCCGTATAATAATTCCAGTATCACTCAGGGCTATGGAGTTGGTAAGCCAAAGTTCTGACTCCGACTCCAACACTTTCATAAACGGCCAATAATTTAGCAATGACAAAACTCCTGCAGTAAAATGGTAACATCGGGCCTTTCTTTACTGTCATGTAAGTAATCAGGCTATTTTGAACTTAAAAGGGTTTTCTGAGATGAGGGTCCAACACCTGAGATCCCCACCAATCAGCTGTTTGAGAAAGCCCCAGTTCCGCGGCCTCCTCTCTGCTCACCAAGCACAGTCCTTGTACCTTGTATAGCAGCTGTGCTTCATATCGCAGCTCAGCCCCATTCACTTAAATGGGGCTGGGCCTAGGCCATGTGAAAGTCACGTCACATGGCCTCGGGAAAGCTGCGAGAAAGCCATGGCGCTATTGCTAGTGCTGGTGCTCAAATAGCTGATCAGCGGGGGTCCCGGGTGTCAAAAACTGATGACCTAACCGGAGGATACTGGTTCTTATCAGTGTTTATAGTATAAGGACAGAAGAGAACAAAGGAGAGGTGAAAATTGGGAAAGGGAGTGATTAGAATTTTTAATGTATGTGGGCTTTTTTAACATTTTTTTTTTATGTACCCTTATACTATAGGACCTTTATATGCAATCCTCTCTTTTGCAGTCTATGGGATTTTTACTGGTAATGAAAAAATCCTAGCAACGTTTTTTCTTCTGAGTAGATATGCTTTTATTTCATCCACAAATGATCTAGTACAGGACGCGTTTCGGCCCCTCCAGCCTTTCTCAACTGCATAATGTCAGAATAACCAGAAACATACAACATTGTTTCTGGTTATTCTGCCATTTTTTCATTACCAGGTGTTTGGGGATTGCCCCTTCCCGCGCAACACACACAGGTATTGTGAGCTGTCTATTGGATTTGTACTATAATGGGATTTTTACTGGCTGTCTGTCAAGTCATGCCGCAGGCATGCCTTAATAGGCAGCTTACTACAACAGGTCTTCACAAGGCCCCAGTTGGTCATAGCAACCACAGAGCTGTGGGGCTCAGAGAACAGAGTTCTCTCCAATCCTGGGCATTGCGGGTGTCAGCTGTATTACACTGTCGGCAAATCCACAGCGGATAGTTTGTATGCACAACATCCTATTGCAGGGAATTTATCAAGAGATCTGTGCCAAGATTTTGGGGGGAAAAAGGCACCACTCAACATTTTTTCCATTTTTTAAGTGGGCTGGGCTTTTCAGAACAAGCATGGCCTCCTGCAACCTGTACCTCTACCGCTTGCCCCCCGCCTGCAGACATGAAACATCCGGGCGGTCAGCATATAACACTGCCTGCTTATTGTGCTGCCGTGGAAGTATAGTGAAGGCAGTAATGAGATATATTAATATATAAAGATTAGGCAATGCTGCTTCCTGCTCTAGTCCCAGTAATCATGCCATCGCTAGGTGCCAGGTATCTCCACGAACAGAAAAAATTTCTGGCTTTCAAAGATGCACGTACTAAAAAACTAAAAATGCGTCTGGTCAGGGAAGGAGGTAAATGGCCCAAACTTAATAGGTCAAACTGAAGTCAGTTAATGGCAAACATTTACACCAGCTGGCATAACTTGACCTTCTGGTGCATACATAACCAGAGACCCAGCAAATGTATTAAGATGTGTGTGCCTCACATGTTACTCCAGTGCACTTTAGATTAAAGGGGTATTCCAGTTGTACAGCTGAATGGAGCGGCAGTGCGCATGCCTATGGATGAGACTTTTCATTTTCTTCTTGTCAAGACGTATTCTCTATGCGGCAGGCAGATAATTAATACAAATAGAATGAATGTATTTTAAGAAAAATTACCAATTACAGAAGCAAGTTTAGGAGGAGGTTTCTGCAGCGGAAATTTAACAAAGACGGATCGGCTGACATGTTGTTGGTTGTATTCTAACTCGGCCTCAGCCAGCGCTGTTCTAGAAGGAGGTGGAAAAAAACAGAACATGCGTCAAGATAGGAGGGACATTTAGCAGAACTGAATACAGGTCTCATTTCTACATGCTAACAAAAATGTACATTTCAACATTTTCTACACCAATTATAATAAATTAAAATCCTAAGAGGAGAGGTTTTCATCGTTAGTTTCCACAGTATGTGTGCTGTCATGTATGTAGTACACCAGTATATCAGTGCAGAGCTGTGACTATTGGAATACAATATACAGCAGGGAAAGGTCTGGATAACAAAAATCTTCTGCACAGCCTCCAACTTACTGATTCTAAATGCAGAAGGAGAAGAGCAGCTCTGGAGTACAAACAGCAGCTGCAACAGGTGACACAGTCAGTATGCTTAGGTTAGGTTCATATGGAGTCTTTTGCAGGAGGATAAAGATTTTCCTGCTGGTTTTTCAGCCAAAGCCAGAAATGGATCCAGCAGGAAGGAGAAGTCCTTCCTTTATATTTACAATTCCTTTTTGATCCACTTCTGGCTTTGGATGAAAAACCTGCAGTAAAATCTGCTGAAATCCTCCTCCACGTGAACCTACCCTTAGGCCCCATTCACACGTCCGTAACGTGTTTTGCGGATCCGTGGACTCCGGCAATGTGCGTTCCGCATTTTGCGGACCGCACATCGCCGGCACTAATAGAATATGCCTATTCTTATCCGCAATTGCGGACAAGAATAGGACATGTTCTATTTTTTTCGGAAACTGAAATGTGGACCTGGAAGTGCAGGTCCACATTTCCGGAGCCGGGCCGCACATCGTGCGGCCCCATAGAAATGAATGGGTCCGCAATTCCGTTCCGCAAAATGCGGAACGAAATTGCGGACGTGTGAATGGGGCCTAAAGGTGTCTATACACTTCAGATAGCCGCCAGCCAAACCCATGTTCGACAGCTGTCTCTTTCGACCCACCCAGTACACATCCAGTCACCTCTGGCGGTGGCGTACATCAGGTGACAACGGAACGGATTGAAAATGTTGAAATTCAGCATTGACAACCTTCTTTACCCTGAAAGCTGACATCTGGGGGAAAGTGAAGATGCATACATACATATGTCTCCTTTAAAGGGGTTTTCCTGGAATTTAATATTTATAGCCTATCAATATCAGATTGTGAGGGGTCTGAAACCTTGCACCCCCACCAGCTGCTCCCAAGTAGGTCCAGCGCCGAAAATAAGCACCAAAACTACCCAGCTCTGTCCATTGTGCGGTGGACAGAGCTGGTTACTGCTTTTGAAGTGAAAGAGAACAGCACTGCAGTAACCAGACAGGCCATCAATAAAAAATACTGGAAAAGCCCTTTAAGTGCCAGCGCTTCATAACAGAAGTTAGGACATCGCAGGTTATGTTTTAGCCTTTTAATCCCCTGGAAGGCAGTCTTACGATTTACCATACAATGATTTCCAGTTGTGAGCATCCAACCACTACTACCACTACTACTGCTCCTATATTCTTGGAATCAAACTAAAAAGAAAGCAATAGCTCTAGGGCAGGCATGACATTTCTTACTTCGTGGATGGGGACCAAAACACGGGTCTGTAATCCTGGTATATGTGGCCCTATGAAACAAAAAATATAAAAGTGAATACTGTAAATGCACCGGAGCAAAACTGTTAACCCCTTAACAACAAGAGTGCTTCAGTCCTAAATGACAGAAACTTTTTTTGCCATTTTGCACACATGGTGGTTAAACGGCTCTAACTTTTTTCTTGGGCTGCTGAACTAATATTTGATGTACTTTCATGAAACATAGGTTGGGGGTTGTCCAGGGTTTTTTAAGTGATCATCAGGATAGGCCATGACTAGCTGATGTCCCACACAGCACCACTGACAAAGTAGCATTGGGAGCTGGCTACTAAAGCGCTGCTCCCATTGCGGTGGTAGTGAGCTCCTGCAGTGTTGCTGGTGCGGTGTAGCTCCGGCGTTCACTTCCGTTGACAGAGCCACACACAGCAGCTGATCAGCGGGGGTTCCCTGACAGTCATCAGCTAGTGATGGCGGTTTCAGCTCACAATCACTGATGGAAATCGCTGACCAAACACCGACTGTGTGAATAAGGCCTTGTGGTGAAGTTTTCCCAGGCCCATCATTTTTCAAATCAGCCCAGAAGCCCTAGGTATAAATATGGCCGGAGAACGGAGTACTCTGTCTTACCTTCTCGTGCATCTTGAAGAAAACATCCAGCTGCTTTGCCTCGTACTTCTTATCAAACGTGTAATAACAGTTATCCCAGTCCGCCATTACCCCCCAGCGGATGAAGGAGGACTTCTGCTTCTCAATGGCCTTTTCTGCAAATGCCCTAGCTGAAGAGAAGCAGAGGAGACATTATCACTGGAACTCTTCTCTGTCACATGGTAAGTAGTGATTGTCATGTGATGCTTTGCAGCCAATGACAAGTGCAGACACGGAGGACAAAGATGCCCTAACATTGTGTTGACAGCGTCTCTTGGACTTCCATGCCACACTCAGGCTGTGCAACATTTTCAGTAAAATTGCAGGGTTATTCCTTGACTTCAATACCACAACATTTTACTATTGGGGGTGTATACTGTCTGGAATGCAGATGGATCGTCTGTGGGGACAGGACCCTAGCAGAGGAAACTGCCCAACTAGTGAGCTAGTTTCGAAAAAAAAAAAATGGCTAATTATCAGCCAATCACGGCATACAATTGTATTTTTGGGTGACCACACATGAAATTTCCAAACCAGAAAGATGACATCTGCTGTTGGCCATCACAAACGATCGTTCAATTTACATTTGGAAATTATGGTCGGCTGAAACGTGCCATTTTCAGGCAACATTTATCGTTTATCTGGTTGGCAAGGGTCCGGGAGGTCAGACCCCATATCCCAATGATAAGTTATCAATGACAACGTCCTGGAGAATCCCTTTAAAGTTGCCCGAGTTATTCGAAAAAGCCCCCCAAGGCAGGAAAGGTAATCAAATAATAAAAGACGGTATACTCAATCATTTCATGCGCTTCCGACACTGCTCTAGAGGCTAATGACTGGCTGCAGCGGTCA
This sequence comes from Bufo bufo, assembly GCF_905171765.1. Classification (NCBI taxonomy): domain Eukaryota; kingdom Metazoa; phylum Chordata; class Amphibia; order Anura; family Bufonidae; genus Bufo; species Bufo bufo. The sequence continues at coordinate 592,060,998 of NC_053392.1, read as the reverse complement.
CGTGAGGTATACAGACACCTGTAGCCTATTGAGCGGGGAGGGTGAAATGGCATGAGTAGGCCTTCTGTTATTATTTTAGAACTATTCCTACATTTGCGGGGCTTTCTGAATAACTTATGGTACTCAACACCTTTCAGAAATGAATCTGATGATAAACTTGTAACCCTCCCCCCCATTCAGTCATACCTCTGCTTCTTATCTCGAGTGGGGAGAGACTGTCAGCTTTGTCCCCGATCTCTGCCAGGGCCCGCAGTTCTATAGGCAGGCCGTGGCAGTCCCAACCCGGCACGTAGGTCACTTTGTAGCCCCTCATCATGTGGAAACGATTTGTAATGTCCTTCAGAATCTGCAAAACATGGGAGTGTATGAGGTGAAACCATCATGGAGAGAAATGGAAGCTGGTGAAGCAATTGGCACATCACCTTTTGAAAGATGTGCATTTTTGGACACTGACAGAAATTGGAAGTTGACCCTCTGATTCCTGCCACGGCTTTCAGTTAGCATTGCCACGGAATGCCCTGGATTAGCCACAGTCAGTGGGTATGACCTGCGCGCAGCTACCCGCCGTGGTTTACACACAGAGACTGCAGCAGAACTTGGCATGTCATGGTATTCAGTTCTGCGGGTGCTATATGCACTAAGGAAGAGAATCCTCAAGAAGCTAAACAGCCTGTGAGATCTGTGCAAAAATACACACACACTGAATGCAACTGTAACAAACCCTCAGCTTTGAGATGTATTAGGTCTATTAGCAGCCCAATTGTCTCTCCTGCTACATTGTATCGCTCCAGACTGGTTAGTTCACAGTATGCTGTCTAGACTGGTGACAACTGTAGCAAACTCCCAGCCGCGAGAAGCATTAGATCTACAGTATATAGGCTGTTCAGCTACTAGGTGTAAAGAAGAGCTTCCCCATTCCCAGTCAGCAAGCAGAGGCCTTGAAATGGGGAGGAATTATAATTGTGAGATAGTACATGGCATGTGAGCGGCTATTCGGGTGAGATAAGCAGCTGTCGGGTAATAGGGTGAAAAAATACAACTGGATGACCATATCTGAGGGGTAAGGATGATCGACGCTGATCAGACACAACCCCTGAAGCCCTTACTTTATTAAGTGCATGTCCCACGTGGGGGTCTCCGTTAGCGTAGGGGGGGCCGTCATGTAGACTGAATTCCTTCTTTGCTTTTTTCGCTTTTTGCCAATTATAAAGCTGCAAGAAGTTTGCCTCCTGTGAGGAAAAACATAAAAATACATCAGAGTTATAGTAAGGAGCAGAGCTGGCACATACATCACACTGCCCACCCCTCACCTCCCTCTCATCCCCATGCCCCCTGTCCTCCCTCCTGCCCCAGCGAGATCCCCCCTGACCTCCCACCCATCCCAGTGCCCTCTGTCCTCCCTCCTGCCCAGTGAGATCCCCCCTGACCTCCCACCCATCCCAGTGCCCTCTGTCCTCCCTCCTGCCCCAGTGAGATCCCCCCTGACCTCCCACCCATCCCAGTGCCCTCGGACCTCCCTCCTGCCCCAGTGAGATCCCCCCTAACCTCCAACCCATCCCAGTGCCCTCTGACCTCCCTCCTGCCCCAGTGAGATCCCCCCTGACCTCCAACCCATCCCAGTGCCCTCTGACCTCCCTCCTGCCCCAGTGAGATCCCCTCTAACCTCCCGCCCATCCCAGTGCCCTCTGTCCTCCCTCCTGCCCCAGTGAGATCCCCCCTAACCTCCCACCCATCCCAGTGCCCTCTGACCTCCCTCCGGCCCCAGTGAGATCCCCCCATCCCAGTGCCCCCTGTCCTCCCTCCTGCCCCAGTGAGATCCCCCCCTGACCTCCCACCCATCCCAGTGCCACCTGTCCTCCCTCCTTCCCCAGTGAGATCCCCCCTGACCTCCCACCCATCCCAGTGCCCCCTGTCCTCCCTCCTGCCCCAGTGAGATCCCCCCTGACCTCCCACCCATCCCAGTGCCCTCTGACCTCCCTCCTGCCCCAGTGAGATCCCCCCCTGACCTCCCACCCATCCCAGTGCCCTCGGACCTCCCTCCTGCCCCAGTGAGATCCCCCCATCCCAATGCCCCCTATCCTCCCTCCTGCCCCAGTGAGATCCCCCCCTGACCTCCCACCCATCCCAGTGCCCTCTGACCTCCCACCCATCCCAGTGCCCTCTGACCTCCCTCCGGCCACAGTGAGACCCCCCCCATCCCAGTGCTCCCTGTCCTCCCTCCTGCCCCAGTGAGATCCCCCCCTGACCTCCCACCCATCCCAGTGCCACCTGTCCTCCCTTCTTCCCCAGTGAGATCCCCCTGACTTCTCTCCCATCCCAGTGCCGCCTGCGATCACTCCCATCCAAGTGCCCCTACATTGTTCCAGTGCCCCCAAAAGTTCCTCCCATCCCAATCCCACCTGATATCCCCCTTGTTCCAGTGTCCCATTGCCTTACTCCGTCATCCCACTACCCCAAGATCCCTCCCAACCCAGTGCTCCCGGACATCTCCCATTGCCCCGAGATTCGTCCCATCTCGATGCCCTCTAATGTCTTCCTTGAACCAGTGTCCCCAGAGATCCCCATCCCCTTTGAGATCCCTCCCAGTGCCCCATTACATCCCTTCCAATTCCCCCTCAGATACCCCATCGTCCCACTGTCCAAAGATCCCCGCTTCCAAGGCCCCCCAAATACTTCCCAGTCGTCGTCCCCCCATCACCCCACTGCCCCTCAGGATATGCCTTTGTTCCCATACCCCTTGCCTCCTGCCCTAAACCCTTGTCCCAGCGCCCATATCCTTGGCCCCAGAGCAGCCCAGTCCGTCTGATAGACCCAATCCCCCTGCCCTGAGCCCAGTGCCCCCTGATTTCTCCCATTGCCCCTAATGTCCCCCTTGTCCCAGTGCCCCCTCACATCCCCCCAGTCCCTGTGCCCCATTACATCCCTTCCAGTTCCCCCATCATCCCACTGCCCAAAGATCCTCCTTCCCAGTGCCCCCCAGGATGTGCCCTTGTTCCCATACCCCCTGCCTCCTGCCCTGAACCCTTGACCGCACAGCAGCCCAGTCCCTGTGTGATAGGCTCCAATCCCCCTGCCCTCACCCTCCTCTCAGTGCCCACTCTTTGCCCCTCACCCCCTGACCTCTTGCAGGCGCAGCTCGGTGCTGACGGTCTCCTCGGGGCTCCGGCGTATAGGGAAGTCGGTCTGAGGGAGCAGCACGGTGTCCTGGTACTTGTTGTTCTTCCCGGGGCTCTCATTGCTGCTGCTCAGCCCGGAGGCGGCTCTCCCTCTCCAGAGAAAGTGGGAACCGGGCAGCCGCCGGCGGAGAACGGTCAACATGTTCCTGACAGAAACTACGGCGAGCGGAGAGGTGACAGGGACGGCGGCCGCCGAGGACCAAAGCTCTGGCGCGCGTTCTGTCAGCCCTGGCTGAGCCGTGACATTGAGTACGTCCAGGTGAGGTCTCCGTGTGTGTACGGATCTAGGGCGACAAATTGCTCCAGAAAAGTCGCATGCAATTTATTTTTGCCGTTTTTTATGGTACCCGGCCACACTGGTTGCAGGACATTTTATATATTGCAGTTCAATGGGGGTCGCAAAGCAACATGCTGCGACTGCAATTATCGCAATCGGATTTTTTTTTATTTTTTACTACTGCGCAGCATGTCGCATTTACACCATTGAAATACATTATATACAATGCCCACCGACCTTCATGTATGGCGGTGTAGCGGGGCAGCCATAGGAATGGGGGTGCATTATGGTGCCACCGCCAGTCCGCCACACACGAATGGCGGAAACTACAGCGGTGTTGGGTTTTATGAAATTCACATGTCACTGCAAACATTCAAGTCGCACCGTGACCCCATTGCTTCATATGGCTGCCCAGCTACGTTGTGAAATTTGGTTACGACACGTGTCACGCCCAAAATCGCTATTAAGCCATAACCTGAGGGCCATGACCGTTACCCGAGAATCGCAGTCTGACCAGGTTGGTTTTTTTGTGATCCTGGGGCCACGGCACATGTAGGAATGGCGCTACGACCCCATAAATTTCTATGCTTGCGCGGCTACACTGCGATCCTTGGGCGCAACAGCTGTCGTGCACCTTGGGCTGGGTTCACATCACGTTTTTTGCCATCCATTTATCATATACAAAAACGTATACGTTACACGGGTGACATACAGTGGCTACATATATGTTAAACGGATGGCACAACGTGATATGGGCCCACCCCAAGATCGCCGTGTGGCTGGCTACATGACGACATAACAAAAAGCTACAGCTACATGGCGACGTGTCACGTGATTATTTTTTGTAATGGTGTTGTGCTGCGACTGCGATGTGATAGTCGCACAATAATCTGACTTGGATGGATTTTTTTCCGACTGTGGTGACACCATTGACTAACGTTACAAAAAAAAATTTGCACGGACCCTAGGGCTCATGCTAGATGGCGATCTTGGCTGTGACACCTGTCGTAGTGCAGCCATAGAACTCAATGGGGCTGCAGAGCGACTCAGAAGCTGCTGCCGTGATCCCAGGAGCAAAAAAATAATAAATTGGTGTCGTGGTCGCATCAACTTGCAACCTGCTCTGTGGCTGCACAGCAATCCTTAGTCGCCTGACAGCAGTTGTGGCCAAGATTGCCGTGTAGCCGCAGCCTTATAGGTAACATGACGCAAGTTGCACGAGAATTTGCTGTCATAGAACACAATGGAAGTTGCGTGCAACTGTGACTTTTCTGTAATTTGGTTCTGCCTTTACAGCCAAATCACGGCTCCGCGGCAGCGAGCTGAAGACAAGTCACATACATTTTTTTTCTGAGGTGTGCTGCCTCATAGGCCGAGACTACACAGCGACTTTGGGCACAACACACATTGCGCAACCGACGACCGGGCAGAACGGTTTTGCAGAGCGACTCAAAAAATGCTGCCACCCAAGAATTGCTGTTGCGTCGGATTTCTTTCGACTGTCGCAACCGCAGCATTTCATGTAGAACTTGTTGTGGCCAGTACCGCCGTCTAGTCCCAGCCTAGGGCCACATTCATACGGCGGCGGGACGGCCATGCTCGTGTTGTGGGCCGCAAACCGCTGACCCACAAAATATGGGCACAAGCCGTGTGCGCTCTGCATCAAGCTCTGGACCTATTCACAAGATGCGGCGAAAAATAGGACATGTTCTGTCTTTTGCAGTGTGGAAGTTTGGACCCCGAACCGTGTGATTCCGGATCCGTGCCTCCACACCGCAAAAGATAGAACATGCTCTATATTTCACTGCATGTTGTAGACCCATTGAAGTCAATGGCTCCGCACCTCAGCAGAGCGCACCTGGCCTGCGTCCACCTGGTCCGCAGTTTGCAGCCCACAACATGGCCACGTCCGTCCGCCCGTCCGTCGTGTGAATGCTGCCTAAAGGTGGCCGTATACATGGGACTGTACATTCGTCCTGGATTTTGCTGCTGGATTCACACTTGCGGTTTTTGGTGCAGTACCAAACAGAAGGCCGGATACAAGAGAGGAGACATATCCGTCCTTCCATTCTACTTCTCCTTCTTTTTGGGGTCTGCTCCTACCTGTAGCTAAAAAAAAAAACAAAGCATCAAAAAAAAAAACACTATATATGATTCCAGCCGTTTCGGGGCCCTGCAAAAAACAATAGAACACGTCCCATTCTTGTCTGTATTGCGGACAGGGATAGATCATTTCTAGAAGAGTCAAAAAAAAAAATGGTGGCATGCCCATTGGCGGGATCTGTGTTTTACGGATCCACAATTTGCGGACCGCAAAACAGATACGTCCGTGTGCATGAGCCCTAAAGGACATGTTCTGTCTTTTTGCAGAACGGACATACGGATCATCCACGTCCTTTCTGCAAAAAAAAAAAAAGAATAAGTCAGCAACTGGACCCATTGAAATTAATGAGTCCACAAAAAAAAACGATTTTTTTTTTTTACCAAAAACGAACTCGGTGGTGTGGATGAGGCCTAAGGCAAGGGTCAAATCGAAGGATGAAGGATGTAACACATGACAGGCGGATTAGACACACAGGGGGTCATTTATCAAACTGGTGAAAAGTAGAACTGGCTTAGTTGCCCCTAGCAACCAATCAGATTCCTCCTTTCATCTTGGACAGCTCCTTTGGAAAATGAAAGGTGGAATCTGATTGGTTGCTATTGACAACTAAGCCAGTTCTACTTTAAACCAGTTTAAAGGCAGTAATCCTCTATCTTTCAACGGAACGGAAAAACGGAAACGGAATGCATACGGAGTACATTACGTTTTTTTTGCGGAACCATTGAAATGAATGGTTCCGTATACGGACCGTATACGGAACGCCAAAAACGGCCAGTAAACGGGAAAAAAAAAACGGCAGTGCAGGAGGCCTAAGGCCTAGTTCACACGAACTTTTTTTTGCGGGTGTACGGGCCGTTTTTTTGTGTTCCGTATACGGTCTGTTGTTCCGTTGAAAGATAGAGCTTGTCCTATATTTGGCCGTAAATCACGGGTCGTGGCTCCATTCAAGTCAATGGGTCCGCAAAAAAAACGGAACACATACGGAAATGCATCCGTATGTCTTCCGTTTCCGTTCCGTTTTTTCTGAACCATCTATTGAAAATGTTATGGCCAGCCCAATTTTTTCTATGTAATTACTGTATACTGTACATGGCATACGGAAAAATGGAATGGAAAGGAAACGGAAACATAACGGAACTTAAAAAATGGAACAACGGATCCGTGAAAAACGGACCACAAAAAACTATAAAAGCCATACGTTCGTGTGCATGAGCCCTAAGGCTGGGGCTTACACAGCGATTTCGTCTGCCATACCCGTCATGGATCCCTGTGTCGCAGTGCAGCCATTGAACAACTCACCAGTTACCACGACCCCAGAATTGCATTATATATATTTTTTAAGGAATTACGCAATTAATATTGATAACGATATTCCCTTCCATCATGTGATTATCTCAGGACAGTTACTGCAAATATCTGCTCAATCCATAGGAATGAGGTGAGAGAAGAATGAGTCAGCAGATCCGAGGCCTCTAGGACCCAGCAGGAACACGGCTGACATAGGAAGTACATTGCGCCCTGTGAAATGTTGTGCAGACCTCTGCACCTACTGACAGTCTCCACTCTGTGCAGCGTCCGCCGGGCAGGTAGGTGGCTTCTTATGGAGGGAATACAGGGACCAAGCCAAACGTGTGCAAGGGCCTGACGTGTTTTATAGGTTACAGATTCTGCCTCGTTTCTAACATTGAATGGGAAAAGACACATTAAAAGGAGCTTTTTACTTTAAAAGGGGGTTGTGCAGGATTACTGCCTTTCAGAAACAGCGCTGCCAGGTTACGCAGGTTGCACAAAGTATTGCAGATCAGCTCCATTCAGTGAATGAGCGGAGCTGCAATGCCGCACACAACCCACGGGCAGGGGTGGCTCTGTTTTTGGAAGAAAGCAGCCATGTTGACGTAATCCTGAACAGTCCCTTTAACAAAGATCAGTAGGTAACATCAGGGGAGGCCCATTAACCTGCGACCACCACCGGTCCCTGGAAAAATGGTCTGTGCTTACCGGTAATGGCCCCTCTGGGCTTGTCAGACCTTTCCGTGTCCAGCGCGGTGTCAGGCTGGTCCCGTGCCAGGCTTTGAACTCAATAGATTTTCCGGTTTAGCTCAGTCTAGAAGATACCAGGTTACAGAACTGTTTAATGAGCACTGAAGGGGTTAAAGTTTTATTTTTATTTTTTTCCCCCCCAGAAGGGTCTCACGGACACCCAGCAATGTTATCTTCTACACTAGTATATAGAAAGTAAAAAAACGGTGTCACCCACCGTCCCTGTTGCTATTAAATTTTTTGCGGACCCATTGACTTCAATAGGTCTGTGATCCACATTTCGCCGCCAAGCGTAGGCGTTGTTCTCGTTGCAGTACGGACATATCGATGGGGTAAGGACACGGTTGATACATACGTATGTAAGTTCTGCAAAAATGGTTCATCCTTAGGGCTCATGCACATGACCGTGGTTTGGTTCCGCATCCGAGCCCCATTTTTTGCGGCACGGGTGCGGACCCATTCACTTCAATGGGGCCGCAAAACATGCAGACAGCACTCCGTGTGCTGTCCGCATCCGTTGCTCCGTTTCGTGGCCCCGCAAAAATTATGAGTCATGTCCTATTCTTGTCCGTTTTGCGGACAAGAATAGGCATTTCTGTAAAGGGCCATCCGTTCCGCAAATTGCGGAAGGCACACGGGCGACATCCGTGTTTTGTGGATCCGCAATTTGCAGACCGTAAAACGTGGCACGGTCGTGTGAACAAGCCCTTATTTTGTTGATCTGCAATTTGCAGATTGCATGAGGAATGACGCCTAAAAAATGACTATATACCCGCCTCTTTCCCCTGCGCTGTTCTCTGTGTCCCGCGGTCCGGTCCTCCTCCCGCTGTTTGTATGCAAGGCTGCCGCAGTCAATTACAGGTATACGGCATGTGACCGCTGCTGCCAATCAGTCCGCCAGAGTCACGAGCCGTATACCTGCACCTCACCAGTGCAGCCTTATATACAAACAGCGGGACGAAGTGGGGCTGGCGGCGCAGAGAATGGCGCTGGAGAAAAATAGGGTCAGCTTTGGATTTCGGCTGTGGATCCTGTGGCCCATTAGATTTTTCCATGTGGATTCTGTCTTTAACCTGCCCTTAGATACTGCTCTCTGACCACTCCCTGCTCGAGAGCGATCAGCGAGGAGTAATGGATGGCGTCCGGCACCTCCAATATTTTTTCGGAAAAAATGCTTGTGATTTGTGAAGTCTGCACATTCGCATCAGCTGAACGTTTGTTATTTCAGTAGAGCAGGGGAGATAAGCGGCTGCAAGATACAACTGGCGCCGATTATATCTGCAAAGATCGGACATGAAAAATCCATATCCTTGGTTCACAGTCCAGATGAGGAGCCATAAAAATGACGCCGTGGACACATCGGAAAATTCTTGGTCAGGTTTAGAAATCTACAAGGGTATTTGCACGTCGTGCGTATTACGCACAGATTTTTGCGCAGAAACTCCGCACTGTAATACAGCACCGGCTAAGTAGGCGGGAATTTCAAAATCTCATGTACACGGTGCAGAAGTGGACCTGCAGTTCGGCTTTAGAAATCCGCAGCATGTCAATTGGTTCATGTGGTTTTTTCATTGCCGACTTCTCCCTGTGAGATCTGGAGCAAATCCGCATCAAAATCTGCACATAACGTGGATTTCAGTGCTGATTTGCTGCAGAAACGAAGCGAAAACCGCATGAAAGTACGTGCGGAGAATCTGCATAACCTACACTGCCACGTGCGTGTACCCTTTAGGCTACCTGCACACGGGTGCGGGCTCGGTAAGGGCTCATGCACACAAACGTATTTGCTTTCCGTGTCCTTTTTTTTGCAGACAGTATGCGGAACCATTCATTTCAATGGGTCTGCAAAAAAAACGGAAGTGCATTCCGTTTCTGTATTTCCGTTCCGTAAAAAAATAGAACATGTCCTATTTTTGTCCGCATTACGGATAAGGATAGAACTGTTCTATTAGGGGCCAGTCGTGTGCATGAGCCCTAACAGACATTCTGCACAAATTTCCCTGCGCTGTTTCTGCACCAAATCCACACCAAAAAGCACATGTGTGAATTGCGGATTTGTTGAGATTTTGCCGCAGCTCTTACCCTTGCATTGAAAAAGGGTGAAATCCGCACAAAGAATTGACATGCCGAGAATTTCTAAATCTGCACGACAGGTAAATTTCTGAAAAAGCAAAGTGTGCATGAGGTTTGTGAAATCTCATACGCTTTGCAAAGGTCCGGCTTCTTCAAAAAGTGGCTATTATTATTATTAAAGCGCCATTCATTCCATAGCGCTGTACATATGATGAGCGGTGCACATACATAATGCAGACAATTGCACTAAGCATGAACAAGACGAGTTACAGACTGGTACAGAAGGAGAGAGGGCCCTGCCCGTGGGGGCTTACAATCTACATGGTATGGGAGAAGGACACAGTAGGTGCGGGTGAAGTTGGTCATGGCGGTATAGAGGCAGCGGGGTCACTGGTTGTAGGCTTGTCTGAAGAGGTGGGTTTTCAGGTTTCTATTGAAGGATTCCACTGTCGGTGAGAGTCTGATATGTTGGGGTAGAGAGTTCCAGAGAATGGGGGATACACGGGAGAAATCTTGGAGGCGATTGTGGGAAGAGGGGATAAGAGGAGAGGAGAGAAGGAGGTCTCGTGAGGATCGGAGAGTGCGTGTGGGGATGTATCGGGAAAGTAGCTCAGAGATGTAGGGAGGGGACAGGTTATGGACGGCCTTGTATGTATTTCTTAGTATTTTGAACTGACTTCACTGGGCAATGGGGAGCCAGTGAAGGGATTGGCAGAGAAGTAATAGGGTGAGAGGTGGATTAGTCGGGCAGCAGAGTTGAGGATAGATTGGAGGGGTGCGAGAGTGCTAGATGGGAGGCCACAGAGGAGGATGTTGCAGTAGTCTAGGCGGGAGATGATGAGGGCATGTACAAGCATTTTCGCAGACTCAAAGTTGTGGAAAGCACGGATGCGGGAGATGTTTTTGAGCTGGAGGCGGCAGGTGGTGGAAAGGGCTTGGATGTGTGGTCTGAAGGAGAGGACAGAATCCAAGGTCACTCCAAGGCAGCGGACTTGGTTGACCGGGGAGAGTGTGCAGCCATTGATCGTGATAGATAGGTCTGTTGGGGGGGTTGAGCAAGATGGGGGAAAGAGGATGAATTCTGTTTTATTCATGTTAAGTTTTAGAAAGCGGGAGGAGAAGAAGGAGGATATGGAAGATAGACATTGTGGGATTCTAGATAATAAGGTGGTGATGTCTGGACCAGAGAGGTAGTGTCGTCAGCGTAGGAGTGATACAGAAAGCCATGGGACTCTATGAGCTGTCCCAGGCCAAAAGTATAGATAGAGAAGAGCAGGGGTCCTAGGACAGAGCCTTGCGGGACACCAACAGAGAGGGAATGAGACGAGGAGGTGGTGTGAGAGTGGGAGACTATCTTTATTTTCTTAGTGCAGGTTAAAATCCAATAACAGCATCTACGCGTTTCGGACCCCTGTGGTTAGGTCCTTATTCATGACTAAGCGGCATTCATACTTGTAAACCTAAATACCACACTGCAGCCAACGTGCATGCAGGTGAAAGGTTACAATCGAGTGAGACAAGATACACATGTAATCAAAAAGTTATAAAACAAGAAAATAAAATCCATAGTAACGAATAGTGTAAGATCAAGTCATGTCTTCGGCTTAAAGGGGATGTCTCACTTCAGCAAATGGCATTTATCATGTAGAAAAAGTTAATACAAGGCACTTACTAATGTATTGTGATTCTCCATATTGCTTCATTTTCTGACTGGATTCATTTTTTCATCACATTATGCACTGCTCGTTTCCATGGTTACGACCATCCTGCAATCCATCAGTGGTGGTCGTGCTTGCACACTATAGGAAAAAGCACTGGCGCCTCTGGTGGTCAGGCCCGTGGGGGTAGGCGCAGGCCAGTGCTTTTTCCTATAGTGAGCAAGCACGGCAACCAATAGATGGTTCCGCAAAAACAGAACGGATACGGAAAACATACAGAGTATGTGTTCCGTTTTGTTTTTTTTGCGGACCCATTGACTTGAATGGAGCCACGGAACTTGATTTGCGAACAATAATAGGACATGTTCTATCTTTCAACGGAACGGAAATATGGAAACGGAATGCATACGGAGTACATTAGTTTTTTTTTTTTGCGGAACCATTAAAATGAATGGTTCCGTATACAGACCATATAGGGAACACAAAAAACGGTCCGTAAATGGGGAAAAAAACGGTCGTTTGCAGGAGGCCTTACACTGGGGACAGATAGGGAAACTAGCGCATGTGCAGTCCGTCCCCAGGGTAAGTGAATGGAGGCCGCTGATAGATGGAACTCTCCATCAGTCGCCATGTTTCCAGTGCAGTGCCGGCACGCAGTTCAGGGGACCTGCCTATAAACATAAATTATTCAGTGCCTATAGTTTAATACATGCATGTGATGTGACCAGCACATGTACAGCTTGTAATATAAATCCGCCAACCCCTTTAATCTTTTCACTTGTGCGGTGGCGCACAGAGACTCTCCATGTGCTGCAGTATAACGCCTCTGTACGAGACCATATTCCAGGCTGCAGGCAATGCAGAATACGTAATCGACATGGGATGGAACACACCATAGTTTAATTTCTTACAGATTTCGCCCTAAAGGGGCTGGCTCTCCACGGATCTGACACTGGTGGTAAGTCCTATAATGAACAGCTCATTGCTAGAACAGAGTGGCGCCGGTGCTACCAGTCTGTGCCACGTCTGTGCAGCCACATCTATAATGGCCACCCGAAGGAAGCTGAGCTTGGCCTACTGCTTTGTTCTAGAGATCACTGAAGGTCGCAACGGTGGGATCCCTGACGATCAGACAATGGTAGTTGGTAGCCTCCGGCGCTCCAACGCTTGTAAAACTAAAACTCTCAGCATGCTCCGTTCACTTACATGGGAGTTCTGAGAACAGCCAAGCAAATGTGCATGCTGGGAGTTGTAGTTTGACAACAGCTGGCGTGCCGGAGATTGCAGACTCCTAGAGACAAGGCACCAGTGTTTGGGTTGAGTCTACGCATTTAAACCTCCATTAAAAATCTGAGATGTACGGATGTACAGTACAGGCCATAGAATCCGCCATGTTCCTGATCTGTACGGATCCATAATCCAGACCTATAGATGAGGCCCTGGGCTGTGTTCACATTCATTGTTTGCACGTCTTGTGTTTTATATAGCTTTATGTGATTTTTATTTTTATTTTTTATGTGCAGTTTGTTAGTTAGATTATAGGTCAGTAATACCTGCACTTGCTTTTGTCCTATAGTCATTCTGGAAAGACGTATCCAGTTTCTTAGGATGTTTTGTTTGAATTGCACAATCCACGACTCGGTGTTCTCAAATAAACCGGAGTAAAGGTGACGGCAAACTCTGCGCCCTGCAGATTACAACCCATGGGTGTTAGTTACCTTCAGATCGATGTATTTAAGGCTGGGCTCACACCAGGAGAGCCGGATAAGATAATGATATGGATGAAATGTGCTTTACTAAGGCCATATTTGATGTTTTATTTTATTTTTTAGTGGTGAGGGATTTTATAATGGGCTGCAAATTTCCACAATATTTATAATACCGTGTATACAAAACTACATGAAGATGTTGCCCCTGGTCGAATTCTAACCCAGTGCTGGGATACCTCATGCAGGGTCTCACGTTAGACATGTTCACTCTAATTAACCATTTGCATTAAAGGGATTGTCTTACAATGACCAACCCTGTCCACAGGCCTCATTAAGGTGTAAAGACATCATAAAGGGGTGTCTGGCAGTCGTCAGATTCCCCTGGCAAAATCAGCCGAACCTGCACTGATCAGCTAATTGCCCTCCCATGTGAAAGGTGTGGTCTCTAATAAGACAACTCCCCCATCTTGTTTTGTGATGGGGAAATTTTTTTTGGGGCAGAACCAGTAGTGCCCAATACCAGTGCCAGAATGTCCCCATTACCGGACCAAGACAGCGGTTGCCCTCATTAACACTCCCACCCAAATAGCTAGTTCCCCATTACCAGCACCATCCAAAGAGTTCACCCAATAACTATTGCCAGACAAAGGGTTCCCCATTACTGGCTCTAGCCCAAGAGTTCTCCTTTACCATCGCTCTCCCAAGAGTTTCCCCATTACCAGTGTCGGCCAAAAAGATCAGCCATTACCAACCAAAAGAGTTTCCCCCATTATCATTGCTCTCCCAAGAGTTCCCCATCTCCAGCGCTAGCCATATAGTTCCAAGCACCATCCTAAAAGTCATCCATTTTCAGCTTTATCCAAAGAATTCCCCCCCATTGTCAGTGTCGGGCCAAAGAGTTTTCCCATTGTCAGTGTCGGGCCAAAGAGTTTTCCCATTGTCAGTGTCGGGCCAAAGAGTTTTCCCATTGTCATTGTCGGGCCAAAGAGTTTTCCCATTGTCAGTGTCGGGCCAAAGAGTTTTCCCATTGTCAGTGTCGGGCCAAAGAGTTTTCCCATTGTCAGTGTCGGGCCAAAGAGTTTTCCCATTGTCAGTGTCGGGCCAAAGAGTTTTCCCATTGTCAGTGTCGGGCCAAAGAGTTTTCCCATTGTCAGTGTCGGGCCAAAGAGTTTTCCCATTGTCAGTGTCGGGCCAAAGAGTTTTCCCATTGTCAGTGTCGGGCCAAAGAGTTTTCCCATTGTCAGTGTCGGGCCAAAGAGTTTTCCCATTGTCAGTGTCGGGCCAAAGAGTTTTCCCATTGTCAGTGTCGGGCCAAAGAGTTTTCCCATTGTCAGTGTCGGGCCAAAGAGTTTTCCCATTGTCAGTGTCGGGCCAAAGAGTTTTCCCATTGTCAGTGTCGGGCCAAAGAGTTTTCCCATTGTCAGTGTCGGGCCAAAGAGTTTTCCCATTGTCAGTGTCGGGCCAAAGAGTTTTCCCATTGTCAGTGTCGGGCCAAAGAGTTTTCCCATTGTCAGTGTCGGGCCAAAGAGTTTTCCCATTGTCAGTGTCGGGCCAAAGAGTTTTCCCATTGTCAGTGTCGGGCCAAAGAGTTTTCCCATTGTCAGTGTCGGGCCAAAGAGTTTTCCCATTGTCAGTGTCGGGCCAAAGAGTTTTCCCATTGTCAGTGTCGGGCCAAAGAGTTTTCCCATTGTCAGTGTCGGGCCAAAGAGTTTTCCCATTGTCAGTGTCGGGCCAAAGAGTTTTCCCATTGTCAGTGTCGGGCCAAAGAGTTTTCCCATTGTCAGTGTCGGGCCAAAGAGTTTTCCCATTGTCAGTGTCGGGCCAAAGAGTTTTCCCATTGTCAGTGTCGGGCCAAAGAGTTTTCCCATTGTCAGTGTCGGGCCAAAGAGTTTTCCCATTGTCAGTGTCGGGCCAAAGAGTTTTCCCATTGTCAGTGTCGGGCCAAAGAGTTCTCCATCTTCACTGCCAACCGTATAGTTCCCTATTACCAACACCATCCAAAAAGTTCCCCCAATTGCCAGTGCCAGAAAAAGAGTCCCCCATTTACCACTACCAGCCAAAGAGTTCCCCCATTACCAGTGCTAGCCAACAAGTTCCCCCCTTAACAGTGTCAGCCAAAAAATTTCCATAATTACCAGTGCCAGTAAAAATAAATTCCCCCAATTACCAGTGCCGGACAAAACTATTCTCCCAATTACCAATGCCAGCCAAAGGGTTCGCCCATCATCAGTGCTGTCCAAAGAGTTGAATTGGACCCTCCATACTCTAGACATGTGTTCATGGATGCCACCAGTGCTCTTCATACCTAAACTGTGGTCTCCTTTTAAGCCTCTATCTCAGCCTGAGGAAGGTATCTGCTGAAACTCTGCTCCTGGTGATGGCCTACGTTCAACCGAAGTTTGGATTTGTTTGTTTTCCCTGTAATACTTTACTGTCACCTTTGCCTTGCACATCAGGTGCTGTTCTTGCTTTTGTACTATATATTAATTATTGTCTCTTCATACCCCCGAACAGTGTTCACGATGTCCTCAGCTCCAATTCTGTTAGCAAGGTTGGTGGCCTCTGCGCACTCTGTGGCTGATAAAGCCGGGAAAATCGTCAGGAATGTCATGAGCGGCGGAGATTTGGGCATAGTCGAAAAGGTAAATGTGTAAGGGCTGTATTACACCAACAGATTATCTGTCCAATCAGACCAATAGTTGGTGTGTGTATATAACAATAGATCTGTGTGTGTAACCGGCCATCTGACCAGATTGCTCAGAAAATCTGTCAGCTTTTTACTGTGTTCTAGAAAGTAGGATGATGCTTACATAACGGAACATAGAGTGCTTTACAACCACTATTATATATATATGCAGTGCAACATGCTGACCCTCCATTGATCCTATTGTCAGGACTGGGCAGCAGTCTATGGAAACCATCAAATAACCCTAAACGAACATCCTCAGTTGTTCTGGGGAGGCTGTCAATGAATGGCTTTTTTGGGGTTAATTACTCTTGTTTTCCCTGTGTACATATAGAACTAATGTACATGTAACAATGTTCAATAGTGATACGAATCCCACATGATAGATGTATGTATGTACACAGTGACTGCACCAGCAGAATAGTGAGTGCAGCTCTGGAGTATAATACAGGATGTAACTCAGGATCAGTACAGGATAAGTAATAATATGTATGTACACAGTGACTCCATTTACATGGTAGATTATACACAGTAAAATGAGGAGATGTCCCTTTAGGGCAGCACTTATGTACACTAACAAACAAAAAAATCTCACACCAAGAAGGAGTTATTGGAATGAAGCTTTCTATGTGTGACTGTAATGATGATAAATGGAAGTGATTACAATATTAGAAGTAAAGAGAAGTTTATTGGATAAAACTGTACACTTGAAAGGAGGCTCTAGGATGAGATACAGATCTCTGATGAGATACAGCCTCTAGCCTGGATACAAGATGAGATACGGCCTCTAGGCTGGATACAAGATGAGATACAACCTCTAGCCTGGATACAAGATGAGATACGGCCTCTAGCCTGGATACAAGATGAGATACGGCCTCTAGCCGGGATACAAGATGAGATACGGTCTCTAGCCTGGATACAAGATGAGATACGGCCTCTAGCCTGGATACAAGATGAGATACGGCCTCTAGCCTGGGTACAAGATGAGATACGGCCTCTAGCCTGGGTACAAGATGAGATACGGCCTCTAGCCTGGGTACAAGATGAGATACGGCCTCTAGCCTGGGTACAAGATGAGATACGGCCTCTAGCCTGGGTACAAGATGAGATACGGCCTCTAGCCTGGGTACAAGATGAGATACGGCCTCTAGCCTGGGTACAAGATGAGATACGGCCTCTAGCCTGGATACAAGATGAGATACGGCCTCTAGCCTGGGTACAAGATGAGATATAGCTGGGCATGGGGGTACACAGTTTCTGTATTGTAACCTACAGCACATTTGTCCACAGATGTCACAGCTGGGCCTGTAAATGCTGGATTGGTGAAAAATCTGGTGACCGAGCAGCCAAGGAAGTGTAGTAATCTGGAGGAGACATTCCTGGGAAACCCTTGCTGTGTGAAAGCTGTTTTACGCCCTCTTGTGGCCAGACCCAGTATCTCATCAGACCACACCTGTAATCATTTACATATCTGCCTGAGCCATAACGGCATATTGAGTTTTGCAGCAACACAATATTTCTATCTTGGTGCGGTATTTCTTTTTGTCAGTGAGTGTGTATATGCCGGATTATAGGAGCTGCTGCAAATGGTTGCTCTTGTTCTGGAGGACCTGGTGCGACGGTGTATTAAAGTGCAGCCCTGGGATAGAAGGAGTGGACTTTTCTTTGCACTGATATAACTGATGGCTCTCATATCTCTGTGTTTCAGACTGGTGCCAACGACCTCCAGACGGCAGCAGATTGCCTGGCACAGCAAAGTATCTGCGCCTCTCTGGCAAGAAGGTTCCCAGGGTTAACCATCATAGGAGAAGAGGTGAGGCCACTTTCTGGACCGATGTCCATACTACTCTGCACTCCCAGACATCAGGCTCCCTCCATAATGCTTGTAGATTTGGATAGATAGACTTGGCTCTCCTCTAGATTGTTTGGGGAGAACTCTGGACGGGTCATGGCCGTCTTATAGTATTGGTTTGTGCAGGCTGTGTTCAACTGTAGAACATAAAAACGGCGCACCATAGGGTGATAACGTTTGGATAAAGTAATAAAAATGTCTCCAAAAATAGAGGCTTACTCTGATGTAATAAAATCTGAGACTCTTAGCCAATATATTTTGATCAAAACACATCTGTGCCCACCTACCCATTCTTTACATGAATGTAGCCAGCGAGATCCGCATATTTATAAATTACATCGTGCAGGAGTTTTTATCTCTGTTTATCTTTTTTCAGTGATTTTTGTTTATTATGTACTATATGCTTGAGGGAGTGGCACCTTCAAGGGTGAATGCGCTCCTGTTTTATCTGGGGAGTAGCATTCCTGTGCACTTTTGTCCTTCCTATCAAACAAGCCGCCTTGATTAGGTGGTACATATAGGTGTGTCTGCTCCTCCGCTCATCGGCTGCTGGATGCACATGGTGACTAGGAGCAGCACACCATACAGGTGAAACTCGAAAAATTAGAATATCGTGCAAAGTTCATTCATTTTTTTTTTTTTTTTAAACCCCAGAAAGGTATATCAGACGCTGTTTTGATAACAGCGTCTGATATACCTGCGACCTGGTCCTCTGGTGGTCCCTTTTGTTTGGATCGACCACCAGAGGACACAGGCAGCTCAGTAATAAGTAGCACCAAACACCACTACACTACACCCCCCCCCCCGTCACTTATTAACCCCTGATCACCCCATATAGACTCCCTGATCACCCCCCTGTCATTGATAACCGCCCTGTAAGGCTCCATTCAGACGTCCGTATGTGTTTTGCGGATCCGCGGATCCGCAAAACACGGACACCGGCAATGTGCTTTCCGCATTTTGCGGATCCACACATTGCCAGAACTATATAGAAAATGCCTTTTCTTGTCCCAAATTGCGGACAAGAATAGGACATGTTCTATAGGCTCTACAAAAAACGCAGTGTTCGCCCGATCAGGCCTGATCTTGTGCGCACACTTGCGTTCAGTCCGCTCCACCGCAGTGACAGAAATGTTTTTTTTTTTTCTGATCACTGCAAAAACACTGTAAAATCGCTGCAGCGCTATAAAGATCACTTTTGAGGGGCATGGCGAGTTCATAGAAGATTTTTTTTTTTTTTTGCCACAAGTTAGCGGAAATTGATTTTTATTTTATTTATTTTTCTTACAAAGTCTCATATTCCACTAACTTGTGACAAAAAATAAAATCTTACATGAACTCGCCATGCCCCTCACGGAATCCAAATGCGTAAAAATGACCTGTGAAATCCTAAAGGTGCTCATTGGAATTTGGGCCCCTTTGCGCATCTTGGCTGTAAAAAAGTGTCACACATGTGGTATCGCCGTACTCAGAAGAAGTAGGGCAATGTGTTTTGGGGTGTATTTTTACATATACCCATGCTGGGTGAGAGAAATATCTCTGTAAATTGACAACTTTGTATAAAAAAATGGAAAAAGTTGTCATTTACAGAGATATTTCTCACACACAGTATGGGTATATGTAAAAAGACACCCCAAAACACATTGCCCTACTTCTGAGTACGGCGATACCACATGTGTGACACTTTTTTTTTTTGCAGCCAAGATGCGCAAAGGGGCCCAAATTCCAATGAGTACCTTTTTAGGAGGGAATTTTTAGACATTTGGATTCCAGACTTCTCACGCTTTAGGGCCCCTAAAATGCCAGGGCAGTATAAATACCCCAAAGTGACCCCATTTTGGAAAGAAGACACCCCAAGGTATTCTGTGAGGGGCATGGCGAGTTCATGTAAAATTTTATTTTTTGTAACAAGTTAGTGGAATATGAGACTTTGTAAGAAAAAACAAACAAAAAAAAACATTTTCCGCTAACTTTTGCAAAAAAAAAAAAAAAACTTCTATGAACTCGCCATGCCCCTCACGGAATACCTTGGGGTGTCTCCTTTCCAAAATGGGGTCACTTGTGGGGTATTTATACTGCCCTGGCATTTTAGGGGCCCTAAAGCATGAGAAGTAGTTTGGAATCCAAATGCGCAAAAAATGTCCTGTGAAATCCTAAAGGTACTCATTGGAATTTGGGCCCCTTTGTGCACCTAGGCTGCAAAAAAGTGTCACACATGTGGTATCGCCGTACTCAGAAGAAGTAGGGCAATGTGTTTTGGGGTGTCTTTTTACATATACCCATACTGTGTGTGAGAAATATCTCTGTAAATGACAACTTTAAAAAAAAAAAATTTATACAAAGTTGTCAATTTACAGAGATATTTCTCTCACACACAGTATGGGTATATGTAAAAATACACCCCAAAACACATTGCCCTACTTCTTCTGAGTACGGCGATACCACGTGTGACACTTTTTTGCAGCCTAGGTGCGTAAAGGGGCCGAAAGTCCAACGAGTACCTTTAGGCTTTACAGGGTTACTCACAATTTAGCCCCGCCCAAAATGCCAGTAAATACACCCCACAAATGACCCCATTTCGGAAAGTAGACACCCCAAGGTATTCACTGAGGGGCATAGTGAGTCCGTGGGAGATTTAATTTTTTTTTTGCCAGAAGTTAGCAGAAATGGAAACTTTATTATTATTTTTTTTTCCTCAAAGTGTCATTTTCCGCTAACTTGTGAAAAAAAATTAAATCATACATGAACTCACCATGCCCCTCCGCGAATACTTTGGGGTGTCTTCTTTCCAAAATGGAGTCATTTGGGGGGTATTTATACTATCCTGGCAAATCCATGGCAAAACTTCCATATCCGAATGTGGCCTTAGTCTCTGTTCACATTGCTTTCTGGGTTCCGTTTGTATCCTCTATTGACAGCTCCATCACCTTTGATGGCAAGAGTAATGCAGCACGCAGCGGTATTCCGAAACCTCAGTGTAAATCCACAGGACGCCATTTTTAGTCAGTGGATCTGATCAAATTGATGAAATTCGCAGATAAAACTGGAATATCGAGGCCCAAAATATTGCATCGATCAGGTAGCTACCACAAAGATCAGAGATCCTGATATATACAAAAGCCTCCGCTGTTGCATTTCTTTTTGCTGTTCAGGATTTGCCCGCCTCTGCAGAAGTACCTGAGGATCTGATCGAGACAGGACAGTCAGAAGAAATACTGAAGACCGTGTTTCCATCACAGTATAGCGACATCAAAGAAGAAGAGGTAACCCTCACCCCTGTGGTCATCACCTCCACTACAGGTTTATACATGAGACATCCCCTTTTTAAAACACGGCTCTCGGGGCAATCGGCTAATTCCCTGGGGCTCGCTCTTGGCAGCCCCAGAAAGAGCTGATTATTCTTGGGCAAGCCACGGTCAAACAGATATTTTCCGTGCAGTAGCCACAGAGCAGCTCTCCATTGTGGCTCATAGATGGGGACTAAAGCGGGACTTCCTACCTCTGTTATGTCCATATACCTTAACCCCTTCCCGACTGCCGGCTGGGTATATACGTCCTATCTGCACATGCCCCGTGCAGATGGCACGTACATAAACGTTCAGGGAGCGCTGAGCCGCTTCCTCTGTTAGTCCCGGCAGTCATGTCTGGGGCAGGAGCAGAGCTGCAGGGTCAGCTCTGCCTGTGTGTCATGCCCCCACAGGGGGCTGTTTACCCCTATAACTGGGGCTCCTGTGAAAAAAAAAAAAAAAAAAAGTGTCCTTTTAATGAACTCCTGGGGGACATATTATGTGCCAAAAATAAATTAAAATATAAGTAAAAAAATAAAAATAAAAATTTTAAAATGCAGTCGCTAACAGAAACCATCACCATAGTCGCCCAATAGGCTCAATCCTATACATGTTACATATGAAAACGATTGTCACAAAAAAGGGAACCCATTGCAATAATTAGATTTTGTGTTTTAATATTTAAGAAATAAAGTTATAATTAAAAAAAATTACTTTTTAATAATAACGTTTTTCCTCCAAATTAAACCTAAAAAAAGGAAAAAAATCTTCTAATCTTCTAATAAAAAGTCCTAAGTATCAATTAAAAAAATAATTAGCAAAAAAGATTTTATTAATCAAACAAATAAAAAATCTACGGTCACTAAAACACCAGATACAAAAATTTGCCTGGACATTCAGGCCTTTTTTAGGCCCGGTCATGAAAGGTTTAATAAGGCACATGGACAGGGGTTGTCTTTATGAGACATCACTTACAGTAAAGGGGTATTCCTATCTGGGACATTGATGGCACATCACTAGAGTATGCCATCAATGTCAGATAGCTGCAGGTCTTTTCTCCCGAACTGGGGCACCCTCCTCTCATCGCTTCTGGACTTCCCAAAATAGCCGAGCATGCTCTGTTGGCTATTTTTGGAACTCCCATAGTGGTGAATGGAGAGGTGGCTGCACTTTTGCGGTGTGCTCTCCATTCGCTGCTATGGAACTACCGAAAATAGCTGAGCGCATACGCTTGGCTGTTTGTGGAACTCCTATAGTGATGAATGGAGAGGTGGCTGCGCATGCGCAGTGTGCTCTACTTAAAGGGGTTCTGCAGTTTGTTGAAACTGATGATCTATCCTCCATTCAAGTGAACAGAGCTTAGCCGCGCCCAGGCCAGTTGATACAAGTCGTGACGGCACTGGGCCTGCGGTAAACGGTGAGAAGGCCGCGGTGCTTCTGGAGCGCCGCTGCCTTCTCAAACAGCTGATTGGCGGGGGTCCCGGGTGTCGGACCCCCACCGACCAGATGCTGATGACCTATCCAGAGGATAGATCATCCGTTTAAACAAACTGCAGAACCCCTTTAACTTTAGGGTCCCCCTTCTCTAAATAGGTCCATGTCCCGCCTCTGGGACCTGCTGCTATGTGACATTGACGGCAGCAATATGCTATCAGTGTCCCAGATGGGCCAACCCCTTTAAATTAAAGGGGTTTTCCTAGATACTTTAAAAATTGTCTGACAGCAGGAGACGTATGAAATAAAAAAAAACCTCACTCACGTGTTAAATATCCTAATGCTCCGGCACGTGGCGTTCTGGTTCCTGCTGCTCTGATCGCCAGTAGTTGGCTGCAGTGGTCATCTGAAGGACAAAGGGCACGTGACGGCTGCAGGCCCAGTGGTGTTTAAAGCAGCAGGAACTAGAACTCTACGTGCGGGAGCATTAGGGTGTTCAACACAAGAGGGAGGGTTTTTTCTTAGTTTCATACGACATATGAAATAGGAATCGAACACTTTGGATGGGACGTCAGTATCTGATCGGTGGGGTTCAGACCCCCCATACTCTCACTGTAGGAAGGGGCCTCCCATGAGCTGTCTCTATGACGCCATGTCCATCAAACACATGGCCTTTGTGCAGTTAAGTCCAATTCAAGTGAATAGGGCTGAGCTGCAGTACCAAGCACAGCCACTATACAATGTACAGCGCTGTGCTTGGGGTAGTATGAGAAGGCTGGAGCGCTAGTCTGAGCTAATGTCGGGAAGCGGACGACCACCAATACCAATGACCTGTCTTGAGGTTAGATCTGCAGTATTTAGACAGCATGTGTCAGCAGGATCAATCCTATTAAACCAGGCGTACTGCATGTTGGGGCTGATCCTGCTGAATCAAACCATAACTTATTTATAGTGTATGTGACACTGTTCCCAAGACATTTTATGGGGGAGATTTATCAGAACCGGTGTAAAGGAAAACTGACTTTTAGTTGTCCATAGAAACCAATCAGATTCTACATTTCATTTTCCTAAGTAGCTTTTAAAAATATAAGATGGAATCTGATTGCTTGTTCGGTACAACTAGGCCAATTTTTCTTTACACCAGTTTTGCAAATGAGGTCATCGGAGCACAGAGGGTCAGGCCTGAGCTCTCGGAGCACCATATTGTCCCCATCCCCTTGAATGACAGGGGCAGACATCTTGCCCGGCCCTGTATTCTTGCGCTTGTTTCAGCAGAGGATCTTCCACTTGTTTGCCAATGATGTCAATGTACGACCGGAAGTGGCTTCGGATGGAGTCAAGCAGATCTTCCCTGAAGATCTGTTCAACCCTTAAATAGGGTTGATCCTGCTGACAGATGCTCGTTCAGTTCTGTAAAACCCATTTAATGACTGCACTACACTTACCCGTACATGTTTTTCCCCCCAGCTGGTGGTGTGGGTGGACCCCCTGGATGGCACTAAAGAATATACCGAAGGTCGGTTACTACTGCGCGACTGATAATAATGTATCTGCTTCAAGCAGTTTTCTGGTTCTATGAATATAATGGAAAATTCATCAGCTTTCTAATTTTACTTTTGTTCGTTAATTCCTCACAATTTTCAAGATCACTGCTTGTTGTCAGTGAATGGGAATAGTCTCATCTACACGCAAAGGCTGAAAACTTGTACGGACCGAGTTTCTCTCGCGGCTCAGTGTTACGCCTATTGACAATCCTCAGTGGAAGGCCTCATTCACACAAGAGTATTTTCCATCTGTGTCCGATCCACATTTTTTGCGGATTGCACACAGACCCATTCATTTCTATGGGTCTGCAAAAAAACTGTGTGCTGTCCGCATCAGTTTGTCCGTTCCGCAAATTATAGAACAAGTCCTATTTTAGGCCATTTTGTGGACAAGTATAGTGATTTCTAGTGATGGGAGTGTGCGAAAAATAGAGGATGCACGCGGCAGGTAACCGTATTTTGCGGATCTGTGGTTTGCGGACCGCGATAACGGATACGGACAGTCTGGATTTCAGATAGATACATTATACCAGACTGGATACCACTGCAGCAAACCCCTCGCTGTGAGAAGTGTTCGCTCTGTACATTCTCTATGAATCTAAATATGAATATTTCCATTCACTGACAGCAATCGAAAAATGATGCACTGATTGTAAAATGCTGCTCTATCAACCAATAGATTATTCTGTATGAAAACTATTTCCTGTCTCGTGACCGCTCACCCTGTGCCCGAGGTTTACGGACTCTGATACTTTTTGTCGGCAGGTCTCCTGGATCATGTGACTGTTCTGATTGGGATCGCCTACGAAGGGAAAGCGATTGCCGGGGTGATAAATCAGCCGTACTATAATTACCAGGTAACTGGGCTGTAATATACCGATAACCCCTGAATGGGACCACATGGAGTGTGTCCTCCTCGGACCTGACGCCTCTCTTTGGCAATGAATGCACATCGATCACCTATCCTTAGGGTACATTCACACAGCAGTGAAAAAAAAACGGCCATTAAAAAAACAGATACACTGTCTTTTCCATCAGTGTGTGCATCTATGTTTTGGCAGTCTGTGGGGAGATTTATTAAACTGGTGTAAAGTAGAACTGGCTTAGTTGCCCATAGCAACCAATCAGAATTCTCCTTTCATTCTTCACAGCTCCTTTGGAAAGTGAAAGGTGGAATCTGATTGGTTGCTTTGAGCAGCTGAGCCAGTTCTACTTTACACCAGTTTGATAAATCTCCCCCTATGTGTTTTTAATGGTCATTTTACCTCCACTTTTAATATCCTTCACGCGCACACACAGGGACACTCGCTCCCCAGCGTCAGCAGCAGGACCTGATGCTCCCGGCCTGATCATGTGACGTTGCCACACTGGGAGCATCAGGTCCTGCTGCATCCAGTGAGGAGTGAGTGTCCCCGCACATGCAAGTGGATGAGGTGAGTTCACATCACGTTTGATGCCTCCATTTAACGTATACGTAAGAACGCCATGTTCTTGTATCCTGCAGAGTCCAGTAAAAAAAAAGTATGCATTTTTTTTACAATAGAACTCTGTGGTGAACAGATGCCACTGTATAGCATCAGTCGGAGGCGTCCACTTAACGCTTATGTTTTTTGTATACGTTAAACAGATTTATTATTATGGGTTTTTTTTTAACAGCTGTTAAAAATGGTTCCTGTTTTTTTGATGGCACTGGCCATAAAAAATAAAAAATAAGACCATGTGAACGGCCCTATAGAGCCAGAAGTTGCCGACTACTAGACTAGAGTATATTAAAGGGGGTTTTCAGCAGTACAGTGCTGATGATCTGTCCTCTGGATAGGTCATCACTATGTGATTGTTGGGGTCTGGCACCCCCACTGTTTTGTTTGAAGAGGCCACGTTGCTCTGGTGAGCGTTGGGCCTTTTTCACAGCGCCATCCATCGTATAGTGGCCGTGCTTGGTATTGCAGCTCAGGCCCATTCACTTGAATAGGACTAAGCAGCACAGAGGCCACACGACTGATGAACGTCACTGGCCTGGGAAAAGCCGCGGTGCTGACCAGAGTGCCATGGTCTCTTCAAACAGCTGAAAGGTGGGGGTGCCAGGAATTGGACCCCCACTGATGACCTTTTCTAAGGGCAGGCCATTAATATTGTACTCCCGGAAAACCCTTTTCAATTAAAAAGTGACATTTAATTAGTTCATTTTAATATTTAATTTGTTCATTTAAAAAATATATGAACTAAAAGCGTAAAAAACGCAAATGCCTTCTTATTTGGCAGAGGGGCAACGACTATTTCTGCTACCTTTCTCGTCTCAACCAGACAGGCCCCGTTCATTTGGAGGGGCCCCTCACAATAACCATACCCAGCAGCCTCTGCGGTCTGAGGTTCATTGATCCTAGAAGAAGGTCGCCGTGACTTATCAGCGGTCGATGCCTACAGTGCAGGTCGAGCGGTTCATCTTCTCAGATACGTGATAAGACGTACACGGAGGATAAAGGGTATTTCAGTGCAGTGTAAGGGTCACTTCTCGGCTTTCGTACTGCGTTCTGCAGCGTACTTTAAGAACGTGTGGCTATTTTCAGAACGCCTATAGAAATGACTAGAGAGCACACAGCGCATGCACAGGGGTCCGTTCTGGAGACAGACTGACTTTGATACATATGGCATATACTAGTGATATGCCATCAACAATGATCTCAAAGCCGCTCGCACAGTAGTGCACGTCCATGTAAGGATAGGTTAACACTTGCGTTTACCTGATCTGGCAGGGGGTTCCGGCAGAGAGTTCACCAAATCCGAACTAGCCGGAGGCTGCCATTCACCACTGGGGTCCATTGACTATAATGGGATCCAGCCACTTCCCGGCATGAGTGCTGGGTTTTGGCCGGACAAAAACCACAACATGCAATTAGTGGGGTCCGATAGTGAATGGTGGTATCTGTTTAGGACAGATCCAGGTAAATGCAGGTGTGAACCTAGCCTTAAAGGGGTTGTCTCACTTCAGCAAATGGCATTTATCATGTAGAGGAAGTTAATACCAGGCACTTCCTAATGTATTGTGATTGTCCATATTGCTTCCTTTGCTGGCTTGATTCATTTTCCATCACATTATACACTGCCCGTATCCAGGGGTTGTGCCCACCGCTGCAGCACTGATATGAGGTGGACGGGAGCTGCTGCGCATGCGTGCCTATCTGTGTTCCTGCGGTCCCAGACACCTGAGAGGCCGGTGATTTTTCCTATAGTGTGGAAGCACGACCACCACCGATGGATTGCAGGGTGGTCGTAACCCCTGCAAACAAGCCGTGTATAAAGTGATGGAAAAATGAATCCAGCCAGTAAAGGAAGCAATATGGACAATCTCAATACATTAGTAAGTGCCTCGTATTAACTTAACTGTCTACATAATAAAAAAATAGTTTGGTTAAGTGAGCGGACTCCTTTAAAGTCTTAACGCACAGTCTAATAAATTGCGGAATTTTACAAGACCGCCACCCGTCTGTGGTGTGCACTGCTATGTCCTTGGCTTTCTTTAACCCCTGCATATCACAGGATCACAGTTTTTATTCTGTCATTTCAGGCCGGCGACAACACAGTCCTAGGAAGAACCATCTGGGGCGTCCTGGGCATTGGAGCATTTGGGTTTGAGCTGAAGGAAGTCCCTGAAGGCCAGCACATAGTCACCACTACCAGATCCCACAGCAGCAAGCTGGTGAATGACTGCATCACCGCCATCAACCCCGATAAAGTAGTGCGCGTGGGAGGTGCCGGAAATAAGGTGATGATTTGAGCTGAAAATAATAAGGCTTCTTAAAGGGGCTGTCTCATGAAGTTGTCCCATGGATGAATAGGACCCAACTCTAGCAGCTGCAGGGGTTGTACAGTTTAGGAAACCCATTCTCCTACCCCCTTTTATGGGTCATGTGGAGATCGTTATCTCTCGGCCACAGCGGAGAGCGCCCCCGTCTCTGGAGGATCTGTCCTATCCAGCATTACACACATAACCACTGGATATGAATGGACACTGTATAATGCCTCATTTTTCCCAGTGGTGGCGCTGCAGGGAAATTGAATACTTACCACCAAGTTCCCCCTACAAATTATGATCACTCTTCACCCAGGTGAAGAATGAAAGGCAGTGGCCATGCTCTCTTCATTCACTTCTATCACTCACTTTTCCAGGAAATCAGTGGCATATCTGCAATAAAGGCAGACTACGTGACTGCTATGGGGCCCGAGGGGAGGGGAGGGGGGCCGGCACAGAATTTGCTCTTCTCTTCCCAGTGTGAAAACACTGCATTTTCACACAGCCACCACTAGAGGGACCTCAATGCACTAAGAATTAATACAACTACCATGGAAGCTGTAAAATTATCTATCACTGAGCTCCCCCTAGTGGTGGCTGTGATTTACGATATCTGTGTATTTTGTAAAAACAATTTTCTGGTGTAAATACGTTGAGAAATATGGTGTTCAGAATGAGCGCCATATATTTGAAGCACCAGTTCCACTTTTCAAAAATGAAGGTCGGATATTACACTTTGTATTTAATAAAAATTTCTTTCACGTGAGAAAAAAAAACGTAAAATGTAAAGTCGTCAGAAATCTGGGGCGTTGTGCATCTTCTGCATTGCCTGGGAGTAAGTGACACACATACACTGGGCAACTAGGTGCAGGGGGTCCATACAAAGTTTTTTCCATGGGAACCTATGAGATCTGTGTACGCTCTTGCAGGAAATGGTCAAATCTTGCATCTCCTCGCTCCCATATTGTAGCATTAATAAGTACTGTAGATTTCAGGGTTCTGGGAAATCAAGTGGTGTTGTAATGGTCAGTGGTTCCACCCAGCTTTTCCAGAACCAAATATAACTCAGGAACTTTTAAGCTAGGGCTACGTGTCTTGTCGCAGAAAAATCGTGCAATGCTTTTTATCATGATAGTCTATGACTCTATGGTGTCGCACTGCGACATGCTGCGACACAACAGTCGGAAAAAATCCATCTAAGTTGGATTTCTGTGCAACTGTAGCGTCACACTGCGACACCGTAGACTATCATTTTTAAAAAAGTTGCGCGACAAACACGTCACAACGAAGTTGTACCCTTTTTGTCGCTGTGTAGAGGCTCCGTCCATTTATACCGAGCATCCTATGTGTTTCAGATCATTCAGCTGATTGAAGGTCAGGCCTCCGCCTACGTCTTCGCCAGTCCTGGTTGCAAGAAGTGGGACACGTGCGCTCCTGAGGCGATCCTGCATGCAGTGGGGGGTAAGCAAGTGCATAATTAACAGTTCTGCAGCATTTTAATATACTTTGGGGGTCATTTATGTAAAAATATTGGCGCAGATTTTGTCGCAAAAGTGTATTGTGGCAAAATATGCAACTTTTTCCCCGTGTATGCCACTTACTCCTTTTTTTGCCAGTTCCTATTCTTTGCCGCAATTGCGGACAAGAATAGGACATGTTCTATTTTTTTGCGGAGCCGCGGCCCGGAAGTTCATAGTGTGCTCTCCGCATCTCTTCCAGCCCCATAGAGAATGAATAGGTCCGCACCCATTCCCGGTATTGCGGAACGGATGCGGACCCATTTGCGGACATGTGAATGGACCCTAAGACTGGCGTCTAAATCGCTGGTCTTAGTAAATGTCCCCCTTTGTGTTTCAGTCGTGTTCAAAATTTCTGCTAGCGGTCAATGAATGGAAACATCCTTTGTTCACATCCGAAGGCTGAAATCCCCTCCTGACCATTCCCAACTGACGGTGAGAGCTCTGATACACTGTCACAAGCTACGCAGCTGTGTCGGTGCCAGGACAGGTTTTCAGCCTTTGTGTTTTCATTCACTGAAAACAAGCAGTGATGGCTTGGATGGACTGTCAATATCAGATTGGTGGGGGAATATAACCCCCAGCAGTGATCAGCCATGTGTCTGCTACTGCAGCTTTCTGCTGCTCAGTCCCATTCTCTTAGGCCCCTTTCACACGAGCGAGTATTCCGCGCGGATGCGATGCGGGAGGTGAACGCATTGCACCCGCACTGAATACTGACCCATTCATTTCTATGGGGCTGTGCACACGAGCGGTGATTTTCACGCATCACTTTTGCGTTGCGTGAAAATCGCAGCATGCTCCTCTTTGTGCGTTTTTCACGTAACGCAGGCCCCATAGAAATAAATGGGGTTGCGTGAAAATCGCAAGCATCCGCAAACAAGTGCGGATGCGGTGCGATTTTCACGCACGGTTGCTAGGAGACGATCGGGATGGAGACCCGAACCTTATTATTTTCCCTTATAACATGGTTATAAGGGAAAATAATAGCATTCTGAATACAGAATGCTAAGTAAAACAGGGCTGGAGGGGGTTAAAAAAAATCAAAAATCATTTAACTCACCTTAATCCACTTGCTCGCGATGCGGGCATCTCCGTCTGACTCTTTTACTGTATAGGACCTGTGGAGAGCATTAACTATAGTTTAAGGACCTGGGATGACGTCACTCCGGTCATCACATGGTACGTCACATGATCTTTTACCAGGGAAAATAATACTATTTACAGAACACCGATCCCAAGCCCGAACTTCTGTGAAGAAGTTCGGGTTTGGGTACCAAACACGCGCGATTTTTCTCACGCGAGTGCAAAACGCAATACAATGTTTTGCACTCGTGCGGAAAAATCGCGGGTGTTCCCGCAACGCACCCGCACATTTTTCCGCAACGCCCGTGTGAAAGAGGCCTTAAAGGGGTTTTCCAGGATTTTTATATTGACGGCCATCAATATCTGATAGGTAGGAGCCTGGCAACTTGCATCCCTGCCAATCATCTGCTTCTGGTGCCGAAATGACACTGCTCTGTCCATTGTGCAGTGGACAGAGCTGGTTACTGCAGTGCTATGGACAGAACTGTGTAGTCCCTGCACCTGCTTCCGGCACCAGAGCTACAGCAGAACATCTGATCTAATGAGGTGCCCCTTCCTGAGGATAGGCCATCAATATAAAAATATTGGACAGCCCCTTTAAGAGAATGGGACTGAGCAGAAGCTGCAGTACCAGATGCTGCCACTACAAAATGTACGGCGCTGTGCCTGATAAACATTGAAGAGTATGCTCTACTTAACCCTTTCACCCTTGGAGGATTTTGTGTTTTCGTTTTTTTACTCCCTGCCTTTGCAGAGCCATAACCCTTTTTTTTTTTTTTTCTATTCACATATCCGTATGACAGCTTGTTTTTTGCCGGACAAGTTATACTTTCTAAAGGCACCGTATACTGTTGCATACATTGTAGTAAGAAGCTGGAAAATAATTTCAAATGGGATGGAATTGGAAAGAAAATTCAATTCCACCATAGTTTTATGAGTTTTTTGTTTTCACAGCCTTCCCTACACAGTAAAACTGACCTGTTACCTTCATTCTCTGGGTCAGTACGATTACGGCGATACCACAATTATATAGTTTTTCTTGTGTTTTAATACTGAAAAAAAAAAATGAATCGTCATATTTTGACCCCTTTAACTTTTCTTGCAGTTATGTGTACGGAGCTGTGTGGGGGCTTATTTCCTGCGGGCGATCTGCACTTTTCATTGATACCATTTTGGGCTGTATGACTTCTTGATCACTTTTTTATGAAATTTTTTTGACAGGTGAAGCAGCCAAAAAAAGGCGACTGTCATTTTGTTATTTTTTTTTTGGGGTTTCACTGTTTGCCATATGGGATAAATATTTTTATATTTTAATAGTACGAGCGTTTTTGCACGCGGTGATGCCCATAATTTTTTTTTTTTTATTGCTATCTATTTTTATTTTGGAGAAAGGGAGGTGATTTGAAAAAATATATATATATATATATATATATATATATATATATATATATATATATATATATATATATATACACACACTGCTCAAAAAAAATAAAGGGAACACTTTAAACTGTCCACTTAGGAAGCAACACTGAGTGACAATCAATTTCACATGCTGTTGTGCAAATGGGATAGACAACAGGTGGAAATTATAGGCAATTAGCAAGACACCCCCAATAAAGGAGTGGTTCTGCAGGTGGTAACCACAGACCACTTCTCAGTTCCTATGCTTCCTGGCTGATGTTTTGGTCACTTTTGAATGCTGGCGGTGCTTTCACTCTAGTGGTAGCATTAGACGGAGTCTACAACCCACACAAGTGGCTCAGGTAGTGCAGCTTATCCAGGATGGCACATCAATGCGAGCTGTGGCAAGAAGGTTTGCTGTGTCTGTCAGCGTAGTGTCCAGAGCATGGAGGTGCTACCAGGAGACAGGCCAGTACATCAGGAGACGTGGAGGAGGCCGTAGGAGGGGAACAACCCAGCAGCAGGACCGCTACCTCCACCTTTGTGCAAGGAGGAACAGGAGGAGCACTGCCAGAGCCCTGCAAAATGACCTCCAGCAGGCCACAAATGTGCATGTGTCTGCTCAAACGGTCAGAAACAGACTCCATGAGGGTGATATGAGGTCCCTTACAGCCCAACACCGTGCAGGACGTTTGCCATTTGCCAGAGAACACCAAGATTGGCAAATTCGCCACTGGCGCCCTGTGCTCTTCACAGATGAAAGCA
This sequence comes from Bufo bufo, assembly GCF_905171765.1. Taxonomy (NCBI): domain Eukaryota; kingdom Metazoa; phylum Chordata; class Amphibia; order Anura; family Bufonidae; genus Bufo; species Bufo bufo. The sequence continues at coordinate 592,028,596 of NC_053392.1, read as the reverse complement.
GGTTCACACTGAGCACATGTGACAGACGTGACAGAGTCTGGAGACGCCGTGGAAAACGTTTTGCTGCCTGCAACATCCTCCAGCATGACCGGTTTGGCATTGGGTCATTAATGGTGTGGGGTGGCATTTCTTTGGAGGGCCGCACAGCCCTCCATGTGCTCGCCAGAGGTAGCCTGACTGCCATTAGGTACCGAGATGAGATCCTCAGACCCCTTGTGAGACCATATGCTGGTGCGGTTGGCCCTGGGTTCCTCCTAATGCAAGACAATGCTAGACCTCATGTGGCTGGAGTGTGTCAGCAGTTCCTGCAAGATGAAGGCATTGATGCTATGGACTGGCCCGCCCGTTCCCCAGACCTGAATCCAATTGAGCACATCTGGGACATCATGTCTCGCTCTATCCACCAACGTCACGTTGCACCACAGACTGTCCAGGAGTTGGCAGATGCTTTAGTCCAGGTCTGGGAGGAGATCCCTCAGGAGACTGTCCGCCACCTCATCAGAAGCATGCACAGGCGTTGTAGGGAGGTCATACCGGCACGTGGAGGCCACACACACTACTGAGCCTCATTTTGACTTGTTTTAAGGACATTACATCAAAGTTGGATCAGCCTGTAGTGTGTTTTTCCACTTTAATTTTGAGTGTGACTCCAAATCCAGACCTCCATGGGTTGAAAAATTTGATTTCCATTTTTTAAATTTTGTGTGATTTTGTTGTCAGCACATTCAACTATGTAAAGAACAAAGTATTTCAGAAGAATATTTAATTAACTCAGATCTAGGATGTGTTATTTTTGTGTTCCCTTTATTTTTTTGAGCAGTGTGTGTGTGTGTGTGTGTGTGTGTATGTATGTGTGTATATATATATATATATATATATATATATAATAATCTATCTATCTATATATATATATATATATATATATATATATATATATATATATATATATAATCTCTTCTTTTTTTTTTTTTTTATTCTTAAAATATTTTTTATAAATTTTTTTTACACCTAAAGTGGTTGTCCCATGAAAAATATTGTAAGTTTTCAAACCAGCCCCTACATCTGAATACTTTTGTAATTGCATGTTAAAAATTTAGCACAGTGACTTAGTTATTCACTAAAATGTATCTGTATAGCGCCACCTGCTGTTTTTTGTTTTTTCTTATTTCTTTGGCTCACTGACAAGGCCGCACATGCTCAGTTTCATCTGCCTACTGAGTTATGATAGGGAGAGCATGGACACGCCTCCTGAGCTGTGATAGGGAGAGCTGAGACACGCCCCCTGAGCTGCAGCAGAAAAGACACTCCCCTTGAGCTGCCAGCTTGATTTAAATCTAGCAGAGAAATGAATGGGGAGATCTCTGGGCCCACGTGAGGTACAGGGCTGGTTCTAGCTTTGTTAGAAAGAGCTTGTATCATTTTTCATTTTTTACATTAGTAATGGGATAACCCCTTTAAGGATCACGCCTGTCATAGACTCCAAGGTATTAGCATTGGAGTCTATGAGAATTTCACACTGTCCCTATAAAGCCCTGCCACAGGCTGGCTTTTCATAGGAATGTGCAGCAGCCTTGGATCATTCAGGAGCACTGAGGCTGCCGCACACTGTATCCAACTCCCCCGATCATTGATAGGGGGAGCCATTGCAGGCCTGGGAGCAGGCGCTCCCAGGTTTTTTAGCTCCCAGATTCCATGGTCGCATTTGAACACAGCAATGTGGCCCAATTGGTGAGGGTCCCAGAGGTTGAACCCCCACCAATTAGAAATTCTTGGCATGGGCTAGTACATGCCATCATTTTCTGGGATTGGAATACCCCTTTAACTCCGAGGTTCTACTTGTCACCCGGTGACTATGCCTGGCTTCACACTGATATACAGTGCCTTGCAAAAGTATTCACCCCCCTTGACTTTTTTCGTATTTTGGTGCCTCACAACCTGGAATTAACATCGATTGTTTGAGGATTTTTATCATGTAATTTACAGAACATGCCGACAACTTTGAAGATGTTTATATATTATTTTTTTTTTATTGTGAACCAAAAGACAAATAGGACAAAATAACAGAAAAAGTCAATGTGCATAATTATTCACCCCCTAAAGTCAATACTTTGTAGAGCCACCTTTTGCGGCAATCACAGCTCCAAGTCACTTTGGATAAGTCTCTATGAGCAGTTGCCACATCTTACCACTGGGATTTTTGCCCATTCCTTCTTGCAAAACTGCTCCAGCTCCTTCAAGTTGGATGGTTTGCGCTTGTGAACAGCAATCTTTAAGTCTGACCACAGGTTTTCTATTGGATTGAGATCTTGGCTTTGACTAGGCCATTCCAACACATTTACATGTTTTCACTTAAACCACTCAAGTGTTGCTTTAGCAGTGTGTTTGGGGGCATTATCCTGCTGGAAGGTGAACCTCCGTCCTAGCCTCAGATCACGCACAGAGTGGGACAGGTTTTGCTCAAGAATATCCCTGTATTTAGCACCATCCATCTTTCCCTCAACTCTGACCAGTTTACCAGTCTCATCCCCACAGCATGATGCTGCCACCACCATGTTTCACTGTGGGGATGGTATTCTTTGGGTGATGTGATGTGTTGGGTTTGCACCAGACATAGCGTTTTCTTTGATGGCCGAAAAGTTCAGTTTTAGTCTCATCAGACCAGAGCACCTTCCTCCATACATTTTGGGAGTCTCCCACATGCCTTTTCGCAAACTCACAACGCGCCTTTTTGTTTTTAGCTGAAAGTAATGGCTTTCTTCTGGCCACTCTGCCATAAGGCCCAACTCTATGGAGCGTACGGCTTATTGTCGTCCTATGTACAGATACTCCAGTCTCTGCTGTGGAACTCTGCAGCTCCTCCAGGGTTACCTTAGGTCTCTGTGCTGCCTCTCTGATTAATGCCCTCCTTGCCCGGTCCATGAGTTTTGGTGGGCGGCCGTCTCCTGGCAGGTTTGCTGTTGTGCCATGTTCTTTCCATTTGGTTATGATAGATTTGATGGTGCTCCTGGGGATCATCAAAGATTTGGATATTTTTTTATAACCTAACCCTGACTTGTACTTCTCAACAACATTGTCCATTACTTGTTTGGAGAGTTCCTTGGTCTTCATGGCAGTGTTTGGTTAGTGATGCCTCTTGCTTAGGTGTTGCAGCCTCTGGGGCCTTTCAAAAAAAAAAAAAAAGGTTTGTATATGTAATGACAGGTCATGTGAAACTTAGATTGCACACAGGTGGACATCATTTCACTAATTATGTGACTTCTGAAGGTAATTGGTTGCACCAGAGCTTTTTATCCACCTCAGCCCCCAGTGCTTAAACACCCTGAAAGACCAGGCCACTTTTTACACTTCTGACCTACACTACTTTCACCGTTTATTGCTCGGTCATGCAACTTACCACCCAAATGAATTTTACCTCCTTTTCTTCTCACTAATAGAGCTTTCATTTGGTGGTATTTCATTGCTGCTGATATTTTTACTTTTTTTGTTATTAATCGAAATTTAACGATTTTTTTGCAAAAAAATGAAATTTTTCACTTTCAGTTGTAAAATTTTGCAAAAAAAACGAGATCCATATAAATTTTGCTCTAAATTTATTGTTCTACATGTCTTTGATAAAAAAAAATGTTTGGGTAAAAAAAAAAATGGTTTGGGTAAAAGTTATAGCGTTTACAAACTATGGTACAAAAATGTGAATTTCCGCTTTTTGAAGCAGCTCTGACTTTCTGAGCACCTGTCATGTTTCCTGAGGTTCTACAATGCCCAGACAGTACAAACACCCCACAAATGACCCCATTTCGGAAAGTAGACACCCTAAGGTATTCGCTGATGGGCATAGTGAGTTCATAGAACTTTTTATTTTTTGTCACAAGTTAGTGGAAAATGATGATTATTTTTATTTTATTTTTTCTTACAAAGTCTCATATTCCACTAACTTGTGACAAAAAATAAAAACTTCCATGAACTCACTATGCCCATCAGCGAATACCTTGGGGTGTCTTCTTTCCAAAATGGGGTCACTTGTGGGGTAGTTATACTGCCCTGGCATTCTAGGGGCCCAAATGTGTGGTAAGTAGTTTGAAATCAAATTATGTAAAAAATGGCTGGTGAAATCCGAAAGGTGCTCTTTGGAATGTGGGCCCCTTTGCCCACCTAGGCTGCAAAAAAGTGTCACACATGTGGTATCTCCGTATTCAGGAGAAGTTGGGGAATGTGTTTTGGGGTGTCATTGTACATATACTCATGCTGGGTGAGAGAAATATCTTGGCAAAAGACAACTTTTCCCATTTTTTTTATACAAAGTTGGCATTTGACCAAGATATTTATCTCACCCAGCAGGGGTATATGCAAAATGACACCACAAAACACATTCCCCAACTTCTCCTGAATACGGAGATACCACATGTGTGACACTTTTTTGCAGCCTAGGTGGGCAAAGGGGCCCAAATTCCTTTTAGGAGGGCATTTTTAGACATTTGGATACCAGACTTCTCACGCTTTGGGGCCCCTAAAATGCCAGGGCAGTATAAATACCCCACATGTGACCCCATTTTGGAAAGAAGACACCCCAAGGTATTCAATGAGGGGCATGGCGAGTTCATAGAAAAAAAAAATTTGGGCACAAGTTAGCGGAAATTTATTTATTTTATTTTCTTTCTCACAAAGTCTCCCTTTCCGCTAACTTGGGACAAAAATTTCAATCTTTTATGGACTCAATATGCCCCTCAGCGAATACCTTGGGGTGTCTTCTTTCCAAAATGGTGTTATTTGTGGGGTGTTTGTACTGCCCTGGCATTTGAGGGTCTCCGCAATCATTACATGTATGCCCAGCATTAGGAGTTTCTGCTATTCTCCTTATATTGAGCATACGGGTAATGATTTTTTATTTTTTTTCGTTCAGCCTCTGGGCTGAAAGAAAAAAATGAACGGCAAAGATTTATTCATTCGCATCGATCAATGTGGATGAAAAAATCTCTGCCAAAAAAAGAAAAAGGAGGGGAAAGGCGTCTGCCAGGACATAGGAGCTCCGCCCAACATCCAAACCCACTTAGCTCGTATGCCCTGGCAAACCAGATTTCTCCATTCACATCAATCGATGTGGATGAATAAATCATTGCCGGGATTTTTTTTTTTATATATACAAAGTGTTTGCCAAAGTATATGAACACCGCCACCTCCTCAGCTCATATGCCTCGGCAAACGTATCTTTTACTGCAGAGGAGAAATCTCGTCTTGCAGCGCCGCATACACCGACTTGCGTGTAATCTGACAGCAGCGCAATGCTTCTGTCCGAATGCACATCAGTGCTGCAGCTAGTCGATCGGTTGGTCTACCTGGAAGGTAAAAAAAACTAAACAAAAAAGAAAAAACCAGGCCGCAACGCAATAAATTTATTAACTTTTGAACAGAACATATAAACTTTTTTTTAACATTTTTAACTGAACGTTAACTTTTATACTTACCGGTATTTATTTTTTTTGTTTAGTTTTTTTTACCTTTATAGAACAAACCTCTCCTTCCCCATGGGACAATGTGCAAAGCGCAAATCGCCCAAAGATGTGGCGAAGTATGTTATGCACTTTATCCCAGGTGAAAGGAGAGGTTTGCAGCAGCTGTGAGTAAAAGGGCCCTAATAGCCCTGTGTGCCTGTCCTGTGAGATGTGATCCCTATGCTAGGTGTACCTGTGTGTGGTACTTCCGGAAACACTCTCCAAAGCATAGGGCAGGGTGGTCAGGACAGTCAGGACAGAAATAGCGGGTGTCACGCCTTATTCCACTCCTGCTACAGACACGACATCTTTTTCGGGGTGACGGTTGGGTTGAGGTACCAGGAACGACACTGGGGAAATGTCGCTCGTGTAGACGGCTAACTACACTGGTGGATGGGGCCACGGAACCTTCTGGATACAGGAGGTTCTCAATGATCTCTTCCTGGAATTTGAGGAAGGATCCTGTTCTCCCAGCCTTACTGTAGAGAACAAAACTATTATACAGCGCCAATTGAATTAAATATACAGACACCTTCTTATACCAGCATCTGGTTCTGCGGGAAACTAAATACGGAGACAACATCTGGTCATTGAAGTCCACCCCTCCCATGAGCAAATTATAGTCGTGGACTGAGAGGGGCTTTTCAATGACACGGGTTGCTCGCTCAATTTGGATTGTCGTGTCTGCGTGAATGGAGGAGAGCATGTAAACGTCACGCTTGTCTCCATTTCACCGCGAGCAGTTCTTCGTTACACAAGGCAGCCCTCTCCCCCCTTGCAAGACGGGTGGTTACAAGCCGTTGGGGGAAGCCCACGCGACTAGTTCGCTCGGTGCCACAGGCGCAAATCCGTTCTAGAAACAAATGCCTAAAGAGGGCCACACTTGTGTAGAAATTGTCCACATAAAGATGGTACCCCTTGCCGAATAAGGGTGACACCAAGTCCCAGACTGTCTTCCCACTGCTCCCCAGGTAGTCAGGGCAACCGACCGGCTCCAGGGTCTGATCTTTTCCCTCATAGATCTGAAATTTGTGGGTATAGCTTGTGGCCCTTTCACAGAGCTTATACAATTTGACCCCATACCGGGCACGCTTGCTTGGGATGTATTGTTTGAAGCCAAGGCGCCCGGTAAAATGTATTAGGGACTCGTCTACGCAGATGTTTTGCTCGGGGGTATACAAATCTGCAAATTTCTGGTTGAAATGGTCTATGAGGGGCCGAATTTTGTGGAGCCGGTCAAAAGCTGGGTGGCCTCTGGGACGGGAGGTGGTGTTGTCGCTAAAGTGCAGGAAACGCAGGATGGTCTCAAAACGTGCCCTGGACATAGCAGCAGAGAACATGGGCATGTGATGAATTGGGTTCGTGGACCAATATGACCGCAATTCATGCTTTTTAGTTAGACCCATGTTGAGGAGAAGGCCCAGAAAAATTTTAATTTCGGAAACTTGGACTGGTTTCCACCGGAAAGGCTGGGCATAATAGCTTCCCGGGTTGGCGGATATAAATTGTGTGGCATACCGGTTTGTCTCTGCCACGACTAAGTCCAAGAGCTCCGCAGTCAAGAACAGCTCAAAAAATCCCAGGGCCGAACCGATCTGAGCCGTCTCAACCCGAACTCCAGACTGGGCGGTGAAAGGGGGAACTAATGGTGCGGCTGAAGTTGGTGACTGCCAATCAGGGTTTGCCAGCACCTCAGGGACTCTAGGGGCTCTACGGGCCTGTCTGTGCGGTGGCTGCGACGGGGTAACTACTGCACGTGCCACCGTACCAGCTTCAACTGCCCTTCTGGTGCTCGCCACGTCACCATGTTGTACGGCAGTGCTGGTACTAGGTCCAGGGAGGGCTGCGCTGCTGGTGTATGCCTCACCACGTGATCCGGCAGCGACAGCCCCACTCTGCTGCTCTTGAAGCGGATCCTGCGTAACCTGTGGTCTAGCGACACGGGGCCGGGTACGCCTGGTGCTGCCAGGGACCTCCACCTCCTCGTCCGAACTTTGGGTCAGACTTCCACTGCTTTCTACAGGTTCATATTCTGACCCGCTAGATTCGTCAGATGAGGGTTCCCATTCCTCATCCGACTGGGTCAGAATCCTGTAGGCCTCTTCAGAAGAATACCCCCTGTTTGACATTTTGGACTACTAAATTTAGGGGTATTCCCTGAGACTACCCAAGAAAAAAAGCAAGCCTGTCTTACAAAGGGGAGGCTAGCGAAGTACCGGAGGCCGCTGCGGTTGATAAAAAATATCAAAACTGATTTTTTTTATCGCCGCAGTGCGTGTAAAATGAATGTGCAGTGATCAAAAAATATATATTTTTTGTCACTGCAGTGGGGCGGGCGTGGGTGAACGCACGTGTGGGCGACCGATCAGGCCTGATCGGGCAAACACTGCTTTTTGGGTGGAGGGCGAGCTAAGGTGACACTAATACTATTATAGATCTGACCGTGATCAGTTTTGATCACTTACAGATACTATAAAAGTACGAATGCTGATTAGCGATACGCTAATCAGCGAATAAAAGTGACTGCGGTGCGGTGGGCTGGGCGCTAACTGATCCCTAAACTACATTACCAAGGGGCCTAAACTATCCTAAAACCTATCAGTCAATACCAGTGGAAAAAAAAAGTGACAGTTTACACTGATCACTTTTTTCCTTTCACTAGGTGATTGACAGGGGCGAGATGACGCGTATATGTGTGACTCTGCGCAGCGCTGCCACCTCCGGAACGCGAATCTGCGTTAGGCGGTCCGGAGGTGGTTAAGGAGCTTCCTAATAAAGGGGGTGAATACATACGCACATGACAATTTTCTGTTTTCTATTTCTAAACAATAGTTTTATTTATATATTTTTCTCATTTCACTTCACCAACTTAGACTATTGTGTTCTGATCCATCACATAAAATTCAGATTAACAAAACATTCAACTTAAGTATGTATGTATGTAACAAAATTGGAATAACTAATTGCAACTGGTGTGATATACCTGTTGCCCCAAAATTCTCCTGATGGTTATTTTTAGGGCTCTTTCACACCTGCGTTCTTTTCTTCCGGCATAGAGTTCCGTCGTCGGGGCTCTATGCCGGAAGAATCCTGATCAGGATTATCCTAATGCATTCTGAATGGAGAGAAATCCGTTCAGGATGCATCAGGATGTCTTCAGTTCCGGAACGGAACGTTTTTTGGCCGGAGAAAATACCGCAGCATGCTGCGCTTTTTGCTCCGGCCAAAAATCCTGAACTCTTGCCGCAAGGCCGGATCCAGAATTAATTCCCATTGAAAGGCATTGATCCGGATCCGGCCTTAAGCTAAACGTCGTTTCGGCGCATTGCCGGAGCCGACATTTAGCTTTTTCTGAATGGTTACCCTGGCTGCCGGGACGCTAAAGTCCTGGCAGCCATGGTAAAGTGTAGCGGGGAGCGGGGGAGCAGCATACTTACCGTCCGTGCGGCTCCCCGGGCGCTCCAGAGTGACGTCAGGGCGCCCCAAGCGCATGGATCATGTGATCACATTGGACACGTCATCCATGCGCATGGGGCGCTCTGACGTCACTCTGGAGCGCCCCGGGAGCCGCACGGACTGTAAGTATACCGCTCCCCCGCTCCCCGCTCCTACTATGGCAACCAGGACCTTAATAGCGTCCTGGGTGCCATAGTAACACTGAAAGCATTTTGAAGACGGTTCCGTCTTCAAATGCTTTCAGTACACTTGCGTTTTTCCGGATCCGGAGTGTAATTCCGGCAAGTGGAGTACACGCCGGATCCGGACAACGCAAGTGTGAAAGAGCCCTTAGACTATTGTGTTCTGATCCTTCACATGAAATTCAGATTAACAAAACATTGAACTTAAGGCTGTAATGTAACAAAATACGAAAAAAGTCAAGGGGGGTGAATACTTTTGCAAGGCACTGTATAGGCAGCCTGGGCCCCCTGACTGGACCCCGGGGCTTCTCAACCATATTATACCCTTGTCTTTCCTAGGTAAACTCACCGATATTCACGGCAACACATTCGACTACCACAAGGACGTGAAACACATGAACTCGGCCGGGGTTCTGGCAGCTCTGCGCAATTACAGCTACTACGCCTCCCGGGTCCCGGAGTCTGTGAAACAAGCGTTGGTGCCCTAAACGTGAAACGCGTTGTGTACTGCGTCTTAGGTGAAAGGAGACACCCGGGGTTATTGGTCTCCAACCTGTGGCTTTCCAGATGTTTCAAAACTACAACTCCTAGCATGCTCTGACAGGTTGGGAACCATTGTCCTGGGGTGGAGATTGAAGAGGAGTAGTTTGTAAGTTGTCGCTTTCAACTCTGGAGAGTCAGGAGAAGTTTTCAGCCAGTCTGATAATGGCTTTGAAGGGTTAATTTTTTGGTACGCAGTTTTATGGAACTTTTCCCCCCAAGGGACCAATCAATAAAAATCTGATATGTAGCTTGTCTTCTGATTTCTTTACATTGTGATATATATATATATATATATATATAAGTACCAAAAGGGTTCATCAGAAATGACAACCACCCTTTGGGATTACACATTATCTTAAAGGGGTTTCCTGGTAGTAGAATATTGGTGGCCCGTCCTCAGGATAGGTCATCAATCTATGATGGGTGGGGGTCTGACTCCTGACACCCCCGCCAATGAGCAGTTTGAAGAGGCTGTGACACTCCGTTGAGCGCTGCAGCCTCCTCTTAGGCCAGTGACTGGGCTGCAATACCAAGCACAGCCACTATACAATATATGGCGCTGTGCTTAGTATACAATGAGGAGGCTGCAGCGTTCACCGGAGTCCAACGGCCTCTTCAGCTGATCAATGGGGGTGCTGGGAGTCGGACCCCTACTGATCAGATATTGAACTCCCAGGAAACCCCTTTATTAAAAAATAAAACTGACTGGATGATAACAGAGAGAAACAGCACAGAGGCAGGAGAGGCCAGTGTGGCACTCCAGCTGTTGCAGAATTGTAGTTCCCAGCATGTGGCTCTCAGAACATGCTAGGAGTTGTAGTTTTACAACAGATAGAATCCTGCCCGTTGCCAATAGATTCAAAGTCCCATTTGCATCACATAATGATAGACTTCTGATGACGTCATAGTAAAGACCTCCTATAGGAGGGAGATGCGGTTTTCTTACATATCCTCCTGGTGCAGCCGTTCTTGGTTTTCACTGCAGATATAGCCACAAAGAGCCCACTGGTCCCTCTGCCTTATAAGAAGACATCATTATAAATGGCGCATGGTAAGGGGGCACCTTTCTACAGATCGGGGTTGTGGGGATGGCAGCAGTTGGACCCCGTCTGATGATAAAGTGGATAAAGTCATATGGATACTAAAATTAAAGGTGTCCCCTGGACTATCCTCAGGATAGGTCATCAGGATCAGATCAGTGGGGGTCCGACACGTGGCACCCTACCGATCAGCTGCTGTGCTGGAAACTATAAAGCGTGTGGCGTGGAAGCAGAAGACTCCATACACTTTGTGGCTTTCAGCGTACTGCCCCCCGGCTGAGCTGCAGTGCCCCCTACAGGCACTACACTATGAAAGGAACCTTCTGTATAGTGTATAGTTTCCAGCACAGCGACTAATCAGTAGTGATACCGCATGCTGGACCCCCCCCCCCCCCCCCCCCCCGATCTGATATTGATGACCTATCCTGTGGATAGGTCTTCAACATCTGTAGTCTGGAGAACCCCTTTAACCCCCAGAGGTCTAATATTTGTCACAATTTGCTGAACTATTAAAGGGGTTATCTGATATCTAAAATACCTGCCCAATGTCCGTGCCCTTGTATGGGTTATACTTACCTGCTCTCCGGCACCCACATTGCTCCGGATCCCTGCACGGCTCCCGCTGCATCTCTGATGAAAACATCCGGTGAAGAGGGGGAGCAGTCAGCGACGGGGGGTCGAAGGTATATCCAATGCTGTGTCAATGTCACATACACATTACTATACAAGGGTTGCCCAAAAAGTGCACAGTTCCTTTTAAAGGGGTTGTCTGATGTCAGCAAATGACATTTATCATGTATAGGAAGTGAATACAAGGCACTTACTAATGTATTGTGATTCTCCATATTGCTTCCTTCGCTGGCTGGATTCATTTTTCCATCACATTATACGCTGCTCGTTTCCATGGTTACAACCACCCTGCAATCCATCAGCGGTGGACGTGTTTGCACACTATAGGAAAAAGCATCGGCCTCTCTGATGCCTGGGACTGCCAGAGTGTACATAGTAGTCCGGCACATTTTCCTGTAGTGTGCAAGCACGTCCACCGCTGCTGGATTACAGGGTGGTCATAACCAAGAAATGCTATTTGCTGAAGTGAGACGCTGCTTTATTGTGCAAATTTTGGTGTTTTCGGGAGAATTGGCAGTTTTTTGGTCTCGCCTTTTTTCAGGAGCCTCCCACAGACGTACCGGGAGATTCGGCAAGTATGCAGATCTACCGTATACAGAGCGATGCCGTATTCTCTGCCTGTTTCCTAAAGTTTCACCAAAACCAGAGAAGAAAAACTGCCAGTAGGTGGCATACAGTCAGCACTGACATACCTATTCCATAGACGTCTCTCTAGGGGGCGCACCATTACCATTTCAACTTGGCCTCTAGCCGTTCAAAAGATTGATTGAAAAAAAAACGGACAGCATGACGTGGATCGCCCCCCCCCCCCCCATACTGACTGCAAGAGCCCTGTCCAGATATTTGGTTTCTGCTGGACCGACTCCCCATCATGGAAATATTGGAATATAATGACTTCTTGACGTTACCGTTCTCCGTGCCCATAGGGAAGTGTCAGACTGTGGAGGGACATGCATTATTGACAAGGGGATTAGTGATGCTTTATTATCAATTTATTTACACGTTTCCTGGAGGAATAACAGAGGAATAGCAAAATGAAAACTTAAAAAAAAAGATGCTCCTGAATACAAGTATTTACTAAAGCAGACATGTCAGGAGAGGTGATGGGTCTTATCTGAAGGAGGTCTCCAAAATTTGTACATTAAAGCTTTGTGCCCCTCCTGGGTAGACTTCCAGGGCTCACCGAAAAGCTGGCAAATCTCCCGAGAACACCATGCGCGTTAAATATATATGGCTCCGGGATGCTGCAACGTTACACGCAACCTGGAGACTGGACGCCGTAAGAAAAGGAGCAGAACAATGCACAAAAAATGCAACCCCCTCCCAACATCTTGAACCTGTAAAAATAGCTCAACACAGAATATAAGTGTCTGATCGATGGGGTCCCGCTGCTGGTACCCCCGCCAATTATAACTGTTGGGGGTCCTGTGTTCGAGCATGGGCACTTCTCCCTATGTGATTGCTGAAGATCGCACCCCATTGTGTTCGGCTATCTTCAGCAACCTCATGGAGACTGAACACAGCGGCAAGGCGCGTGGTGATAGGTGCCAGTCTTGGTACAATCCTGGAATGTCCTTCAGGCTCTCAGATTAAAGGGGTTCTCCGGGCTTTTTCATATTGATGACCTATACTCTGGAAAGGTCATTAATATCAGATCGGCGGGGGTCCGACACCTGGCACCCCCGCTGATCAGCTGTATGAGGAGACGGCGCGCATGCTGTAAGCACGTGCTGTATCCCTTCTCTATTCCTGTCTGCTGCTGCTGCTGTCCCAAAGACATACAGCAGCGAGCAGGAAGAGACAGGAGATGACATGCGCGCCGTCCCCCCATACAGCTGATCAGCGGGGTGTCGGACCCCCGCCGATCTGATATTAATGACCTATCTTGAGAATAGGTTATCAATATGAAAAAGCCCAGAGAACCCCTTTAGGCCTCTTGCACACGACTGTATGCCCTCCGAGACATACGGTCTATGAGTGGGCCATTGATCGTGCGCACGGGAGCGCACAGCATCATAGATTACAATGATGCTGTGCACGTTGGGCCGCCCGCGGGGATATTGTCCTGCACTCATATGATCTTATGAGTGTGGGATAATAGTCCCGCGGGTGGCCGGACATCTACAGCATCATTGTTATCTATCATGCTGTGCACTCCTGTGCGCACGATCAATGCTGCTCCGAGACATATGGCCCGCTCACGGACCGTATATCTCGTAGGGCATACGGTCTTAAGAAGGGACCTCCAAGACTCTTGGAAGCATTGACAAATCTCCCAGATATCATCCGGTAAATACACCCGCCGACATCCATAAATCAGCGCAGAGGCCGTATCATAGGACACAATGAGCCGTAGCTTGCAAAAAAGCAGCATGTTTCTTCGGAGAAAAAAATGTGCACATATTACCCTCCTCCCAGAACCCTGTGCCTAAAAGAGGACGAGTCACCTCTCCTGACATGTCTGTTTTAATAACGATTTTTATTCCCCATGTAATACCATTCTTGAGCATCTTTTCATGTAACTCTGTTTTACAATCCCTCTATTATTCCTACTAGAAGTTTATAAATGAACTGCCAGCAGCCTGCAATAAAGGTCCAGCGGGGTGTTACCAGTTGGGGTGTGTAGAATTTCAGTGCTATATTTATTACACTTTTTTTTACCATTATTTTTTGCATGTTTACAGAGATTTTTACAAACTCTGTTGTCCATAGAGACCAATCACAGCGCAGGTTTCATTTCGTATTCTTCTGTTGTAAAGTGAAAGTTGTGCTGTGATTGGTTGTTATGGGCAATAAATTGTTTTGTTTTAAACCACTTAGGCCTAAGTATATATATATATTTATAAATATGGATAAATACAAATATATATAAAGGACGGGGGGGCACTCTATCTTCTGGTCATATGTGGACACGTCTCAATTGTTGTATGAAAAAATATAGAGTTTTATTTAAAGTGCAATAAATACAAGGAAAAAACATCCGTCCGACCTCACACTATTAATGCATATTTGAAATGTAATATTTGAAATATAGTCATTCATATATCCGTATATCAAATATCCCCAAAAAAGCTCTTAAAGGGAACCTGTCGCCGGGATTTTGGGTATAGAGCTGAGGACATGGGTTGCTAGATGGCCGCTAGCACATCCGCAATATCCAGTCCCCATAGCTCTGTGTGCTTTTATTGTAAAAAAATAACGATTTGATCCATATGCAAATTAACCTGAGATGAGTCCTGTACGTGAGATGAGTCAGGGACAGGACTCATCTCAGGTTAATTTGCATATGTATCAAATCGCTTTTTTACACAATAAAAGCACACAGAGCTATGGGGACTGGGTATTGCAGATGTGCTAGCGGACATCTAGCAACCCATGTCCTCAGCTCTATACACAAAATCCCAGTGACAGGTTCCCTTTAAAATGAAAAAATAAAAATATAAAGCTAGCAATAAAAGTCCAAATGAAAAAAAGTAAAAAATAAATAAAAAAAAACTCCAGTTGAAAAATGGGGATATGTTGTAACTTTAGACCCTAGTTGGAGTCCTTTCGGATCAATAGTACAATGATTCCAAATTGTTGTATAACAGTCTGAAGGCAGCAATATTTCCAGTACATATGATATTAGAGGGTTAATAAATACACGGTGGAGGGATAAGGCGGTATTTCTTGGTTATCCCACTTGTATACGAGTGTTTGGTAGAAAAATATTCTTGCGCAGAGTTGTTCTAAAATGTCCACATGGCGATCGCCTCTGTGTAATATGACTATACAGGTATATAGTGTGGTATAAGGTACCGTACTTTACCGATCCTGTAGTGGCGATGTGTCCCCGGATCTAGTGTCCGCTCTTGCAGCTTTTCGGTGTACGCCGGCTTGTCTTTCTCGGGATCCCGCGCGGCGTCCCACGTGATATGTTTCTCCTGGGTCTTAGAGTCCAGGCTTCTTTAGCGCCGGTCTTTATTCCTGCACCGTGTGGCTGAAGAGATAATTGAAAATATAGGATCCGAGAATCAAGTTGTCTTTGATAATTAAACAGAGGTTGGTGCGTTGCTAATTCCCACTGCTGTTCCCCAAACGCGTTTCAGAGCCAAAGGTGCTCCTTCTTCAGTGGTGAGCAGTGAGTGGTCCGAGGATTCCTTTTATACACTTTATACATCTCCTGGGGCAGTACTTATTAAGAATAAGCATCTCCGTAAAATGTGGATTGGATGGGAAAAGTATAAAGTATATTCCCACCATAGTACCATTCAACCTCAAAACACACTGGGCCAGATGTATCATTACTCTGACAGCTCACTCCACTTTCACATATGGCTAAAGTCACTTTTGGCCAAGTCAGATTTATGATTGGCCCTTTAATACTGAGATAAATGTGGTTTGACGGTAGCAGTTTATCCGTCAGTAAGCAGCTTTACAAAAGTCGCACTTCTTTACGAAAAAGTTGCATGTTCTTTTAAAAAGTCGCATAAGATAAGAATGGTCCTCACTGGAGTGATTTTGCGCATTTTTTTTGCAACTTTTTAAATTGTCGCAATAGTAAATCTGTCTAGAGTATCCTTTACATAAGAAAACACGCCCACTTTCAGAAAACTGGCGAGCAAAGCACAGAGCCAATAAAAGTTGCAAATATTTGCGCAGTTCAAGCGATTGCGCAAAAATTTGTGACTTTTTCACTCCATTATTCTGACTTGAGCTAATGATAAATCTGGCCCATAGTGTTTCATGGAGAATTTGCCCAGTGTGTCTTCGACTACTAAGGTGATATATACAGTACAGACCAAAAGTTTGGACACACCTTCTCATTCAAAGAGTTTTCTTTATTTTCATGACTATGAAGGCATCAAAACTATGAATTAACACATATGGAATTATATACATACCAAACAAGTCTGAAACAACTGAAAATATGTCATATTCTAGGTTCTTCAAAGTAGCCACCTTTTGCTTTGATTACTGCTTTGCACACTCTTGGCATTCTCTTGATGAGCTTCAAGAGGTAGTCCCCTGAAATGGTTTTCACTTCACAGGTGTGCCCTGTCAGGTTTAATAAGTGGGATTTCTTGCCTTATAAATGGGGTTGGGACCATCAGTTGCGTTGAGGAGAAGTCAGGTGGATACACAGCTGATAGTCCTACTGAATAGACTGTTAGAATTTGTATTATGGCAAGAAAAAAGCAGCTAAGTAAAGAAAAACGAGTGACCATCATTACTTTAAGAAATGAAGGTCAGTCAGTCAGCCGAAATATTGGGAAAACTTTGAAAGTAAGGGCTATTTGACCATGAAGGAGAGTGATGGGGTGCTGCGCCAGATGACCTGGCCTCTACAGTCACCGGACCTGAACCCAATCGAGATGTTTTGGGGGGAGCTGGACCGCAGAGTGAAGGCAAAAGGGCCAACAAGTGCTAAGCATCTCTGGGAACTCCTTCAAGACTGTTGGAAGACCATTTCAGGGGACTACCTCTTGAAGCTCATCAAGAGAATGCCAAGAGTGTGCAAAGCAGTAATCAAAGCAAAAGGTGGCTTTGAAGAACCTAGAATATGACATATTTTCAGTTGTTTCACACTTGTTTGTTATGTATATAATTCCACATGTGTTAATTCATAGTTTTGATGCCTTCATAGTCATGAAAATAAAAAAAACTCTTTGAATGAGAAGGTTTTGGTCTGTACTGTAGATCAAAAAATGCTGCAAATAAAAGACTTCTATACAACTAATGTTGAATATTCCAAACACACCCCATGGGCCAGATTTATCATTACTCTGACAGCTCACTCCACTTTCACATATGGCTAAAGTCAGTTTTAGCCAAGTCAGATTTATGATCGGCCCTTTAAGTGATAAATGTGGTTTGACGGTAGCAGTTTATCCGTCAGTAAGCGGCTTTACAAAAGTCGCACATCTTTACGAAAAAGTCGCATGTTCTATTAAAAAGTCTCATAAGAGAAACATGGTCCTCACTGGAGTTAAATTGCGCATTTCGACTTTTTAAATAGTCGCAGTTGTAAATCTGTCTAGAGATTAATTTACATAATAAAACACGCCCACTTTCAGAAAACTGGCGAGCATAGTGCAGAGCAAAAAAAAGTCACCAATTTTTGCGCAGTTTTAGCGATTGCGCAAAAATTTGGGACTTTTTCACTCCATTATTCTGACTTGAGCTAATGATAAATCTGGCCCTATGTGTATATATTTAACAGGATAGTAAAAACCGCATATGTGGTTCCCATGCGTCTTTTATATCTTAATTAATGGCTTTTTTAAAGGGGATATCCGGGTTCAGAGCTGAACCCGGACATCCCCCCCTGACTTGAGCATCGGATGCTCTCCTTTGCTCCGCGCTAAATCGTACAGGCAAAGGCATTTTCAGGAGTTCCGGGAAGCCTGGTGATGTCACCGGCACTGATGGGCGGGTTTTAGCGCTGCCCTAGCCAGGAAAACGACAACGGCAGCGCTAAAGTCCACCCATCAGAGCCGGTGAGCCGGTGACGTCGCCGAACACACTGCCGGGGCGGAAGCTTCCGCCCGGCAGTGTGTTATTGTAAGCAAAAGAGCCCGGGCCCTGCGCGATCTAGCGTAGGGCAAAGGAGAGTATCGGAGCATGAGATGCTCCGATGCCAACATCAGGGGGGTGAAAATATGGGTACGTCCGGGTTCAGCTCTGAACCCGGACAACCCCTTTAAGTATATACTATGTACCTGTACATATATTATGGAGAAAATGAAACACAGGACAAATAATTTTTTTATTTTTTTTTTGTGCAGTACATTTTACATCATTAGAGTTGTGTTCACTAGATGTATCTTTCCCTCAATGTTTCGATTTGCCTAGATTTATGAACTAACCCCTAATTGTTTTGTGATTTACATGTAACCCACATATAGAGATAAAAAAGACACATACTTGATACATGTACAAGGTGTATTTATTAACCCTCTAATATCATATGTATTGGAAATATTGTTGCCTTTAGGGTACTTTCACACTTGCGTTTTTCTTTTCCGACACTGAGTTCCGTCCAAGGGGCTCTATACCGGAAAAGAACTGATCAGTTTTAGGCTCCATACACACATCCGCAATTCCATTCCGCATTTTGCGGAATGGAATTGCGGACCCATACATTTCTATGGGGCCGCACGACGTGCGGCCCCGATCCGGAATTGCGGACCCGCACTTCCGTGTCCGCAATTCCAATCCTGAAAAAAATAGAACATATCCTATTCTTGTCCGCAATAGCGGACAAGAATAGGCATATTCTCTTAGTGCCGGCAATGTGTGGTCCGCAAAATGCGGAACACACATTGCCGCTGTCCGTAAATTGCAGATCCGTGGATCCGCAAAACACACACGGATATGTGAATGGACCCCTATCCCCTTGCATTCTGAATGGAGAGCAATCCGTTCAGGATGCATCAGGATGTCTTCAGTTCAGTCTTTTTGACTGATCAGGACGGAGATAATACCGCAGCGTGCTACGGTTTTATCTCCGGCCCAAAAAACTGAACACTTGCCGGAATGCCAGATCCGGCATTAATTTACATTGAAATGTATTAGCGCTGGATCCGTCCTTCCAGGCTGCGCATGTGCAGACCGGTAAAAATGTGAAAAAAAAAATAGAAACGGATCCGTTTGTCCGTATGACAAAAGGACAGACAGATCCGTTCTTGCAATGCATTTGTGAGACGGATCCGCATCTGGATCCGTCTACAAATGCTGTCCGTTTGCATGCAGATTGCCTGATCCGGCAGTTATGGCGACGGAACTGCTTGCCGGATTACTCTGCCGAAAGTGTGAAAGTAGCCGTAGGCCTCCTGCACACGACCGTTTTTTTTCCCCCGTTTACGGGCCATTTTTTTACGGTCTGTAAACGGAACCATTCATTTCAATGGTTCCGCCAAAAAAAACGGAATGTACTCCATAGGCATTCCGTTTCCGTTCCATTGAAAGATAGAACATGTTCTATTATTGCCCGCAAATCACGTTCCGTTGCTCCATTCAAGTCAATGGGTCTGCAAAAAAAACGTAACACATGCGGAAATGCATCCGTATGTCTTCTGTATCCGTTGCGTTTTTGCGGAACCATCTATTGAAAATGTTATGCCCAGCCCAATTTTTTCGATGTAATTGCTGTATATGGCAAACGGAAAAATGGAACAGAAACGGAAAAAAAAACGGAACGGATCCGTGAAAAACGGACCGCAAAACACTGAAAAAGCCATACGGTCGTGTGCAGGAGGCCTTAGGCTCTATTCACACGTCTGTGGTGTGTTGCGGACCCGCAAATTGCGGATCCGCAACACACCCGCCCGGCACCCCTATAGAAAGAATAGGACATGTTCTATCTTTTGCGGAGCTGCGGACCTGAAGATCGGAGCCGTGCTCCGCAACTGCGGATGCAGACAGCACACTGTGTGCTGTCCGCATCCATTCCGTCCCCATAGAAAATGAATGGGATCCGCACCCGTTCGGCAAAATTGCGGAACGGATGCGGACCCATTTGCGGACGTGTGAATGGAGCCTTAGGCCTCCTGCACACGACCGTATGGCTTTTTCAGTGTTTTGCGGTCCGTTTTTCACGGATCCGTTGTTCCATTTTTTGTTGCCGCTGTGTTTCCGTTTCTGTTCCGTTTTTTCCGTATGGCATATACAGTATACAGTAATTACATAGATAAAATTGGGCTGGGCATAACATTTTCAATAGATGGGTCCGCAAAAAACGGAACGGAAACTGAAGATATACGGATGCATTTCCTTATGTGTTCCGTTTTTTTGCGGACCCATTGACTTGAATGGAGCCACGGAACGTGATTTGCGGGCAATAATAGGACATGTTCTATCTTTAAACGGAATGGAAAAACGGAAACGGAATGCATACGGAGTTCATTCCGTTTTTTTTGTGGAACCATTGAAATGAATGGTTCTGTATACGGACCGTATACGGAACGCAAAAAACGGCCAGTAAAATAAACGGGGGGTAAAAACGGTCGTGTGCAGGAGGCCTTAGGCCTTGTTCACATCAGTGTTCAGCCTTTCTGTTCTCCTGCTCCTTTATAGGGTATATGAGCTGAATCCGTCCTTTCCTTTCTCCTGCTCCTATAACGGAGCTGGGTTTTCTCTCTTTTCTTCCATTTGGAATCATTGTACTATTGATCCGAAAGGACTCCTACTTGGGTCTAAACAACATATCCCCATTTTTCCACTGGAGTTTTTGAATTTTTTTTATTTGGACTTATTGCTAGCTTTCTATTTTTATTTTAAGTGCTTTTTTTGGGGATATTTGATATACAGATATATGAATGACTATATTTCAAATATTATGCATTAATAGTCGGATGGGCATTTTTTCCTTGTATTTATTGCACTTTAAATAATACTCTATATTTTTTTCATATAACAATTGAGACGTGTCCACATATGACCAGAAGATAGAGTGCCCCCCGTCCTTTATATATATATTTCACTACGTTCTTTACGACTCTGGGTAGGTCGTGGGGTGTGCACTGATTTATTCTGATGTATACTGGTGAAGCCACAAATTTTCATATTTTTGAAATTTTGCTTTTTTTCAAATATCCAAATCTCACAGGACCCTTTGCCATGCCACTTCACAAAGAGGGCCATGGTAAAACAGGGGGGGGGGGGGGGGGGGCATGCATATAAACAAAAGAAGCAAAACATACAGCGGTTGCCCATAGCAACCAATAAGATCATCGCTTTCATTTTCTAAAGCTGGTCTGAAAAATGCGAGCTGGAAACTGATTGGTGGTACAGGACGCGCTCAGTCTTAGGAAGCAGCGCCCTCTAACGGTTTCCTAACAACGAGCCTTTGATGTGACTTTTACCAGGCTTGCACACACAAGCATTTCAATCTGCGACACGTTGTCATTCCGAATCAAACATGGCGGCCTTCTACGCCTTGCCCACACTTAAAATGGCGGGTGCCGGAAGTGTGGCGGTGTTGTGGGCAGTGCTGGAGCACGTGAGCGGCGGAAGCGCCTTCTCTCTTTCTCATTCAGTCGGCGGCTTCGTGGCAGCGCCTGGGCTTGAGATCAGGAGAGAAAAGGATGGCGCTGAGTCTGACCGTGTCCAGCAGCCCGAGTCCTCCACTGGGTGAGGGGAGCGCTCGCCGCACGGGCCATGTCATTGGCCGCCCCGACTGCTTTCTGATAGATCGCGTGCTGCGGGGAACTACAAGTCCCAGCGTGCCGTGGCATCCTCCCGTGGGCGTGGCATGCTGGGACTTGTGGTTCCCGTCCCGCGGGAGGGGCGTGGTGTGCAGATCAGGGGCAGGCGGTGTGTGGCTGGCCGCAGCTGTCATGGCTTGCATGCTCTGTCATCATCTCTGTGTCATGGATTGCTGGTGCTTGTAGTTCCACCTCTGCAGAGAACATATGTTTTCCCAGCATGTTCTGTTTAGCAGCCTGGCTGTGCTGGTACTTGTAGTCCCCATAGAGGCATATTTTTGATGTATCGGACGAACTAGAAGCCCCATCGTGCTCTGTTCGGTGCCTTGCGGAATGATGGTGCTTGTAGTTAGAGCTCTTTTGCTGCTGTTTCACAACTCCCATCGTGCTTTCATCAGAATATAATGTCCATATCAGAGACTAATCGTGTGGAACCACAACTCCCAGCATGCTCTGTCGGCTTCTCTGTGACATTACCGATTTGATGCGTCCCTTTACGGTCTGTCCCTGGGGTTGGCAAGCTTCAGTGACACTACCACTCCCAGCATGCTCTGTCGGCTTCTCTGACATTACCGATTTGACGCTTCCCTTTACGGTCTATCCCTGGGGTAGGCAATCTTCTGTGACACTACCACTCCCAGCATGCTCTGTTGGCTTCTCTATGACATTACTGATTTGATGCGTCCCTTTACGGTCTATCCCTGGGTTTGGCAAGCTTGTGTGACACTACCACTCCCAGCATGCTCTGTCGGCTTCTCTATGACATTACCGATTTGACGCGTCCCTTAACGGTCTGTCCCTGGGGTTGGCAAGCTTCTGTGACACTACCACTCCCAGCATGCTCTGTCGGCTTCTCTATGACATTACCGATTTGACGCGTCCCTTTACGGTCTATCCCTGGGGTAGGCAAGCTTCTGTGACACTACCACTCCCAGCATGCTTTGTCGGCTTCTCTATGACATTACCGATTTGACGCGTCCCTTTACGGTCTGTCCCTGGGGTTGGCAAGCTTCAGTGACACTACCACTCCCAGCATGCTCTGTCGGCTTCTCTATGACATTACCGATTTGACGCGTCCCTTTACGGTCTGTCCCTGGGGTTGGCAAGCTTCAGTGACACTACCACTCCCAGCATGCTCTGTCGGCTTCTCTATGACATTACCGATTTGACGCGTCCCTTTACGGTCTCTCGGAGGTTGGCAAGCTTCTGTGACACTACCACTCCCAGCATGCTCTGTCGGCTTCTCTATGACATTACCGATTTGACGCTTCCCTTTACGCTCTATCCCTGGGGTTGGCAAGCTTCAGTGACACTACCACTCCCAGCATGTTCTGTCGGCTTCTCTATGACATTACCGATTTGACGCGTCCCTTTACGGTCTATCCCTGGGGTTGGCAAGCTTCTGTGACACTACCACTCCCAGCATGCTCTGTCGGCTTCTCTGACATTACCGATTTGACGCTTCCCTTTATGGTCTATCCCTGGGGTAGGCAAGCTTCTGTGACACTACCACTCCCAGCATGCTCTGTCGGCTTCTCTGTGACATTACCTATTTGACGCGTCCCTTTACGGTCTCTCGGAGGTTGGCAAGCTTCTGTGACACTACCACTCCCAGCATGCTCTGTCGGCTTCTCTGTGACATTACCTATTTGACGCGTCCCTTTACGGTCTCTCGGAGGTTGGCAAGCTTCTGTGACACTACCACTCCCAGCATGCTCTGTCGGCTTCTCTATGACATTACCGATTTGACGCTTCCCTTTACGGTCTATCCCTGGGGTTGGCAAGCTTCAGTGACACTACCACTCCCAGCATGCTCTGTCGGCTTCTCTATGACATTACCGATTTGATGCGTCCCTTTATGGTCTATCCCTGGGGTAGGCAAGCTTCTGTGACACTACCACTCCCAGCATGCTCTGTCGGCTTCTCTGTGACATTACCGATTTGACGCGTCCCTTTACGGTCTCTCGGAGGTTGGCAAGCTTCTGTGACACTACCACTCCCAGCATGCGCACCTGCCTGGCTGTTCTCCCGCAGAAGTGTATGGAGCATGCTGGGAGTTGTAGTATCACAACCACTAGAGGTTGCTGGTCCCTGTTCTAGCCATCTGGTGGTGGGGACCCTGCGCAAAATGACACTTGACAGCAAGGCGTGTAATATTACATGGCAGGGGCGATATTACTGGGGGGTGGTGTACCCCAATAATCTTCATGTGACCTAATAGGGAGCGTGCCCTGGGGTTATCCAATTGTCACATGAATGACAGGTCGGCCGCCCGAGGCGTCCTCTGCTCCTGACATCTCCTCCTCATGTTATGTACCTCCGCAGCGTTACGCGCCAGACGTGTGACTGAATGGGGCCCCGTACCCTGGTAGGACCTGGGACTTTTTTTTTTTTTTTTTTAACGATGGCATAAAATGACTAAATGAGCGCCTATCCCCCACCGTTTCTCGACGCCACCGAGGTCACCCATGTGTCCAGATGTCCGTGTGGAGACCAGGGAAGCGTTGGAATGAACACATACCAGACTGGCTCTTCAGAAACTACAACTCCCAGAATGCCTACTTCTATGGGAGTTAGAAGAGCAGACAAGCATGTTTGCATGCTGGGAGTTGTAGTTTTACAGTCCAGAAGGTTGCTGGTAACTTCAGGACGTGTAAGCACTGCCCACTCGAAGGGCGGATTTACAGAAGCCACTCCCATTTTCAGACCGGTGTTCTGAGCATGCTCAGTACAAGTGAAGTCCCCACCCACATGTACCGGCGCAGCTTGAAGTTGCCAAGACTGTTTTAAAAAATTAGGGACAGTCCCTGCAAATTTGGGACTGTTAGGAACTATGGGCACAGGAGATGCAGGGGGGGGGGTCGGTAAGGTGATTATTTTTTTTATACCATTTTTTAGCTGGCTGAACCACCCCTTTAAAAGGGTTTTCTTATACAGCTCCTGAGGGGTATATGGACGTCATAGAGGGCAGTCCCCAGGGGAGGTGGGGGGTGTCCATACCCATGATGATCCCCTTAGTGCCAGGCCAGCCCCTACTACAGAAATGGGCGGTCACGTGGAGACGACCCTTTAAGTGGACCGCACGGATCTCGCGTACGACCCAAACATCCAGTCATCAGCCATTTGAATCGCTCTCTGGAGGAGACTAGTTTGTAAGGGTCACTAGATTGGTTGCCATAGTGACTCTCTATTTATTTTTTTGCCCACTCCGAGCCCGTTGCAGCCAATCATCGTGCAGCTTCCATTTTTGCAAATCAGAAAGGCAAGCTGAGCGTTGTCGGACAGGTTTGCGTCACCAAAATGTTTTTTTTTTCTGCCAGTTAAAACCAGACAGTAACGCACCTTCCATTTTCTCATTTTTATTTTCTGATTGCAGTTTCTTTTTTTTTCTTTTTTACTTCCAGTCACGGTGGATTTGATTTAAATCATAGTTTTCTACATAAAGACTAATTCTTGCTGGTATAACTTATAATATGCAAGTAGATGAAGATTTAAACAACTTTTCATATTAGTTTGTTTAGGTTGATTCTGCATTCATAGGTTTGTAGACGTTAGGATTAAGGTCTTTTTCTCAACTCTGTTCATGTTATAACATTTTTGCTGTGAGGAAGAGGCATGTGATCTCTGCTGAGTCAAATTCAGTTTTGAGAACTGCAAAAGTAAACCAAGCATCTGTGATAATATCTTGTAGGCAGAGAAACTGCCCAATAATCTTACAAAAACCTCCTGGAAAAGCATGACATTGTGAATGGATTAATGGAATTTATTTACCAAAAAAATTACACATATAGAAACATAGAATGTGTCGGCAGATAAGAACCATTTGGCCCATCTACAGTCGTGGCCAAAAGTTTTGAGAATGACACAAATATTAGTTTTCACAAAGTTTGCTGCTAAACTGCTTTTAGATCTTTGTTTCAGTTGTTTCTGTGATGTAGTGAAATATAATTACACGCACTTCATACGTTTCAAAGGCTTTTATCGACAATTACATGACATTTATGCAAAGAGTCAGTATTTGCAGTGTTGGCCCTTCTTTTTCAGGACCTCTGCAATTCGACTGGGCATGCTCTCA
The DNA here is from genome assembly GCF_905171765.1 of Bufo bufo. Classification (NCBI taxonomy): domain Eukaryota; kingdom Metazoa; phylum Chordata; class Amphibia; order Anura; family Bufonidae; genus Bufo; species Bufo bufo. Next base: position 592,002,997 of record NC_053392.1, on the reverse strand, counting down.
ATCAACTTCTGGGCCAATTCCTGACTGATAGCAACCCATTCTTTCATCATCACTTCTTGGAGTTTGTCAGAATTAGTGGGTTTTTGTTTTCCACCCGCCTCTTGAGGATTGACCACAAGTTCTCAATGGGATTAAGATCTGGGGAGTTTCCAGCCCATGGACCCAAAATGTCAACGTTTTGGTCCCCGAGCCATTTAGTTATCAATTTCGCCTTTTGGCACGGTGCTCCATCGTGCTGGAAAATGCATTGTTCTTCACCAAACTGTTGTTGGCTTGTTGGAAGAAGTTGCTGTTGGAGGGTGTTTTGGTACCATTCTTTATTCATGGCTGTGTTTTTGGGCAAAATTGTGAGTGAGCCCACTCCCTTGGATGAGAAGCAACCCCACACATGAATGGTCTCAGGATGCTTTACTGTTGGCATGACACAGGACTGATGGTAGCGCTCACCTTTTCTTCTCCGGACAAGCCTTTTTCCAGATGCCCCAAACAATCGGAAAGAGGCTTCATCAGAGAATATGACTTTGCCCCAGTCCTCAGCAGTCCATTCACCATACTTTCTGCAGAAGATCAATCTGTCCCTGATGTTTTTTTTGGAGAGAAGTGGCTTCTTTGCTGCCTTTCTTGACACCAGGCCATCTTCCAAAAGTCTTCGCCTCACTGTGCGTGCAGATGCGCTCACACCTGCCTGCTGCCATTCCTGAGCAAGCTCTGCACTGGTGGCACTCCGATCCCGCAGCTGAATCCTCTTTAGGAGACGATCCTGGCGCTTGCTGGACTTTCTTGGACGCCCTGAAGCCTTCTTAACAAGAATTGAACCTCTTTCCTTGAAGTTCTTGATGATCCTATAAATTGTTGATTGAGGTGCAATCTTAGTAGCCACAATATCCTTGGCTGTGAAGCCATTTTTATGCAACGCAATGATGGCTGCACTCGTTTCTTTGCAGGTCACCATGGTTAACAATGGAAGAACAATGATTTCAAGCATCACCCTCCTTTTAACATGTCAAGTCTGCCATTTTAACCCAATCAGCCTGACATAATGATCTCCAGCCTTGTGCTCGTCAACATTCTCACCTGAGTTAACAAGACGATTACTGAAATGATCTCAGCAGGTCCTTTAATGACAGCAATGAAATGCAGTGGAAAGGTTTTTTTGGGATTAAGTTAATTTTCATGGCAAAGAAGGACTATGCAATTCATCTGATCACTCTTCATAACATTCTGGAGTATATGCAAATTGCTATTATAAAAACTTAAGCAGCAACTTTTCCAATATTTATGTAATTCTCAAAACTTTTGGCCATGACTGTAGTCTGCCCAATATACTGAATACTATGGATAGCCCCTGGCCCTATCTTATATGAAGGATGGCCTTATGCCTATCCCATGCATGCTTAAACTCCTTCACTGTATTTGCAGCTACCACTTCTGCAGGAAGGCTATTCCATGCATCCACTACTCTCTCAGTAAAGTAATACTTCCTGATATTACTTTTAAACCTTTGCCCCTCTAATTTAAAACTATGTCCTCTTGTAGCAGTTTTTCTTCTTTTAAATATTCTCTCCTCTTTTACCTTGTTGATTCCCTTTATGTATTTAAAAGTTTCTATCATATCCCCTCTGTCTCGTCTTTCTTCCAAGCTATACATGTTAAGGTCCTAATCTTTCCTGGTAAGTTTTATCCTGCAATCCATGTACCAGTTTAGTAGCTCTTCTCTGAACTCTCTCTAGAGTATCAATATCCTTCTGGAGATATGGTCTCCAGTACTGAGCACAATACTCCAAATGAGGTCTCACTAGTGCTCTGTAGAGCGGCATGAGCACCTCCCTCTTTCTACTGGTAATGCCTCTCCCTATACACCCAAGCATTCTGCTAGCATTTCCTGCTGCTCTGTGACATTGTCTGCCTACCTTTAAGTCTTCTGAAATAATGACCCCTAAATCCCTTTCCTCAGATACTGAGGTTAGGACTGTATCACTGATTTTATATTCTGCTCTTGGGTAGAGTTGAGTGAACACCTGGATGTTCGGGTTCGAGAAGTTCGGCCGAACTTCCCGGAAATGTTCGGGTTCGGACGAACCCGAACCCCATTGAAGTCAATGGGGACCCGAACTTTTGGGCACTAAAAAGGCTGTAAAACAGCCCAGGAAAGAGCTAGAGGGCTGCAAAAGGCAGCAACATGTAGGTAAATCCCCTGCAAACAAATGTGGATAGGGAAATGAATTAAAATAAAAATAAAAAAAATAAAAATGAACCAATATCAATTGGACAGAGGTCCCATAGCAGAGAATCTGGCTTCACGTCAGCAGAGAATCAGTCTTTTCATGCCATAGCAGAGAATCTGGCTTCATGTCAGCGCAGAATCAGTCTTCATGTCATAGCAGAGAATCAGGCTTCACGTCACCCACCACTGGAACAGGCCACTGTCCAACATTTAGACCCAGGCAGAGGAGAGAGGTCCCGTAACAGAGAATCTGGCCTTATGTCAGCACAGAATCTGTATTCATGTCATAGCAGAGAATCAGGCTTCACGTCACCCACCACTGGAACAGGCCACTGTCACACATTTAGGCCCAGGCACCCAGGCAGAGGAGAGGTTCATTCAACTTTGGGTTGCCCCGCAATATAATGGTAAAATGAAAATAAAAATAGGATTGAATGAGGAAGAGCCCTGGAGTAGAATAATATATTGTTAAGGGGAGGTAGTTAATATCTAATCTGCACAAGGGATGGACAGGTCCTGTGGGATCCATGCCTGGTTCATTTTTATGAACGTCAGCTTGTCCACATTGGCTGTAGACAGGCGGCTGCGTTTGTCTGTAATGACGCCCCCTGCCGTGCTGAATACACGTGCAGACAAAACGCTGGCCGCCGGGCAGGCCAGCACCTCCAAGGCATAAAAGGCTAGCTCTGGCCACGTGGACAATTTGGAGACCCAGAAGTTGAATGGGGCCGAACCATCAGTCAGTACGTGGAGGGGTGTGCACAGGTACTGTTCCACCATGTTAGTGAAATGTTGCCTCCTGCTAACACGTTCCGTATCAGGTGGTGGTGCAGTTAGCTGTGGCGTGGTGACAAAACTTTTCCACATCTCTGCCATGCTAACCCTGCCCTCAGAGGAGCTGGCCGTGACACAGCTGCGTTGGCGACCTCTTGCTCCTCCTCTGCCTTCGCCTTGGGCTTCCACTGGTTCCCCTGTGACATTTGGGAATGCTCTCAGTAGCGCGTCTACCAACGTGCGCTTGTAGTCGCGCATCTTCCTATCACGCTCCAGTGTAGGAAGTAAGGTGGGCACATTGTCTTTGTACCGGGGATCCAGCAGGATGGCAACCCAGTAGTCCGCACACGTTAAAATGTGGGCAACTCTGCTGTCGTTGCGCAGGCACTGCAGCATGTAGTCGCTCATGTGTGCCAGGCTGCCCAGAGGTAAGGACAAGCTGTCCTCTGTGGGAGGAGTATCGTCATCGTCCTGTGTTTCCCCCCAGTCACGCACCAGTGATGGGCCCGAGCTGCTTTGGGTGCCACCCCGCTGTGAACATGCTTCATCCTCATCCTCCTCCACCTCCTCGTCTTCCTCGTCCTCCAGTAGTGGGCCTTGTCTGGCCACATTTGTACCTGGCCTCTGGTGTTGCAAAAAACCTCCCTCTGAGTCACTACGAAGAGACTGGCCTGAAAGTGCTAAAAATGACCCCTCTTCCTCCTCTTCCTCCTGGGCCACCTCCTCTTCCATCATCGCCCTAAGTGTTTTCTCAAGGAGACATAGAAGTGGTATTGTAACTCTGATAACGGCGTCATCGCCACTGGCCATGTTGGTGGAGTACTCGAAACAGCGCAACAGGGCACACAGGTCTCGCATGGAGGCCCAGTCATTGGTGGTGAAGTGGGTCTGATCCGCAGTGCGACTGACCCGTTCGTGCTGCAGCTGAAACTCCACTATGGCCTGCTGCTGCTCGCACAGTCTGTCCAGCATATGCAAGGTGGAGTTCCACCTGGTGGGCACGTCACATATGAGGCGGTGAGCGGGAAGGCGGAAGTTATGCTGTAGCGCAGACAGGCGAGCAGCGGCAGGATGTGAACGCCGGAAGCGCGAACAGACGGCCCGCACTTTATGCAGCAGCTCTGACATGTCGGGGTAGTTGCGAATGAACTTCTGCACCACCAAATTCAGCACATGCGCCAGGCAAGGGATGTGCGTCAAACCGGCTAGTCCCAGAGCTGCAACGAGATTTCGCCCATTATCGCACACCACCAGGCCGGGCTTGAGGCTCACCGGCAGCAACCACTCGTCGGTCTGTTGTTCTATACCCCCCCACAACTCCTGTGCGGTGTGGGGCCTGTCCCCCAAACATATGAGTTTCAGAATGGCCTGCTGACGTTTACCCCGGGCTGTGCTGAAGTTGGTGGTGAAGGTGTGTGGCTGACTGGATGAGCAGGTGGAAGAAGAGGAGGAGGAAGCTGAGTAGGAGGAGGAGGAAACAGGAGGCAAAGAATGTTGCCCTGCGATCCTTGGCGGCGGAAGGACGTGCGCCAAACAGCTCTCCGCCTGGGGCCCAGCCGCCACTACATTTACCCAGTGTGCAGTTAGGGAGATATAGTGTCCCTGGCCGTGCTTACTGGTCCACGTATCTGTGGTTAGGTGGACCTTGCCACAGATGGCGTTGCGCAGTGCACACTTGATTTTATCCGACACTTGTTTGTGCAGGGAAGGCACGGCTCTCTTGGAGAAGTAGTGGCGGCTGGGAACAACATACTGTGGGACAGCAAGTGACATGAGCTGTTTGAAGCTCTGTGTGTCCACCAGCCTAAATGACAGCATTTCATAGGCCAGTAGTTTAGAAATGCTGGCATTCAGGGCCAGGGATCGAGGGTGGCTAGGTGAGAATTTACGCTTTCTCTCAAATGTTTGTGAGATGGAGAGCTGAACGCTGCCGTGTGACATGGTTGAGATGCTTGGTGACGCAGGTGGTGGTGTTGGTGGTACATCCCATGTTTGCTGGGCGGCAGGTGCCAACGTTCCTCCAGAGGAAGAGGCCGAGGCGGCAGCAGCAGAAGAGGCCGAGGCGGCAGCAGCAGAAGAGGCCGAGGCGGCGGCAGCAGAAGAGGCCGAGGCGGCGGCAGCAGCAGAAGAGGCCGAGGCGGCGGCAGCAGCAGAAGAGGCCGAGGCGGCGGCAGCAGCAGAAGAGGCCGAGGCGGCGGCAGCAGCAGAAGAGGCCGAGGCGGCGGCAGCAGCAGAAGAGGCCGAGGCGGCGGCAGCAGCAGAAGAGGCCGAGGCAGAGGCAGCAGGGGGAGCCTGAGTGACTTCCTTGTTTTTAAGGTGTTTACTCCACTGCAGTTCATGCTTTGCATGCAGGTGCCTGGTCATGCAGGTTGTGCTAAGGTTCAGAACGTTAATGCCTCGCTTCAGGCTCTGATGGCACAGCGTGCAAACCACTCGGGTCTTGTCGTCAGCACATTGTTTGAAGAAGTGCCATGCCAGGGAACTCCTTGAAGCTGCCTTTGGGGTGCTCGGTCCCAGATGGCGGCGGTCAGTAGCAGGCGGAGTCTCTTGGCGGCGGGTGTTCTGATTTTGCCCACTGCTCCCTCTTTTGCTACGCTGTTGGCTCGGTCTCACCACTGCCTCTTCCTCCGAACTCTGAAAGTCAGTGGCACGACCTTCATTCCATGTGGGGTCTAGGACCTCATCGTCCCCTGCATCGTCTTCCACCCAGTCTTGACCCCTGACCTCCTGTTCAGTCTGCACACTGCAGAAAGACGCAGCAGTTGGCACCTGTGTTTCGTCATCATCAGAGACGTGCTGAGGTGGTATTCCCATGTCCTCATCATCAGGAAACATAAGTGGTTGTGCGTTAGTGCATTCTATCTCTTCCACCCCTGGGGAAGGGCTAGGTGGATGCCCTTGGGAAACCCTGGCAGCAGAGTCTTCAAACAGCATAAGAGACTGCTGCATAACTTGAGGCTCAGACAGTTTCCCTGATATGCATGGGGGTGATGTGACAGACTGATGGGCTTGGTTTTCATGCGCCATCTGTGCGCTTTCTGCAGAAGACTGGGTGGGAGATAATGTGAACGTGCTGGATGCACTGTCGGCCACCCAATTGACTAATGCCTGTACCTGCTCAGGCCTTACCATCCTTAGAACGGCATTGGACCCCACCAAATATCCCTGTAAATTCTGGCGGCTACTGGGACCTGAGGTAGTTGGTTCACTAGGACGTGTGGCTGTGGCAGAACGGCCACGTCCTCTCCCAGCACCAGAGGGTCCACTAACACCACCACGACCATGTCCGCGTCCCTTATTAGATGTTTTCCTCATTGTTCCCGTTCACCACAATTTTGAGAGTGGCAAATTTTGGAATAGTTTTTCAACCCAGAACAAAAAGTGTGCTTTTACGGTCACTACAAATAACTTGACCAGCTAAAACAGTACAGATTTGGTTGAATAGAGATGTGAGGCCTGTTTTTTTTTGCACTGTGTGACAGGTTAAGGTTTAATCTCAGAATCAGACTTCTATCTGCACGGTAGCGTGTGTCTTAGGTTTTTCTGAATGACACTATCAATACCTTCAATGTAAGATATCCTTTTTGGGATAGATTTCAAGTAGGCTTCAAATACCAGAAACTAGTTATTTTGAGAATGGCAAATTTGGGAATGGTTTTTCAACCCAGAAAAAAAAGTCTGCTTTTACGGTCACTACAAATAACTTGACCAGCTAAAACAGTACAGATTTGGTTGAATGGAAATGTCAGGTCTATTTTTTAGGCGCTGGGTGACAGGCTCAACTTGCCCCTGATGTAATATATGGCCAAAAAATAACCACACTGTTGATGGTTAAATGCACTTGGGTGACACAGGCTCAGCCTGCACCAGATGTAGTATATGGCCAAAAAATAATCAGACTGTCGAGGGTTAAATGCACTTGGGTGACACAGGCTCAGCCTGCAGCTGATGTAGTATATGGCCAAAAAATAACCAGACTGTTGATGGTTAAATGCACTTCGGTGACACAGGCTTAGCCTGCAGCTGATGTAGGATATAGCACAAAATAACCACACTATCGATGGTTAAATACACTTGGTGATAGCTTGTGCTGGCGCACCACAAGTCACAAAATGGCCGCCGATCACCCCAGAAAAAAAGTGATCTAAAAACGCTCTGGGCAGCCTCAAAAAAGTGAGCAAGTCAATAATAGCACTTCAATGATCCACAGCTGCAGATCGATCACAGAATGAAGTCTTTTGGAGGAGATAATCTGCCTAATCTCGCCCTAACGTCGCAGCTGCAACCTCTCCCTACACTGATCATAGCAGAGTGACGTGCGGCGCTACGTGACTCCAGCCTAAATAGAGGCTGGGTCACATGGTGCACTGGCCAATCACAGCCATGCCAATAGTAGGCATGGCTGTGATGGCCTCTTGGGCCAAGTAGTATGACGCTTGTTGATTGGCTGCCTTGCAGCCTTTCAAAAAGCGCCAAGAAAGCGCCGAACCCGAACACGGACTTTTACGAAAATGTTGGGTTTTTACGCCCCAGGTGCATTATCTTGCACTTATCAACATTAAATTTTAGTTGCCAGATTTTTGACCATTCCTCTAGTTTTCCTAAATCCTTTTCCATTTGGTGTATCCCTCCAGGAACATCAACCCTGTTGCAAATCTTTGTGTCATCAGCAAAAAGACAAACCTTACCATCGAGGCCTTCTGCAATTTCGCTGATTAAAGATATTAAACAATATGGGTCCCAGAATAGATCCCTGAGGTACCCCACTGGTAACAAGACCATGGTCTGAATATACTCCATTGACTACAACCCTCTGTTGTCTGTCCCTCAGCCACTGCCTAATCCATTCAACAAAATGGGAGTCCACGTACAGCCTTATTCTACATAATTAAAAAACTAATCTTTATTTCATGATGGAATAACCTTTGGATGGTAATATATTTTCCTCCAAAAAGCATTTTATATAAAAAAAAATCCGATTCAAATAAAAAAAATCAATCAGATTTATTTTTTGGATTTATTTAAAAAAAATCATTGATTTTTATCCACCCTGCTTCCAGTACCTGATTATGGGGGGGGCGGCCATCTTGCCTAAGCTGCTAACATCATTTAGGACTCATGCACACAAACGTATTTTCTTTCCGTGTCCGTTCAGTTTTTTCCCCCCAGACCATATGCAGAATTATAAATTTAAAACGGTCCGCAAAAAAAAAGGAAGTTACTCCGTGTGCATTCCGTTTCCGTATGTCCGCTCTGCAAAAAAAAAAAAATAGAACATTTTCCTATTATTGTCTGCATTACGCACAAGGATAGGACTGTTCTATTAGGGGACGGCTGTTCCCGTTCTGCAAAATATGAAATGCGTCATCCATATTTTTTGCGAACCGCAAAACACATACGGTCGCGTGCATGAGCCCTTAGAGAGATGATTTGCGGCATCCACATGGGCCACAGACACAATTATATAAGAAAACCTGATATAAACAATAGGTTGTTTCCTGATGACACTTTCCCAATCGCTTGAGACCCCCTATCAGGGTGATTGGGGTTGGCAATATTTTTCCTCTTGTCTCATCACCCCTCGCCCGTGCTGCGGGTACGTCTCCAGCCATGAACACTACGTTATGTGCCTGTTCTTCGGTCGCAGGTTGTGATGCCTTTCACCCTAGATGTGACCATCCCATCAGAACGATCTGCATCTCAAGCAGCGGATGGGTTTGCTACGGCCAGGCTACTTGGTGATGTCATGCTGATAGTTTCGTGGCCCCAAAGTAGGTGACAGGGTCTCTTTTAAAGCGGAAACGTCTGTGATTTGGTGGATCTGCTCAGTGGTTTTCGTGGCGACTCCTTTTTAAAGGGGTTATCTGGGAAAGATGATCAGATCTGCGTTGGTGCGATACCTGGAACTCCCTCGGATCAGCTGTTAGACGAGGCCGGGCGCCCAGTGAGCACTGTGGCCTCCTCCTAGCTCAGTGACATCACCGTACAACGGTCACATGACCTGGTTGCAGCTCAGCCCCATTCAAGTGAGTGGGGATTACCGCAATGCCAAGCACTGCCACTACCCTATGTACGGCGCTGTGCTCGGTGACCTGCCGGGTAGCCGCCACGCTCGCCAGAGCTCCAGTGAGCATCGCGGGCCCCCTGAAACAGCTGCTCAGTGGGGGTGCTGGGTGTTGGACCTCCGCCGATCCTGATGATAGGTCACCATTATCAATTTCTGGATAACCCCTTAAAGCCTATAGAAGTAATATGTATCGTAAGACCCCCAAGGGGGGGCAGCAGCCACCGTACAGAGGGATAGCCCTCTGTCTCACCTCTGGAATAGGACATGCTGCGCTTACTCAGTAATGCTGTATGACAAGGAGCCCTTTTTATGATCCGAGCTGATTAATGGCCGGGAGATGATGCATAATGTATGATAAATTAAGGCCAACTTCACCCGCGAGCGACGCTAATGGATTCCTGAAAATGGCCTGACTTTATCGTAGGATAGTGATTAAGAGCGCGTCTACGAGGCGGGTCCACGGCAGCGCTACCATGCATTTCTCTTTTCCTTTTTTTTTTTTTTATCATATAGTTTACTGGAAATCTTCAGCTTTTTCCACCCCTGGCATATTGAGTTAACACTTTTTGCGATCAGTCGTTTTATGTTTGCAGCTCCTCTACAGAACTATATATTTCCACGGTAGCAGACTACAAACAAACTGCGGACTCGGATCTTGGGGTTATGTTACCTTTCCATGATTACCCCACTTCTCACTGACCTGACAAATGTAAGTAAGGGCTGTGGGTGGACAGATTGAAGAGAGTGTGACTACACAGGGTTGGTTTGTAGTCTGTTACCATGGAGACGTAGCTTTGAACGTTATTTAAATATTTAGTGAAGACTAGTTGCTTCATTTTAGGTTAGGGTCCTGCTCTGTTGCCGGGAACTGTTGGCCATCTTTCTTGGAGACATTATGGGTGCTTAAAACTCACCTGTCTCTAGTGGTCCTTTTGTTTTTTTGGTTGTTTTTTTAGGTGTTTTTTCCAGTATTAATTACCTTTCCTCAGGATGTCATTAATGTCTGATTGGTGGGGGTCCAGCTCCTGGTGCCCCCGCCGATCAACACTGTGACCTCTCCTAGGCCAGTACTGAGCATAGATCATCAATATAAGAGTCCTGGAAAACCCCTTTAACTCCTGCAGCCTACCTGGCCGTATAAAACGAGTTCTCAGTCGGCCTCGGAGAAGCCTTTAATAACAGGTTGAACTTTTTATTATCGTAAATCCGAGTTGAATGTCTCGTATTTGGAGAGTCAGGGTGTGTGAAGTTGAGGGATTTTCTAGCAGGCATTTCCCAGGAGCCAGGACTCCAGTGCTTCCAGTAAATTACCACTGTCGTCTAACTTTTTGGGTTCTTTGGATGATTGACAGTTCTTATTGTCAAATAAGAATGAAGCCCTTCTGGATCAATATCTCGGAGGCCTCTGGGCTTGTACCAGAAAAACCTGTTCTGCAGATGATTGTAATGTTCCTGACACTGTATTGCAGCCCAGTCATGCGCTTTGTAGCTCGTCAACATGTCAGAGAAGTAAATTAGGTTTGTTTAGACCGGAGGTCCCTTTAAGGCCTCATTCACACATCCGTGGATTTTCACGGACCACGGTCCATGAAAACCCATCCTGCTGAGTGCACGAGCGCACCGCGTCATTGGTTGCTATGACACCGTGCGCTTCGTGCTGTCGCTGTACAGTAATACACTCTATATGGGGGCCGTAAAAAATGCAGACAGCACACAGTGTGCTGTCCGCACTTCCGTTCCGCGGCTTCGCAAAAAAATGCAATAGCGGACAAGAATAGGCCGGTGTCAGTGTTTTGCGGATCCGCAAAACACTTACTGACGTGTGAATGGACCCTGAAAGGAATGGGGACGTGTGTTGTTCGTGGAACACTGACGAGGCTTAAGGGATGTCCTCATGAAACCTTCCTTGTAAAGCTCTGCTCACGTTACATCAAGGGACCCATGTTCGGCATATATATTGGGAAAGTCCGTGGCCTCCATAGGGATCAGTTTACCGAACAGAGGCCACAAGTTTTTTTTCTTTTCTTTTTTTTTTACCCGTCTCCATTCGGCAGGTGTACATTGGTATACCTTTTTTTCCCCTGTGGTATGTGTAGTAGACTGTGCTATTCTTGGGCATAGGCTTTCTCTGGAGATGTATATATGTCTGGAGATCCTGGATGGTACAAGAGCCTTACATGGTGGAGAACATGTAAGATCAGAGCACTAAATGGATCAAGATGAGACATCAAGAGCTCGGAGCTTCTTCAGGGTATCGATGATGCTGGAATCCAAAAACTCAACTGACACTGTAGTCTTTGGACTGGAGGGCAGATTCCCGGACAGAGGCTGGTTACACCGGCTCATATATACATAGCATTGTAGTTGAGCCTTGGCGATCCCTGCCCCCGGGGGAACTTCTCTTTCATCGCTGTTTTTTCTCTTTTGTTGCTCGCTTACTTTTTATGACCTGATTTCATTTTCTGATGAGCCACAATGGCCATAAATGTCTCATCTGTGCCGGTGCTGTCTCTTTGTGAGATGTTTTATAATTTGCTTTTCTTCTCCATGTAAGGCCAGAGCAGTGAAAAACTTGCAAGATTGCAGGATCAGACTACGCTGGGTTGGTTTGTAGTCTGTTACCATAGAGACAGGTCTTATTTATACACAACCAAGTCAAGTTGGTCAAACTACTGTTAACAAGTGTGGGCTAGACCCTTAAATCCAATGATAATTCACAACTGATGGGTAGCTTAGTAAAACTTAACGATTAATAATATCAAATAAAATGATAGGCCCTTTAAAGATTAAAAAATGTTGCATTGAGTACAACTAGAAAACTGCATAGATGTCTGCACTGCAGTATAATCACAGAACAGGAGGGGACCCAATAACAGGGATAGCGGTGATATAGAGTGAGAGGATGAAATAGATGAAAGGACACAATGCTGGGTCGCAAACCCTAGGTGTCCCTAGATCTATCTCCTTCCCCCTCACTTTCTAGCCCTGGAGTCACCCTTCCTACGTATAGACGGCCCAGCTTCGTCCGACAGATAGAAAAGGTCCAAACAATCCTGACCCTCTAACTAGCCGAAAAAGCAAAAAGACTGACAAAAATGAGGTTGGCTATATAGTGTCACTATTCGGCTGGTTATGGCCTTCAACACTAGAATCACTCGACACTCTAGGGACCTTTTGTTATCCCTAACAGTAGTAATTAAACATGTCCCGACGCGTTTCCTGAGTAGTTACCAATTCCCCAGGGGACTAGACTATATACTTATGACCACTAGGTATCGGGTCACTATTCAAGTCAAGTATATACAATGAACACAAGTCAGTTGTACTCAAGCTGATATGGTATGGTCAGCCCAACAAGATATCGGTCACCAGTCTGATCAAGTGTGTTAGATTATAAACTTCTGACCACTAGGTATCAGGTCACTATTCAAATCGGGTATATACAGTAAACACAGGACAGTTGTATTTCAGGCTGCTACAACATAATCATCCCAAATTCATGTGACCCCAAAGTCTCGGGTCACCAGTCAAATTAGGTGTATCAGATAGACACACAATATGATTAGAGTCCAAGCTCATATGATGAAATCAGCCCAGATCTAATTCCATTCAATACTCAATAAGGTGTTCACTCCCATGCATTGAATCAGCCGTCCTGGTCCAATGTTGCCAGTGGATATTATCAGCTGTTCAATGCAGTGCGCACCAAGCAAAGGCACCGAGTCACCATTTACTTATCTGCTCAGGTGTTGGATGACCATTGTGCACAGACAGCTGATGCGGATGTCTTTCCTCGGCGTCCTGCGTGTGGCAGCAGCGATGGGGATACATTTGCGGCTCTTTTAAAAGGCCGCGCTTCTCCGCCCATTAACTTCCTTTAGCATCACGTAGAAGCACTGTATTATTCCATACCCCATGCACTAGGATTGAGGGCGGTAGAGACATTCCTCAGCACAAGGGGACGGCCATTTTATCCCCACAATGTTTTTGTATTGCGTCTACTTGACTTCATATTGACGAGAAACTACTTTTTGTTTGACGGGGTCCTTTACCACCAGCTCAGGGGCACCGCGATGGGGAGTTCTTGTGCCCCATCGTATGCAAATTTGTTCCTGGGCTGGTGGGAACGGACCCTGGTATTTAGTGATGTACCCAGTAATCACATCACACGAGTGATTACATGGGCCAGGTTTATAGACAACATTTTTGTCGTCTGGAAGGGCGAGGAAAAGGACGTTGTACAGGACTTGAACACCAATTCCATCAACATGAAATTTACATCAGCGTTCAGAACCAACACTCTTCCATTTCTTGACATTGAAATATCAAGGGGCACAGAAGGTATGATCCAAACAAGAAGATTCAGGAAGCCCACCTGTACGAACTCCCTTCTACATTGGAGTAGTCACCACCCTCAACCCCTGAAGAGAGGGATCCCGGTGGGACAGTACCTAAGGATTAAGAGGAACTGTTCCACCTGGGGGGACTTTAAACAACAAGCAGATGATCTGCGATGCAGATTTCGTGAGAGGGGCTATCCTGGCTCAGTTCTCAGATCAGCATATAAAAGAGCTTGTGATAGCAATCGAGACGAGCTACTGTATCCGAAACCTAAAAAGACAGACAGTGGCCCCATGCGCCTCATAGGAACCTTTGATGGCGCGTCAGAAGAGGTTAAGCAAGTGTTGAGGAAACACTGGGAAATCCTTCAACTTGATCCTGATCTCAAGAGAGTGATTTCTGAAACTGTGCAAGTAACTTATTGTAGGGGCATTAGCCTAAAAGATCGCTTGGTCCATAGCCACTTCAGTAAGACACAAAGGAAATGTGGCTCCGGCGTCCCATTGGATGTTATCTCTGCAGTGGCTGTGTGGCTTGTCCACATATAGCTCAGGGACGTTCCTTCAGTAGCAACGTTACAAATAAGACATATCAAATTAGACACTTTGTAAATTGCCGCACCAAAGGGGTGATATATAAGGCAAATTGCGACTGTGGCCTTGAGTATGTGGGCAAGACCACTCGGGAGCTGCGGCGACGAGTGGGGGAACACCTTGGCGATATAAGGAATAAAAGAGACACCATTGGCGAAACACATCAATGGGGTACACAATGGTGACTTCTCCAGCCTTAAATTTATGGGGATTGAGGTGGTTCCACGACCAAGACGAGGAGGGGACTGGGACAGGAGGGTCCTGCAGAGAGAAACGTGGTGGATCTTCCAGCTGAATACGGTGTCTCCCATGGGGCTCAATGAGCAGCTGTCATTCAGTTGTTACATTGATCCCTGATTGCTGTCAATCGCCACCTTTACTCCACCCTCCCGTCGCCCCCCTCCCACCTTGTCCGGCCCTCTTCCGATACCCTAGTACAGTGATGGCGAACCTTTTATAGACCGAGTGCCCAAACTGTAACCCAAAACCCACTTATTTATCACAAAGTGCCAACACGGCAGTTTAACCTGAATACTACAGTCCAGTATAGTATATCTTCCACATACTTTATCATTTAGCTATAATAGCTTGCCTACATTCAGTGCGCCCTGCGCTGATGAATGGCAGGAAAAGTCTAAGGCATATTGGTACACTATAGACTTTTTCCAGGGCACAGGTGCCCACAGATAGGGCTCTGAATGCCGCCTCTGGCACCCGTGCCATAGGTTCGCCACCACTGCCCTAGTAGGTAACCAGTGATATCACATCTGGCACCCACTGATGTGGATGTGACCCACTGTTTATTAGGGTGGCCAGACGTCCGGTTTTAGGCGGACAGTCCGGTTTTCAGGCTCCCTGTCCTCCGTCCGGCACCGGGCCTGGACGGACGCAGGGATGTCCTCCTTTTCAGTGGCTCACGTCTCAGACAGCAGCATTGTGCTGTCTGAGTGTAAGCTGCAGCAACTGACCGAGGCTTCTCTCACCCCCAGTCAGTCACTAGAGCCGCAGAAATGACTCCCTGTGGCTGACTGAGGGGGAGAGAACCTTCCAATGACAAAGTTCTTCCCACTCCTCCCCCGTGTTTTTCCAGCCGATTGTGCGGGCGTGGCTTCACGGATACGGGGGCGTGGCTTCATGCCGTTTGGAGGCGTGGTTTTGATCATTGTGGGTGTGGTTTGGGGTGTTGTGGGTGTGGTTTGGGTCAGTCCGGCTTTCTAGGGTGAAGCCAGTGGCCACCCTACTGTTTATACTTAAAATCAGATGATTACCTATTATTTGGGCTCCAAACTTTGATAACTGCCGAATCTAGGTTATTGTATAGAAGGATCGGCCTCATAAACTCCATTACACCTCCTCGGGGTTTGCGGACTTGACAAACTCCCAGGATATTTGTTATATCTGAGCACTGTATGAGGTGGACCAGGATTGCCCATTGGTCTAACTGAATGCTTTGCGACCAGCCCGCCCACTGATGACGTCGATAGGCAAGAGCGGTTGCCGGGCAGTGAATAGGTATCGGCATCCGGAGCACTATCCCATTGCATCATGATGATCCCTCCCGTTGGTGACGTCTGTATGCTCGAATGGTTGCCTGGTAATCAAGACATGCCAACATCCTGAATGCTTCCTGGTGCCGCTCGGTCATGTGACCGGGAGAGGAACACATGTCCTTACATGTGATCCGGTCACGTGATGCAAAGGGACGGGAATGGGCGGAGAAGCGCGGCCTTTTAAAAGAGCCGCAAATGTATCCCCATCGCTGCTGCCACACGCAGGACGCCGAGGAAAGACATCGGCATCACCTGTCTGTGCACAATGGTCATCCAACACCTGAGCAGATAAGTAAATGGTGACTCGGTGCCTTTGCTTGGTGCGCACTGCATGGAACAGCTGATAATATCCACTGGCAACATTGGACCAGGACGGCTGATTCAATGCATGGGAGTGAACACCTTATTGAGTATTGAATGGAATCAGATCTGGGCTGATTTCATCATATGAGCTTGGACTATAATCATATTGTGTGTCTATCTGATACACCTAATTTGACTGGTGACCCAAGACTTTGGGGTCACATGAATTTGGGCTGATAATGTTGTAGCAGCCTGAAATACAACTGTCCTGTGTTTACTGTATATACCTGATTTGAATAGTGACCTGATACCTAGTGGTCAGAAGTTTATAATCTGACACACTTGATCAGACTGGTGACCGATATCTTGTTGGGCTGACCACACCATATCAGCTTGAGTACAACTGACTTGTGTTCATTGTATATACTTGACTTGAATAGTGACCCGATACCTAGTGGTCATAAGTATATAGTCTAGTCCCCTGAGGAATCGGTAACTACTCAGGAAGCGCGTCGGGACATGTTTAATTACTACTATTAGGGATAACACAAGGTCCCTAGAGTGTTGAGTGATTCTAGTGTTGAAGGCCATAACCAGCCAAATAGGTACACTATATAGCCAACCTCATTTTTGTCAGTCTTTTTGCTTTTTCGGCTAGTAGAGGGTCAGAATTGTTTGGACCTTTTCTATCTGTCGGACGAAGCTGGGCAGTCTATACGTAGGAAGGGTGACTCGAGGGCGAGATAGATCTAGGGACACCTAGGGCTTGCGACCCAGCATTGTGTCCTTCTATCTATTTTATCCTCTCCCTCTATATCACCGCTATCCCTGTTATTGGGTCCCCTCCTGTTCTGTGATTATACTGCAGTGCAGACATCTATGCAGTTTTCTAGTTGTACTCAATGCAACATTTTTTAATCTTTAAAGGGCCTATTATTTTATTTGATATTATTAAACGTTAAGTTTTACTAAGCTACCCATCAGTTGTGAATTATCATAGACAGGTCTGCATCGAAGCCGTATACAGAACATCGTAGGATATGTGAAATCCGTCATGCCTGATCCAGCTTCACGGGCTCCCTGTAGTTATTAAATGGTCATTATATCTAGTAGGTGTAGCTGACTGTATGGCCGGCTTTAGACCCCACACAAGATTATTATTTTTGTAATATCTCTTACACGCGTGTTACATAGCTTACTGCTCATGAGTTGGGGGATGACAGATTTTTCTACCTTGTTCCACCGAATTACTTTTTCCACTAATTCAGTCCTTTTTGTTTTTGTTTTTTTTTCCTTTCTTTTTTTCAGCCGTATTGTGGACTGTGCAACATCTAAAAGGCAAAGTAGAGGTTAATGTGGAGGACGGAAAAGAGACTGCCCTGCGAGTGTCAGAGTGAGTGCGTAATCTCTTTCTAACGCTCTTCATTTGTGCTATAGTTTGCTGTGGTCATTGATAACAAGCAATTGATCACACGGCCAAAATACACTTCGGAAAAATTTGTCCGGAGGCTGACCTGCGGGAAATTCACAGCGGTGTCCAGTTGGAGTCTGCATTCCCCCTATTCAGTGGGATAATCCATATGCGGCTACCGACTGTGGATTCTGCACAGACTCTGTGTCAGGAAGTGATATGCTTCCGTCTGCCCCCTCAGAGAGAGAACTTATGTCTGCCAACTCGTAGAGGAAGCCTGTGAGTCCTTCTCCCTCTGCCCTTTCATAGAGAATTTGAGTCCTGATTTCCACTTGCCCACTCGTAGAGAAAACCTGTGAGTCCTGCTTCAACACCCCCCCCGCCGCCCACTCATAGAGAGAGTCTGTGAGTCCTGCTTCAGCACCCCCCCCCCGCCGCCCACTCATAGAGAGAGTCTGTGAGTCCTGCTTCAGCACCCCCCCCCGCCGCCCACTCATAGAGAGAGTCTGTGAGTCCTGCTTCAGCACCCCCCCGCCGCCCACTCATAGAGAGAGTCTGTGAGTCCTGCTTCAGCACCCCCCCCCGCCGCCCACTCATAGAGAGAGTCTGTGAGTCCTGCTTCAGCACCCCCCCGCCGCCCACTCATAGAGAGAGTCTGTGAGTCCTGCTTCAGCACCCCCCCGCCGCCCACTCATAGAGAGTCTGTGAGTCCTGCTTCAGCACCCCCCCGCTGCCCACTCATAGAGAGAGTCTGTGAGTCCTGCTTCAGCACCCCCCCGCTGCCCACTCATAGAGAGAGTCTGTGAGTCCTGCTTCAGCACCCCCCCGCTGCCCACTCATAGAGAGGGTCTGTGAGTCCTGCTTCAACCTCGCTTTACATTTCCACCAACTCATAAAGGCGAAAGTGTCAACCACTGTGAGTTGCCTTAGGGGGGGGGGGGGGGGGGGGGAGAACAGGACTCGCATGTTGTTTCATAAGAGTCCTGGTGGCATTTTAACAGATTTTTACAAGAGAATACTAAATTAAATAATATAATCCTATACATATATTTCCAAGCTCAGTATCTCCCCCTCTGCACTAGGCTGCGTTCGGGTAGGAGACTGTGGCATGAGTCTAACAGAATCTGATGATCTTTATATTAGCCCTGACTAATGCCTGTTCTGGAATGTTTATTAGAAGTGTATAGTGCGGTGATCAGATAGGTGTCAGATGTGCTGGAGTAGTCGTGGGGTCGGAGGGGTCCTGGGGAAGGTACCTTTTCTGAATCTAAAGCAATGAGGGAGCAGGGTACATGGTGGTAATTTTTCTGCCGCCTTCTGAAAATAATAATAATACGTATTTAAAACTTTTTTTTTTTCTCTCTTCTGTCACAGACACGTCTCTTTTACTGATGTGAACTCCATCATCAGGTACCTGGCCCGACTTGCTCCCCAGGCTGGATTACTAGGTTCAAATCTAATGGAGCAGACAGAGGTATGGATGAATAGTTGCTTTATAGGTTTGTCCAGGATTCGGAAAGTCTGCTATCTCTTCCTGAAAGAGCGCCACCCCTGTCCGTAGTTCGTGTCTAGTATCGCAGCATTCACTCAAAGAGGACCCGTCCCCTCTCCTGACATGTCTGGTTTAGTAACTACTTGCATCACCCATGTAATAACGATTGTGGAGCATCCGCTTATATGCATTTTGACAGTCCTCTATTATTCCTACTCACTTAGTGAATGAACTGCCAGCAGTCTGCAATGGAGGTCAAGCTTGGGTGTTATCCGTTTGGGGGGGGTGGTATCCCTGCAGAGCCCGAAGCCTCTTTGACACGTCAGTGTTTCATCAGTGATTTCCATCAGTGATTGTGAGCCAAAACTAGAATTTTGAGCTTCCAAAGAGAGAAGGTATAATTGAAAGATTTTTGACCGCCATACAGCGCCTGGAGTTTATAACATGTCTGAGTTGCAGAGCTGATCTGGGCCTTTTAAGACCCAGCAGCTCCTGCAGTTAGCAGGCAGTCACGTGAGGCGTGTGGCGCAGGCTTGATCTGTATGCATTGCGCTCATTGAATAGAGATTGAAAGGCCGATCAGCTGTTTGAAGAGGAGGCGCGCGCTCCGTGCCAGCGCTGCATCCTCTTCATTTTTTACCTTCTGCCGTTGCATCTGCAGCGGTGAGCAGGTGTAATTACACCCAAGCCGTCCCGTTAATTTCACACTTGTATAGGAGCGATCCGTACCATTGAAATGAATGGGACGGCTTGGGTGTAATTACACCTGCTCACCGCTGCAGATGCAACGGCTAGAAGGTAAACAATGAAGAGGAGGCAGCGCTGGCACGGCGCGCGCCTCCTCTTCAAACAGATGATCGGCGGGGGTGCCGGGTGTCAGACCCCCGCCGATCTGATATTGATGACCTATCCTGAGGATAGGTCATCAATAAATATAACTTGGACAACCCCTTTAAAATATAATTTTTTTTAAAATTCTCTGCCTTCTCAATGGGCTCTCCGCTTCTGCAGCTGCATGACTGGTGTGCAGCTGCTTCCCTCCAAGGATGTTCAGGAGCGTCCTTGCAGTGATTAATGCGGACCTCCCAAACTCTTAAAGGGGTTGTCTCACTTCAGCAAGTGGCCTTTTATTATGTATATAAAGTTAATACAAGGCACTTGCTAATGTATTGTTATCCGTATTGCTTCCTTTGCTGGCTGGATTCATTTTTCCATCACATTATACACTGCTTGTATCCAGGGTTTACGACCACTGCTGCAATCCAGCAGCTGTGGTCGTGCTTGCACACTATAGGAAAAAGTGGCTCTCTAGTGGCCATGGCCGCGGTAGCGCACATAGACTGGTGTTTTTTTTTTTTTTTTATAGCATGCAAAAACAGCCACTGCTGCTGGATTGCAGGGTGGTCGTAACCATGGAAACTAGCAGTGTATAATGCAATGGAAAAATGAATCCACGTTCATCGGTCACGTGGCCTAGGAGCAGCTCAGTCCCATAGAAGTGAAGGGGGCTGAGCGTGATACCAAGCACAGCCACTGTACAGTGTACGACCCTGTGCATGGTAAGCTGAGAGAAGGTTGCTGCACTCACAGGAGCCCCACCGATCAGACATTTGTGGCCGGTGGCTGCAGGACACGGTTTGGGAGACCCTCATTGTGGATATAAGTGGGGTCTGCACCTGTCAGACTTACATGTCACATCCAATAGCTCTGCCATAAATGAGTATGATGGGACAAACACTGCGTCCGGACTGCGCACGTCCACAGCAGTGTTCGTCCGTGGAGGACACTAATGGGCTGGTCACATGACTGTCTATCAGCAGCCATTTTGGAAAAGGTTCACCAGGCTGCAGGTAATTAATCGATACAGTACACCCTGATGAGGCATGTTAAACCATCAGACCCTGGCACCAGTGGTTTAATTTGCAGCTTGGGCTACTTTCACATTAGCATTTTCAATTCCGCTATTGAGATCGGTCATAGGATCTCAATAGCGGAAGAAAACGCTCCAGTTTTGTGCCCATTCATTGTCAATGGGGACAAAACTGGACGAAACGGAATGCACCAAAATGCATTCCGTTCCATTTGGTTGCGCTCCCATCGCGGACAGAATAACGCTGCAAGCAGCGTTTTTCTGTCAGCGATGTGGTGCGGAGCAAGACGGATCCGTTCTGACTCGCAATGTAAGTCAATGGGGATGGATCAGTTTTCTCTGACACAATAGAAAACGGATCCGTCCCCCATTGATTTTCAATGTTTGTGACGGATCAGCCATGGCTATAGAAGACACAATACAGCCGGATCCGTTCATGACTGATGCATGCGGTTGTGTTTTGGTAACGGAAGCGTTTTTGCAGATCCGTGACTGATCCGCAAAAAATGCTAATGTGAAAGTAGCTTTGGTGTACTGTGCCCAACACATCCGCAGCAGTGCACATACAGAGGCTCGCCCCTTTAAATCGAACATGTTAGGAGAAAGGACAGGCCCTCGAGATGCTTTGCATAGAGAGAAATGGTAAAATGTTCCATTCGGCAGTATTAAAGGGATTGTCCAGGAATAGAAGAATCCTGTTTTCTATCAGAAATAGCGTCACACCTGTTCAGTGGGTTGTATGTGTCTTATTGCAGTTCATCTCTATTTAAAGGGACGGGTTGTCTTGTTTCAGGAGGAGTTGGACAACCCCTGGGCTGTGCCTGAAAAGAGGAACAGATAAGTACTTACCTGAAGGATCCAGTTCTTGTTCTCCCGACAACATGTGACTGCTGCAGCCAATCACTGGCCTCAGCGGTGCACCTGACGAGGCCAGTGATAAGCCGCAGCAATCACATTTTGTTGACATGATGTCACTGCTGCAGCCAGGTAAATAGAGCCCGGCCAGGAGCACTGGTGCAGCATCCTTCAGGTGAGCACTTACCTGGTCTTCATATCAGGCGGATACTGGGGTTTGTCTAGGTTCCTCCTGAAACTGGATAACCCCTTTAAGGGGATGGAGCTGAACTGCAATACTACACACAGTCTCTGGACAGTTGAGGCGCTGTGGTTTGTAAGAAAGCAGCCATGTTTTTCTAATCTTGGGCAATCCCTTTATTCCCCTTCTAGAAATTTTAAATAGTCATTAGAAAGCTATTGGTGCTTCATGGTCTGAGATTTGAGTATAGAAGTAATTATATTTGTTCATCAGGAGTAATTTATCAGTCTCTGGGCCTGGTTTATCTGCCTAGCAGCAAAACATGGCAACCAATCAGAGATCAGCTTTCATTTCTCAAACTGCTCTGGCAACTTGTAATCTGCGTTGTGATTGGTCGCTAGGGGCAACGAGGCCTGTTTTGCTGATAGGTAGTGTTGAGAAAGAAAGCCCAATGTTGTGAATGCCTTGACTCCATTTTGTTTTACCTGATGACTATAGATCTTGTATTTATTTTATTTTTTTCTGTCTTTACTTGTTTTGTACACCATTTCTTTTATTATATTCATTTGGTGTCAGACCTGAATCTTGTTTTGTGGTGGTGGGGGGTCTGGCTTAGGGCTCATTCAGATGACAAAATTGTGGAACGGCTGCCGACCCATTTATTTTAATGGGGCCGCAAAAGATGCGGACAGTACCGTGTAGTTCCGTTCCGTTCCGCGGCCCCGCAAGAAAGATAAAGCAAGTCCTATTTATATTACAGTGCTGGTCATGTGCCGTCTGAATGGGCCCTTACATTTAGGTGTTGCTCTGTAGTATAAATTTTCAGATGGTTTCAATTACAGAAGAGAATTCTCCCCCCCCCCCCCCCCCCCTATTTCTGCAGTGTGTTCTGTGGCATAGTAAGCGCAGACGGGGATTATAGCGAAGAGACTCCATATTGGCAGAGCGCACACATGTATCCGGGTCTTTCTGGGTTATCCTTCTAAGTGTGGAGGATATTTTTACTCCAGCAGCTGTTTCTGCCACGTCGACCGGAGTACGTCTCTGGTGAATCCTCTGTAACCTGGCTGTGTGCACAGAGTCTGCCGCCATGAGATATAGATATAGATATATAGATAGATATATATATATATATATATATATATATATATATATATATATATATATATATATATATATATATATATCTCCTGCCCCCGGGTCACGCGCACTAGTACGTCACCAGGAATCCGCACACTGCAGATTTATTATTCAGTTACCTAGTAAAAAAAATAAAAAATCTGCAGGGAAAAATGCCAATTTTCACCACAGATATTGCCCCTTCAGGGTATAGGGGTTTAGCTGGGGTACTGGCTCTCCTTAAAGGGGTTGTCCCACTACAAATATTCTACCGTTTTCAAAACCAGCACCTGGATCTGAATTCTTTTGTAATTGCATGTCATTAAAAATTTTGCATAGCCAGTGAGCAATAAAATGTACCTGTACAGCGCCACCTGCTGTTTTTTATCTTTCTTCTTTCTTTGTCCTGCTCACTGAGATGGCCGCACATGCTCAGTTTTATCCTTCAACTGCCTCCTGAGCTGTGATAGGGAGAGAGCTGCAGCAGAAAGTACACACCCCCTAAGCTGCTGCAGAAAGAACGCTCCCCTTCCTATAAGTCAGTCTGACTTTTTAACAAGCCTTGGGACATGACTAGGGAATATAACCAAGCCAGATAACCATCCATACACATTTTTTTTTTTTTGGGGTTCGTGCCCCTCACCAGCATGGAGTAGGTTTTGGTTGGTTTAGTGCGATGCCTTGGAAGCAGTTTAGGCAGGGTGCTGGCTTTCCTTAAAGGGGTTTTCCCATCTGAGGCAATGGGGGCATTTCCCTAGGATATGCCGTCCATTGTCTGATAGGCGCAGGTCCCACCGCTCGGACCCGCATCTATATCGAGAACAGAGTGGGGAAAGTGTTGGCTGGACTGGCCACCACCAAGCTCTCTCCCCAATGAATGGGAGCACACCGCCCTTAACGCGGCCACCGCTCCCATTCATTTCTATTGGGGCGACTGAAATAGCCGAGCCAGTGCTCAGCTATTTTCGGCAAGCCCCATAGAAATGAATGTAGGGCGGCTGCGCCCTCCGGGACTTTGTCGGCTGCATTTACAAAATAGGAGCGGGTCCAAAAGGTGGGATCTGCACCTATCAGACAATATGGGCATATGCTAGGGATATGCCACCATTGTCTGAGTTGAGAATACCCCTTTAAAGAGACCAGCCCTGTATGGAGACTAATTGGCAATGCTGCATGGAAAATCAAAGAAACGTTTCTCAAGGAAAGAGAACCCAGCCAGCCAGAATCCCACTCCGCACTGATGAGGGTCAGCTGTCTAAGGATGGATATTTGGCTTGGCTATTTTCCCTCGTAGGTAGCCACTTCCATAAGGTGGCGCTGGCGAGCTTGTTACCTTTCCCTGGGAGCTACCTATTTTCATAGGATATAGGGGTGAAATCCATGGTGATGCCACATCAGTCTGTAGCAAAATCCACATGTAGCACAAGTGGAATGTGGGGGACCGTGGTGGTGTGGACGCACTTTTAGGGTAAGTCCAGACACAGCGGGATATTTTCATGGCAAATTCTCAGGTTTACCGAGCATTTTTACCCCAATACATAGAAAGGGGCAAATCTGCCAAATTTCCACTAGAATTTTTCCACTATATATTTTCCAGGTTTACGCTGCTGTAAACTGCAGCGCCTGCGGTGTGGAATCTGCAACACAATTCTGCGCCACGGCTGAACCTGGAAAAAATTTTGGAGCCCAAATTGCCCCCTTCAGGCCCCCCCCATTTCTTTCTGGGGCTGATTTCCCTTGTTATAGCTCTATATGCTGGAATGAAGATTCTGTCCCTCATGCACTAACTAACTGCCTTTATAGAGAGCAGCCAGTCTGAGCCAGCAGAGATGCAGTGTAAAGTATGGTGGAGGGACAGTACAGCAGCTGTCATGGAGCAGCACTAATAAGCAGCCAATGCCGAAGCCAAAGTAATTTGTGTAACGGGTTCAAATGTCCCCAAATAAATGAATGTCTTAAAGAAGTATTCTAGGGCTTGATGGTGGGGTCTGACTTCTGAAGGTGACCTTAGCAATTCCTTACGCAGCACAAGAGGAGGAGCGGTGTCATGACACCAAGGGGGGCCTATGGCCAGGGGCTCCAGCAGTGGTACTTTAACATTATGGTTAATTTTAACCATTTGTGTTCGGTAATAAACCAGTGTGTTTTTCTTCTTGCAGATCAATCACTGGGTGGAGTTCAGTCAGACTCGGCTGCTCGAAAAGTCCACCTTCTCTTCCGCCCTCCAGGAGCTGAACCATTCCCTGTCTCTGCGGACGTACCTGGTGGGAGATGCTTTGACCCTCGCAGACATCAGCGTCTTCTCCACTTTGGCAGGTACTATACAGTCGTGCTACTGGGGGAAATAAACCCCTCACCCTACTTTACATCCTAAGAGGTTTTCTCCTCTTTGGATAATCACTTCTTGTTAAGGCCTCCTGCCCACGGCCAGAAGATCCCGTCTGACTGCATGCCAACGTTTTTTTGTTTTTTTTTTACTTCTATAAAAATGTCCTATCCTTGTCCACAAAATGGACAAGAATAGGACATGTTCTTTTATATATATATTATATATTTTTTTTATTCAGGGCTGCAGAACATATGTGCTGTCCGCATTTTCTGCGGCCCCATTGAGATGAATGGGCGTGCAAGAAATGCGGATCGGATGTGGACAGTAACTACAGCCGCGTGCATGAGCCCTAAAAGGGAGGGTCCCTTGACAATAAGCTGATCACCAAGTGTTCCCCTGCTGGGAGCGTAACCTGTGAGCAACCTGGCAGTAAGGCCCTATTCACATGTCAGTGGTTGATGGACATCACACGTACCCATTAATTTTAATGTGTGTATTCCGTGTTTTAGCATGGTCTGCGATTTTAGCACGGAAACATATTTTTGTCCATATTTGTGGATCCAGAACGCCCATTATAGTCTATGGGTCCGTGAAAGACATGGGCCCAACAAAGACCCATTCGTGTTTGGTCCATGTTTCACAGACCATTTATAGGAGATGCTCTAAAAAAAAAATATTTTTAGCTGCGCGGTGTCTGTGCAACACGGGTGACACACAGAGCCCAAAAACATACACACGGACCAAACACTGATTCTTCAAAGAAATCTTCACAGATGAATCACTGACCATCTTATCACGAAATCCAACACGGACATGTAAGGCCTAAAGGCTGTTTCACATGAGCGGATGCCGTGCGTGACATCCGCTCCGTGAATGACAGCCAAGACCCGATGCGGACTGCAGAAGCACGGAGCATTAACATGATTGATAATGCTCCGTGCCTCTCTGTGATCTCTTTACCACGAAATCACAGTGAGATAAAGTTGTCACTGTGATTTCGTAGTAAAGAGATCACAGAGAGGCACGGAGCATTATCAATCATGTTAATGCTCCGTGCTTCTGCAGTCTGCATCGGGTCTTGACTCTCATTCACGGAGCGGATGTCACGCACGGCATCCGCTCGTGTGAAACAGCCCTAAGAGTCCGTTTCTCATGAGTTTTCCACTCCAAAATCACATCTAAAAAGTCTGCTATTTGTTTTAGAGGCAGGCAGAACTTACTTTTTTCCACGTGGAAATAGAAGAAGCGGCGTAGAATCCGCTCTGATTCTGCCATTGAGATAAAAAATAAAAATAAAACGCACCAAAACTGCACAAAATAAATCGGCGTGGATTCTGCTCAGATTTTTTTTCAGCGTGTTTTCTAAATCAGTTATGTAAATATACCCTTAGTGTTCAATTTCCCTACAGCGCCACCACAGGGGAAATGAAGCATTACACGGTGACCAGTTGAATTAATGGGCTTTCTGTGTAATCGCACACCATTGTGGAGGATCTTGTACAGCGGACCCTCCTCTATTAACTCCGCCTTCTCTAATATGGGCTTTAGAAATTGGTTTTGTAAACTTGACGACCACTTTTAGGCCAGTGCCATTAGTTGCCACCCTATCTGGGCCCAGAACCATGTTCTCTGTACATGACGAGCATTACTAGACTAGTCCCTGCACTGAGACTATCAGATGTCACTGCCTGTGAATATAATCCTATCCATGAATATATGGAATATAGAGTACACCCCCCACCCCACCCCACCTAAAGAGTACAATCTGATATGGCTGCCAGTAGAACTCACTCAAAGGTCCAGAATGGCAAATTGCATCTTAGTGTAAATGCAGTAGAATGTGCATGTTCCTCCTGTCTTTTACTTCATCTTGCCATACATCTGTCTTCCTCTCCTCCTTGCGCTCTGTATTGGAGCGAGAGGCTCGGATGTGACGTGACGCTTTGTTTCTTCGTACAGTCAGCGCTTCATGGCAGGAGCAGATGAAGCAGAACAAAGCTGCGGTCAATGTCAGACGCTGGTACACCTTCCTGGAGCCTGCAGTCCCGTTCCAGGGAAAGCTAAATGCAACACTGGTAAGTGAATCAGTAGACCCGCCAGAATGTGGGCACCTAGCTGTCAAAGTTTAAAAGGCTTTTCCAGTATTTTGATAGTGCTGGCCTACCCTCAGGGGTGTTGGACCCTTGCCGATCTGATAGTGCTGGTCTATCCTCAGGGGTGTTGGACCCTTGCCGATCTGATGGTGCTGGCCTATCCTCAGGGGTGTTGGACCCTTGCCGATCTGATAGTTCTGGCCTCTCCTCAGAGGTGTTGGACCCTTGCCGATCTGATAGTGCTGGTCTATCCTCAGGGGTGTTGGACCCTTGCCGATCTGATGTTGCTGGCCTATCCTCAGGGGTGTTGGACCCTTGCCGATCTGATAGTGCTGGTCTATCCTCAGGGGTGTTGGACCCTTGCCGATCTGATAGTGCTGGCCTACCCTCAGGGGTGTTGGACCCTTGCCGATCTGATAGTGCTGGTCTATCCTCAGGGGTGTTGGACCCTTGCCGATCTGATGGTGCTGGCCTATCCTCAGGGGTGTTGGACCCTTGCCGATCTGATAGTTCTGGCCTCTCCTCAGAGGTGTTGGACCCTTGCCGATCTGATAGTGCTGGTCTATCCTCAGGGGTGTTGGACCCTTGCCGATCTGATGTTGCTGGCCTATCCTCAGGGGTGTTGGACCCTTGCCGATCTGATAGTGCTGGTCTATCCTCAGGGGTGTTGGACCCTTGCCGATCTGATAGTTCTGGCCTATCCTCAGGGGTGTTGGACCCTTGCCGATCTGATAGTGCTGGTCTATCCTCAGGGGTGTTGGACCCTTGCCGATCTGATGGTGCTGGCCTATCCTCAGGGGTATTGGACCCTTGCCGATCTGATAATGATGGCCTATCCTCAGGGGTGTTGGACCCTTGCCGATCTGATGGTGCTGGCCTATCCTCAGGGGTGTTGGACCCTTGCCGATCTGATAGTGCTGGTCTATCCTCAGGGGTGTTGGACCCTTGCCGATCTGATGGTGCTGGTCTATCCTCAGGGGTGTTGGACCCTTGCCGATCTGATAATGATGGCCTATCCTCAGGGGTGTTGGACCCTTGCCGATCTGATGGTGCTGGCCTATCCTCAGGGGTGTTGGACCCTTGCCGATCTGATAGTGCTGGTCTATCCTCAGGGATGTTGGACCCTTGCCGATCTGATAGTTCTGGCCTCTCCTCAGAGGTGTTGGACCCTTGCCGATCTGATATTGCTGGCCTCAGTATCGCAGTACCAGAAAATACCTCCGAGTCTTCAATAACTATACTTTTTATGTCGGGGATTTAATCCAAAGTGTATTTTTTTCCTGATATCAACCATTTTTGGCTGTAGAGAATCTGACTATTCTGTTCACTGAAATAAAGTCCAGTACTATCCCTGTCCTCCATGGTCACTACATTGCCACTGATCTCTAGTGCTGAGATGGTTTTGGACCCCACCGATTATTAGAATAGGGTTCCTAGCCCCCCCCCCCCCCTTCATTGCTTCTCATTGGACGACTGAAGCAAGGAGAAGTTTGAATGGAGCGGTGGTTGAGCAGGCGCGCTGGGGCTTCATTCAATGTCTGGGGGAGATAGCTGAGTACATTGCCTGGCTGCTTCCATCTTCCCCATAGACATTGAGTGGAGTTTTAAAGAGATCCAATCACAACCTGTGGGGTTTTTCTGGAGTTCAATATTGATGGGCTGTCCACAGTATAGATATGGGATTGGTGGGAGTCTGATTCCTGCACCCCCAATGATCAGGGCTCTCTGGTGATCACTGCAGCCTCCTCACAGGATACCAGGCACAGCGCCATTCATTGAACAGTGGCTGTGCTTGGTATTGCAGCCCAGGCCCTGTCATATAAATGGGACTGAGCTGCACATAGGCCATGTGACCGATGAACGTGACATCATTGGTCTAGGAAGAGTCTGTGACTCTCATCAGAGCAGCCTTTTCAAACAGCCGATATCTGGGGATACAGGGATCTCGACTGCCATTGATTTGATATTAATGACCTACCCTTATGTATTTGAAGGGGTTTTCTGAGATTTTAATATTGATACCCTATCCATCTGCCAATCAGCTGTTTGAGAAGGCACCAGCGCTTGCAGTAGTGCCGCGGCATTCACTCAGCTTTGCCTAGGCCATGTGATGTCATGTTCATCAGTCACGTGGCCTAGGAGCAGCTCAGCCCTATTGAAGTGAATGAGGCTGAGCGCGATTCCAAGCACTGCCGCTATACAATGTACGGCGCTGTACTTGGTGAGCTGAGAGAAGGCGTCGGACTCCCACCAATCTGATACTGATGAGTCCTATCCAGAATATTAAAAGCTCGGAAAACCCTTTTAAGTCTGGGGCAACCCCCTTAAACCCTTTCAGGACCAAGCCATTTTTCACCTTAAAGGGTTTCTACCACCAGAGTTTGACATTTTTCGCTGACTGACACTAGCGATCTGCTAGTGTCTGCACTACCTAACGGTGCTCTTGTAGCACCTTTGTCTGCTGCCGTTAAGCTTAAAAACATACTTTTATTGATATGCAAATGAGCCTCTA
Source organism: Bufo bufo (assembly GCF_905171765.1). Lineage (NCBI taxonomy): Eukaryota > Metazoa > Chordata > Amphibia > Anura > Bufonidae > Bufo > Bufo bufo. The sequence goes on along the minus strand of NC_053392.1, from coordinate 591,973,283 downwards.
GGTGCTATGGGGGCGTCTTTTCAGCACCTAGAGGCTCCGTCTACTCACTATTTCTGCCGCCCACCGCGTCCCTCCAGCCCGCCCCGCCCCGCCCCTCTTGATTGACAGCCAACCTCGCTCCAGCTCGAATTCTCGCACCTGCGCCGTGCGCTTCTGTATTCGGTGCAGGCGCAGTGACTGTCGGACCGCTCCTGCGCCAAATACAGAAGCGCATGCGCGGGAATTCAAGCTGGAGCGAGGTTGGCTGTCAATCAAGAGGAGCGGGGCGGGCTGGAGGGACGCGGTGGGCGGCAGAAATAGTGAGTAGACGGAGCCTCTAGGTGCTGAAAAGACGCCCCCATAGCACCTAGAGGCTCATTTGCATATCAATAAAAGTATGTTTTTAAGCTTAACGGCAGCAGACAAAGGTGCTACAAGAGCACCGTTAGGTAGTGCAGACACTAGCAGATCGCTAGTGTCAGTCAGCGAAAAATGTCAAACTCTGGTGGTAGAAACCCTTTACGGACCAGGCTATTTTTTGCAAATCTGACCAGTGTCACTTTGTGTGAATAACTTTAAAACGCTTTTACTTATCCAGGCCGTAATGAGATTGTTTTTCGTCACATATTGTACTTCATGACACTGGTAAAATGGAGTAAAAAAAATTCATTTTTATTTATAAAAAAAAATACTAAATTTACCAAAAATTTGGAAAAATTTGCAAGTTTCAATTTCTCTACTTCTGTAATACCTCCAAAAATAGTTATTACTTTACATTCCTCATATGTCTACTTCATGTTTGGATCATTTTGGGAATGACATTTTATTTTTTGGGGACGTTACAAGGCTAAGAAATTTAGAAGCAAATCTTGAAATTTTTCAGAAAATTTCCAAAACCCACTTTTTAAGGACAAGTTCAGGTCTGAAGTCACTTTGTGGGGCTTACATAATTGAAACCACCCAAAATGACCCTATTTTGGAAACTACACCGCTCAAGGTATTCAAAACTGATTTTACAAACTTTGTTAACCCTTTAGGTGTTCCACAAGAGTTATTGGCAAATGGAGATAAAATTTCAGAATTTCAATTTTTTTGCAAATTTTCAATTTTAATCCATTTTTTCCAGTAACAAAGCAAGGGTTAACAGCCAAACAAAACTCAATATTTATTGCCTGATTCTGTAGTTTATAGAAACACCCTATATGTGGTTGTAAACTACTGTACGGGCACACGGCAGGGCGCAGAAGGAAAGGAACCCCATATGGTTTATGGAAGGCAGATTTTGCTGGATTGGTTTTTTGACACCATGTCCCATTTGAAGCCCCCTGATGCACCCCTAGAGTAGAAACTCCAAAAAAGTGACCCTATTTTGGAAACTACGGGATAAGGTGGCAGTTTTATTGGTACTAGTTTAGGGTACATATGATTTTTGGTTGCTCTATATTACACTTTTTGTGAGGCAAAGTAACAAAAAAATAGAAATTCTGACATTTCATCTCCATTTGCCAATAACTCTTGTGGAACACTTAAAGGGTTAACAAAGTTTGTAAAATCAGTTTTTAATACCTTTAGGGGTGTAATTTCCAAAATGGGGTCACTTTTTAGAGTTTCTACTCTAGGGGTGCATCAGGGGGGGCTTCAAATGGGACATGGTGTCAAAAAACCAGTCCAGCAAAAACTGCCTTCCAAAAACCATATGGCGCTCCTTTCCTTCTGCGCCCTGCCGTGTGGCCATACAGCAGTTTACGACCACATATGGGGAATTTATATAAACTACAGAATCAGGGCAATAAATATTAAGTTTTGTTTGGCTGTTAACCCTTGCTTTGTTACGGCAAAAAATTGATTAAAATGGAAAATTTGCCAAAAAATAGCTGTTTTTATTTTTTATTATTTACAACGTTCATCTGCCAGGTTGGATCATGTGCTATTTTTATAGAGCAGGTTCTTACGGACGCGGCGATACCTAATATGTATACTTTTTTTATTTTATTTAGGTTTTACACAATATCATTTTTGAAACAAAAAAAAATCATGTTTTAGTGTCTCCATAGTCTGAGAGCCATAGTTTTTTTTAAGTTTTTAGGTGATTGTCTCAGGTTGGGTATCATTTTTGCGGGGTGAGATGATGGTTAGATTGGTACTATTTTGGGGTGCATATGACTTTTTGATCGCTTGCTATTACACTTTTTGTGATGTAAGGTAACAAAAAAATAGCTTTTTTGACACCGTTTTTTTTTTTTTTTTTTTTTTTTTTTTAGTGTTCACCTGAGGGGTTAGGTCATGTGGTATTTTTATAGAGCAGGTTCTTACGGACGTGGCAATACCTAATATGTCTACCTTTTTTTTATTTTTTATTTATTTATCCAGGTTTTACACAATAATATCATTTTTTAAACAACAAAAAAAAATGTTTGTCTCCATAGTCTGAGAGACATATTTTTTTTTGGGCCATTGTCTCATGTAGGGTCTCATTTTTTGCGGGATGAGGTGACTGTTTGGTACTATTTTGGCATACATGTGACTTTTTTGATCACTTTTATTACCTTTTTTGGGAAGTAAGGTGGGCAAAATTTAAATTTCCTTATAGTTTATTTTTTTATTTTTATGGCGTTCACCGTGCCGGGAAAGTAACATGACCGTTTTATAGATCAGGTTGTTACGGACGTGGCGATACCTAATATGTGTAGTGTATTTTATTTTTTAAATTTTTATTCAGTGATAAATGTTTTTTTTTCTTTACTTTTTTTTCACTTTTTTTTTACCCAGACCCACTTGGTTCTTGAAGATCCAGTGGGTCTGATGTCTGTATAATACAGTACAGTACACTATATAGTGTACTGCACTGTATTTTACTTACACTTTGTCTGAACAGATCTCTGCCTTTAGCACAGATCTGTTCAGCACCATGGACAGCAGGATGCCTGAGAAGGCGTCCTGTTGCCATGGGAACCTTCCCCGTCTGCCAGAACAGAGCAGGGGTGATGGGTCACAGGACCCCCCTCGGCATTGACCCAAGGTGCCTGGCTGTGTGTAACAGCCGGGATCTCAGCGCTGTCACCATGTCTGCAGACATGGTGACAGTTTAATGCCATGTATACTCGGCGTGGAGCGCTAAGTAGCAGTGCTCCATGACGAGTATAGACGTCATAGGTCGGGAAGGGGTTAATAAAGTACAGTGCAGAGATCTCCAATTACACGTCATGGATGTTATGCTGCTTGTTTTTGTTTTTTTTCTTGTTCCCCTTTTTTTTAACTGGTAAAAATTTCCCAATACAAAGATTACATGTAATTTAATTTTTTTTAGCCTCCTGAGAAGAAACAGGATATAGGAAAGTTTGTGGAGCTCCCAGGGGCAGAGGTGGGAAAAGTGGTTGTAAGGTTCCCTCCAGAGGCCAGCGGGTAAGTTTTTAGTGTCTGGAACCTATCTGCATGACAGTGGTGAAGGACTTTGTGTAGTGTAATCATGAAGACAACCTCCACATGGCGTTAGGGCTCATGTAATGTCACATCTGTGCGTTGGATGGATCTCCATTATGATTGCATTTTACTAATTTTGGGCTAAAAATAATTTTTAATTGGTCTTTATAAAAAAAAAAAAAGTTCAGCCATTTCTGAGATCCAGGGGTTAAAAATCGTCTATTTGCAAGCTGTCACTTTCTGTCTTCTTTGAATCCCATCATCTGAGGGCTCATGTAGCTCTTATCTCTGATCTCCCGACCTCATAAACACTTATTTAAGCTATTATCAGTTTGGTAAGGATTGAGCTATAATGAGTGTTTATAAGGACAGGAGATCAGAGATAAGAGCTCTACATGAGCAGTCAGCTGACAGGATTCAAAGAAAACATTGACAGCTTGCAAATAGACAAATTTTATTTTTATTTTTTTAAACCCCTTTATCTCAGAAACTGCTGAACATTTTTAGTAAAGACCAATTGAAAAAAGATTTTTAGGCCAAAATGAGTAAAATGCAATTGTAAAGATATAAAAATGGCCCTGAAGGTGTACGTAACCTTTAGTGCTACATTTCTTCTGCGGTGGTGATTTATAAATTTATAGCTATGCGCGGCTTTCTGGGGCGATGACCGCATTAGAGAAGCCGAGTCTGTGGTCCCTCCACCTTGCCACCGTTTATTGGTGTCTTCATGAGACAGTCCCTGTAGTCCTCTGGTAAAATGCAGTCCTGGGGTGTGAAAGTAAAGTGTGATTTATGTCCTCAGATACCTACACATCGGACATGCCAAGGCCGCTCTTCTCAATCAGCATTACCAGGTGACCTTCAAAGGGAAGCTCATCATGAGGTTCGATGACACCAACCCAGAGAAAGAAAAGGAAGATTTTGAAAAGGTAAATGGAGGTTCTGTATGCTGTCCCTGTTCAGTATTACCTGATGGGTCTACCGCAGCTGTACTGTATTAACCTCTGGACACTCCGTTCTGTCCCTTATGATTATGGTGCTGTGAACGCACAGACACTGCAGCCGTGATCTTGTAATGATGGAGATTAGAGAAACCCCTTGTAAGCTGATGGTGGCGTACAAGGAGACGGTAAAGAAGGTGCATCACAGGGAATAACCATGATGTGATCTGTACCAATCTTTCAGGGGGAAAAAATGCTAAATATTGCTTTAATAACATTTGCACCCATGACGGTTGTTGGCCTGTTACATGTGCACTTAAGAGCTGCACATGTAACAGGCCAACATGTGCACTTGGGACCAACATCTGTGTTGGTCCAATGTTCATATGTGCCCGCATTGCTGAGAAAAATGAAGTGTATACAATGTATGCAAATGAGCCTCTAGGAGCAACGGGGGCGTTGCACCTGCTTTTAGAGGCTCTGCTCCCTCTGCAGCTGCCGCACCCACTGCACTTTGATTTACAGGGACAGGCAGTGAAAATATCATCATTTCTGGCCCTGTCAAAGTGGAGAGGGCACAGCAGTTGGAGAGAGCAGAGTCTCTAGGTGTAACAGCGACGCCCCCGTTGCTCCTAGATGCTTATTTGCATATATTAAAATATCACACACACACAGCCGCCCTTTAAGATGCAAACCTTGTGCAGTATTAAACGCTTTGTCTGTGTACATTTTGTACTTGCACCCACATAACTTTCTAACCTGTACCGTCGGTGGTGGTCACTGGTCCTAAAGAAAGACCTCTTAGCTCTAACATGCCTATTCCCTTGCTGGTCTTGTTCTCAGGTTATCCTGGAAGACGTCTCATTGCTTCAGATCAAGCCCGACCAGTTCACGTACACATCTGATCACTTTAATAAGATTATCGAATACGCTGAGAAACTCATTCGAGAGGGAAAGGCTTATGTGGACGATACCCCCGCCGAGCAGATGAAGGCAGAGCGCGAGCAGAGGACCGTGTCCAAGCACAGGAACAACAGTAAGAACCATCCAGGAGAACAGAGCTGCACATTACATGGCTAGGGACTGGGCAAACAAACATCGCTAATCTCCAGATATCTTTAGCACCATCTAATACAAATCTACAAAACAAAGGTCGTCTGTCATTTAAGGACATTCCTTTTTCTCTCTTGGCAAGGTTGTTTTAGTTCTGGAACATTAGTATTCTGCATAGTGCCGTTCCTCTATCACTCCTCCTGGGAATATGTGATCAAGTTGAAGACTGAGCATTGCCATTCCCTTATCACTTATGTGCTTAAAGGGGTTGTCTGGGTTCAGAGCTGAACCCGAGCATTCCTCCATTTTCACCCCGACAGCCCCCCTGACTTGAGCATCAGAGAAGTTCATTCTCTGATGCTCTCCTTTGCCCTGCGCTAAATCGCGCAGGACTAAGGCATTTTTTGGAGGTTCGGTGACGTACCGGGGCTCTCCATGGGCCTGCCAGGAAGCCCAGTGATGTCACCGGCACTGATGGGTGGGATTTAGCTCTGCCCTAGCCAGTAAAACGGCTAGGGCAGCGCTAAAGCCCACCCATCAGAGCCGGTGACGTCATCGAACACCCTGCCGGGCGGAAGCTTCCGCCCGGCAGTGTGTTACGATAAACAAAAGAGCCCGTGCCCTGCGCGATATAGCGCAGGTCAAGGGAGCGCATAAGATGCTCCGATGCTAGCCTCATGGGGGCTGCCTAGGTAAAAATAACGGGTTCAGCTCTGACCCCCGACAACCCCTTTAAAGGGGTTGTCCCAGAGTAATAGCATACCACCTATCCACAAGTGTCTGATCATGAGGATCTGGGCACTGGGACCCCACCGATCATGAGAATAAAGTTTCATATCCCCCATTTTAATTGGGTAGCCAGTCAAGCGTGCACATTACCGCTCCTATCAAAGCCCTTGAGAGTCCCGGAGACAGAAGAGCGCTGTATTCTCCTGTCATGCTTGACACGGGGCCCTGATCTCATTGGTAGCTCAGACCCCCCTCGATCAGACAGTTATCCCGTTGTCATTTTGGGACGACCACTTTACATCCGTCCCTGTATTGATGTATGGTGTGGAGAAGGGCCAAAATGACAGCATGTTTTATCTCGACAGACAATACAGTGCATTATGTGGGAATACCTGTTCTTGTTCGCAGAAAACATGGTTCAGCTTGTATATCATCATACTTATGCACCCCACTTAAACACCTCTCACCCAGATGAACTTCCCAACCTGGATCTTCTCCAGTCAAAATACCTTTTTAAAAAAAATTAGTTTTCCAATTAGATTATATCAATTCGAACTGCGCCCTGGCCGCCAGGGACTATGCACAGGAGCAGTGTCTGTACTTATACATTTCTCGTTCATTCCATTGGGGGACACAGACCATGGGTATAGCTTAGAGATATTACTAGGAGGGACACTATGCAAAAAAAGAAGCTCCTCCTCCTCGGGCTATACCCCCAGGCACCTCCAGGAGAACTTCAGTCTTTGCTTAGTGTCCGTTCAAGGAGGTTGACATTTATTCTTCTCCTGTTTGTTATTTTTTTCTGGTTTCAGATGGGGACGCAGGTCAGCATTGCGCTTTCCTGGCCCCTGTGGAGGGTCTGCCACGGTCTTCTGAAGGTTCCTGGCTACCTCCCATTCCCCCACAGAAGAAAAGTGGATCCAGGCTCGACATGTTAGCTCTGGCATCCCACCAGCTGCTGGGACACCTGCTGCCTACCCTCCACCAGAGCACTGCTCTCCTTGATTGGAGTCAGACGTCTGAAGAGGTGAATCCCTGCTGGTCTGGACATCGAGGGAGCATGCTGTGCAGATAAGTATTGCCTGCTTCAATCTCCCTCCTTTCCCCCCCCTCCCCCCACCCCTTCATGTCGTCTGTCTGGCGCTCTGTGACCTGAGGTGAGCTAGAGAAGGACCGGCTGGGGGCATTTTTTCCCGTTGGGAGGGGGCCTTTCTGGGGAGGGCTGGTGATTCCACTGATACCTGCCTGCAGCTCAGACTATGGCCGCATCGGCGGCAATCTTGGCACTGAAGGAGTGTATTTTATCTTATGGCCGCTGCGCTCTCTGCAGCTCCCGCCGGCCTGCTCCTCCCGATATTAACCCCCGCTGCGCCGTTTCTGGCGAAGGGGTGTATTTGAAATGCGCGCGCGCTTATTTCGCGCGCTTATTTCGCGCCGCAATGACGCGTCCAAGGGGGCGGAGCCTCGGCGTCCAGCTCTGTCTCTCCCTACGCCGGAGACTCTGCTGGATTGCGGCCGTGCAGCTCCTCAGTTCTCGGTGCCGGAGACTTCTGCTGTTGCCTGGGTGGTAGGAATTGCAGCAACCTGGTAGGAAATCTTTTTTGGAATACCATCATGCCTAAACCTGGGGCCCCTAAGCCTTCCAAGGCTTCCTCTCAGGCTCCACTGGAGTCATGTAAAATATGCCTTAGGCCTTTTTCTGTCACTGGTTCCTGTGACTCATGCCCTGCTCCCGGACAGGATCAGCCTCCTTCTCTTGCTCAGCCCGGTCCTCCCTCTGCCCCTGCGGATCCAGCGGTACCCGCCTGGGCCTCCGCCATGTCTAATGCGGCAGCTGATCTGGCCTTAGTTGCCAAGGCAGCCATGTCCTTCATGGAGCGCATGGCGGCTACTACTCCAGTGGCATCCACCACTCCATCCCCTCTCAGCGACTCTCACAGAGGGCGTCTGACTTCTAAAAGGCAGCGTGAGCGGCAGCATTCCTCCTCGGATGACTCCGCTTCTCCCCCTCGCCTTGAGGCATGCCCGGTTGACTCTCCCCCTCGCAGGGAGCGCAAATCCGATGGGGAATTGTCCGGATCGGACGAAGTCACGGAGCGGGAACCCCTGCCTAAGCTTTCCACCATGGTAACCGAGTTGGTGGCAGCTGTCCGTGACACTTTTAATATACAAGGGGATTCTCCTCCCTCCACTAGTCGGGAGTTCTCCCTTTTTCCACCCAAGAAACAGGAGTCCGCCGTGTTCCCTATTCACGAGGAATTCACTGCGGTCCTATCAAAAGCTTGGGATCGACCTAATCAAAAATTTTCGGCCACCAAGCGTATGGATACGCTTTATCCTTTTCCAGCTGACACAGTGGAAAAGTGGACTTCTTCCCCTAAGGTAGATCCTCCGGTGGCCAGGTTAGCCAAGAACACGGCCCTTCCCGTCCTAGACGGTTCCTCTCTGCAGGATGCGGTGGACAGACGTTTGGATTCACTTTCCAAGTCCATCTTCTCGCTGGCGGGCGCTTCCCTGCGACCGGCCTTTGCGTCGGCTTGGGTCGCCAGAGCCCTTACAACGTGGTTGCAGCGCCACCACCAGGATCTGTCAGAGCAGGACGCCTCTGCAGATACTCTGGATTTTATCATCCAGATGTCTCAAGCGTCTAAATATCTCTGTGAGGCTTCAATGGACATCGGCTCCCTCTTTGCCCGTATTTCGGCCCTCTCTGTCATTCAGCGCAGGGAGGTCTGGCTGAAGGTGTGGGATGCTGATGCCTCATCCAAGCGATCCCTCGCTAACCTTCCCTTTGAAGGGTCCAGGCTCTTTGGGGCTCAACTAGATGAATTCATTTCTGCCGCAACAGGGGGCAAGAGCACTCATCTACCCCAGCCCAGGACCAAGCGTCCCTTTCGGTCTCGGCCTTCAGGTTTCCGGGGCCAGTCCTTTCGTCGCTTCTCCACTGCCAGGACGCCGTCATCCTCATCGGCAGGGGGGTCCCAGGACTCCCGCAAGAAGCCTTTCTTCAAGCCCCAGCCTTCTTGGCGGCCTCGGGCGCAGTCAGCCCGTCCTCCTGCTCCCAAGCAACCCTCCGCATGAAGGGGTGCCCCCACCCCTCGTGGTGGGGGGCCGTCTGCTCTCCTTTCAACAGGTCTGGAGGGCTCACGTTCAGGACGCCTGGGCTCTGGAAGTGGTGACGTCCGGCTACAAGTTGGAGTTCGCGTCCAGCCCGCCGGAACGTTTTTTCCCTTCTCGCGTTCCGGGGGATCCAGCCAGGGCCTCGGACCTCTTTTTTGCGGTCTCCTCTCTTCTGGACCGTGGTGTCATTTCCCCCGTTCCCCCAGAAGAGCAAGGGACAGGTTTTTACTCAAACCTGTTCGTTGTTCCAAAGAAAGAGGGGTCAGTGCGTCCAATCTTGGATCTAAAACGTCTCAACAAGTTTCTACGGGTGCGGAAGTTTCGCATGGAGTCCCTTCGCTCCGTTATTGCTTCTCTGCTTCCAGGAGAATTTCTCGCGTCTGTGGACATTCAAGACGCCTACTTGCACGTCCCTATTGCAGAGTCCCACCATCGCTTTCTGCGCTTTGCCATAGGGGGGCGTCATTACCAGTTCGTCGCCCTACCTTTTGGGTTGGCAACCGCCCCTCGAGTTTTTACGAAGATTCTGGCGCCTCTCATGGCGCTTCTTCGCACCAGGGGCATCTCTTTGTTACCATACCTAGACGACATCTTGATAAAAGCTCCGTCTCTTCCACAGGCCGAGGACAGCATCCGAATCACGGTTCAATCCCTGGAACGGTTCGGATGGCTGATCAATCTCCCCAAGTCCTCTCTGCACCCCTCCCAGAGACTTTCGTTCCTGGGGATGATCTTGGACACCTCGATTTCTCGGGTGTTTCTTCCAGATTCCAAGGCTTCCCAGATTCGTCTGGCAATGGTGCTCCTTCTACGCTCTCCACGTCCCACCATTCGGGAGTGCATGCGGGTGCTGGGCCTTATGGTCTCCTCTTTCGAGGCGATTCCGTACGCCCAATTTCACACTCGTCCGCTACAACAGATGATCCTTGCCCTCTGGAACAAGAACCCTCGGGGTCTAGACACTCCTGTTCGTCTGTCCCGGCAAGTTCGAGCGTCTCTCCCTTGGTGGCAGTCTCCCCTGAACCTATCGTCAGGAAAGTCCTTCCTTCCGTTCTCCTGGACGATAGTCACCACCGACGCCAGCCTCATCGGTTGGGGAGGTGTTCTCCGGAACCTCACAGTTCAGGGTGTCTGGTCGACGGAGGAATCCCGTCTCCCGATAAACGTTTTGGAATTGAGGGCGATTTTCCACTCCCTCTCCCATTGGACTCCTCTCCTGGCGACTCGCCCGGTGCGGGTTCAGTCGGACAATGCCACGGCTGTGGCTTATGTCAACCATCAGGGCGGGACTCGCAGTCGGGCAGTAATGCGGGAAGTAGCGAGGATCCTCTTATGGGCGGAGTCTCATGTTCCAGTATTGTCGGCAGTGTACATCCCGGGAGTCGACAATTGGACGGCGGATTTTCTGAGTCGCACCAAGGTGGATCCGGGAGAGTGGTCTCTCCATCCGGAGGTGTTCGAGGACATCTGCCACCGATGGGGCCGTCCGGACGTAGATTTGATGGCTTCCCGGCTCAACCACAAGGTGCCGGTGTATCTTGCCCGCGCTCGAGACCCACGGGCGGACGGGGTGGACGCGCTGGTATTTCCATGGCAGCGGTTCAGCTTCCTTTACGTCTTCCCTCCGATTCCTCTGTTGCCGAAGGTGCTGCGCAAGATCGAGGCGGAGGGGATACCAACCATTCTCGTCGCTCCGGATTGGCCTCGTCGCGCCTGGTTCTCCAGCGTCGCTCGTATGTTGGCGGACGTCCCGTGGCCTCTGCCCGACAGAGAGGATCTCTTGTCTCAGGGGCCGCTCTTCCACCAGAATTCACGGCAGCTGCGTTTAACGGCGTGGCTGTTGAGACCGCCATCCTGAGGAAGAGAGGCTTCTCTGATGCGGTGGTAAGAACCATGATCAGGGCTCGAAAGCCGGCTTCTTCACGAATCTATTATCGCACCTGGAAGGCCTTCCTGGTGTTTTGTGAGAAATCGGGCTACTCGCCCCTACGTTTCTCTGTCCCAGTGGTGCTGTCTTTTCTCCAGTCCGGCCTCGACATGGGTCTGTCGCTCAGTTCTTTAAAGGGTCAGGTTTCTGCTTTGGCTATCTTTTTTCAGAGGTCCATTGCCTTTTTGAGACCTGTAAAAACCTTCCTGCAGGGGGTGGCGCATTCGGTTCCTCCGTATGTGCCTCCCTTGCCCCCCTGGGATCTCAACTTGGTTCTGCGCGCCCTTCAGGCGGCGCCTTTTGAACCTCTGAGGGAGATCTCTCTGGTTTTACTCACCTGGAAGGGAGTTTTTTCTGGTGGCCATAACCTCCATCAGGCGAGTTTCGGAGCTGGCCGCACTTTCCTGCCGGGAACCTTTTCTGGTCTTTCACCAGGATAAGGTGGTGCTCAGGCCGGTGCCTTCTTTTTTGCCCAAGGTGGTTTCTCCCTTCCACCTTAACGAGGATCTTGTCCTGCCCTCTTTTTGTCCTTCTCCGGTGAACCCCAAGGAATGTGCTCTCCACTCCCTGGACGTCGTCAGGGCCCTGAAGGTGTACCTGGGGGCTACCGCTTCCTTCCGGCGTTCAGACTCTCTCTTTGTGATTCCTGAAGGGTCCCGTAAGGGCCTGGCGGCTTCCAAGGTCACCGTGGCGCGGTGGATCCGTTCCGCTATTGCTGCGGCATATCGCGCTCGCGGCCACGTTCCGCCGTCGCGGATTACCGCTCACTCCACAAGGGCAGTGGGTGCTTCCTGGGCTAGACGCAATCGCGCATCCGTTTCCCAGTTGTGTAAGGCGGCCACTTGGTCGTCCTTACATACTTTCACAAAGTTTTATCAGTTACACTCTCTGGCCTCGGCTGATGCTGCTCTTGGGCGCAGGGTATTGCAGGCTGTGGTTCCGGTTTGACTACTGGACGTTTATTCCTGGCGGTGTTGGATTTGTTCTTTTTTCCCACCCCATGGACTGCTTTGGGACGTCCCATGGTCTGTGTCCCCCAATGGAATGAACGAGAAAAGGAGATTTTTGTGAAACTCACCTGTAAAATCTTTTTCTCGTAATTTCCATTGGGGGACACAGCTCCCGCCCCCTTTTTTGGTTTACGCCTTAGGGTGTGCTGTGTGATGGTTTCCATAATGTTTTGTTTCCGTTCTCCTTCTCCTACTGCTTTTGCAACGACTGAAGTTCTCCTGGAGGTGCCTGGGGGTATAGCCCGAGGAGGAGGAGCTTCTTTTTTTGCATAGTGTCCCTCCTAGTAATATCTCTAAGCTATACCCATGGTCTGTGTCCCCCAATGGAAATTACGAGAAAAAGATTTTACAGGTGAGTTTCACAAAAATCTCCTTATTCTGGTTAATAAATCCTGCACTGTGAGTATGAGACATGTTTTTCCTCGTAGCGGTGGAGAAGAACCAGCAAATGTGGGAGGAAATGAAGAAGGGCTCGGCGTTGGGTCAGACCTGCTGCCTTCGAGCTAAAATTGACATGAACTCCAACAACGGATGCATGCGAGACCCCACGTTATTCCGCTGCAAGACTCAGCCACATCCCCGGACTGGGGCCAAGTACAAGTGAGTAAATCCAGGTTCTGACATGAGGGTCCGGCGGGCAGTGCTCGTTCAACTCTCATTAGTCAGACATTTCTACTAATACCAAAAATTGCATTGTTGTATCCCGATAGTTCCTTAATTATTTTTTTTTTGTCTGTCCTTTGCTTTCCTCTGCAGCATCTACCCCACCTATGACTTTGCCTGCCCAATAGTGGACAGTATAGAAGGAGTCACGCATGCGCTGAGAACGACCGAGTATCACGACCGGGACGAGCAGTTCTATTGGATCATCGATGCCTTGGGAATTAGGAAACCTTACATTTGGGAGTACAGCCGCCTGAACCTCAACAACACTGTCCTGTCCAAGAGAAAACTCACCTGGTTTGTTAACGAAGGCCTTGTGGATGGTTGGTAAGTGCAATGCTACCAATATACACACTGGATATGAAAAACCGACCGAAAACCTGTGCTTGTTATGTAGAGTTGAGCACTGGTCAGGCTCATTGATGAGTTCAGTTCATCTCAAAACTGTGGGTTTTCAGGTTTCTTTATGAAGATTTGTATGGTGGGGCAGTGAGCTCCAGATTATGGGGCTGCAAGAGAGGAATCTTAATTTTGCAAGGAGCAGATAAAGGGAGGGCAAAAAGGGAGGTCTGGGGAAGATCGGAGATTGTCTGGAGGGATTGGGTCAGAGGTGTATGGAGGCGACTGGTTGTGGACCGGCTTGTATGTCGCTGAGCTAAATTTGTTGGGCAATGGTAAAACAAGTGAGGTGGAGATGTTTAACCGGGCAGCAGAGTTAATGGGGTTGTCCACCTTTTATTAAAGGGGTATTTCCATGCTAGCGATATGCCCCCATCTGAGATGAGAAAACCCCTTTTAAGTGATGGCCTGTCCTCAGGATAGGCTGTCACTACCTGACTTCGGCTGTAGCTTCGGCCCTGAAAGCAGACAGCTCCTTCAACCTTCATAGACTGAGCTTTATTACTGCAGTGCTGTTTCTATTGATCCCACCGATGGCTTATCCCCAGCATGGGCCATCACTTAATGAGGCTCTGTCACCAGGATCAACCCTATTAAACCAGACCTACTGGCTGGTAGGGCTCATCATGCTGATTAAAACTGTTCCTCTCTCTTGTCTGTATGTTAAACGGCTGCAGAGAATCTTAGGTTATCCCGAGACAGTGGACTTATGAGACTGGTGAACGTGCAGCTGTGATTAGTGGGTCTCCTGCCAGTCTCTTCCTCCTGATTGTTCTTGACACAGGAAATGTGGCTGCTCACATTCTGGTGTCGAGAGGAACCAGATAGTAGAGACCACTTGGGGGACCAGGTAAGTGTTGGGGGTATGACTCCATAATGACTGCCAGACAAACATTGTGATTGCTGAGCCACAATATTTCAGCCTGTTCAGTACAACTTTAACCTTAGTTGTTGGACTGAATAGCATGGTAAGCACAGCTAGATTCTTTGTCTACAATATCCACCATGCTTTACACAGAAAATAATGCATTCTTTTTCCTTTTTATCTGCCTCTTTCTATTGTAGGGATGACCCCAGGTTCCCAACTGTGCGAGGAGTTCTTAGAAGAGGAATGACCGTGGAGGGGCTGAAACAGTTCATAGCTGCACAGGTCAGTGCAGGAAGCAATCATCGTCCCTGCCTGAAGGAGTATTCTCATCTCAGACCTGTATGGCATATTCACAGTATACGCCTGTGATGGCTAACCTCCTGCACTCAAGCTGTGGTAAAACTACAACTCCCAAGATGTACACTTGGCTGTTCTAAGAACGCCATAGAAAGTAATGGAGCATGCTGGGAGTTGTAGTTTCACCATGGAGTGCCGGAGGTTAGCCATCACTGGCATACACTATAACTGTCTGATAGATGTAGTTCACACATCTCTAGAACAGCGGTCCCTGCTTGAATAATTGTGAATGCATGCATGGCAATCTGTCTATTCATGGGCGTCAGGGGACCCCTGTTCTGGAAATTAGTGCGGATCCGCATCTATCAGACGTTTCCTTGTCTAAGGGGACGATACACCCTTTTAATTCCGCAACAGAATGTGAGTTGAGATATTCTATCCCTTAAAGAATATATGAAAATACAGCCATAAGAAGTACATACATGCTTAAAGTTAGGCTGGGCTACTTACCATGTCCCTTGGCGATGCTGATGCTAATTCCTGATGGAATCTGCCATTATTCCACAGCTAATAAAATGTATCTAGACGTTCCTACACCCCAGCCTCGATCCCCTGTGCGCAGAGGTGGACTGGGAACTTAAAGTGGCCTAGGAAAAAAACAAAAAACAAAGTGGCCTCATGTTTTAGGTGGGTTTAAATTGACAGAAGGCGGGGCAACACAAGTAGGCGCGGTCAACAATACCGTAGCGCAAAATACCGCCCCCCCCCCAGAACCATATACCACAGTGTAGCCCAATATATTGCCCCAAAACCTCTCCCTCTATGTTAACCATCAATAGATGCCATTTTCTGTCATCCTCCAGTTGTCTCTGACTAGGATATAGAACAGGGGGCTTAGTAGGTGAGATGCGGGCTCCAACAGTTGAATTTAGGAGGGCATGTGTGGTCGCTGGCCAGAGTACCTGATTCTAACAGCTTTAATTACCCCTGAGAGAGCATTATGTACTTGGCCAGCGGCAGAGAGAAGGGTTTGGGTGGTCCACTGGGCATTGGCCTACCAGGACATTTTCTTTGTAAGGTCTATGACCAATCCGCCCCTGCCTGTGCGCTCCAGTAAGATGCACCAAGGCAGATGCTTCTTCATAAATAAGATGCATTAGTCTGGGCCCCGCCGCTGTTTAAAAAGTCTGAAATTATAGAGTTTGGCAGAATTTGCAAGTTTTTTTTTTTTTAGTTTTTTTTATGCCACAATAGTGGTGTAAAAGCTTTAATTAATGCTCTCAACCTCCTGGTATCCTGCAGGTGATGTGAGCATGCTGATGGAAAAGCGTAGGATTCCCTATAGTTGGTTTACGATCTTCCTTTTGGGAATTGTCGGCCCCTAATGGTATCCTTTTTCATTTTTAGAAAAAAAAAATGCAAACGTAACAGATCAAAAATACGGCAAATTGTCTGCAAAAATTTGAAATCCATCCCAAGTAGCCGAAGGACGTTTGTGAAAATCCATTGCTGTAGAAATGACCCCATTCAGATGCTCAAAATGTATTTGTTCAGTGAATTAGCCGAGACGTAATAGCGATACATAAGAACAGCGGGTCAGAGGAAGTTAGTTGGGTCCTGTTCACACACGATAGAAGTATAGGCATTTGCAGTGATTGATGGCCTTGTGTTCCTGGAGCTGCCTTAATAGAAAACATTGTGGTACCATAATTTTTGTGCTGTGTTTGTTCCTTAGTGATGTCAGTGGGGTAAAAAAAAAAGTTCTTAAAAAAATCTTCACATTTCTGTGGTTCTGTTTGCAGGGCTCCTCCCGATCTGTTGTGAACATGGAATGGGACAAAATCTGGGCATTTAACAAGAAGGTAAACGGCGACTCCCTGCAGTGTGGTTTGGAAAGCTGCTCTGTCCATTAGAGCGCCCCCTACTGACCTCTCGACTACTGCCCTAGTGGTCTGCAGTACATGGCTAACACCATATCCTGCAGGCTCCTTAGACCTAAGGCGTTACTGTAACACCCATACCTTTTATTCCTATCCTATCTGTGAATGTCTTCATGACTCCATTGACTCGCCCCCAACCAAACGTTGACTTGTGGGAACGGATCTTGGCGTGAATTTTCTCAGTAAACTCTGCATTTCATTTTTCTGCTTTCAAGCTGCGAGCTATCTGTAAGAAGGTATTACTGGACACTTACTTTTCTTTTCTTATTTTGTTCTTTTCTTTTTATTTGGCCTTTGGCATATAGCTTCCAGTTGTGTAAGCATACGTTGCCAACTCCATCATTTTATAGCTTAACGAAAAAAGAAATAATGAACACAATCACGTGACTGTCGCGCTGAAGAGTCTCGCAGCTGTAGCTTAAAATAAGTGTCGTGTACAAAGGTGCATTCACTGCCACAGAGAGAAGATTGCAGCAAGGGTACCATCACCTGGCAGTGAAGCTGGTGGGAGCTCTATTAGGACGACTCTTCGTGGGGATATTTCTTACGTTGGTTCACATTGAAGTATATTAGGATGTAGGTTGCGCAGGTTTACTGTCCTGCCTGATCTGACGTCAGGCATGGAGAGAGACTTCTGCAGTCTGGGCTGTCGTGTTCTGGAACCCTCGGACACCTAGTGAGGAGCATGCACAGGTCCCATTATTTTCTATAGGACCCGTATATGATCCTTGCTGTGTCAGACTTTTGCCTTGTCAACTCCATGGCCGACATCAGATCAGGCAGTGTAGAATATGCATGGGTGCCCCTTTAAACACAACTTTTACCATCTTCCCTTTGCTACATCTTAAGAAGGCTGTCTCATCTGAGACATTGGTGACATATCGCTAGGATGTGCCAACAATGTCGGGCCACCTCTGGAACCCGCACCTATATCCAGAATGGGACCCCTGAATCGAGCAGAGAGCAGCTGCCTCTGTGCGGCCGTCCTCCATTTCTATGGGGCTGCCGAGAATACCTGAGCGCTGGCTCGGTTAACTCTGGCAGTCCTATAGAAGTAAATGGAGCAGTGGCTGCGCTTGCGTGCTGCTCTCTCCATTAACATCTACGGGACTCTCGAAAATAGCCAAGCAGGCTATTTTCGGAACTCCCATAGAAATTGAGAGCACAGCGCGCATGCGCAGTGCACTCTCATTCACTTTCAGGGGCCCATTTTGGAGATAGTTTTGGGGCCCACCTCTGAGACCGGAAACTATCTGACTTTGGTGGCATATCCTAGCAATATGCTATCAAAGTCCCAGATGAAATAACCCCTTTAAATAGAAAATAAACAAATAACCGGACGCTTCCCTGTTTTTTGTGTAATATAGACTTTGCCATTTTTTTTTTTTTTTGTAACTAATTCTTCATGTTATTACTGAAAGAACAAATCCTGTATGGCTACTTTAAAAAGAAAAATCAGCAGACTGCTGTTGACAGATCTATGTCTCTATAGCACTTTGAATGCGTACCAGTGTCATGCTTGTTAGTTCAGGTACACACACACCTTAGACAGCTGTATATTCAGCCAAAAGCTGTTCCTCCTGATGCTTCCATGCACATGCATACTTTGCTTTGCTGAGCATGCATGTGTTCGCAAATAGAAGAGAGGAATAAGCAGCTGCCCGGCACCCCTTCCGGCGTCTTATCTCCTGTGAGAACAAAGGACTTGGTGTGTTTGAAATCCAACTACCCAGTCCTTCTTTTTCCTGACGTCAGGGTGGAGTCTGGACACCGCCAAACACATAAGATAGTTGGCCACTTTGGCCGACCTTTCTTTTATATGTATGTGCGCTTGGAAGATTTGTTACACAGAATCTCTTTCATACGTCGGAATGGTTTTTATTTTCTGCAGCAAGCACGCGGATTGCTTACAGCCACATTCAGTTGAGTGAAACAGGCACACATTTCTGCAACAAATTTTCCCAGTGTGAATATCCCCGTAATATTCCTGGCAGTCTGGCTCAATAAAGGGATTCGATTAGAAAAAGGGTCTTTTTACTTTTTTTTTTCCAATTTTTTTTTGGGGCAATTTTAACATTGCAATTGTGCCCCAGAAACCATCCATGGGCAAGAATGGCAGTTTCTGGGTGAAAAAAATAATGAAGACCCTTTTTCTAACGGGAACCCGTCATCAACGTTATGCTACCCATACTAACGGCAGAATAAAGTAGAGGCAGGTGAGTTGATTTCAGCGGTCTGTCATTTAAAAGTTAAAAGTAAGTGGTTGCCGCGAACCAACATCACAATCATTGCAGACTGGGCCTGGAAGAGTCACGGCCACCTGAGAAGAGTCCTGGTTATTCATAAATTCCTGCTCTCCTGCCCACCTGCTGATGACTGACAGCCTTCTACCTAGTTTTCCCTTTTCTCTCTAGGACAGAGCTGCCAATCAGCAGATGGGCGAGAGAGCAGGAGATTATGAATAACCAGGACTCTTCTCAGGTAGATTTGACTCTTTTCAAGGCCTGGGCTGCAGTGATTATGATGCTGGTTCTCGGCAACCACTTACTTTTAGCTCATGAGTGACACACCGCTGACATCAGCATTTCTGTCACTATTTTATGCTGCCCTCAGTGAGGTCTACATAAAGTTGATGACGGGTTCCCTTTAAAATAAGCCAGGCTGTCAGGGATATTAAAGGGGTTATCATTAGGGATCGACCGATATTGATTTTTTAGGGCCGATACCGATAATTTTGTGGACTTTCAGGCCGATAGCCGATAATTTATACCGATATTCTGGGAATTTTCATTTTTGAGAAAATAATTTCCTACACAAATCTGCTGAAAATTAATATGTTTATTGTTAACGTATTTTTATTTATTTTTTTGTAAATCTTTTTCATTTATACTTAATATATTTTTTTTTTTTTTTTTACTAACTTTTAGCCCCCTTAGAGACTAGAACCCTTGTCCTATTCACCCTGATAGATCTCTATCAGGGTGAATAGGATCTCACACTGTCCCTGCTGCTCTGTGCTTTGTGCACACAGCAGCATGGAGCTTATCATGGCAGCCAGGGCTTCAGTAGCGTCCTGGCTGCCATGGTAACCGATCGGAGCCCCAGGCTTACACAGCTGGGGCTCCGATCGGAGGAGCAGGGGAGAGGGGATCCTGTGGCCACTGCCACCAATGATTAATACTGGGTGGGGGGGGCGCACTGCGCCACCAATGTTTTTACTATGGGGGTGGGGGACGCACTGCGCCACCAATAATTAATACTGGGGGGCTTGGGGGGGGGGGGGGGTGCACTGCGCCACCAATAAGGATAAGTCTCTCAATCATTCATATACAGGAGGCGGGAGCTGGCTGCAGAATCACATAGCCGGCTCCCGACCTCTATGAGCGGTAGCTGCGATCCGTGGCACCTAAGGGGTTAACTACCGCAGATCGCAGCTACCGCTCATAGAGGTCGGGAGCCGGCTATGTGATTCTGCAGCCAGCTCCCGCCTCCTGTGTATATGAATGAATGAGAGACTTATCTTCATTGGTGGAGCGGTGGCCACAGCCCCTCCCCTCCTCTTATCTTCTCTCCTCTCATTGGCAGCAGCAGCACAGGGGGAGGGAGACACTGCTTCCTTCTCCCCTGTGCTGCTGAGGGAACACGGAGAGCGCTGAGAGCAGCGCGTTCTGTGTTCCCATACGTTATCGGTATATCGGCAAAATAGATGCCGATACCGATAACGTTCAAAATCCTGAATATCAGCCGATAATATCGGTAAAACCGATAATCGGTCGATCCCTAGTTATCATCATGTAGAGAGAGTTAATACAAGGCACTTACTAATGTATTGTGTTTGTCCATATCGCCTCCTTTGCTGGCTGGGTTCCATCACATTATACACTGCTCGTTTCTGGGGGTTACGACCACCCTGCAGAGTAGATACGAGGTGGCTGGAATAGGAGGTGCTGCACAATCATGCTTATTGCACGGTCCCGGTCACCAGAGGGGCTGGCGCTTTTTCATGTAGTGTGCGAACACGACCACCGCTGCTGGATTGCAGGGTGGTCGTAACCCCTGGATAACAGCAGTGTATAATTTGATTGGAAAATGGCTCCAGCCAGCAAAGGAAGCAATATGGACAATCACAATACAATAGCAAGAGGCTTGCATTAACTTTCTGTACATGATAAATGTCATTCGCTGATGTGAGACGGCCGCTTTAAGTGTATATTCACACAGTCCAGATATGTTGCAGAAATTTGTGTGACTGTTTCATTCTTCTGAATGGGCCTTGCAGAAATCCCCCGTCCCAGACAGGCCCACCATGAGTTGTCACATAAGCCTGCGATGGCTAACCCCCGGCGCTCCACTCCGTGGTAAAACTACGACCCCCCCCCAAGGTGTACACTTGCTTGGCTGTTCTCAGAACTCCATAGAAATGAATGGAGCATGCTGGGAGTCGTAGTTTCCCCACAGCTGGAGTGCCGGAGGTTAGCCATCACTGACATAAGCCATCATAAGATCCATCATCAGCAGCTTGTTGGTCATTATCCAAATATAAAGCCTGTGATGTGCCGAGAGCTGCTCTGAATGTTCACCAGTTATCGCCCGGACACAATCCTATTCTAAAGGGGACCACAGGAGGCCAGCTTTCTTGCGCCTTTTACGCAGTGAATGCACCTTGTCTACAGTGAATTCTGCTGCCCTTCTACGCCTCTCCCACAATATCCAAGCTACCAGAATTTGGTTGGTCCCTGTGCAGAGTAATGACCCCTCATCTTCCAGCAGTGACCTGTATAAGTCCTCCGAGATTGTGAATGTTGCTTAGTCCAGAGGTTTGTGATTGTGTTTTGTTCAGGGGCTGGCTGGATCGTTTTCACGATAGATCAGGCTACGTTCACACTTTGCCTCTACCATGGCCTGAGTTGTCACCCTGCATCTCATCAGTGGGTCAGTATCATGGTTTCTGCAGTAGTTAAGTCTTCATGAATTCATCCATCCTTACAGACCGTGTCCAGCCAGGCCCTGTACTGCTTCGGCCTTGTCCTCATCAGTTTTTTCTGCCTGACTTCATACGGAAATGATCTGCTTGTTCAGCATGTGCCCTTCTACCTTGTAGTTGTCCTCAGTTCTAATGTTGATGAGTGACGTAAATTGGTCTTGAGTCTAGGCAGGAGGGTTAGCAGCAGGTATGGGACGATAATTCAAATGATTAGAAATGAGAATTGTGCTGCGTAAAGGTTACTAGAAAATCCTGTGCTGATTAATAGAACTTTATAGAGGTTGGAGTTCTGTTTTACTGATACAGAGCTCCAAATCCCCTGCATAGACATAGATTTTAAAAATAAACTTTTAACTACCTGCAGCCCCCACTAGAGGGAGCTTACGACTTGCCGGGATACTAGTAACAGTAAGCTCATAAGCTCCCCCTAGTGGTGTCTTCAGGCAGCCAGTATTTTATCTTTTAAATAGGTTTTGTGCTGATTAATATGTTATTAGTGGGACATGTTTCTGATACAGAGCTCCAAATCCCAGAAAACACCTTTAAAAATATACAGGGAGACTTCTCGCTGGTCTTTGTTTCCAGCACTGCACCGTCCATGACTACTCCATATGTCGCTACAGCCAATCACTGGCTTCTCAATTTTTGTGGGCTTGGAAATCCACTTTGAATCTGATATTTATGGAATGGACCTGAAACTATGTGTAAAAAAAAACTGATCAGATCGCTATACAGATGAATTAATCCACGCAAAACCTATTTAGATAAAACTAATCAGGTGTTCGGGGCGGACCTGCAGCGTTGCTGTCCAGTCTCTGGTATAGATGACTTTTTCCAAGACTTGCATATTGATGACCTGTTGTCAGGATAGATCGTCAATATATTGATTTAGTGGGGCTTTGACGCTCAGTACCCCCCCCCGCTGATCAGCTGTCGGAGGGAACCCCCGTTATTGGACAAGCACTTTGGATTTGTCACACTATACCAAGCACAGCTCCATACGTTGTAAAGTGAGGCCCACTTGAATGGGATTGAGCTGCAGAAAGGCTATGCGACTGATGAATGTGACGTCATTGGCCTAGGTAGAGGCTGCAACTCTCATACAATCACCGCAGCCCCTTCAAGCAGCTGATTATTGGGGGTTCATAGAGTCAGACACCCACCGATCAAATATTGGTGACCTGTCATGAGGGTAAGTCATCGATATTTAAATCCCAGAAAACACCTTTTAAAGGCTATGTACTAAATACATAAAGGGAATCAACAAGGTAAAAGAGGAGAGAATATTTAAAAGAAGAAAAACTACCACAAGAGGACATAGTTTTAAATGTAATATCAGGAAGTATTACTTTACTGAGAGAGTAGTGGATGCATGGAATAGCCTTCCTGCAGAAGTGGTAGCTGCAAATACAGTGAAGGAGTTTAAGCATGCATGGGATAGGCATAAGGCTATCCTTCATATAAGATAAGGGCCGGGGGCTATCCATAGTATTCAGTATATTGGGCAGACTAGATGGGCCGAATGGTTCTTATCTGCCGACACATTCTATGTTTCTATGTACACCTTCGGGGACAATTTTTTATTTATTTATGATTGCATTTTACTCATTTTGGGCTAAAAATAATTTTTTCAATTGGTCTTTATTAAAAAAAAATATTGAGCCTTTCTGTCACAAAGGGTTAACTGTTTTTCTAGGTGTATGAATGATACTTTCACTTTGTGAGGGTCATCTAATAACCCTTCTCTAAATTACTAAACAGTCATAAACACTTATTTAAGCCTCATTCTGTAAGATAAGAACTGAGCTAAGGTCAAAGATAAGGAGCCCTCCCTGCTATAGGGAGCAGAGAGAAAATTCAGATCCTGCTAGTAGATAAACTCAAAGCTGTGCAGGGAAAACGGGTCATCATTTTTAATAAAGACCAATTGAAAAAGTGAGTACAATGCAATAATAAAAATAAAAAAAACATTTGCACCAAAGGTGTACATAGCCTTTAAGCTGGTCATTGTAGTTCATCTGACTGGATACTCTGTAGCCTGACCCTTTAAAGTGAATCTGTCACCAGCATTCTCCCTATCTCCCTATCAAACTGTTTGCATAGACACATAGCTCTGGTTCACTTGATTAAAACACCGTTATTCTTCTTTTGATCCCAGGCTCCATTTCTGAGTTATAATTATTTTTCTTAATATGCTAATTGGACCTTTGGTGACATAAGGGTGTCGCCATTGCTCTTGTTGCACCCAGTCCCCGCTCCTTTCTGTGGTCAGCCTTTCCCTCGCTGCTTTGATTGACAGGGCCAAGCAGTGGCAAAACAGAGAGGGAGAGTCTGCCCACGGAAAGGAGGTGCAACAAGAGCAATGGTCATGCCTTCATTGCACCAAAGGCCTAATTTGCATATTAAGAAAAAGTATCGTAACTCAGGAACGAAGCCAACAACAGAAAGCCAGCGTTCTAATCTGGTGAACCACAGCTGTCTGTCTATGCAAACAGCTGGATAGGGAGGTCGCTGTTAGGACTCCCTTTCAATGCTTTATCTCCCATAAGGCTATGTTCTTGCTGTCTGTCGCTGTTGTTGTACAGCTCTGCTTGCCCCGTGATCAGTCATTACTTAAAGATATTTATTACCACTAGATAGATGAGAAATGTTAGATCAGCGAGTGTCTTAACCCTGGCTATGTCTCCCCATAGAGTTGTATGAAGTGGCAGCGAGCATGCTCGACCACTGGTCCATACAGACTCCTCCTTACTGTGGTCGAGTTTGGATGGTGATATTACGTCCCCGTGTTCTAGCCAATGATTGCAGTAATTCTCAGTGTTATAATTTGCAGTCATCCGCTAACACTTCTGTTCTGGATGCTCAAGACCAGTATATGTCCAGCTTCATACATGACCAGAAATGTACATGTCATCATCTCACCCGCTCCTGTGTTTGCTTCTTCCAGGTTATCGACCCTGTTGCCCCACGGTACAATGCTTTGCTGAAGAGCCAAGTCGTTCCAGTGAACGTCCCAGGGGCTCAAGAAGGAATGACTGAAGTCGCCAAGCACCCAAAGGTCTCCATGATCTATCATTCTTATTAGGTGTCCCACTATTAAGTCTCAGTCATTGTACAGGTCATACAAAATGCACATGATCCAGGGAAGGGTTATGACATTTCCTTAGGTACTATGGCACCACCTGGTGTTCAAAGTGTATAGCAGTGTGCACGTCCACCTCATGATCTGGGTGCTGGTGGACCCACATGCTCAGCCACTCTTCTCACTGCCAGGTCTCTACATATTAACCCCCTGTTCACTGCAGGGTGGCCGATAGAAATGGCTTTCTACCTGCTTGTCTTGTGGATAGAAAAATATTAACCCAACATAAACCTATATATTTTATTCCATCAGTATTCATTTGCACTTTGACATACAGGATGAAATTTGGTTGAATAAAGTTTCAGCTCCTTTTTAATATACTTTGGAGGCGCCGGTCTTAACCCTGTGTGCTGGCGGTGGATCTGCCAAAAGTTATAAAGAGGCGCCGGCCTCTACATTACTTCAGCACATCCAACGCCAGTCTAAACGTAAGACCGCTTCCGAGCTGTCTAAAACAGGAGTAGAAAACGATGAATGAGGCGCGGCCTGTCTGCCTGTCCCCGCCAACGCCATGCCCATTTTTTAGAACTGGCATAAGCGGGGGGGGAGAAGTTGCAGATTGTGGCGCAACTAACCGTTTTGCCACCATCTGCGCCTGAAATACGCCAAATATAGGCTTATTTCAGGATAATAACTGACCCCTCTTTGTGTTTCAGCTTCTAACCATTTTAAAGATCTCTGCTTGCGGTTCGTGTATGGAAAAAGTACTTCTCACAGCTGAGGGTTTGCCACATTTGTGTCTAGGCAGTGCTCTGTGAACGAAATACCTCAACAGCACAAATCTCTCTCCTGCCCTGATGTGCTACGTGTGGATTTCAGGCCTGTTGATTCACAGAGAATGGTCTTGTCTGGATACAGTTGTGACATACTGTCAGTTTATAATTTGTTTTGGGGCACCAACCTCCAGTGATCCTGAAAATGCAGGGGGGTCCCAGGGGTCAGTTATCTACCGGCCGTAGGGATGGCATATCCTAGAGTTATGCCATAATGTTTTGAAGTATGAAATCCCCTTTAAATCGGTTTTCCAGTAATAATGATTTTTTAGTACCTGCAGCCTGCCCCCTGAAATAGAAGATTCATACTTACCTGCTCCTCACCACTCCGGTCCTCCGCACTGCCTACACTGCATCCATCTTCTGGCCCCCACGCTGTTCACATTAGGCGGAGTGTGGGCACACGCACCGCTACAGCTAATGACCGGCTTCAGCGGTGGCGTACTTAGGAGCGGACTGGGAACTTTAAAGTGGCCCTGGAAAAAAGTGTTTTGTAGTTGGATCCAAATTGATGGAAGGCAGGGTTAGAAATACCATATTGTGGCACATTATACCACCCCAACAGAGCCATAAATCCCAGTCCATCAAAAAAATACATCCTAAAACTTCCACTGGCCGGCCGTGAGGAGGGCCCAGGCAACTCCCTGGGCATCGGCCCACCGGGAAAGTTCCCTGTAAGGTCTATGGCCAATCCACCCCTGGACGTGCTGCTCATGGCCACATTGCTACTGAAGCCGGTCATTGGATGGAGGGGTGCATGTGATGTAAACCGGAAGATGGAGACAGTGGAGGAGGTACTGCGGAGGACCGGAGTGGCGAGGAGCAGGTAAGTATGAATCTTCTGTTTCAGGGGGCTGTGGGCAGTTGCTAAAAGATCATATTAGTAGAAAACCCCTTTAAAGTATGTGATTGTAGTGAAGGACATAGAGCTGGGGTTTATCCACTGTTATCCTCCTATGTACTAAATCCATCTTTGCTGGGTGGTGGAGTCTTGAGGCAAACAAAATTTGTTAATTGTGCTTTTACTGTTTTGCAGAATGCCGAGGTTGGCATGAAGCCTGTATGGTACGGGCCTCGCGTTCTTATAGAGGGAGCAGATGCTGAGACCTTGTCCGAGGGAGAGTTGGTCACCTTTATCAACTGGGGTAATCTCAACATCACCAAAATTCACCGGTAAGAAACGTTAAAGGGAAGGAACTTTACAGCCAGTGCATTTTCATAGTTTCGATGCATGTATGTCACCATGGTAACAGACTACATACAGTATAAGCCCTTGGTAGTCTGACTCTGCAGTCATATGGACATCCTCTGCAGTCCTTGCAAAATCCATTAAATGAATGTTAAAGGGGTTCTTAGGGAATTAAGAAAATGAAAAAACTTACATTTTACTTTATTATAAATATGTTCCCAAATACCTTTCATTAGTTATAATGGCTCGTTTTGTCTGGGGAGCAATCATTAGGAGTAATAAAATGGCCGCCGTCCCATCCTGCAAACAAAACCTGTCCTAATCGCACAGCATTCCTTGCAAGCAGAGAGAGGAGGATGAGGCAGCTCTTTAGCTCAGTGTTGTGAAGTAACTTGTCCTACTGTATGATTAGGACAGGTTTTGTGTGGACTAATAGGACGGCGGCCATTTTATTCCTCCTTATCATTGCTCCCCAGACAAAACGAGACATTATAGCTAATGAAAGATGTTTGAGAATATACACTGCTCAAAAAAATAAAGGGAACACTTAAACAACACAATGTAACTCCAAGTCAATCACACTTCTGTGAAATCAAACTGTCCACTTAAGAAGCAACACTGAGTGACAATCAATTTCACATGCTGTTGTGCAAATGGGATAGACAACAGGTGGAAATTATAGGCAATTAGCAAGACACCCCCAATAAAGGAGTGGTTCTGCAGGTGGTTACCACAGACCACTTCTCATTTCCTATGCTTCCTGGCTGATGTTTTGGTCACTTTTGAATGCTGGCGGTGCTTTCACTCTAGTGGTAGCATGAGACGGAGTCTACAACCCACACAAGTGGCTCAGGTAGTGCAGCTTATCCAGGATGGCACATCAATGCGAGCTGTGGCAAGAAGGTTTGCTGTGTCTGTCAGCGTAGTGTCCAGAGCATGGAGGCGCTACCAGGAGACAGGCCAGTACATCAGGAGACGTGCAGGAGGGCAACAACCCAGCAGCAGGACCGCTACCTCCGCCTTTGTGCAAGGAGGAACAGGAGGAGCACTGCCAGAGCCTTGCAAAATGACCTCCAGCAGGCCACAAATGTGCATGTGTCTGCTCAAACGGTCAGAAACAGACTCCATGAGGGTGATATGAGGGCCCGACGTCCATAGGTGGGGGTTGTGCTTACAGCCCAACACCGTGCAAGACGTTTGGCATTTGCCAGAGAACACCAAGATTGGCAAATTTGCCACTGGCGCCCTGTGCTCTTCACAGATGAAAGCAGGTTCACACTGAGCACATGTGACAGAGTCTTGAGACGCCGTGGAGAAAGTTCTGCTGCCTGCAACATCCTTCAGCATGACCGGTTTGGCATCGGGTCAGTAATGGTGTGGAGTGGCATTTCTTTGGAGGGCCGCACAGCCCTCCTTGTGCTCGCCAGAGGTAGCCTGACTGCCATTAGGTACCGAGATGAGATCCTCAGACCCCTTGTGAGACCATATGCTGGTGCGGTTGGCCCTGGGTTCCTCCTAATGCAAGACAATGCTAGACCTCATGTGGCTGGAGTGTGTCAGCAGTTCCTGCAAGACGAAGGCATTGATGCCATGGACTGGCCCGCCCGTTCCCCAGACCTGAATCCAATTGAGCACATCTGGGACATCATGTCTCGCTCTATCCACCAACCACAGACTGTCCAGGAGTTGGCAGATGCTTTAGTCCAGGTCTGGGAGGAGATCCCTCAGGAGACCGTCCGCCACCTCATCAGGAGCATGCACAGGCGTTGTAGGGAGGTCATACAGGCACGTGGAGGCCACACACACTACTGAGCCTCATTTTGACTTGTTTTAAGGACATTACATTAAAGTTGGATCAGCCTGTAGTGTGTTTTTCCACTTTAATTTTGAGTGTGACTCCAAATACAGACCTCCATGGGTTAAAAAATTTGATTTCCATTTTTAAATTTTTGTGTGATTTTGTTGTCAGCACATTCAACTATGTAAAGAACAAAGTATTTCAGAAGAATATTTAAGTATTTTCATTTTCTCAATTCCCGGAGAACCCCTTTACGAAAGACTAGGGGACTGATGTAGTATGACTGTAAGATCAGACTACTCAATGTTTGTATGTAGTCTGTTACAGTGGTATGCTCATCTTATAATGTGATGGCACGTGGCTAAGATATGATATCCTAATATGATTGGTGGGGTCTGACCTCTGAGTCCGCAGTGCTGATTTAGCTCATTGTCCCATTCACTGTTGGACAGCAACTCCCTGGTCATCCACTGTGCAGGTTACAGCAGCCTGGCTCTATTCAAGGGCAGAGAAAACATTACTGGGTTTTGCCACGGAAAATATTCTACATTTTTCAAACCATGGATGTAATTAAAAATTCAGTATAGCCACTGAGTTATTCAATAAAATGTATCTTTATAGCGCCACCTGCTGTTTGTTCTTTAATCTCTTGTCCATCTCATTGAGGTGGTCGCACGTGCTCAGTTTAAATCTCTAATTTCCACCAGCCATATCTTCTGTTAGAAGCTGTGGCACTTACAGGGAAAGAGCTACAGCAGAAAGGACACGTCCCCTTAGCTGCCAACCTATAATAAATTTAGCAGAACAGTTGGAGCAATGAGTGAGGAGATCTCTGGATCCATGTGAGGTCCAGGGCTGGTTCTAGCTTTGTTAGAGAGAGATTGTCATGTACTATATGATGTCTGATTTTAATGTATTACATGGGTCATGGCATAACCCCTTTAAAAGAGGCCACAGTTCTAAAGTAGTGCTGTGGCCCCTTCATTCTCAGGATCTTTAGGGATCCCAGAGTGATGGCATATCCTATAGTGATGACATGACTTTTTATAAGATGGGAATGCCCTTTGGATGTAATTCCGGGTTTGGTTACTGTAATCTAGACACTGACCTCATGTGTTTTCATCTGCAGAGACTCCAGCGGGAAGGTAACTTCTCTCGATGCCAAGCTGAACTTGGAGAACAAGGACTTCAAGAAAACCACCAAAATAACGTGGCTGGCAGATACCCCTAAAGCTTCATTAACCCCAACATTGTGTGTCAACTATGACCATCTGATCACAAAGCCAGTCCTTGGCAAAGAAGAAGACTTCAAACAGTACATTAACAGGAGTAGCAAGGTGACCGCGACATCCCTGTCTTTTAGTACTGACCAACCAGTCACTGAGCTGCTGATGTAAATGGTAATGTGGGTTCTCCATTCTGGAGATGTGTGAGATCAAGTTATGTTCCTGGAGACAGAAGTTTTTCTTGACTTTCTGTCAGAGAACCGTTGAGGAACACTACATGGAGTGGCAAAACCTGAAATGGCTGATAACCGGGAACGGTAGATTGTCCATTATGTAACCTCCTAACTAAGGTCCGCCATGTTTTCGTAGCACTGCGAAGTTAGTCCTGCAGGGGTGTCCTGTGCCTCCGTGGAGCCAGGTGCTGCTGATCGCGGTTTGATCAAAGAGGACTCCCCCTTCAATTGCTCACTGGAGTACCCCTGTTCAGTCAACTCTGGGGACTTAGAAAGGGCCCCCAGAATGCCTGTACGCTAAAGGGCAGATTTATTACAAGTGGTGCAGAGAAAAACTGGCTTTAGTTGCCCAAAGCAGTTAATCAGATTCCACCTTTTATTTTTTTTAGAGTTTCTTTGGCAAACGGAAAGTGGAATCTGGTTGCTATGGGCAACTAAAGCCAGTTTCTTGTTAATGGCATTGGGGGATACAGCACCATGGGTATATGCCTAGCTACCACTAGGAGGCGACACTAGAAATGAAAAAAGGTTGGCTCTGCCCAGGTCCGCTATACGCTCTACACCACTTTTTTGATAAATATTCCCCAAAGCCTTTAAAAACTGGAGAAATAGAAAATCTGATGACTCCATTCTAACACACGACATGATACAATGTAGAAAAATGAAAAGGCACCATAAATATTTAAATATCAATATCTATATCCCCTCAAATCCCTTTTAAGAATTAATTTAGTATAATTCGGTGTAAAATGGCAATGGTATTAAAAAAACAAACTAAAAATGTTTTTTTTTTTTTTTTTCTTTTTAATCTTCTTCCCAAATAGCTTTGAAAAAGCTTGTCAGGGGTTAAGTTAGCTCAATGCTGTTGTGTGTGTGTACATGTCGCTGCTCATAGCCGCACACATTGCTGATGGCGTTGTGTGTCCACAGGACTGCGGCATAATGGGACTTGCAGGGCAGAGCTGTCAGTTACATTGCCTTCCCGCCTAAAGCGAGCTGCTTAGCAGTGTAAATCTTAGGGACAGCACGGTTATAATCCATTTTAAAACTGCAAAGTGAACATACCATTAGTATTTTTGCTTACTACATTTTTCTTTCACTTCAGCAAGAGGAGGTCATGCTGGGAGACCCCTGTCTGAAGACCCTGAAAAAGGGGGACCTCATCCAGCTGCAGCGAAGGGGCTTTTATATTTGTGATGAGCCGTATGAGCCAATCAGGTAAGAGATCATAGGTTTACACAAACCTGTCTTTATATATATATATATATATATATATATATATATATATATATATATATATATTATAATATATTTATTATGTAATTACACTCTTCTTGGACGTTTCATTTTCCACTTTTATATAAGTGGATCCAGGAATATTCTTGCTTAGTCTCTTTGACACGTCCTTTGCGTTTCTCAGCCCACACAGCTGTAAGGAGGCTCCTTGTGTCTTAATATACATCCCGGATGGTCACACCAAGGAGATGCCAACCTCGGGCTCTAAAGAGAAAACCAAAACTGCCGGTGTCAAAACTGAGGTAGGTTCAAGAATAGGATGAATAGACTTGGAAAATTTAGGGAAGTCTGAGATGATGCAGGACGTTGAGCGTCTCCTGGTCTAAGACATTCACACCACCGTATTTTCAGTCCACGTCTGATGTGCATTTTTGGCGGATTGCCCATGAACCAATTTTTTTTTCTGCAAAAAATACGGCCATGCCGCAAATTATAGAACATGTCCTATTCTTGTCTGTTTTGCGGATAAGAGTATGCATTTTTATAGTGGGACCCGCAAAAAGTGAAGGAAGCACCTGGACCATATGCCTAATTTGCAGACTGCAAAACAGATATGGTTCTGTGAACATAGCCTAAAGTTGAGAGCAGCTACCGAGAACCATTAGAAACAGGAGCACAAGGCGCATCATCCAGAGACGTATTGAGAGTGGTGTAAGGTAACCCCCATAACATTGTTCAACTACGAATGCAAGGTCGTAATACCAGACCCCAAATAATGACAGGAGGGGACAATGGAAGCTGAAACAAGGCCGTTCAGATAAATGGAATGGATTTTCAGGCCCAGAAAATTCAACCTCAAATGAATCTACCCTAAGGGTTCATTCACGTGCCAGAGATCCTCTATAGTATGTACATACTGAGATCCTCCCCTGAAAGTAATCTGTGTCACATCAGAGATGTAGGCTGGATTTACACTGTTTCCTAGTGTCCATTTGCCATATGTGCCAGGGATGCTCTTGGTTCATGTATCAAACATATCCATAGGCACTGTCCACTGTCCGGCTGGTATAGTGGCTTTTCCTCTTGGGATAGCATTATCTGCTGCCCCAATTCCACACAGAGACAGTCCAGTGACAAAACGTAAATTGTGACGTATACATTGTTTACCATGGGAGACGATGCCTTAACTGTAGCATTTATCAGCGGTGTACATTGGGAAATACTTCCAATATATACCCTCTGGATGCTGCAGAATGCCCTATTGTATGTACAAGGGGAGCTGTGAAATGGCCATGAGCCCTGACAACATTTTATTGCACATATGAAGAGTCAATAAAAGATTAGGGAAGGAAAGTCCCTGGTGAGGACAGCGCGCCTCCATGTCACAGGCAGCACGGGGTCGGCAACCTTCGGCACTCCGGCGGTTATGAAGTTACAATTCCCAGCATAATGATAGTTTTGAGTAGAGCAGAGCAAGTATGCATGTTGGGAGTTGTAGTTTCACAACAGCTGGGGTGCCGGAGGTTGCTGACCTCTGATCTACAGTGCGAGGACTTCACCCAGCGCGTCTCAGCTTTCTGGGCCCCTGTTTGACACGAGCAGCAGGGCAGAGGTTACATCACTAAATTGTTGTTTATTTGCCACAGGCAAAGGCGAAACCCACAGAAGCCCCGGTGAAAAGCGCCCCTGCCCCATCCCCCGTGTCAGCAGCAGATCCCTCCGTTCTATACAACAAAGTCACAGCTCAGGGAGACCTCGTCCGGGACCTCAAGACCAAGAAAGCCGAAAAAGCTGAGATCGACACGGCTATTAAAGTTCTTCTGTCGCTGAAAGCAGAATATAAACAGGCAACCGGTCAGGACTACAAACCCGGAAATGCTCCAGCACCGAGCGCCCCGGTCTGCCCTGTGGTGGTGGCCACTAGCGGTGGTGACGCCAAAGCTGCTTATGACAGGGTGACCGAGCAAGGTGAAGTGGTGCGAAAACTAAAGGCGGAGAAAGCCCCAAAGGTAAGGCCAATGAAGACTTATGTATGCCACAATGCAGAGGCAGAGCAGCCAGTCCTTAAAGGGTCACGTAATACCAAGGTATATGGGACTATATAATTTCCTCTGTACTTATAGCACTGTAGAGAGTCTCACGTAAAGGGTATGAACACCTTCGTGAGCAATCTTTTTTATGATTGCATTTTATTCCTTTTGAGTTAAAAAAAAAATTTTTTCAATTAGTCTACTTTCACACTGGCGTTTTGGTTTCCGTTTGTGAGATCCGTTCAGGGCTCTCACAGGCGGTCCAAAACGGGTCAGTTTGCATTCTAATGCATTCTGAATGGAAAAGGATCCACTCCGAATGCATCAGTTTGGCCTCTGTTCAGTCTCCGTTCCGCTTTGGAGGCGGACACCAAAACGTTGCTTGCAGCGTTTTAGTGTCCGTCTGATGAAACTGAGCCAAACGGATCCCGGCACACAATGTAAGTCAATGGGGACGGATCCGTTTTCATTGACACAATCTGGCACTATAGAAAACGGATCCGTCCTCCATTGACTTTAAATGGTGTTCAAGACTGATCCGTCTTGGCTATGTTAAAGATAATACAAACGGATCCGTTCTGAACGGATGCAGACGGCTGTACTATCTGAACGGATCCGTCCATGACGGGAGTGCGAAAGTAGCCTTAGTCTTTATTAAAAAATTTCAGCAAGTTTTGTCATGTGGGGTTAAGTTTTAGCCTAGCTGTGAGCATCTTGCTTTCACTTTCAGTTTGAGATGTCATCTGAGGGCTGTCTATCCCTTATTTTTGAACTGCTGAACTAGCTAAAAAAAAAGTACAACTCAATGACAGAAAGAATTGCTCCTAAAGGGGTCTATAGCCTTTAAAGCAGGGATGCTCAACCTGTGGCCCTCCAGCGGTTGCAAAACTACAACTCCCAGCATGCCTGGACAGCCTACAGCTATTATGGCATGCTGGGAGTTGTAGTTTTGCAACAGCTGGAGGGCCGCAGGTTGGGCATCCCTGCTTTAAAGGCTGGGGAGCATTTTTTTTATCATTACATTTACTCATTTTGGGCTAAAAATAATATATATATATTTTTTTTTATACACCCTTCACTTTCCATGTATCTCCAGACTCTCTTAACTCCTGACAGCTCATAAACTCACCTTTTTAAATTATCACACTGGTAAGAATTGAGTTGTATGAGCCGTCAGGAATTCAGAGATAAGTGCCACAGATCGAGCAGTCAGAGCAGCCCTCTGATGGGTCCACTGTAAAGCAGAAATAAATGGTCTGGAGATGCACAGAAATTGTATCATGAGAACAATAGAGCTGTCCTACACTTCTACACCTACTGTTCCTATGAGGATTACCTTGCAGATAACATCTTTCCTGTGCTACAGAAGGACAAGATTTTATATATATTCCATTTTCGTGGCATAGTATTTCCAAAATTAAAAATATTTTTCAAAATGTCTTTTTTGAGTATCCCTTTCTGATGAAATTATGGCCTGTGACTTACCTGCTATACCCGCTTATTGCAGTGCTTTTTTTTTTTTTCTTGTTTTCTTTTAAACTTTCTAAACTTCCTCTTTCCTCTGTATCTGTGCTGCTTCTTCTGGTCTCCGCACAAAGCCTCAGGTAGAAGCGGCCGTGAAAACTCTCTTAGAGCTGAAAACGCAATATAAACAAGTAACGGGACAAGAGTACAAGGCGGGCAGCCCTCCTGTAGCTCAGGCCGGCGGCCCCGCCACCGCTCCCTCCAGTGCTCCGTGCTCAGATAGCTCCGTAGTATACAACAGGATAGCGGAGCAAGGAGAGGTGGTCCGACAACTGAAAAGCAAGAAGGCCTCCAAGGTAGGACGCTGCTGCCGCACGCCACGCTCGGTTGTATGTGCAGCTCGTGGTTTTTCATTGTATTGAACTTTTTCCTGGTGTTGGGGGATTAGGCATCTGGATGTCTAAGACCCGCTAGGAATATTTAAATCAGTAATTTTATAAATCACTGACCAGTCCTGCAGGATGGACACCTTCTGATGGTCTGTGCTGGGGAAGTGGCTGTCTTTCTACGGCCAACGCTAGTAATAGTAATAAGCTATTATTACACGCATGACCACTAGGTGGCAGACAAATGTGGTGCATTGACACTTTAGTTCTTCAGTCCATGTATCCATATGTACAGTAGTACATGTGTTGGGTGTGCATGCATAGATATTTAAAGGGGTTGTCCCATCATTAAATATCATGTTCATTGTAAAGATTTAAATTTAGTGAAATAATGCCCCAGTGGAGACTGATGACATTTCCTTGCACACTATGGTGCCACCTGCTGATCACAATGTATAGGACTGTGCACATCCATCTACTGAGCTGAGTGCTGCTGGGCACACATGCTCAGTCACTCTCCTCACAATCGGGTCTCTGCATAGTGATCCTGCAGAGGAGCCAGGGGAGATGGCTTTATGACATGCTTGTCAGTAGAAGACCAGAACCCTTGCTGTAAAATTGAAGTATAGGTGAGGAGACTGCTTATGAGGATTGACTGGTGACCCAGCCTGTATTATTTCTCTTTGAAGATTCCAGAATCCATAGTACAATGATTTACTATCTGCAGTATAGCTTATTGGGGGACTGTATTTATAGCTGCCAGAGGGGTTAGAAGACTGACCGTGTAACTTACCGGAAACTATATTTACAGCTGCCAGATGGGGAAAGAGACTGATTTGGCGGCAGTAAATATAGTGCTCAGTAAATTCCCCAGTCAATCTATTTACCCCTCTGGCAGCTGTAAATATAGTCCCCGGAAGAGGACTGGCTGGGGAACTTACTAGGGACTCCCGTTTACAGTTGCCAGAGGGGGAAGGAGACTTAATTGGGGAAGTTACTGGGGACAGTACTTACAGATGACAGAGTAGAAAACTGAGAACTATATTTATTTACATCAGCGAGTGGGGAAAGAAGACCAAGTGGGAACTTATTGTGGACCGTATTTACAGTGGTCAGAGGAGGAGTCAGACAGATTGGTGGTGAAGTGGAGCAGACGAATAAGGACATGTAAAGGGAAATTTATCAAGCCCTGCTCTCCAGAATTCTGTCTTTTAAAAAGTCGCAAAATAGGGATTTGTTTGTTTTTTTTAGTTTTTTTTTTAGGTCGCTTGTGCAACAGTTGTGATTTTTTGCAGTTTTTTCAAAAGTAGATGCGAGAGTTTCACTCCAGATTTATCACTGGGGCGTTTTTTAAAACGTCTCAGAAATATCCCAAATATAAATTCAGACTCCTGTACTCCACTTTGCTGTTTGGATAAATGCTTTTATTTCAAAGAGCAGTTCCAGTCAAAAAAAACGTTTTTCGGCATATAGCCTTCTTCAGTACAACTGGAAGGGCATATAGAAAGATCTCAGTGAATACATGACATTGGTCTTGGATACAAATACAGTAAAATAAACATAAAGAGATGTCAATACAACATGTAGATAGAAGAACCAAAGAGGCGATATAAATGTACTAGATTGCACAGAACACATGGCCATCCGGTTGATCCAGACTCAGACAAAAATATTCTCAACAGGAGGCATCACAGGAAGTCCAGGAAAGGGGATTTAAATGGGTGGCAGGTTGCTGCAGTGATGTGGGGCTCTATGGCCCTGTGTGGCTTGCGCTGGAATAAGGCGGTAGCCTAGAAAGAAAGGCGCCATGTCTGTGATGGTGTCCGTCGCAATTAAATAGTGGCAACGCTGCAGCGGAAGTAAGGGGCGTAGTCTAGCTGACGTACTTCCGGTTTCTGCGCTATGGGGATAAGTTAAGATGGTGGGTGTTGCTCAATATGGGTACGGCGCATGCACAGAGTAACCCGTGAGGAAGGATCATGACCGGCATGCAATGGGCATGCGCTGATTGGCGGCGCATGCGCAGAGATGACTGCTTAGAAGGCGATGTAGATGAGAATCATCATGCGCAGTGGTGGTACACAGTGGAAAGATAGGAGAAAGCTACTAGCTAGGCACGGAGCCTGCGCACTATACCTGAGAATAAATGGAGTACTGGGAGATGTCAGTATTGTGAGGACTAGGACAGCGTGAGACTTAACATGGATGGTTGGAAGTGCAGGAATAGTAGGAAATCATACCAAAGGATATAGTGAATGCGGCTCCAGCCAGGGAGGGGATATTCAATATCTGGTCTGAAATGGATGGAGATAGGAATATGGTT
This sequence comes from Bufo bufo, assembly GCF_905171765.1. NCBI lineage: Eukaryota > Metazoa > Chordata > Amphibia > Anura > Bufonidae > Bufo > Bufo bufo. Next base: position 591,936,153 of record NC_053392.1, on the reverse strand, counting down.
CGTTCTGATTCCTACTGCATAAACAGTTCTTATCAAATGGATGCATATAAATCACATCTAGTATCAGTATGAGCATGTAATCAATGACCTATAGCTTTTATTACACATGCAATAGAGTATGCTTATATAGGAATCAGAGAAAGCTGCCAACTTCATATTCTCGGTTGAGCCCCTTTTGGTTCCAAGGTTTGTAGGCGGTGGATCCAAAGTGCTTCCCTATTCATGAGCGACACCATTGCCCAATTGCGTTTCCAGGTGGTGGGACAAATATCAGTCCCTAGAAGAGGCGAGGACATATCCCGCATTCTCATGAATAGGGAAGCACTTTGGATCCACCGCCTACAAACCTTGGAACCAAAGGGGCTCAATTCCTATCTCCATCTATTTCAGACCAGATATTGAATATAATATACTCGCATGCGCCGTACCCATATTGAGCAACACCCACCATCTTAACTTATCCCCATAGCGCAGAAACCAGAAGTACGTCCGCTAGACTCCGCCCCTTACTTTGTCTGCAGCGTTGCCACTATTTAATTGCGACGGACACCATCACAGACATGGCGCCTTTCTTTCTAGGCTACCGCCTTATTCCAGCGCAAGCCACACAGGGCCTAGAGCCCCACATCACTGCAGCAACCTGCCACCCACTGTGGGTACTTTAACTCTACGCTTTTTCTCCACCTATGCGGCTCAACCAGGTAAGATCTCCTGTGTACCTCCTCTATATATTCGATTCAGCCTGTACAACATCATATTCTAGTATTACCATACAGCTTATTCTAGTATTACCATATAGCCTACTAGATAACGTACATGTGTATTATATAAGGTGTATCCCACTCAGCATATTAATCTGGAAACTGGATGTATACTAGATGATCTACATGTCATTTTCCCTCCTTAACACCCTCCACCCCATCCTGGGCCTCCCCGCTACTGTGATATGTGACGCTGACCCCAGACCGGCCATCCATGTGGATCAACACACTTTTCATGTCCTTCCTCGTGATTTTGAATTTAAATCCCCTTTCCTGGACTTCCTGTGATGCCTCCTGTTGAGAATATTTTTGTCTGAGTCTGGATCAACCGGATGGCCATGTGTTCTGTGCAATCTATATACATTTATATCGCCTCTTTGGTTCTTCTATCTACATGTTGTATTGACATCTCTTTGTTTATTTTACTGTATTTGTATCCAAGACCAATGTCATGTATTCACTGAGATCTTTCTATATGCCCTTCCAGTTGTACTGAAGAAGGCTATATGCCGAAAAACGTTTTTTGACTGGAACCGCTCTTTGAAATAAAAGCATTTATCCAAACAGCAAAGTGGAGTACAGGAGTATGAATTTATATAATTATCTGGTCTGGGAACCATCTCCTGTTGCCCACACAATCAGATTGGAGTACTATCCAACCTTATGTACTATCCAGTCCACTAAGGGTAGTGCAGAAGACTGGGGTAGCATTTCTGGACAAAAGTGTTAGGTTCAAAGATGAGCCTAATTTAACAAGCAACATGCGGCATTTGATAAATTTGGTGCAAAGTATGCCAACACAGACTCAAGGGAAACGGATTTCAAATATTGCCGTCGTGGTAGATTCCCCCCTATACAGCGCTGGCGAAGGGTTTTGAGAGTTGTAGGCAGACGTGTCATGTCACACTGCCCCGCAGCCTGCTCGGAATAGTGCAGATTAGTACCGGTGCTGGAGGGGGAATACAGGGAAGGAGAAGAAAGTTGAAAAATATGTATTTTTGGGGAGCAAAGCAGTTAAAATGGCATTTAATAGCCTTTTTCGAAAATTGTATTTATTTATTTTTTAAACATGTCTTCGCTCTTACTGTAAAGATGTTTGAAGTGTCCGCACTGGATAGAATTTTCTGGAACTGTGCCATCTCACTTCTTGCTTTCTTCGGCTGATCTTTGCCTGAGCTTTGCTTCTTCTGTCCTTCTCTTCCCTCTGCATTTAGGAGGCGATAGATGCCGCAGTGAAAACCCTCTTAAACCTTAAAGCAGAATACAAGCAGCTCACGGGGCAGGAGTACAAGCCTGGGGGTCCTCCTGCTCCTCAGTCTCCTCCTAGTGCATCAGTCCCTCCAATAACCTCTAGTCAAACAGGCCCCCCACCCAGCGACAGTACCAGTCTGTACAACAAGGTGGCGCAGCAAGGGGAGCTTATCCGCAAGCTCAAATCTGAAAAGGCTCAAAAGGTAACGGGTTTTAGCCCTGTGTTGGACGTCTTTTACTTTTTGGTGTCCTCCGTTAATTTCAGTCGCAGTTGCACTAAAATATGTTCAGTCTTTTTGTATGATGCTGGGTTTTACCATATTCCACACATGTTCTCATTATATGGTATGGAAGATGCCATAACCATCAGCTGATCACCGCAGTTTGGCATCTCACACCCCTGGCATGTACCTAACTTGCACATCGGGCATGCTAGTTAGCAGTTTTCCTAAGGCCCTGCTCCATGATAACCTTATCACCTAGTGCGTTATATGGACACTGGTTGTCTTTGTGAAACAACCCTTTAAGATATTCTGGTAAATATGGTGACAGATGCATTCTAGGACCGTGTCACTGAATTGTGGACCGTTGGATGACACATGGTCTTTTCATTGTTGTAGGACAAGGTAGACGAGGCGGTAAAAGCCCTGCTGTCTCTGAAGGCAGAATACAAAGAAAAGACCGGGCAGGAGTACAAGCCTGGGCAACCACCTGCGAGCACAGCGCCGGAGCCACTTGTAAAAGCTCAAGATAACAGGTCCACGTCTTCTGAGGCTGAAGATCTGCTCGACAGGCTCACCAAGCAGGGAGATGAGATCCGAAAACTGAAGAGTGAGAACGCTTCCAAGGTGAGCAAGACTTGTGGCATGATGCCTGACTCACTGAATCTATTGATTCCTTTATTTATTGGGATATATCTGTGACATATGCTGTCCTGTGGTCTGTAGTGTATACTCTTACAATGCACTGACAGACCCCGCACCAGCTTCTACATTGGCTGGGCCTGCAGTTCTGGACACCAGTAGAGGGAGCTTTGGAGCTTCCCGCATACATTTATGCATTAAACTAAGCAGAGAGCTCCCCCTAGTGGCAGCTTCAGGCAATCAGATTTTTAATTTTTTCAATTCAATGGTTGTGCAGGGGATAGAGACCTCTGTTTCTGGATAAAACCAATGCTTTTTACAGTTCCTTTAATGGCACTTGTTGTTCTTGGAGGTTTACAATGGCTGTTTATCCCTAGGATAAAGTTGATGCTGCTGTGAAGGATCTTCTTGACTCAGTACTTGCACTGAATCAGTACAAGGCTCAAGCCGGAACGGAGAGTAAATCGGTGACCATAACGGGATCTCAGGATAAAAACCCTAAAGAAAACAAACAGCATAAGGAGAAAGAAAATAAGTCTGAAAAACAGAACAAGCAGCCAAAACAGGCAGACGGTCAGAAGAAGAAGGATGGTGGCAAGGAGGCTGGCGGAGCTGCTGGTGAGGGGCAAGGCCCTAAGAAACAGAGCAGGTACGGCTACAGTCCTCTGCATGAGACAGACATATTTCTTCCTTACACGATCATATTTTGTAATTGTTATTCCCATCTTGGCTTATTGCTAGGACAGGGCATCACTTCATGAATCGTGGAAGTCTGACTTCTGAGAATGGCAGGGCTGCAGTACTACCTCAGTGCTGCTTCACCTTTTAAAGGGATTGATTGTATCATCTCAGACAATGGGGGCATATCCTAGCAATATGCCCCCATTGTCTGAGATGATACAACCCCTTTAGGTTTTCCCTTACACAGCTGTGCATTCATAGCGCTGCGCAGTAGTTTCTCGCCCATTTCCTTGGGGGACACAGGAAACCTTGGGTATAGCTCATCTCCATAGGAGGCGTGACACTAAGTGAAAACTGTTAAGCCCCTCCTCCAGCAGCTATACCCTCAGCCTGGAGAGAGAGACTGCCAGTTTTTGCTTAGTGTCCAAGGAGGCAAGACCTCCCTGCTTCGCAGGGCTGTTTTTCTCCTTCATTTTTTCTTTTTCTTTTACTATTCACCGGGACAATAGAGACGCACTAGGACCTCTCTGTTTCTCCCGGGGTCGAGCTGCGCCAGTGCCGGTCATCCGCACTGCCGCCTCCCCCACAGAAGACAAGGAGGACCAGGGCAGCCCAGCTCCCCTGCATCCCGCCAACGTAAGGGTCTCCCACATGTCAAGCCCCTTTCCAGCTTCCTGCCACTGCGGTGCCAGTAGCTGAAGGGGCGACCCTGCTGGAATGGACAGAGGGTGAAGACTTCGGGATGGTGAGAGTGGCTGTTCCAGCCTCCCCTTGCTCTCTGCGCTCTGCTCACCCCCCAAGGCCTCACCTGTCTAGCCTATGCTGTGCAGTCACTTGGGCTCCAATTCACCGCAAGAGCGGACCCTGATCAGGCGCACTACTACAGGCTAAGTGCCTTTCTTCAGCCGCAGCAGGGGCAGGCAGGCAGGGAATCGCAGCGATCGCTCTATCTGTGGGGGTGGACAGGCTCTCCCTTACTGCGACGATCGTATACTACTGAGGGAAACTCTGCATTCAACTGCGCCATATGGAGTCGCAGTCTCTCATTTACAGCGCCGCAGACCGCCCCTCCCCGTTCTTCCCTTCTCTATATTTGAATCGCGCGCGCGAACGCAGCATCGGTGGGGGGCGGGGCTTCGCTTCCTGCTCCCCTCTCATTCCCGCCTTCAAAATTCACGTTGTTGGATCTCTCCTGCCACTGCTGCTGCTCCTTCTGCTGACGCACTGCCCTGAGGTCTTCGCTCTGGTAGGACTGTTAACCCCTTCCTAGCACCAGCAGCCCCTAGCCTGGACAGCCCCCCCCCCCCCCCCCCCCCTTTTTTTTTTTCCTGCCAACCTTATCACCAACATGTCTGACCCCTCAGGGGCCTCTAGGCCCTGGTATCACGCCTGCACCGCCTGTGAAGCGCCCTTTCCACGGGGGCAATCAGACCCGCATTGCTCTGCATGCCAGTCCCCAATACAGGGTCCACCACTTGCTGTGCCGCCCCCTGTTTCCTTGGATCCACCTGATTGGGCAAGATCCCTGTCCCAGGCCGTGGAAATCCTCACTCATCATTTATCGGAGTCGAAACTGCCGATAAACATTCTGGAACTGAGGGCGATTCTCCTTTCGCTCTGGCACTGGACTCCACTGCTTCGGGGCCATCCCATCTGTGTCCAGTCGGACAACGCCACGGCTGTGGCGTATATAAATCATCAAGGGGGCACTCGCAGTGCAGTGGCTATGCGGGAAGTTTCTCACATCCTCCGCTGGGCGGAAACTCATGTTCCGGCCCTGTCGGCAATTTACATCCCGGGGGTGGACAACTGGGCGGCGGACTTCCTCAGCCGGACGACTATCGACCCGGGCGAGTGGTCTCTGCATCCTGACATGTTAGAGTCCATTTGCCTCCGTTGAGGTCGTCCGGATGTGGATCTCATGGCCTCCAGGTTCAACCACAAGCTCCCCACCTTCCTGTCCATGTCCAAGGACCCCAGGGCGTACGGTGCCGACCCTCTCGTTCTTCCGTGGTCGGAATTTTCCATCCTGTACGTGTTTCCGCCCCTCCCCCTTCTGCCGCGGGTTCTCCGAAAAATCGCGGCAGAGGGCATGCCTACGATCCTGATAGCCCCAGATTGGCCTCGCCGGCCTTGGTACGCTGACCTGATGTTGCTCCTGCGAGACGCGCCTTGGCCGCTGCCTCTAAGAGAAGACCTTCTCTCTCAAGGGCCGATCTTCCACCAACATTTAGGGTCGCTACGTTTAACGGCATGGCTGTTGAGACCGCAGTTTTAACGCGACTGGGTTTTTCGGTGGATGTGGTTCGTACCATGATCTGCGCACGGAAGCCGGCCTCGTCCAGGATTTATTACCGGACTTGGCGGTCTTACCTAGGGTTTCGCGAAAATCTGGATGTTCCTCCTTTTCGTTTTTCCCTCCCCACGATCCTGTCCTTTTTACAGTCTGGCCTGGACCTGGGTCTCAGCTCATTAAAGGGTCAGGTCTCGGCGCTTTCCATCCTCTTCCAGCGTCCTTTAGCCCCTCTCGGACCTGTCAAAACCTTCATCCAGGGAGTTGCTCACTCTGTGCCTCCGTATCGCTCTCCTATTCCACCCTGGGACCTTAATGTTGTGCTCTCGGCGCTCCAATCCTCCCCCTAGGAGCCCTTACGGAGGGTCTCTCTTCGCCTTTTGTCCTGCAAAGTCATATTCCTTGTGGCCATCATGTCTCTACGACGGGTGTCTGAATTGGCGGCGCTTTCTTGTACTGAGCCCCTTTTGGTCTTCCACCAGGATAAGGCTATTCTCCGTCCTGTCCCTTCCTTCCTTCCGAAGGTGGTCTCCGCCTTTCACCTTGTTGTGGACAACCTCAATGAGGACATCGTCCTCCCTTCCCTTTTGTCCGTCTCCTTCTCACCCTCGAGAACGGGAGCTTCACCGCCTGGATGTCGTTAGGGCCCTGAAGATTTACCTGGAGGTCACCGGACCTTTTCGGCGCACGGACTCTCTTTTTGAGGTTCCGGAAGGTCCGCGCAAGGGGTTGGCGGCGTCCAGGGTGTCTATTGCCCGCTTCATCAAGATGGCTATTGCCGAGGCTTACCGCGCCAAGGGCAAGGAGACGCCCTTTGGTGTTACCGCTCATTCTAAAAGAGCGGTCGGTGCCACTTGGGCTCAGAGGCATCAGGCTTCGGCTGAATAACTGTGTAAGGCGGCCACCTGGTCTTCCTTGCACACCTTCACCAAGTTCTACAGGGTGAACACCTATGCATCGGCGGATGCTGCTTTGGGCCGCCTGGTCTTGCAGGCGGCGGTTTCTTGATACCTCCGGTGGTTTCGCCTTGGGCTGTAGTCCCTCCCCTCTTGGACTGCTCTCGAACGTCCCAAGGTTTCCTGTGTCCAAGGAAATGGGCGAGAGAACGAGATTTTTGTATAACTTACCAGTAAAATCTCTTTCTCGCTCTTCCTTGGGGGACACAGCACCCACCTATTGTTCTGGTTTACCGTTACGGTTTAGTTGCCCCTGTCGGGTAGTTGACTTGTTTGGTTTCACATGGTTGGTCATTGCATTTTTTTTCACTACTTGGACACGCAACTGGTAGTCTCTCTCCAGGCTGAGGGTATAGCTGTGGAGGGGGCTTAACCGTTTTCACTTAGTGTCACGCCTCCTAGGGAGTTGAGCTATACCATGGTTTCCTGTGTCCCCCAAGGAAATGGGCGAGAGAGATTTTACTGGTAAGTTATACAAAAATCTTGTTTTCCTGCCCAGCGGGGGGCTTCTGTGCAGGATAAAACCAGTGCAGCGTCCCCTTCATTCTCAGGATCAGCGGGAGTCCTACAAGTCTGCTGACCCATTAAATTCAAGGGAATGAATAAGATGTTGGCCATGTATGACGCATGACCTCTGTTCTCCACAGAGATGTCAGTCCCAGGGGTGAGCCCAGAATCTGTCAGACATTTATGGCATTCACAGTGGATATGCCATGTTGGGAGTACTCCTTTAAGTAAATCAGGGACCATGGGGGATAGATCTCCTCGGACCTTTCCATAGTCCATAGTGGCTGCTAGTAGTAGACGGCAGAGGATAACTCGACTACAAAGCGATATAACACAGCGTTAGTGTACGGTATGATGACCAATTGTGATTTATCTTTGTTATAATCATTTTTGGTATATTGTTTTGTTTAGGCTGGGGCTGGAGGCAAAGAAGGAGGAAAACCTTTCTGACTGGTTCTCTCAGGTAATATTGATTTTGTGGTGTACATGTTCTGTGTAACTGGATGTGTATCAGCCCCTGTTCACAATGCCACTGATTGTGTGTGCCACGTGCATGCAATAGGATGCTTATACATGCCTGCCATCACATAACAACTTAGCAATCTGACATACTTTTGCTTGACAGCTGATTTTCAATTTTTTGTTTTTTCTCCGTCTCGATCCGTGGCCCCCATTGGGGAGATATTTGCGTTTTTTATTTTATGCAAATTAGCTTCTTGGTGCAACAAAGGTGTCACCTTTCCACGTAAAGCTTCGCTCATTTTCCATGATGGCTGCGCCCTCCCCATCGAGTGACAGGGCCAGGCAGTGCCGACAGAACTATGCCTGGCCCTGAAGTTTTGTACCTGCGCATTTGCCTCTGTGATAGGTGCATGCGAGGTACAGGCCAGGCTGAAGGAAACTGGTGAAGATGCAAGCATCGGCACAGTACAGGTTCCTTCAACCTGAAAAGCACCTGGCCTATCAAAGAGGCGAACACTCAGGCATGAGACTTCAGGGTCAGGCGTGGCTACGTCAACACTGCCTGGTCCTGTCACTGAAAGGATGGGGGGGGGGAAGCCCCAATCAAAGCCAGTACTCTCTGCTCTGCTCTGATGAGTGGCAAGCACTCCCAAACAGCTGTCTGCAGGTGCAATACTTTCATAGTTATTACCCCTCATGTCTCAAGGCCTGTTTTAGGGTACTTTCACACTAGCGTTTTTCTTTTCCGGCACTGAGTTCCGTCATAGGGGCTCAATACCGGAAAAGAACTGATCAGTTTCATCCCCATGCATTCTGAATGGAGAGAAATCAAGAGGTCTTCAGTTCAGTCACTGAATAGCGTTTTGCACGGAGATAATACCGCAGCATGCTGCGGTATTATCTCCCTCCAAAATTCCGGATCAGATGCCGGATCCAGCATTAATTTACATTGAAATGTATCCGTGCCGGATCCGGCATTAAAAATACCGCAATGCCGGATCCGTCCTTCCTGTCTGCACATGCGCAGACCGGAAAAAATGTGAAAAAATATATATATACCGGATCCGTTTCTCCGGATGACATCCAGAGAGACGGATTCGTTCTTGCAAAGCATTTGTAAGACGGATCCATCTACAAATGCTGTGCGTTTGCATGGAGATTGCCGGATCCAGCAGGCAGATGTGATCACTCTGCCGCAAGTGTGAAAGTAGCCTAAAAGCTCAACCTATTGACTTATAGGATAGCTGCCCTTACGTCTGGTGGCATTAGAGGTGGAGCTCATTTGCATGCCCTCTTTCAAGAATTCCGGATTCGCATATTGCTAGAATCACGTAATGTATTTTGGTAGCTCAAAAATCTGCTGTGGAAATTTACACCATCTATCCCCCCGGGGCGAGGTTATTTGTGACACATGCACGGTGTCAATGCACCAAATACATCACAAAATCTGCACCAGCAATACCGCAGCCGAAAACGCAAGCTGAATTTAAATAAGAATCCCGCGTACTAATGCTATGTAGATTTACGCTATATACATGTTCTTCCGTGCCTCACAGGTGATCACAAAGTCAGAGATGATTGAGTATTACGACGTCAGCGGGTGTTACGTGCTGCGACCATGGGCCTTTGCCATCTGGGAATCCATTAAAGAGTTCTTTGATCGCGAGATAAAGACGTTGGGTGTGGAAAACTGTTACTTCCCTATGTTCGTGTCTCAGGCAGCACTTGAGAAAGAGAAGACCCACATTGCTGACTTTGCCCCAGAGGTACGGTAAAAATAAAGGCGCAGGCCAAAAGTGAGGCTTGGTCTACATGGAGGATTAGGCTGCACAGCTAAAGATTGCAAAGTGAATGGGGTTTTGTTGTAACCCACAAATGACTTGTACCTGCGAAATCCAAGCTTGAGACCCATCCACTAGCGCTGCACTGCAGTCTTTGGCGGTGTGACTTGACCCTGTGCCTTTTTATGGGCAGACGTCCCAGGATCTATTGAAGGACCCAAGGGTGGTCTGACCATATGCCATGTGGTTAGGGATTACTTGGGTATGCTCTAAACCAGGGATGCAGCTCTGTTCAGGTCCAAGGGCTGCCTTGTCACAATATATCCCCAGCCACATGCTCCCTGTCTTGTCTAATTTAATGTAATTGGACGTGCTTCACCTGCTACCCCCAAAGCTTTAATCCCTATCAGTCCCAGTTTTGCTAATGCTTTTATTAAAAGTAACAGTCTAATGCTTTGTGTTCTTTTCTAGGTAGCCTGGGTGACCAGATCTGGGAAGACTGAGCTGGCAGAACCAATCGCTGTGCGGCCAACGAGTGAAACGGGTAAGGAACTATAGAAGAAGGAAAACCATTGTGCTGCTGTCATAATGGGTGCACCTTCAGAGCACAGAAAGTCCTGGGTGTCCGTTGTGACCAGGATTGTTCTGCATCTGAATAGGTGAACCAGCTGTGCAGACATTATATCCTGTTATGTCATGAAAACCTCGCTTTGGGAATTGCTTTCCTGATCCCATTGGATGGGATCTGAATCCGTTCCCTGGTGTTAAGAATATGGCTTCTGCCCAATGCCATAATGAAAACACTGGCCCTGGAAAAAATAGTACAAGTGGCCCTGCTTTCTAGTTGAGTCCAAATTGATGGAAGGCAGAGCCAGCAATACCATATTGCGGCACATTATACCACCCCAACAGAGCCAAATACCACAGTCCACCACAAAATACTGCAGCACAAAATACATCCCCCAAAAACTTCAGTGGCCGGCCGTGAGGAGGACCCAGGCGCCCCCTGGGAAATTTCCCTGTAAGGTCTGTGGCCAATCCGCCCCAGCACATATGCAGGCTGTTTATCCCCCATGTACTTCACCTATTTAGTTAGTGATGCTGTATTGGTACAGTGCAAGAAAAAAAACACAAGCGTATAAGTAAAATAAGCTTAAAAGGGATTCTGTCACCTCTTTTTACCCTATAGAGATGCGGACATGCACGGCTAGATCGCCGCTAGCATGTCCGCAATATACCGGTCCTATATCTCTGAGTGGTTTTATTGAGTGTAAAAAATGATTTTATATATATATATATATATATATATATATATATATATATATATATATATACACAATCTAGCCGTGCATGTCTGCATCTCTATAGGGTAAAAAGAGGTGACAGAACCCCTTTAGTTGTCCAATTTTATGGGGTGTTTTTTTTTTTTTTTTTGTTCAGACCCATGGAAAGAAGCATACCTCTCTCTCTTTTCTCTCCCTCTCCCTCTGGTCCACCGCTGCATTCGCTATCTTTATGTATATAGCTCTAACGTATTCTGCAGCGTTTTACAATTACATTTAACCCTTTGGGTTTTGATGGTTGCTAATAAAAATAAAAAAATGGTTTTTTAACATAATCGTATTTTTCTTCCAGTTATGTATCCTGCATATGCTAAGTGGGTGCAGTCTCATCGTGACCTCCCTATAAAGCTGAACCAGTGGTGCAATGTTGTGGTATGTGCATCCGGTCTGCAGCGCTTGTCTGCTTCTGCTGATTCCAATTTGTCTATAAAAAAAAAATATGCTGTCTGTCTTTGATTTTGGGATAAGTGTCCAGAAAAAAGAAAATTTCAGGTTGGCAACCCTGACATAGACTTTGTCGTCTCTGACCTTCATAAATCTTGTCTGTTTTTTCAGAGGTGGGAGTTCAAGCATCCTCAGCCATTCCTCCGCACCCGAGAGTTCCTTTGGCAGGAGGGACACACTGCTTTTGCTACGTACGAGGAGGCAGCAGAGGAGGTATGCCAGTCCTATACATGTCAATTTTTATTTACGGTACTTATGTTTTAATTTAGATTTTAGCTATACAGTACATATTACCACCATACACTACTTATGCTCCCATAGTGCACCCAGCATAGTATTATGCCCCAGAAGTGCCCCAATGTAGGATATTTATGCCCCCAGAGTGCCCCTACAAAGAGAGTTTACGCCTCCATAGTGCCCCCACATAAAATTATGCCCCCAAAGTGACCCTGTACTGTTACTAAAATAAAATAAGGAATACCCCCCGCCTTGTTCCCCTGGTTATTGGAGCAAACCTTGCTCTCTATCAGCAGGCACAATGCTGCGGCGTCAGGAGACCGGCTGAGCAAAAGAGCTCCAGCTGATTCACCGGTCTACAGAGCCCGGCAGGCACCTTGTGTCACCGCATCGTGCCCGTCTGCCAAGGCGAGGTGCGGCTGGGGAAGGGTGGAACGAGGAGCTTGACAGCTCCTTTTGTCACCATTGCATTCAACTATATTTGTGTCCTCCGTACGCAGATACAGTTGAAATTGGGACATCCCTCAGCCCTCCTGGGGCCACAGGACTGGACGGTTGGGAGGTAGGAATATAAATATTATTATTTTTTTACACTATTTGGGATCATGTCCAAGTTTTTTTATTATCTTGGATAGCCAATTTAATTTATATGTATCAGACCACCTACATAAAGTACAGGTTTTCCCACAAACAAACCCAAAACCTCGTACCTCGTGCCAAAGACTGAAGAGAAAAATAAATCATGACCGCCGGAATGGGTGGATAAATTAGGCATCAGGTCTGGGTAGACTTCTGCTGAATGATGACTAGTGCTCCCTTTACATTTGGGACAAGTGGAGGTAATGTCCTCAGCTGTCCACTAGATGGCAGCACCTCCCCATTCTCTGGCACTTACTTGCAGTCTTCATCCTTGCTCCGTTTGCCAAGTGTCCTTATTTCACCCGGCTCAGCTCATTTCTATAGGGTCATGTAAATGGCGTTTTGCCCAAGTTCTCAAGTACAAGGGGTCTCATTATTTACTCACGTTACGTTCCTTTTTTTTTTTTTTTTCTTTTTTTCCAGTCCCATCACTTTGTCGGGCTATAAATAATTACAGCTTCTCCTTTGTAAGAAGTGTTTATAAAGTCACATTGGAAATTGATGTAAATGTCTATTACATAGACTGCACTAAAAATAAACCTTTTAATTGTAAAACTAAAAAAAGAGAAGCTGTGACTAAGCGATAAAAATATCAGAAACTAAGATACTAAGAAGATACTGACCCCCCCCTCAGCGAGTCCCTGGACAACCCTGCCTAAGGATGATCCCACTAACTGGAACCGAGCCCTAGAAATCCCTGACCTCTCACTTGCTGGGATAGGAAGGAAGCGGGTAGATGGAAACAGTAAGCAAGTCAGGGGCCAACAGTTTGGTTTAGTAAATGCTCCTGTTGTATTCCCTGCCTAAAGCATAAGGGCTGCCCTTATGAAGGGGGATCCCCCTTAGCCTGAGCCTTGCCCTAAAAGCCTCTGGGGCGTCCCTTTCCGGGGAAAGCGAAGATGACCAGTTACAGGAAAGAGGGGGTTACCAGTGTACAGGTTCTCCTAATTTGGGTGTCAAATGGTAGACCTGAATACCACGGCTTAGTGGCCCGATCTAACACTGATGTATACAAAAGCCCAATGCGCCTCCCTCCACCACCATAATGGGCTTCATCAGGGTCTAATTGTGGTGAGCAGAACGCAATGTAAAAGTAGACAAATCTTGCTCTAAGTGTCACTAAATAGTGTCATAAAAAAAAATACAACTTGTCCTGCCAAAAATGAGCCCTCGTATGGCTACAAACGGAAGAAGGGGTTAAATGCATAGCTTTGCTGTATATGTCTCTGCTGGTTCCGTCCATTAACCAGATATCCCTGATGCCTCCTGCAGGTCCTGCAGATCCTGGATTTCTATGCCCGGGTTTATGAGGAGCTCTTGGCAATTCCTGTAGTAAAAGGAAGGAAGACTGAGAAAGAAAAGTTTGCCGGAGGCGATTACACGACCACCGTGGAAGCGTTCATTTCTGCCAGCGGACGAGCTATACAGGTTTGTATCAGTTATATATTATGATCGGTGTGACTTGGCGCGAAATCCGGCACCTGCTGTGTCCCATTGATGGCAGATTACCAGATAGTCTGGATTATTGGGTGGCTGCAGAGACCTTTTCACGTGTCGGGGAGAATAATATTTAGGAACGTCACCCCCGAATAAATGTTAATGTAAAATCTGCTGCTTATATTCAATTAGAGGAATTTCTGGTTGGATGTGAATGCCAGATTACCAGACTTTTTACGGATTGCTGGAAGGTCATTTCATAGCATTTCCATAATGTGTGATCATCATCTCTCAGAATGCTGCATTAATCACAGCAGCTTTGATAATTTTAGCAAGGTGACCTGTAGAAAAACGTCCCTTTCTCATGTTTGCAGGGTGCCACATCACATCACCTCGGCCAAAATTTCTCAAAAATGTTTGAGATAGTCTTTGAAGATCCTAAGAAGCCGGGTGAAAAGCAGTATGCCTTCCAGAACTCTTGGGGTCTCTCCACCAGGACGATCGGTGCGATGACCATGGTTCACGGAGACAATATGGGGATGGTGCTGCCGCCGCGAGTTGCCTGTGTCCAGGTAAGTCGTGAATTGATTAGATGTCATTGATTAGATGACAGAGACATGGACCCGAATCATGCCAGAGGGCTCCTAGCAGGGACAGAACCTGATCACCTGGTTTGTAAGTTTAATGGATGTATTCCTCTGTAACCTAATAACTACCTATGATGGAAATGTACTTCATGGGCAGCTGTCAGTTCCCACCATGCTGACACTGAACTGAATAATGCTGAGTCTACGAGTTGAGTTCCCACCACAGGATACCCATTTAATTGGTGGGGGTCCTACCTCTTGGTTCACCACTAGTCATAAAACTGCAGACCCTGTACCCCTCAGGGCTCCCCAAAATGAACAGAGCAGCTGGTATGGGTATGAATGCTGCTGTTCCATTCCTCTTTTTTGGGAGTTCCAGAAGTAGCCAAGTTCTGTAGGACACCCACCCATCTAATAGTTATTTCCTGGGGATAACTTGTCACGGCTAGAAGAGTGTAAAAATAGGAATGGTCTTGCAGGGATTTAAAGGGCTTGTCCAGGATTTTGATATTGATAGCTTATCCTCAGAACAAAACATCACTTTCAGATTGATGGGGGGGGGGGTCCACACCATGCATCCCCACCGTGCATCCCCACTGATCAGCTATGGCACAGGAACTGCACAGCTCCATCCATTGTGTAATGATCAGGGCTGTATACTGCATTCACTTGGATGGCAGCAGCGCTGCAGTAACCAGCTCCGTCCACTACACAATGGACGGAGCTGTGTAGTTCCCGCACCGACCTCCGACACGGAAGCTTCAAGGTAACAGATGATGGGCAGCATACCAGCTTCCGCCTATAGGATATTGATGGCCTATCCTGAGGATAGACCATCAATATCAGAATCCTGGACAACCCCTTTAAATAAGAAAATAGCAAGGCAAACCCCTTTAAATACTTGTCCACTCTAATGTACACTACTCACAAAAATGTCAGGGATATTTGGCTTTCGGTGAAATTTATGGAAAATGTAGAAAGTTCACGCTCCAGTGATATTATACCATGAAAGTCGGGCATGTTGAAGCAGCAATGGTGATTTCCTCATCTCGAACAATTTACTGAAACAAAAGCCAACACCAGTGGTGGGTATACCCCCACAAGAAATGTCAGTGTCTCAATTACTTGTCATGTGGCCTTGAGCATCAATTACAGCTTGACAACGACGTCTCATGCTGTTCACAAGTCGACTTATTGTCTGCTGAGGCATGGCATCCCACTCTTCTTGAAGGGTGGCCCTCAGGTCATTGAGGTTCTGGGGTGCAGAGTTACAAGCCTCTACACGGTGACTCAGCTGACCCCATAGGTTTTCAATGGTATTCAGGTCTGGAGAAAGTGCAGGCCACTCCATTTGAGGTCCCCCAGTCTCCAGCAGCCGTTCCCTAATGATGCGACGTCAATGAGCTAGCGCATTGTCGTCCATGAAGATGAAATTAGGCCTGTGTTGTTCATTCAGAGACACAATGACTGGATTAATGATGTTGTTCAAGTAGTATGGGCTTGTCACTGGACCATTCACAAAGTGTAGGGCAGTTCTGTATTGACTAGACACACCTGCCCACACTAACACCTCCACCACCAAAGGTTCGTCTGGTGACAACAGTCTGCTGATGCATAGCACTCTTCTTGATGTCTCCAACATCATTGGCGGCCATCATTTCTGCTCAGCGTGTATTGACTTTTATCAGTGAACAGCACTGAGGCCCACTGGTCCCTTGTCCAGCGTAGATGCTCCCTGGCCCATGTAAGATGGTCAGGTACCATTGCAGGTCGTCTAGCAAGCAGACCACACTGATGTAAACCCATTTGAATGGTCTGACGTGACACTTGGGTGCCACGCCTCCCTTAAATGTTCCTGAGGTTGTGTGACATTTATCATCCGTTTCCTCAGGGCATTGTTCAAAATGAAGCGGTCATCAGTGCAGGATATGGCCAAAGGACTCCCCACTATGATGCGGCCGCCACTGCCACCAATTAAAACATTACGTGGAGGGTGCTCTAAAGGTGCTACTGTGCCACCAATGAAAATAATGAACCCCTAAATGCAAATGTATGGAGCGGACTGCTGCGTTGAGCCCGCTCCATAAACTGCGAGTGACGGCTGTATCATACAGCCTACACCCATCTGTAATTACGGAGAGCGGCAATCCTGCCGAACCACATCATTTAACCTCCTCAGGTCGCTAAACAGTGCTCATCGCAGCAGCCTGCTCCATACATTTGTGTTTAGGGGTTAATTATGTTCATTGGTGGCGCAGGAAGTTCTGAATAATGTGGATTGCACACAGCTTTTTTTTTTTTTTGCGTGGTATCAAATGGTATTAAGTATCGCAATACTTTACGTTATCGAATTAAAATTTTGGCATCGTGACAGCTCTACTTCTCTGCCTTTCTGTGACTCTTCCAGTCTCTCTGTATCTCTGTTGCACCTTGCTGATGACACACAGTGGCCACTTCCATCTGAGAACATCCTGTTTAAAGCCTCGCAATGGCGAGGTACTGTTCATCAATTATTAGATGTCGTCTTGGTCTCATGATGTCAAAATGTGAACAGCATGATGAGGAGGACTGTTTAAATCCAATAAATAATAGTGTGCAGGTTTCCAACCTCTCTCCCAGCTGCAGTCCCAAAGTCAGGAGTAGGTCCGTTCTCCTGTATAAATCAATATAAAGACACACAAATATGGGTCTCTGCTAACAGCTCTCAGTCTTGGGGAATATTCAGATGTAGTCCCTTTGCACAGGCAGTTTTTTCCTTTCCTTCGTTACTGGCTTCCCTGGTCCCAGTGCTGACCAACAACAGAAACCTTTACTCCTTCAAAAGGAAAATGGACATAGTACAGACGCGCAAACAGATCGGTTCACCACCGCGCTTTATTGTCCTTACATGGGAAAAACTTGTCACATCGCACATAAAATTGGTACTTTTGCCCGACCCGGGTTTCGCTTGCCAGCTTCGTCTGGGGCGTCTTTACTTCACTTTCTTTTGGGCGGTGTTTTTTTAAAGCATGTGTTTTTTGATAGTTTTTTTTTTTTTACTATGCCGGCGCCCGGCTACAGGAAGTTTTTTTTTGTTTTTTTTTGCCCTATGTGAATTTTGTAGGGTACATTTTGTATGTAACGTTTTTTTGGAAAATCTGTATGTTCATGTTGTTTTTGTGGGGTTGGGAATTGGGTGGGACCAGCGGTGGGACGGGAACATTGTTGGAGCACCAGAGTTCTTGAGATATTTCTCCTGCCATAACTTACTACCTTGCAGACTATGACTTAAAATAGTAGGATGTAATGTTAGGGGTTTGGGAGAGGCAGCAAAATGTGCTGCGGTGTTCTTGGCGCTGCAGCATTATCAACCTGCTGTGATCTGCCTGTCGGAGACACACCTGTTCCCCACCTCTACTCATTTGCTTCACAAACCATGGGTGGGTCACTCCTATCACTCCACACTCTCCACTCATTCTTTATATGTCACTCATCTCCTATAGATCCTATGCGTAGTTATGTGTGCCTGCATTGTACCTGTTAGCACTCCTCCTTTGTCCTAGTGGCGGTATATATCTCCCCCCCCCCCCCTTCCAATAGTGGCGAAGTGTTGGAGGAACCCCCTCAACATAGGTCAATATCTCCTTCAAGTCCCATTTTAATAGTAGGTGATCTTAATACTTGTCTATCTGCAAAGTTGGACAGGATAGGAGGGTCAGGTGCGGTTAGAGTCACAAATTTTGCCAATGTACTACGAGAGCTGGATCTACATGATATTTGGCGAGTGAGGAATCCGAATATACGTCGGTTCTCCTGTTTTTCTAGCTCTCATCATTCACTCTCTAGGATTGACCTGGCTATAGGATCCCCAGATATGCTGTCTTTGGTGGTGGATGCTGCTACCTGCCGAGAAGTTTATCCGACCATTCCCCAATACAGGTAGTGCTCCAGTTGGGTGTAAGGAGACCTTTTGGAGTGGGTACGTGGAGGCTTAACCCTTTTTGGCTGCAGCTGGTGGATAGGGTATCACGGAGGAGATCCGGGAATTCTTTACTAACAATACAGAGACGGCACCCATGGGAGTAGTGTGGGATTCATGCAAGGCATTTATCCGTGGATTGTACATCCAGCGGATTAACCGCCATAAAGCAAGGTCCAGGGAAACTCGAAAACTGCTCTAGGACTTAGTCATGGAAACGGAAAAGAGATTTGTTGAACATCCCTCACGTGAGCATGAGGCGTCGTGGTGACGGCGCAGATAGACTTAAAGGAACATCATCTTCTTACCGTTGATAATAGACGCTTTTTCCTTAAGCAAAAATACTTTGAGGCTGGGGGGAGTTCTGTCAGACTACTAGCCAGGGTCATTCGGGCACAGGATGGACCATCAAAAATCCTGTCCATCCAAGGTCCTGATGGATCTTTGGTTACGACAGATACAGATATTTTAGCGGTATTCCATACCTACTACAAAAATGTATATCAATCTCTATCAGCAGCGGGCTCCCAAAATATTGCTGACTACCTTGCCGGGATCACTACCCTGTGGATTTCAGTGGAACGTGCGGCCTACTTAGATCAACCTATTACATTGACCGAACTAGAGGTGGCGCTTAAATCATTCCCAAATGAAAAAGCTCCAGGGTTGGATGGCTTACCGGCGGAGTTCTTTAAAAATAAAATATAGCGCTCTATTATTACCACAGTTCCTATGAAAGAGGCAATAATAGTTGTATTGCCAAAGCCTGGGAAGGACCAGACTCTCCCGAGTCGTATAGACCGATCTCCTTACTACCTTCTGATGTTAAGATACTGGCAAAGGTCCTAGCGAATAGGTTACAAGCAGTTATCTCGACCATTATACGTAGTGATCAAGCTGGTTTTATGCCTGATAAATCTACCTCGATTAACCTTAGGCAGCTGTTTCTTAACCTCTTCCCGTCTGCCCGATGACTATAAACGTCCAGGTAGGTTCTTTACACGCAACGTAAAGAACCTTTCTTGGTTTAGATACTTTCAGCTTCGGTCGGCACTTTCTAGTTTGGATGATAAATCACTGTTAGAAATAGATAATTCCTCTCTGTTAAATGAGTGGATAGGGAAGATATCACTAAGAATGAAGATTTCAAATATATATAAATTATTTACTTAAAGAGGACCTTTCACCGATTCTTACCCTATGAACTAAGTATACATACATGTGGAGCGGCGCCCGGGGATCTCTCTGCACTTACTATTATCCCCGGGCGCCGCTCCGTTGTCCTCCGGTATCTCCGTTCCCTAAGTTATGGTAGGCGGAGTCTGCCCTAGCGCTGGCCAATCGCATTGCAGAGCTCACAGCCTGGGAGAAAATAACCTCCCAGGCTGTGAGCTCTGCGCTGCGATTGGCCAGCGCTAGGGCAGACTCCGCCTACCATAACTTAGGGACTGGTATCTCCGCCTACTATAACTTAGTGAGCGGAGATACCGGAGGGCATAGCAGGAGAACGGAGCGGCGCCCGGGGATAATAGTAAGTGCAGAGAGATCCCCGGGCGCCGCTCTACATATCTGTATAGTTAGTTCATAGGGTAAGAATCGGTGAAAGGTCCTCTTTAAGTCACGATTCTCTGAGACACAATCGCCCGGACAAAGGTGCCTGGGAGATGGATTGTCCAAATATACAGTTGGTAGGGTGGGGGAGTATTTTTTTACTAATCTAGGTGTACTATCTCACAACTTCAATCATGTTCTAATACCGTTTAATATTTATCACAGGCTATATGTTACCCCCATCTGGTTAAACAAATGTGGATTAAGAGATACCTCCAAGTGCCCTCCATGCGATACTGTAGGTGCGGATTATCTGCACATGATCTGGGCATGTCCAGAACTTAGAGAATATTGGAACGGTATTAATAATTTCCTAATTCATAAACTAAAACTACGGATCCCTCTTGACCCACAATTGTTTCTACTGAATGATCTTTCCACAATAAGTAGCTATAAACATCAAAATACTATTGTTGGCCAGACTCTTGATCAGCCGGAGCTGGTTTGCACGCCATACTCCAGAGGTAAACAATTGGATAAATCTGGTTAATAAGGTTAAAAACTATGAACGGATTCTTTATAGGCAGAGAGATGTATTTGAGAAATGGATTAAGATTTGGGACGGTTGGAAGATCTGATTTGATTGTATTTGGAATTTAAAAAAAAAAAAAAATTTTTTTTTTTTTTTTTTTTTTTTGTTCCTTCTCTTCCCCCTCCTTTTCTTTTCTTTTCTTTTCTTTTCTTTTCTTTTCTTTTCTTTTCTTTCTTTCCTTCTCCTTATCTCCTTCTGAGGGATGTTGGGGGGGGGGGGGGGGGAGGAAGGGGTGGACACATCGCGGGGTTGGGGATGGGGGAAATGGGGTGTGAGCTAGGGGAAAAATGGTACTAATTATATTGAGTTTGTACTCTAATGTTTTTGTGTATCTGTTTTATATACCAATAAAGATGTTAAATAAAAAAATAAATAAAAAAAAACGTCCGGGTAGTGGATCTCTATCTCTGAATGGACGTTCTGAAACCTCCATTCAGAGATGGCAACTGCACCCTAATCGTCAGTGACAACAAGGCACCCCAGAGAGAAGGCAGGGACAGTTCCCAGGTGTCCCTGCCTTCTAGATCCACAGACCTCGATCAGCCCTTCACTGAGGCTGTACAGCGCTGTATACTGCTGTACAGCCTCTTTGGGGGGTGTATTTCCCCTGTAACTGGGGCTACTATATCAGCCCCAGTTACAGGCGAAATCAATAGTGAAAAAAATAATTTAAAAAAAAGTCAAGTTAAATGTCCCCCAGAGGTCTTGTATGACCTTTATAGGGGATGTAAAGTGTAAAATAAGTGTTTTATAAAAAAAAAAATAAAAAAAAAAGTTTCACATGTAAAAAAAAAAGTGATTAATTTAAAAAATTTAATTAAAAATAGAAAAAAAATAATTAAAATAGACATATTTGGTATTGCTGCCTCCGGACTCCCGGCTCCATAAATATATCACATGACCACCCCGTCCGATAAACACCATAAAAAAAAGCCATTTTTGTCACCTTACATCACAAAAAGTGCAACACAAAGTTATCAAAAAGGCGTATGTCCCACAAAATGATACCAATAAAACCGTCACCTCATCCCACAAAAAATTAGCTTCTACATAAGAAAATCGCAAAAAAAAATATATATATATATAGCTCTCAGAACATGGAGACATTAAAGCATCATTTTTTTTGTTTCAAAAATGCTATTGTGTTAAAGTAAAATAATTTAAAAAAAGTATACATATTGGGTATCGCTGCGTCCGTAACAACCTGCTCTATAAAAATATTTCATGCCCTCACGCCTTAGGTGAACATTGTAAAAAAAAAAATTAAAACAGTGCCAAAAAAGCCACTTTTGTCACTTAACATCACATAAAGTGCAACACCAAGTGATCAAAAAGGCGTATGCCCCCCAAAATAGTACCAATCAAACTGTCAAAAAATGAGACCCTAACTAAGACAATCGGTCAAAAAATAAAAAAAGCTATGGCTCTCAGACTATAGAGACACTAAAAATGCTATTGTGTAAAACTTAAATAAGAAAAAATATACATATTAGGTAGTGCCATGTCCGTAACGATCTGCTCTATAAAAATGTCACATGAACTAACCCCTCAGGTGGATGCTGTAAAAAAATAAAAATAAAAACTGTGCTAATACCACCAATTTTTGGGTCACCTTGCCCCATAAAGTGTAATAATGAATGATCAAAAAATCATATGTACCCAAAAATGGTACCAATAAAAACATCAACTCTTCATGCAAAAAACGAGTCCCTGCACAAGACTTTGGCAGAAAAATTTAAAAAAATATGGCGTTCAGAAAATAAAGACACAAACATATATATTTTTTTCCAAAAATGCTTTATTATGTAAAACTGAAACAAACAAAGAAAGTAGACATATGTGATATCATTGCGTCTGCAACAACCTGCTCTACAAAAATAGCACATGATCTACCGTCAGATGAATGTTGTAAAAAATAAAAACATTGCCAAAACAGCCAATTTTTTTGTTACCTTGCCTCAAAAAAACTTAATATAGAGCAATTAAAAATCTTGTGTACCCCAAAATAGTACCAATAAAACTGGCACCTTATCCTCTAGTTTCCAAAAGGGGTCACTTTTTGGGAGTTTCTACTGTAAGGCCCCTTTCACACGGGCGAGTATTCCGCGCGGATGCGATGCGTGAGTTGAACGCATTGCACCCGCACTGAATACCGACCCATTCATTTCTATGGGGCTGTTCACATGAGCGGTGATTTCCACGCATCACTTGTGCGTTGCTTGAAAATCGCAGCATGCTCTAAATTCTGCGTTTTTCACGCAACGCAGCCCCATAGAAGTGAATGGGGTTGCGTGAAAATCGCAAGCATCCGCAAGCAAGTGCGGATGCGGTGCGATTTTCACGCACGGTTGCTAGGAGACGATCGGGATGGAGACCCGATCATTATTATTTTCCCTTATAACATGGTTATAAGGGAAAATAATAGCGTTCTGAATACAGAATGCATAGTAAAATAGCGCTGGAGGGGTTAAAAAAAAAATCTAAAATAATTTTAGTCCACTTGATCGCGATGCCCGGCATCTCCTTCTGTCTCCTTTACTGAACAGGACCTGTGGTGAGCATTCATTACAGGTCCTTGACCTGTGGTGACGTCACTCCGGTCATCACATGATCCATCACATGATCTTTTACCATGGTGATGGATCATGTGATGACCGGAGTGATGTCACCACAGGTCCTTGACCTGTAATGAATGCTCACCACAGGTTTTGTTCAGTAAAGGAGACAGAAGGAGATGCCGGGCATCGCGATCAAGTGGACTAAGGTGAGTTAAATTATTTTTGATTTTTTTTTTTAACCCCTGCAGCGCTATTTTACTATGCATTCTGTATTCAAAATGCTATTATTTTCCATTATAACCATGTTATAAGGGGAAATAATACAATCCACAGAACACCGATCCCAAGCCCGAACTTCTGTGAAGAAGTTCGGGTTTGGGTACCAAACATGCATGATTTTTCTCACGCGAGTGCAAAATGCATTACAATGTTTTGCACTCGCAACGCCCGTGTGAAAGAGGCCTAAGGGTGCATTAGGGGGACTTCAAAGGGGACATGGCATCTAAAAACCAGTCCAGCAAAATCTGCCTTCCAAAAACCATATGGCACTCCTTTTCTTCTGCGCCCTGCCGTGTGGCCATACATGAGTTTACGACCACATGTGGGGGGTTTCAGTAAACTGCAGAATCAGGGTAACAAATATTACGTTTTGTTTGGCAGTTAACCCTCGAAGTGTTAAAGAAAAAAAATTATTAAAATGGAAAATCTGCCAAAAAAGTGAAATTTAGAAATGTTATCTCCATTTTCCTTTAATTCTTGTAGAACACCTAAAGTAAAGGGTTAACAAAGTTGAGGGGTGTAGTTTCTACAATGGGGTCATTTATGGGGGTTTCCACTATGTAAGCCCCACAAAGTGACTTCAGACCTGAACTGGGTTTTGGAAATTTTCTTAAAAATTTAAAGAATTGCTTCTGAAATTCTAAGCCTTCTAACGTCCTAAAAAATAAAATGACATTTACAAAATAATGCCAACATTAAAGTAGACATAAGTAATAAATATTTTTTGAGGTATCACTTTGTTTTAAAAGCCGAGAAATTGAAATTTTTAAAGTTTGCGAATTTTTCTACATCTTTGGTAAATTTGGGATTTTTTCGTAAATAAAGGTGAAATATATTGACTCAAATTTATGACCATCATGAAGTACAATCTCAGAATGGCCTGGATAAGTAAAAGCGTTCCAAAGTTATTACCACATAAAGTGACACATGTCAGATTTGCTAAATTAGGCCCGGTCTGGAAGTGGTTAACATTCAGAGGCGGTCGTAATCAGCAGGAACTTGGGCCATATTATCCCTAGCCTTTGATAGTGTCGAATGGAAATATCTAGGGGAGGTGCTGTGAGTCATTAGATTTGGGAACACCTTTATATCTTGGGTCCAACTATTTTATATTGCGGCCCCAAAGCTAGGATCAGAGCTAATGGTGGTACATCAGAAGTCTTTGAGCTGGGAAGAGGTACACGTCAGGGATGCCCGCTGTCCCCCCTTCTATATGTCCGGCCGGAAGTGACGAGGGTAGGGAAATCTAACGCAACACCGGCACTCCGCTGCCTCTAAGTGGACTTCTCGGACAGTCTGGCAGGGAAGGGTGTGACCTGCGGGTGAGAGCACGGTCAGTCGCCCTGGGGCACATGATGCAGACCCACTGCGTCCTACCTACCTCCTCCGCTCCCCCAATGCCACCCTGCTCTCACCCGCAGGTCACACCCTTCCCTGCCAGACTGTCCGAGAAGTCCACTTAGAGGCAGCGGAGTGCCGGTGTTGCGTTAGATTTCCCTACCCTCGTCACTTCCAGCCGGACATGAAGTGAGAAGGTGTGCCGCGCCGGAACACCGGGAGCGCCCCAGATTACTGGGGGGCAGCCATGTGATGGCAAATACCCAGGCGCCAGGACAAAATTCCTGATCGCCATGGCGACCTGGGATTTGTCGAGCCCTGGCTTAGTGAATAGTTTATCTTGGAAAGGATGGGTGTGGAGCTTATAGGTAGAGAGTTGGCAATATCTTTCTCGGTGCTCGGACACATTATACCTATATTAGTGGTGCGGTGCCAGTCTCATCGGTGGATGGGTGGTATTGGGGGGGTTTATGTAATATTAATATGTACTACAATTGAAGGGGTATTTCTCTGTATCATGTACTTTGCGTATCGAAAGTTGGTTGTGATATATGAAATTGTCCTGATAACTTTCTAAATGTCCAATGAGAGTGTATGTACCCATTCATGTATCCTCTGATTGGCTGTTTTTTCTTTTTTCTTCTCTATGTACATTGGGGGAAAAAATGTGTTAATAAAAATTATCTGATTTAAAAAATAAAAAAAAAAGTTAGAGGCACTTTAGGTTAATCCTGAAATTTCCCCCACAAGCCAAATCTCCCTAACCTTTTGTGTGTAGTGTATATACCTGTTCTAAGGCCTCCTGTGATTTGCAGTCAGCCCACTACCCACCCCTGGCCCATTCCACCACCTGCCCTGGCTCCTCCCCATTATGCCCCCCAAAACGCCTGGGCACCACATACAGGTAATACTTACCCTGCTCCCTGGCACCCGCGTCGCTCCTGATGCCACCACGGCTTCCGCTGCATCCCCCTGTCATGCGGATCCAGCGATGGGGGGGAGGTTGGGGTGTTGTGCAGCCAATAGAAGGCCGTGACGGCAATGAGCCTCCCTAGCGTCGCCTGCCATGCTGGGGCTGTATTCAGTGACCTTTCCCTGGTTCGGTGGGTGACTGATAAGGCAGGCGGGAAGCGCGTGAGTGCAGTATACAACTGCTGAGCCCGCACAATTCTGTCTGCTGAGCCTGCTGCACTGCTCCTGCTGCAAGCGATACACTGGCCATTCAGCAGCAGGAGCTTTGCACTGCTAAATGCAGATTGGCCAGTGCAGTGCCCAGCAGACCGTAGAGAGAGCGCTATGCTGCCTGGAGCCTGGATGTTACTGGTCAGACATTGGTGCGTGCTGTGCAATGGGGGAGGGGGGCCCTGAGCATAGGGGAAGCGGGGCCCGGGATGGAAGACAAGTGGGTGGTCCCCCTTAATGCTAGTAGCGATGAGATAACAGAACTATAAACTGACTGGAGACATAGGGGGCGGGGCCTTCCATGCGCTCCGGGCCCCATAGCAGCTGCGCAGTCTGCCTATATTGGCGTACCGCCTGTACAAATTTCCTATCCTTGTACACAAAATGGACAAGAATAGTACTTTCCTATCTTTTTGCGGGGCCACGGAATAGTGTGCTGTCCGCATCTTTTGTGGCCCCATTAAAATGAATGGGTCCGCATCAGATCCGCATCGCAAATACGATTGTCTGCATGAGGCATAAGACTTACTTACCTTGTATGGTGCAAACAAATAATAGTTTTCTAAAGTATATATTATTATTATTATTTTTTTTTTTTGTAGTTTATCATAATTCCATGTGGCATCACAAACACGCTCTCAGAAGAAGACCGAGAAGCTCTCCTCCAGAAGTGCAATCAGTATCTGCAACGCCTTCTCAATGTGAACGTCCGTGCACGAACCGATCTGCGTGATAACTACTCCCCTGGATGGAAATTCAACCACTGGGAGCTGAAGGTGCGTTACCTGACGTTGACCTGCGGCATCCGTGCCACTTTCACTGGTCGCCTGATGTGCTGAACATCGAAAAATATTTTCTTAGTGTTTTTGCGGGTTGATTAGACAGAGGGTTGTTTTTAGACTTTATTGCTGTTTCCTCATCCGGTGGTAATCAGTTGTAAAATTAGTCAATTATGCACCGTCAGTTCATTGAAAACAGCAACTGCACGCACTTTATATGTGACCGATTACATGGTAAACGCTCGCTGGTTAAACATTGAGCCCCAGTAATAACTTCCCTGTCTATACCTGTCTGCTTCTCACTAATTTACTTCTTATACCTGTAAGGACCAGGAGCTTTATGTACATATGGTGGTTTAACGGCCCTAACTTACCGTAAAATCATTATCTCGTTGGATGCGTTGGTGGACATGACACAATGGGTATTTGCCCAGCTGCCCAGTAGGAGGCTGACACAAGCTGCCCACTAGGAGGCTGACACCAGCTGCCCACTAGGAGGCTGACACCAGCTGCCCCATTAATGTACGAGTTTACCATAGGAGTGAGCCTGCCGCGCCTGGAGACACCGGATGGTGAATTTTCTCCCCCTACACTACAGGTTTGGTCTCCTTTGCCTTATTGTTTTTTTTACTCTGTAGCACCTTGTGGGCCATTTTTCTCCTTCGACTTTCCGTAGACTCCTGCTTTACTTTAAGGCCATGGCTTCTTCTAGGACTAGACCAGCGTAAAAGGGCTAATTTCTTCTCTGGCCATTGCTTCAGCTCCCCTTCCATCCTGGTTCAGTTTTTTTTTTTTTCAGGAGTTCCTTCTTACTCCCAATGCTATTTGACGTCAGACTGCTGAGGGTGCCTCTTGATCTGCTCAAACCCCTGGCTTCCGACACTAAGGCTACTTTCACACCTGCGTTCAGGTGTCCGCTCATGAGCTCCGTTTGAAGGGGCTCACGAGCGGTCCTGAACGCAGCCGTTCAGCTCTAATGCATTCTCAGTGGAGGCGGATCCACTGAGAATGCATCCGCCTGCCAGCGCTCAGCCTCCGCTCCGCTCAGTGAGCGGACACCTGAACGCTGCTTGCAGCGTTCGGGTGTCCGCCTGGCCGTGCGGAGGCGAGCGGATCCGTCTAGACTTATAATGGAAGTCAATGGGGACGGATCCGCTTGAAGATGACACCATATGGCTCAATCTTCAAGCGGATCCGTTCCCCATTGACTTTCAATGTAAAGTCTGAACGGATCCGCTCAGGCTACTTTCAGACATAGAAATTTTTCTAAGTTATAATGCAGACGGATCCGTTCTGAACGGATGCAAACGTCTGCATTATAGGAGCGGATCCGTCTGATGAAACATCAGACGGATCCGCTCCGAACGCTAGTGTGAAAGTAGCCTTAGCCGTGCTTGGTTCTGCCCCTTTTCTGCTTCACCAGGCTTTTTTTCTTGGGGCCTTGCCGTCCTTCATTGGTCTTGAGGAAGAGTCGTCTTTGTGGCCTAATCCTTTCCTAGCACAGGCTTTGCTGTGGGAGATGCATTCCACACCTTTCTCTTCTGGGTCCTTCCCTAAGCGTCCATTCCTACACTTGTGTCCTCTGCAGAAGCCAGCTTCTTCAGCTACTCACTCTTGTCTCCTAACGGACTCCTCCCATCTTCTAAGAATTTGGATGTTCTCTTCCCCTTTCCTGGGAACTGCATCTTTAAATAATCAGTTCCTCATCCGTTAGATCCTCAGGTAGCTCACCTAGTTGAGGCTACTACTCTCCCTTTTGCCAATGCTGCTTCACTCTCTGACCCTTTGGACAAGAAGATATATTCCCTGTGCAAATATGCCTTTGTATCAGGTGGCTCAACTATGCACCCGGTCTTTGCTGCCTCCTTGGTGGCTAAGGCCTTAGTCGGTGGGCCACACAACTTCTTCAGGACTTGTACAGTGACGCTTCTCTGAAAGAACTCGCTCTCCTTGCTTTGCAGTTACTTCAGTTTTCAGGTATCTCTGTGATGTACCCTTGAGTCTCCTCACCAATCCAACAGGGCTGCAGCTAACTCGGTTGCCATGTGTCACTTCGTATGGCTTTGCGCCTGGGTGGCTAATGCGTCATCTGAGAAGGTAGTCATTGTTTTTCCTTTCTCAGATGACAAACCTTTTTGGTAAATGCCTCCTATCAGCAACTACCAAACGTTCTTGTTCCCTCATGCCTCCGAACGGTCCCTACAGCCATTTCTCTTCTACCGCACATTTCCAAAGGTTTCGCTTCTTTCAGGACTCCTCGTTCCATCCGGACAAGAAGTCCTCCTGCTCCTCTTTCGAGCCTAAGCCTTCCTGGCATCCCCATCCTAAACCTTTTAAGCTCCACCCCACTAAATCATCTTCTGCTTGATGGTCTTCCCTACTCGTGTTGCTCCCTCGGGTGGGGAGACAGCTGCTCTCCTTTCAGGGTCTTGGATTGCAAGAGTGGACAATGCTTTGGGTTCAAGAGGTTGTGTTGACGGGATGCAAGATCGACTTCTCCCTTCCTGCCAGAAGGTTCCTTCCTAGACCACTTCTCCATGTAGGACAACCTTCTTTCCTTATTCAGGTGAATTGTGAATTACAAAAAGTCTTCTAGTTCCCAGTCAGTGGATGGGATTCCTGAGCATGATCTTCCATACTTGCCTGGACTCCTAACACAGGACAAAGTTTATTTATTTATTTTTATTTATTTATTTTTTTATTTATTTTTTTTTATTTCCAGCCTGGGTCTCCCACCTTTTCAGGTGGTCCCAGATCCTATTCATTTTGTGTATGAGAGTTCTGGTCAGGATGGTGTCCACCTTCAAAGCCATCCCGTATGTCCAATTTCACCTTGTCTTCCTGCAGTTGGTGATGCTTGCCTGATGGAGCAAGTCTACATCTGTTCTGGATCAACTGATCCTCTTCCCCCTCTCAGGTTTGCCAAGATCTTTTCTGGTCGCTGTTCCCTTGGACTGTCTCCTATCTTTCGCTACACTGGCAGGTGATCTCCACCGATTCCATTCTCTTCTGTTGTGGAGCAGTGTTCAGGACTCTCACAGTTCAGGGTCTGTGAAATGTGGAGGAGAGCACCCTGCAGATCAATCTCTTGGCTATTTTCCATTAGACATTCCAGCTCGGCGGAGTTCATCTGGTCAGAACTTGGACTGAAAATTCCAATGCCATGGTTTATCTCAACCACCAAGGGGACACCAGAAGCACAGAGGCCCTTCAGAAAGGTGTTGGGAGCAGTGTTTATGTGAGGGCGCACACACAGGGAACCGGCTCCAGACAGCCCAGATAGACCACCAGTAGAGAGGATTGTTTGATCCGCTGACAAGCATGAGCAGCTCCCACAGGTTAATTGTCCACCATCCAGACACAGGTAGCACCTTCATTACACACTCCTGTCTCTGCCTGGGTAATTTCCAGGCACTTAGCAGAAGGAAATTTCAGCTACCTTCACCTTTGTTTGCAGTGGTGTCATGAAGGAGAAACCTGGACTGATATGGACTGGAACCGTATTGTCTTTAGTAATGAATCCAGGTTCTCTTTGGAATCTCACAATGGTTGGGTTTCAATATGGAGACCTTGTGGTAAGAGCTTCAATCCTGCCTTTGCTGTGGTGCAACACATTGCCCTCAACCCCTGGTGTGATGATCTGGGGATCCATCACATGCGACAGTCGGTCACCCCTAGTAGTGATACGAGGGACACTAACTGCTCAGCGATATGTGCAGGACATACTGGCGCCACATGTGTTCATCTCATGGCAGGGCTTCTAACTGGCATTTTTCAGCAGGATAATGCTTGTCCACACACAATGGTTTCCCTAGAAAGGTCCCCACTCAGCTCCATAGACCGTGTCTGGTACTGTAGCCCTTAGATTATGGGGGCTCAGTTGCAAAACCAGGCCCAATCTATGGTCAGTGGTCTGGGGCTTTTTCTGGAAGAAAAAAAATAAGCTTTTTTTTCTTCTAATTTTGGCAAACCTACAGCCATGGACCATCACAGGGCTCCAAGCAGTCTGAAGCCAGGTTGGTCTGTCCTAGTCAATATCCTGTGAATAACAGATGAACACCTGCTCCTTTTAAATCCTCCATTGCCGATGGTCCTGAATTTCTCCTCCCAGTCACAGTATTAACAAGTTATACCGACATGACCACTGCAGCCACTCACTGGCTGCGGCAATCACTACTGTAGTCTTGTGTTACACCCACTTTTATAATTGCCTTTTGCTCTTCTCTACAGGGGGTCCCCATCAGGCTAGAAGTGGGACCCAGAGACATGAAGAGTCAGCAGTTTGTAGCCGTCCGACGTGACACTGGAGAGAAACTAACCATTCCCGAGGGCCAGGCCGAAACTAAACTAAAGGATCTTCTGGAGGAAATTCATAAGAACCTCTACAACCGGTAACCTGTCCCCCTGGGCTATTCTGTGTGTTATAATGGCGCTATACTCCGTTGTGATCACGCTATTCTCATTGTGGTTTTTATTTTTTCCCCCCTTCTTCAGGGCCCTCAACGATTTGACAAGTCACATGTGTGTTGCTGACAAAATGGAGGACTTTCAGAAGCAGCTCGATACAGGGAAAGTGAGTGTATTATATATATATATTTTTTTACAGATTTATGGATGGTTTTCTCCAGTCACATCCAAATCTGCTGTCAAAATACTGCTGGTTGACTTTCAGGCTGAGTCGTTCAGGTGTACTCTGCTTAGTGCTGCGTCTCCCCCCAACGCACTGCAGTAAGAAACCTGCTGCTGAGTGCAGATTTATATGTGACTGTTGTTGCTACATTAAAGGGGTTATCCCATCTTAGACAATGGGGGCATATCGCTAAGATAGGTGCGGGTCCCACCTCTGGGACCTGCACCTACAAGGAGAACGGAGCCGGGGAGAGTTGTGGCTGGAGGACCCGGGGTCCGTCCACCACCAGGCGCAGCTCCCCGCCTCTCCTATTGAAGTGAATGGGAGCGCACCGCGCATGCGCGGCCACAGCTCCCATTCATTTCTATGGGGCCGACGGAACTAGCCGGCTATTTTTGGCGGCTCAATAGAAATGAATGGAGGGCGGCTGCGCATGCGCAGTGCGCCTTCCTCATCTTTCTCTGCTCAGTTCTCCTTGTAGGTGCGGGTCCCAGAGGTGGGACCCGCACCTATCAGACAATGGGGGCATATCCTAGCGATTTTTTTTTTCTTTTACACGATTGCAGGCCGTGTCCAAGATTTTTAACCACTTTAATATCCCATAATCCAGTAGGTTATCAAATCCAGTGTCGGTGAGTTCATCCCAGGTATGGGTTATTACCCCACTTTAAGTGACACTTGTAGTTACATCGCTTACTGTAAATCGTTATCTTTTTTGGATACTCTCCATTCATAGGGACTTAGAATAATGCAATAGAAAGGTGACCTTTCACTGGTAGAAACGCGCCCGTCTGTCTGTTCGTCAGTCTTTCTATCTTTAGCGAAGTATTAAAAATAATACTGAAATATCAGGATATAGATGAGAAAGTAAAACATTTTAAAGGGATTGTTTAGTATTATGTCACTAAAGCTTGAAGGGGTTTTCCACTAACATCACAGTATAGGCAAATAAGTATCTGATCGCTGTTGATAATTCTAGCGATCACAAAAAACGAGGTCTCCTCTGACACTGGAAAGGTGATGCGCAGGAGTGACCAATGGGAGTACAGAGCTTGGCGCCATTTGCGGCATTAGTATAGAAATAAAAGGCATGGTGGTCACACGCACACCATCTATCTACTTTCATAGGGGACCTCTCAGTTTTTATGATTGCTGTGGTGTCCAAGCGATCAGACACCCAGCCCCTAACCTGTGGCTAGGGGATACTTTGTGCTAGAGGGAAACTCATTTAAAGGGGATTTATAGGACTTAAAGGGGCTGTCCAGGCTACAGATATTGATGACCTGTCCCCAGGATAGTATGTGCTGTAGTTCAGTCGGCACTGCGGATATGGCGTGGCGGTGCACGTGTCCTAGGATTGGCGTCCCATATAATAGTAGTAGTAAAGGACCGGCACTCACTCTTGAAATCTTGCAAATATTTATTTATTGCCACATATCTGTATCTGTGACTCGACTGTTTGATAAAGGCACAGTTTGTGCCGAAACGTGTCACAGATACAGATATGTGGCAATAAAGAAATATTTGCAAGATTTCAAGAGTGAGTGCCATCCCTTTACTACTACTACTACTACTGTCCCCAGGATAGGTCAGTAGTATCAGATCGGTGGGGTCGGACACCTGGCACCCCACCAATCAGCTCTTTTGAGTAGACAGCCGTGCCGGAAACGATACAGTACGCTGAACTAAGAGCAGACAGCTCTGAGGAGAAGTCATCAGTATCAGTAGCCTGGACAACCCCTTTAACATCCCCATAATCACCAGATCAATGCAGAATAAGGCATAGCGCCACTGTCTGTGGTTGTGTGTGGTACTGTAGCTCATCCCCTTATTGTGGAGGTCAGATCCCTAGCGATCACACATTGATAGGCCATCATAAAAACGTCCCATGACTGTAAGATTACTGCACACCCATCCCTCTTTAAGTGCACTGGTAACGTTCAGAAAACTGATGCCCCGTCCTAACCTAGCCCTGCTCCTACAGCTCAAAATTGTTGCAGTGTGTCAGCGTAGAAAGATCTGGAGTCCTGGACATGAGGATTGCCCACACTAATACACTGTAACAAACCACAGCTGCTGAAGAACAGCATACGCTTAAATTATACAAAGGAGGATCGGACCCTGAGGGCACCATGACGACGTAACCCACTTAAAAGGATTGTACATGTTTCCTGCTCTTCCTTGGATATGTGCTTGCGTGCGGCACATAGAAACCCGTCTCCAGTACTGATGCATTATGATGGCATGCAGCCAAGGGGCACTGGGTTGTTTACTTTGATGGCTTTAGATTAAGCCTTCTCATATTATACGCCCTTCCTAAAATGGCTGAAACATTGAGATTTGCCCAGAGATAAACCTACAATAAAATGTTCCTGCAAGATCATTACTGATAATGTAAAAAAGACCAAACGCTGTCAAGGTTGATCGAAGAGGAGATAAAATTGCCCCAGGAACGTCAACAGGAAGCCACGGCGTTTACTGCGCTATGTGACAGCGCTTTATCTTTATGGCATATAATCAGCACTGCGTCTGTATATGGTCCTCGTATACATCTCCTGGGAGGTGATAGCTGAGGTCATTGAGCTATCCTCGTGGGTATCAAACTATTGCCATAGACAGTATGGCGCTGGTATCGTTGGTGCCAGGGCTGTTAGTACGTCCGGTAATATACTTAACTGGCTAACTGTAGATTTGGTACAAGGTAAATGTGAACAAGGCTCCGGGTCCAGGTGGATTACACCCAAGAGTCCTCAAAGAGCTCAGTTCAGTCATTTCTGTGCCCCTGTTCAAAATTTTTTGAGATTCTCTAGGGGCTGGTACAGTGCCAAGTGATTGGCGCAAGGCAAATGTGGTGCCCATATTCAAAAAGGGCTGATTTTGTTTTTATGAGGAGGTGAGTAGAAGCCTGGACAGAGGGGCGGCTGTGGATGTAGTGAGGTAAGTAGAAGCCTGGACAGAGGGGCAGCTGTGGATGTAGAGAGGTAAGTAGAAACCTGGACAGAGGGGCGGCTGTGGATGTAGTGAGGTGAGTAGAAACCTGGACAGAGGGGCGGCTGTGGATATAGTGAGGTGAATAGAAACCTGGTCAGAGGGGCGGCTGTGGATGTAGTGAGGTGAATAGAAGCCTGGACAGAGGGGCGGCTGTCGATATAGTGAGGTGAATAGAAGCCTGGACAGAGGGGCGGCTGTGGATGTAGTGAGGTGAATAGAAGCCTGGACAGTGGGGCGGCTGTGGATATAGTGAGGTGAATAGAAGCCTGGACAGAGGGGCGGCTGTGGATGTAGTGAGGTGAATAGAAGCCTGGACAGAGGGGCGGCTGTGGATGTAGTGAGGTGAATAGAAGCCTGGACAGAGGGGCGGCTGTGGATGTAGTGAGGTGAGTAGAAACCTGGACAGAGGGGCGGCTGTGGATACAGTGAGGTGAATAGAAGCCTGGACAGAGGGGCGGCTGTGGATATAGTGAGGTGAATAGAAACCTGGACACAGGGGCGGCTGTGGATGTAGTGAGATGAATAGAAGCCTGGACAGAGGGGCGGCTGTGGATATAGTGAGGTGAATAGAAGGCTGGACAGAGGGGCGGCTGTGGAGATAGTGAGGTGAATAGAAGCCTGGACAGAGGGGCGGCTGTGGATGTAGTGAGGTGAATAGCAGCCTGGACAGAGGGGCGGCTGTGGATGTAGTGAGGTAAGTAGAAACCTGGAAAAGAGGGGCGGCTGTGGATGTAGTGAGGTGAGTAGAAACCTGGAAAAGAGGGGTGGCTGTGGATGTAGTGAGGTAAGTAGAAGCCTGGACAGAGGGGCGGCTGTGGATGTAGTGAGGTGAATAGAAGCCTGGACAGAGGGGCGGCTGTGGATGTAGTGTTTCTGGATTTTGCAAAGGCTTTTGATACTGTCCCTCATAGACATTTAATAGGTAAAGTAAGGTCTATAGGTTCGGAAAGTATAGTTTCTTGCCCAGTTTCCTTGGGGGACACAGAAGACCTTGGGTATAGCTCATCTCCCTAGGAGGCGTGACACTAAGTGAAGACTGTTAAGCCCCTCCTCCACAGCTATACCCTCAGCCTGGAGCGAGCGACTACCAGTTTTTGCTTAGTGTCCAAGGAGGCAAGACACTCCCTGCTCTGCAGGGCTGTTTTCTCCTTGTTTAAATTTTAGATTTTTACTTTTTTCTTTTCTTTTTGTTCCAGATCATCAGGGACAACAGAGACGCACTAGACCTCTCTGCTTCTCCCGGGGTTGAGCTGCGCCAGTGCCGGTCACCCGCACTGCTGCCTCCCCCACAGAAGACAAGGTGGATCAGGGCAGCCCAGCTCCCCTACATCCCGCCAGCGCAAGGGTCGCCCGCACGCCAAGTCCCTCTTCCAGCGTCCTGCCACTACGGTGCCAGTAGCTGAAGGGGCGACCCTGCTGGAATGGACCGAGGGTGAAGACGGCTATGGCGAGCCGCCATTCCGGGCCCCTGACTCTTCCGGCCGGCGGGGTGGGCTCCCGCGGCCGGCATTGGGCTTGACTAGGCCCCAGCAGGCCCCGTCCGACCGTCGGTGCGGTCGGCGGGGCTCCTCAAATTTTGTCCCAGGCTTCGCGGCCTGCTGGGCCGCAATTCCGACCGGCCCGCGGGGTGGGCACCCGCGGCCGGTTTGAAGCGCCACTCCACCTCAGGTCCCGGCGGTACATAACGGGCCGGACGCCGCAAATTTAGATCCCGGCTTCGCGGCCTACTAGGCCGCAAAATTCCGGCCTCTGGTGGAGGGGGCGGGAACTTCTCCAGGCGCGAATTCTTCCCGCCTGGGGGTTCCTCCGCCCCCAGGGGATCGCAGCGCCGCCCTCCTGGCCGGATCCCTGTTAACCCTTTGGGTACAGGCCGGCTCCCAATGGGCCTGTATGGTTGTGAGGCTGTGTTTAAAATAAATGAATGAAAAAAAAAAAGAATGAAAAATAATAATAGATAACTGATTTCTATTGGACTGCGCAGGACGCTGCAGCCTCATCAGTAGTGCTGCATGTCTGCATGACCTCTTTCCATAGGCGGTATGGTGTTGCGCTCCCAGCCTGCATCGCTGCTAGGGCATTTCCCCTTTTAGGCGGTTTTCTTGCTCTCTTCCAGGATACGGCGCTGGCCAAGTGCATGCGGCCCTTCCGTAGGCAGCATTCATCATCTCTCCAGTTATGGTGCCTGCCATGTGCATCCCCCCCCCCTCCTAGGCGGGATACTGCACTCTCCCTGGCTGCCGGCTTGTCATGTGCATGACCCCCTTCTTAGGCGGAATACTGCACCTTCACCGGATACGGTGCTGGCCATGTGCACGACCCCCTTCCATAGGCGGAATGCTGCACTCTCTCTGAATTCGCTGCCGGCCATGTGCGTGACCCCCTTCTCTAGGCGGAACGCTGCACTCTTACAGGATCTGTTGCCGATCATGTGCATGACCCTCTTTTTAGGCGGAATACTGCACTCTCACCGGATACGGTACTGGCTATGTGCACGACCACCTTCCATAGGCGGAATGCTGCACTCTCACTGATGTGCTATGATGTACTTATGTACTATGTTATGTACTATGTTACTATGCTGCACTCTCACTGGTTTCGCTGCCGGCCATAGGCATGACCCCCTTTCATAGGCGGTATGCTGCACTCTCATTGGATTCGCTGCCGGCCTTGGATATGCCTCCTTCCCTCAGGCAGCATGCATACATACATCCCTCTGTCTGTGGTTGTTTTCTCGCAGGTACGTTGCTGGCCATGTGCATGTACCCCATACATGGCAGGGTGCTTGCACTCTCGCTGGATCCGCTGTCGGCCATATGCATGACCCCTCTTCCGTGGGCGGTGTACGCACTCTCGCTGGATTCGCTGCCAGCCAGGGGCATGCCTTCCTTCCTCAGGCGACATACACACATTCTCACTGACTGTGTTTGTCTCTCCCCGGTACGTTGCTGGCCATGTGTATGACTCCCATACATGGCGGGGTGCTCGCACTCTCCCTGGATGAGATGCTGGCCATGTGCATTACCCCCCCCCTTTTTCTGGACGACATGCTACACTCTCTCCGGATACATTGCTGGCCATGAGAATGGCCCTCTAACATGGGTGGAACACTTGCACTTCCATTGGATACGGTGCTGGCCTTGTGCGTGACCACCCCTCATTCCATGGGCAGAATTTGGCACGCTCATGAGATTCACGGCTGTCCTTGTATGGCTGTGCTGGACTTGTACATGTCCCCCTTCATTGGCAGAGTAGTTGCACTCTCGCTAAGTTCAGTGTTGGGTGTATTATTGCACACTCACTTAATGCTAGGATAACCCTGTGCATGTTCCCCTTTCACTAGGTGGACCTCCTGCGTTCATGCTGGATTATAGGGTATGTCCTGCTTCTCTGAAGTAAGTACGGCCTTAGGCATCACTCCCTTTTGGGACGGGCCTTTGCACTCTTGCCGACTGCAGTTTGCCTTTCGGGGCGGACTGATTGCGTTCCATCGCATGCTATACTAGGCTTGTGCATAACTCCCTTTCAGGTTGCACTTTGCAATTCCGTACATGCTGTGGCACTCTGTGGCGAGCCCCCTTTTTCGCTGAGTAACCTTTTTGCAGTGAGCGGACGTTCTTGTGCGTTGTTTGGGCCGTGTATGCCTTCTCCTCCTGTAGGTGGGTTGGCCTTCTCACTGCTTACGGGGCTGCTCGTAAGTATGCCTCAACTGCTTCCTGCGGCATACTTTTGTTTTCTTGGGATTCCATGCTTGCCGCAAACCTTGCACTCGTCTCTAAGGAGTTCATTCTGTCCACCTGACCCGGACAGGCTCTATTGCTCTCTGCTGCACCGAGCTGGGTGGTACTCATTCATTTAGTTGGCCTTTCATCCCAGGGAGTGTTCATGGGTCCTAGATGCGTGCCCATTCGTCCTTCCGCGGCATTGCTTCCCTGCGCTAGTGGTCACATGGTCGAGAGTGCTGTTGTCTGCAGCGCCCCTCGAATTCTTCGTTGGCTCTGGCAGAACTGCGGTTCCCTTGCCTGCTGCAATTTCCTCCTCTTCGGATGCAGTGTGGTATGAGTCCTTCCTCTTGGCGCCTCTACGCTTCAGTCTGATCTGCTACCAGGTTCGGGCCGCTCTTCTCGAGAAGGTCACCCAACTTCTCTTGGGTGCTCGATTACCCAGGTCCGGAGGACCTCCGTCTTCAGGGTATTCGCCTTCTGCGATTCGGTGAACCGGGCGTCTCACAGTGTAGCGGGGTTCTGCTTTTGAGCTGTCCTATGGTTTCCCTGTTGCCCACTCCTCCTCCTTTCGGTTGGAGGGTGTTATGCCGACTACCTTATCTCGCCGGCTCTGTTTGGCTCCCGCTCGGTACAGATCTCTCCGATGTGGCTTCTGCCCCGCCAGACTTCAGAGGCTGTTCTTTCACTGTCCTCCCCTCTGGGGAGAGCATGGTTGTTCATGTGGATGGTTCCGGTGTTCCTTTTGGCCTCGTACTGTCTCCCTGGTTCACACTGGCTGTATTAGCTGTGTGCCTATTTACCGCGTCTACCGCGTTCTGTCCTCCCGCTGAGTGCAGATTGTGTGGTCCATTCTAAGACAATGGTCCTGCTGTAGACTTACCTTCTCGGTAACTTGGGGGGACTACCTTTCGGTCCAGATTGTCCTTTGATCTCCCACACCGGGACTGTACAACGTGGCTACATCAGCATGGACTTTAGCCTGTCTTGTTCTGGCATCTGGCGGATCCTTTGGTTCCTTTCCGTCTGTCCTTTTGGTCCCGTATCCACCCGAGTGGGGGAGAACGTTGCTCGAGGGCCGACGGGACCAGTTTTTGTCGACCCTTCTGCCCGTGTTACTGGTCTGCGGCTGATCACATTGGGTTTTCGCCCGCTTGCCAGGCGACTCCAGCGGGTTCGCTACTGTCCGCTCCTGGCTGTGTTTCGTCCAGGATCTGTCGTAAGACTTAGGTTTTTTTTGTCTGGGGTTCTGTGGGAAGCTGTGCATTCCCCACTCTGAATTTCTCTCCCCATGGTTCTGTCTTTTTTTCCAGTCCGGCCTGGGACTGGGACTCCTTTACTTGAGGTGTCAAGTGTCGGCGCTGTTCTTCCTCTTCCAGCGTTCCCCGGCCCTCTAGGCCTGTCAAGACCTTGTTCCCTGTCTTTTGACAGGGCTGTTCTACATCCCGTTTCTTCCTTCCTTCCTTCTGAAGGTGGTGGTTGCCTTTCGCTTCAACACTTCACCGATTTGGACGTTGTCGACGTTCGGCCTCTTGGGTTTCCAGAAGGTCCGTGCATAGGGTTGACTGACTCCAGGGTGGTTTTCCTCCGCTTTGTCAGATTGGCTATTGCTGAGGTTACCGCACCAAGGGCAGGATTCTGCCTTTGGTGTCACCGTTCATTTCACCAGAGCGGTCGGTGCCTCCTGGGCCGGAGGCATTGGGCTTCGGCCATGCATTTGGGCAAGGAGGCCACAGGTCTACCTTGCACGCCTTACCGAGTTCTACAGGGTGCATACTCTGGCTTTGGCAGATGCTGCCTTGGCCCGCCAGGGTCTGCAGGCGGCGGTTCATTGATGCCTTTCGGGTGCTTCACCTTGGAGCTGTGGTCCCTCTCCTTTTGGACTGCTTTTGAACGTCCCAAGGTCTTCTGTGTCCCCCAAGGAAACTGGGCGAGAAAACGAGATTTTTGTATAACTTACCAGTAAAATCTCTTTCTTGCTCTTTCCTTGGGGGACACAGCACCCACCCATTCATTGTTTTCTCTGCACGGTTTCCGAGTTTTTGTTACCCGTTGGGTAGTTGGCTTGTTGGTTCCTTGTTGGACTTTGCCTTTTCTCACTACTTGGACACGCAACTGGCAGTCTCTCTCTCCAGGCTGAGGGTATAGCTGTGGAGGAGGGGCTTAACAGTTTTCACTTAGTGTCACGCCTCCTAGGGAGATGAGCTATACCCAAGGTCTTCTGTGTCCCCCAAGGAAAGAGCGAGAAAGAGATTTTACTGGTAAGTTATACAAAAATCTCGTTTTTGTAATTGGATTAAAAACTGTTTGAAGGACCGTGTCCAGAGAGTTGTGGTCAATGATTCCTATTCAGAATGGTCCCGGATTATAAGTGGTGTACCCCAAGGTTCAGTGTTGGGTCCTCTATTTAATTTATTTATAAATTATATCGAGGATGATATTAGCACTGTTTCTATTTTTGCAGATGACACTAGGCTATGTAGTACTGTACAGTTTATTAAAGATGTCCAAAAATTACAAGTGGACTTAGACACTCTGATTGGGCAAATTAGGTTGAATGTGGATAAATGTAAAGTTCTGCATCTGTGCAGTAATAATCTCCATGAATCATATGTCCTAGGTGATGTAACACTGGGGGAGTCACTTATAGAGAAGGATTTGGGTGTCCTTGTAGATGGTAGAGTAAATAACAGCATACAATGTCAATCAGCTGCTTCTAAGGCCACCAGGATATTGTCATGTATTAAACGAGTCATGGACTCGCGGGGCAGGGATGTAATACTACCACTTTACAAAGCATTGGTGCGGCCTCATCTGGAATATGCAGTTCAGTTCTGGGCACCAGTACATAGAAATGATGCCCTAGAGCTGGAAAAAGTACAAAGGAGAGTGACTGAACTGATAAGGCGCATGAAGGGACTTTAAGAGAATTACATTTATTTAGTCTTGAGAAGAGACGTCTAAGGCAGGGTCATGATTAACCGATACAAATATATAAATGGGCCGCCCAAAAAATATGGCGGAAAGCTGTTCCATGTAAAATCTCCTCAAGAGACTGGGGCACTACCTCTGACTGGAGAAGAAAAAGTTCAGTCTCCAGAGGCGTCAAGGCATCTTCACTGTGAATCTGTGGAAGTCACCTCAGGACGTGGTCACAGCAGGAACATTGGACAGTTTTAGAAATCTGGGTCTTACTCCCCTTTTTCTAAAATTCGCATCCCCTCCTATTCCTTGGTTGAACTTGATGGACTTATGTCTTTTTTTCAATCGTATCAACTATGCTAGTATAATACCTACATGCATGGATCTTCCATTCCTTCATCTTCTGCTTCCTGCTGCCTAGAGGTATGATACTGAAGTCTGTGTAGCATTGGGAGGCAGTATTGCATATAGATCTTCCTCAGTATGTGTAGGCACATGGTGGTCACCCAAGTAGTAAGCGAGATGGTGCTAGACAACCTGAGCTGAAACTCCCTGCAGAATACAGTAAGAGGGGGAACATGATTCTGCGCAGGTATACGTATATGCAGTGAGTGCCACAGAGTTCACCTTTTACCGTGGTTGTGTTTGCTTTTTGAAGGAGCAGCTTTCATCATTATTCTCTTGCTCTCCAGATTGTACAGATCCCGTTCTGCGGTGAGATGGACTGTGAAGACTGGATTAAGAAGACAACAGCCAAGTGAGTGCACTTCTTGAGATGGAATTATTATAGTATCCAATACACTGGTTCGGTCAGCTTCCATGTCTAATAAATATAGCCTGAATGCCAAAAGATGGGAGGGGGGAAATCCAGCACTGTGAGCACATATGAACATGGGACCAACACAGATGCCTTCAGCTGCCAAGCGCACATGTAACAGGTCAGCCAGTGTCCTAGGTACAAAACTGCTGACAGATGCACTTTAAAGGCAATGCTTTTTGAGGGTTGAACATTGACTTAAAGGATCGCTCCCTATAGGTGGCACTAGAGAGCGGGGTGGGCTGTTTTTAATACATTTTCATTGTCCCAAAATCACCCATCATTTGAGAGCAGACGGAAAGGCCTTTTAAATGAAGTATATTGTGTATGTATGATCAGGATGCTCTAGGTTGTCACTCACTCATAAGTCCATTTCTATGTTTATAGGGACCAGGATCTGGAGCCTGGAGCACCATCAATGGGAGCCAAGAGTCTGTGTATACCCTTCAAACCACTTAAGGAGCTGCAGCCCGGAGCAAAGTGCGTTTGTGACAAGAAGCCCGCCAAGTATTACACCCTGTTTGGCCGCAGCTACTAGACAGAGACGGACCGCTGGACCCCTTTATTAAGCTCTTTATTTTTATTAACTAATGTACACCTCAGAAGAGATTTTAGGACCCATCCCGTGTGGGGGGAGGGGCAGTGTATTTTCTGAATACATCCCTAATAATAAAAGCTACAACAAACTCTGTGGGTTGTCTTCATTCTCTGCCCGAAATGCATACAAGATCCCTGAGATCTGGTCTTGGGGAGGGGGGGTTTCTGCATGTTCTTGACACATGGGTGCGGACTCATTCATTTCAATGGGGCCGCAAAAGATGCGGAGAGCACACGGTGGTTCCATTCTGCAGCACCGCAAAAATATACAGCATGTCCTATTCTTGTCTTCAATCGCGAACAAGAATAGGCATTTTTTTAATATGCCGGCCATGTGTGGTCCGCAAAATGCAAAACACTTCCGGTCATGTGAATGTAGCCTCACTGTTCTGCTGCAGAGGGGAGGCTCCTGCTGCTGCCAGTTGTCTTACAGTTAAGACAACTGAGACAATGGGCTATAATATACCAAAAAAATTATTTTTTATAGTGTACAGGTACACTTTAAGCATCATGAGGATGGATGCCTGTGATGCTGACGGGACCAAAGGAAAACCGATATACATTCTGAAGTGGAGAAATAACAAACGAGGGATCTCATGTACAAACCCAGAATCGGTCTTCACTGAGGATCTCAGAACCAGTAGTGGTTGATGAAATGATTTGCAAATCCACTCTATAGACCAGGGGTCAGCAAATT
This sequence comes from Bufo bufo, assembly GCF_905171765.1. Lineage (NCBI taxonomy): Eukaryota > Metazoa > Chordata > Amphibia > Anura > Bufonidae > Bufo > Bufo bufo. The sequence goes on along the minus strand of NC_053392.1, from coordinate 591,893,301 downwards.
CCGGCACTCCAGCTGTAGTAAAACTACAACTCCCAGCATGCACACTTGCTCAGCTTTTCTCAGAACTTCTACAGAGGTGAATGGAGCATTCTGGGAATTGTCACAACAGCTGTAGTGCCGAAGGTTGCTGATCCCTGCTATAGACAAATGACCGCTCCTTAATCTGTCAATCATCTGATAACTAATATCTCTGATATACCTGATATCTATATAATATCTACCTGATATCTCCCTGTCTGATATCTACCTGATATCTCCCGGTCTGATATCTACCTGATATCTCCCTGTCTGATATCTCCCTGTCTGATATCTACCTGATATCTCCCGGTCTGATATCTACCTGATATCTCCCTGTCTGATATCTGTCTGATATCTACCTGATATCTCCCTGTCTGATATCTACCTGATATCTCCCTGTCTGATATCTCCCTGTCTGATATCTCCCTGATATCTCCCTGTCTGATATCTCCCTGTCTGATATCGCCCTGTCTGATATCGCCCTGTCTGATATCGCCCTGTCTGATATCGCCCTGTCTGATATCGCCCTGTCTGATATCTCCCCTGTTTATTCATCCATAAAGAATCAGAGATTTATTATACGTGTTATATTTTGTGAGATGTGTCGTCTCTGCAGCTCTGTTCCTATTCTTGTTTTTTTTTTCATCCTGGTTTCGTGTAGATCTTGCACGCTTCTCTCTTCTTTATAATCCCAGAGGAAATAACCATTTATTTTCCCTAAACTTATATAACGATCATCATGTTATCACACAGCCTGCAGTACTATACAGGGTCATTACCAGCGCAGTCTAATCTTAATCACATCTCAATTACATAACTGCTGAAAAGCGTGTCAGAGAACCGCTGATACCTGCAGATATAGGTAATTTACATTTTTACATATGGTGTCTGATCGGCCCAACCCCGGTCTTCTAATAGGAGAGCTGTGTGACTCAGAAGATGCTTGGACATCAGTACACAGGACGGTAGGAGAAATCCACCACTGCAGCAATCTACTGTGGACAGAGGACCAAGGGTATAGCTCCTGCCGTGAGGTGACCCTGAGCTCATCTGACCTTCCTGCTTTTATATTTTAGATTATTGTTTCTTCTAGGTGTTGGCCCCCATCACTGTTCCTCCCCACCCCCAAGAATGCAAAGTGGAACAGAGTAGCTCAGCTCCTCCGTTATCTCACAGCCAAATTATCACCAGCGGCTCCCCCCGCCAGCATACTGCTACTACAGCGTGCCACTCGCTGAGGGGGTGACCCTGCTGGTGCCAAGGGGTCGCTGAAGCAAAGAGGGTGATGGCAGGATATGTATTCATCATGCTGCCTCCTGATTTTTAGGAAACGTCACTCCTACTTATTTGTCTAGAGCAGTGATGGTGAATCTTTTAGAGACCGAGTGCCCAAACTGCAACCCAAAACCCACTTATTTATTGCAAAGTGCCAACAGGGAAATTTAACCTGAATACTGAAAAATACCAGACAAGTTAAGCTGTGGGGGCGTGGCTTAACACATGCCCCAGTAAAATGGATGCCCCCATTGGCGCCCCCTAGTATTAAAAATGTCCCATTAGTGGCCCCCAGTAATAATAAGGCCCCCAGTAAAGTTAATGCTACCATTAGTGCCCACCTAGTATTACTTTTCCTCTATTAGTGGCCCCCAGTATTAACCCCTTAAGGACCGGGCTCATTTTCACCTTAAGGACCAGGCCATTTTTTGCAAATCTGACCAGTGTCACTTTAAGTGCTGATAACTTTAAAACGCTTTGACTTATCCAGGCCATTCTGAGAATGTTTTTTCGTCACAAATTGTACTTCATGACAATGGTAAAATGAAGTAAAAAAAATTCATTTTTATTTATAAAAAAAATACCAAATTTACCAAAAATTTGTAAATAATTGCAGATTTCCAAGTTTCAATTTCTCTACTTCTAGAGATACATAGTAATACCTCTAAAAATAGTTATTACTTTACATTCCCCATATGTCTACTTCATGTTTGGATAATTTTGGGAATGATATTTTATTTTTTAGGGATGTTACATGGCTTAGAAGTTTAGAAGCAAATCTTGAAATTTTTCTGAAATTTTCAAAAACCCAATTTTTAGGGACCAGTTCAGGTCTGAAGTCCCTTTGCGAGGCTTACATAATAGAAACCACCCAAAAATGACCCCATTCTATAAACTACACCCCTTAAGGTATTCAAAACTGATTTTACAAATTTGTTAACCCTTTAGGTGTTCCAAAAGAATTAATGGAAAATAGAGATACAATTTCAAATTTTCACTTTTTTGGCAGATTTTCCATTTTAATAATTTTTTTCCGGTTACAAAGCAAGGGTTAACAGCCAAACCAAACTCAATATTTATGGCCCTGATTCTGTAGTTTACAGAAACACCCCATATGTGGTCGAAAACCGCTGTACGGGCACACGGCAGGGTGCAGAAGGAAAGGAATGCCATACGGTTTTTGGAAGGCAGGTTTTGCTGGACTGTTTTTTTGGACACCCATGTCCCATTTGAAGCCCCCCTGATGCAACCCTAGAGTAGAAACTCCATAAAAGTGACCCCATCTAAGAAACTACACCCCTCAAGGTATTCAAAACTGATTTTACAAACGTTGTTAACCCTTTAGGTGTTCCAGCACTGCTCTGGGATTTCTGGATTAAGTCTATGCAGGAATTCTGGCGTTTTGTACCAACGCGTAAGCAGTTTGTACAAATTCTCTTGAATTTTGATACATCGGTTGAAGCCATGAGAGTGAGATAAGATAAAGGCTTTTTCTGGCTCTGATGGATTGAGAGCTCTTTTTCCCAGGCAGACATAAAGTGCAGTGCTGGAGGAGCAGAAGAGAGCAACTCCCTGTAAAGTGTCGAGAGTTTTTTTTTTCGGGATGTTGGACACACAAAGCTTTTTTTCCAACCAAGTAGGTGTGTCAGAAATGGGGGGGGGGGGGGGGGCAAGTTAAGCATGTTGACATCTCTGTTAAATGCCAGGGTAGAGAGGAAGGAGAGGGCTTTGACTCTATGTAGAGTGTGGATCTTGTCCCATGCCAAGTCCCCAGATGGAGATGTAATGTCTTGTAGGGTAAGGTCAGATAGCAGGTGCCAAACTCCAGTAGGCCTAAGAATATCAGGATGGATGTAATTCTGTGGGAGGTGAGTGCTCGGGAACCTTAGATCTCGGGATTTAATTCATATAGTTTGGCCCCTTCTACTAACATGCCTTTCCAGATGGGTGAAGGATACGAGTTGTTAGGGGAACATGTGCGGATTCCCCACAGGATAAGTCCCTCCTTGTAGGTGATCATGGTACGCTCTAATTGTACGCATAGATTCGGGGGCTGACGCGAGAGAAGCATCTACTTAAGAGCGAAGCTATGTAGTAAGTGCGAACATCTGGCAAACCAAAGCCCCCAAATCTTTTTTTCTCTTGTCAATGTGGAAAAAGCTATCCTAGGGGATTTACCCGCCAAGAGGGAGAACATACGGTGTATCTCTACGAAGAAAGAATGGGGTAGCCAAATCGGTAATGTTTGTAGTAAATACAGGAGTTTGGGGACTATAAAGGCCTTGAGGTAGTTCTTCCTACCTATCCACGAGATAAAAGGGAGTTTAAGGGACTGCAGGTCTGTTCTAATATCTTTGAGTAGGGCGGCATAGTTGAGACCAAATAAGTCAAATAGTGAATGGAGCCGTGGGAATGAAATCATAGGGTTAGTGGTCATAATGAGCAGATCATCCGCAAATGCTGCGGTGAGATGGGTATAAGAAGCTATTTTGATGCCTTCGCTATCTGGGTCTTGTCTGATCTTACATAGTAGGGTCTCCCTAACGATGACAAAGAGGGACGGGGAGAGTGGACAACCTTGCCTCGTGCCATTAGATATGGCAAAGGCGGGTGATAAAGTGCCGTTGACCTTGACTCTGGCAGAGGGGGACGAGTACAAGGAAAAAATAGCCAAGATAAACTGGTCAGGGAAGCCAAATTTCGACAGAGCCGCAGACATATAATGCCAGCTGACTGTCGAAGGCCTTCTCCGCATCAGTGCTGAGCAAAGCTAGCGGAGTAGATGTGCTCCGTGCCCAATTCATAAGATGACAAAGGCGGACGGTATTTTCGTTCCCCTGTCTGCCAGAGACAAACCCAACTTGCTCCCTATGAATGATATCAGGAAGAATCCGCTGGATCCGCTGAGCTAGGATCTTAGCCCACCATTTTACATCCGTATTTAATAGGGATATTGGGTGGTAGCTGCCACAATTTGGGGCGTCTTTGTTCTCTTTATGAATGATAGTAATATGGGCCGAGAGCGATTGGGGAGGGAGTTGGCCTCCACTAAGAAGGTGGTTACACAAGGAGCGGAAGTGGGGGACTAGAATATCTTGAAAAATTTTGTAATAGGTGATGGAGAAGCCATCGGGTCCAGGGCTCTTCCCCGAGGGGATAGAGACAAGTACCTTCAGAATCCGTGATTGGAGCTACCAGATGAGCAGCTTGAGCCGGGGTGATATTAGGGAGTTGTAGGGAGGAGAGAAATTTTTCCGTAGCTTCCGGGAGGGTGTTAGTTGACTGACCTGATGGGGGTGGGAGGTTATAAAGCTCAGTATAGAAGGCACTGAAAGCCTTCACTATGTCGGGGGTAGACTTAAGGTGGGCACCTTTAGCATCCTTAATAGCAGGGATAAAGGAGTCCAAGTATTGTTTTTTGACTAGTGCCGCCATAAGTTTATTTCCTTTGTCGCCATGTGCGTTGGATTTAAATTTAGAGCGGAGGAGAAGTTTGGCCGAGGTCACGTTAAGTAGATTCTTAAGTTTCGCTCTTGCATAAATAAGTTCAGTAGCGCAACTAAGCACTTGTGATTGTTTGTGAACAAGTTCGAGCGACACAATATCGGACAAGAGGGTGGCAATAGCTTGGGAGCTTTTCTTTTTTAATGTTGGAACCCAGGGCGATAAGTTCCCCATGAATTACCGCCTTATGAGTTTCCCAATTGATGAAGGGTGACAGTGGGGCATGTCCGGAATTGTTCCGCTGGAAGAACTCGGTCAGGGAGGAGGCTAGCTCCTGGGAGTTGGTCTGATCTGAAATAAGAGTGTCATTAAGGCGCCAATTCCATTCTCTTTTCGGAAGGGTAGTTAAGGACATATGTAAGAAAATCTGGGCGTGGTCCGACAAAGTGATATTACCTATCTTAGCGTGTAGGAGCAGCTGAGCATGGTCTGAGGAAAGGAAAAAAGGATCCAATCTATGGTAGGAGGACTTGGCATGGGAAAAGAATGTATAGTCCCTACCTGATGGGTTTAGAGTGCGCCACGTGTCGAAGACACCTAATTTTCTCAAGGCAAGTTTCAGGCGCCTCAAACGTTTATGCGTGATGGCCGATTTCCCAGAAGAGGAGTCAAGACTAGGGTCTAGGGGCACATTGACATCGCCTCCTAAGAAAATGACGATACCATCTTTAAAGAGGACCTTTCACCTATTCTTACCCTATGAACTAAGTATACAGCCATGTGGAGCGGCGCCCGGGGATCTCACTGCACTTACTATTATCCCCAGGCGCCGCTCCGTTCTGCCGCTATGCCCTCCGGTATCTCCGTTCCCTAAGTTATAGTAGGCGGAGATACCAGTCCCTAAGTTATGGTAGGCGGAGTCTGCCCTAGCGCTGGCCAATCGCAGCGCAGAGCTCACAGCCTGTGAGGTTATTTTCTCCCAGGCTGTGAGCTCTGCAATGCGATTGGCCAGCGCTAGGGCAGACTCCGCCTACCATAACTTAGGGAACGGAGATACCGGAGGGCATAGCAGGAGAACGGAGCGGCGCCTGGGGATAATAGTAAGTGCAGAGAGATCCCCGGGCGCCGCTCCACATGTATGTATACTTAGTTCATAGAGTAAGAATAGGTGAAAGGTCCTCTTTAAAGCGAACCTGTCACCATGATTTTGCGCATAGAGCTGGGGACATGGGCTGCTAGATGGCCGCTAGCACATCTGCAGTACCCAGGTCCCATAGCTCTCCGCGCTTTTATTGTGTTAAAAAACAGTTTTGAGTGATATGCAAATTACGTGATATGAGTCCTGTAGCCGGAGATGAGTCAAGCGTCAAGGAGCCCAGCACCGCCCCGCGTCCTCCGATTCTCCTCCTTGCCGGCTGACGTCACAGAGCTGGAGCGCCGAAATCTCGCGATGCGCGAGCTAGCGCATGCGCAGTGTCGGCATCATGTTCATTCCCTGTGCTGGCATCAGCACAGGGAACGAACTACGCATGCGCTAGCTCGCGCATCGCGAGATTTCGGCGCTCCAGCTCTGTGACGTCAGCCGGCAAGGAGGAGAATCGGAGGACGCGGGGCGGTGCTGGGCTCCTTGACGCTTGACTCATCTCCGGCTACAGGACTCATATCACGTAATTTGCATATCACTCAAAACTGTTTTTTAACACAATAAAAGCGCAGAGAGCTGTGGGACCTGGGTACTGCAGATGTGCTAGCGGCCATCTAGCAGCCCATGTCCCCAGCTCTATGCGCAAAATCATGGTGACAGGTTCGCTTTCAAAGAGGATAGGGAGGATAGGGTCTGAATCAGCCATGGGATCCGGTCTCTGTTCTGTGCGTACACATTAGCTAGTGTAACCGGCGTGTCTGCAATGGTGCTTTTCACAAACAAGTACCGACCCTCAGGGTCTAAAGAGTAGTAGTTATATTCTTGTACATAGGAGCAGTATTATAGTAGTTATATTCTTGTACATAGGAGGCATTATTATAGTAGTTATATTCTTGTACACAGGAGCAGTATTATAGTAGTTATATTCTTGTACATAGGAGCAGTATTATAGTAGTTATATTCCTGTACATAGGCAGTATTATAGTCATTATATTCATGTAAATAGGCGCAGTATTATAGTAGTTATATTCTTGTACATAGGAGGCAGTATTATAGTAGTTATATTCTTGTACATAGGAGGCAGTATTATAGTAGTAATATTCCTGTACATGGGAGACAGTATTATAGTAGTTATATTCTTCTACATAACAGGCAGTATTATAGTAGTTATACTCTTATACATAGAAGAAAGTATTATAGTAGGCATATTCTTGTCCATAGGGCATTATTATAACATGGAGAGGAGGTTTAGAAAATTTAATTGGCTCTGAAATAAAATAAAAGTGGCCTCATTGTGTAAGCATGTCTAAACTGACAGGAGGCCGGTCCAGGTAAGCAGGTCCAGCAGTACAACAGTGCAGCCCAAAATACCTCCTCAGAAGTTGCCACATTGCATCCTCTTCCACTTTTTTTTTTTTATAATGAGATCATCACTAAACAAGCCCTACGCTCAGCATGCTTCCTGGTCTTTTGGCAACACATACGTCTTACATCCAGGTATGTATTCTCTGATGTAGATGTTCTCTTTCCTCATCTTTTCCATTTAATTCAGACCACCATGATGACTTCTTTCAGCCACGTCTCAACAGAGTTTGCCACACAGACAGTTTAGATTCCTCATTTTTCCATCGTCCTCCCCATTTCTCAGCACAAACTCTGTCCTGGTGCCCCAACCGTGTCATGTTGCTGCCACCTCCAATACTGTGCCCTCTGTACTCCCCAACACCTTTGAATACTATACTGCAGAATTCATAATGTCCCCTATAGTACCCCTATAATAATGCCTCCAGCAAAATGAATGTCCCCTATAGTTCCCCTAGTAATAATAATGCTCCCAATTGTGCACCAGTATTAAAAATCACCTGTTTTAAAAATGCCCTCATTGTGCCTTTTATGCTCCTCAATTAAAAAAAAAAAATCTTAAATCTCACTTGCGTTTCTTTCCACTGGCCAGGAGCTGGCCGTCATGATGCCATCATCGTGCTGCCTGAGATCCAGAGCAGGTGGTCCGGATAATGTAATCGGTGGCCTACAATGGTGAACGGCAGCGTAAGAAGCCTTTAGCTCCCATACCCGCCTCTGTATTCAACAGTGATACAATAGTTCTCAGGAGGGCACCTGTGACCACCAGGCCGGGTACGTAAGTACCTGAAGCTCCAAGCGTTAAGGTCCACAGCCCAGACATCAATCCAAATGCAGAATCTGTGGCTGAAGGCTGCTGGACACCGACACAATAGCTAACAGGATGGGCATAAATCTAAAGGTCTAGATAGATACAGAGGAGCATGTATGGCCTATAAGTCTCCTCACGCTGATTAAGGCGCTCTCTCCCTAAGATAGTAGACGAGATAGTAGAAAAGAGATAGTACCCCCCTAACCCTGACAGGCCTCTCACCCAGCAAGCCAGTATTCTCTGCTCTGCACTGATGAGGGGCAATCACCCCAAAACAGCTGTCTGAAGATGAGATGCTGGCTTATTTAATATCCAAGTCATGTCTCAAGGCTTAGTTAAAGAGCTGAACATTGATTTATAGGATAGCTACCTTACATCTGGTGGCATTAGAGGCAGAGCTTGTTAAGAGCTTATTTGCATTTCTTCCCTCCCAGAATTCCAGAGGAGCATGTATGGCCTATAAGTCTCCTCACACTGATTAAGGTTCTCTCTCCCTAAGGAGAGTTAGTTCCCCCCTTGCTCGGACACAGGCCTCCTACCCAGTACTCTCTGTTTTGCACTGATGAGGGGCACACACCCCGAAACAGCTGTCTGCAGATAAGGTGCTGGCTTATTAAATATCCAAGTCATGTCTCAAGGCTTAGTTAAAGAGCTGAATATTGACTTATAGGATAGCTGCCTTACATCTGGTGGCATTAGAGGTGGAGCTTGTTAAGGGCTCATTTGCATCCCTTTGCTCCCAGACTCCATCTTGTCATGTATATGAGTTTCTAAACTGATGAAGAACGTTCTAGGAGATCAGGATGTAGGGGGTAATACGGTGCAGTATTAGAGTACTTTCACTCTTGCGGCAGAGGATTCCCGGCAGGCAGTTCCGTCGCCGGAACTGCCCGCCGGATCAGGCAATCCGGGCGCAAACTGATGGCATTTGTGAGACGGATCCGGATGCGGATCTGTCTGACAAATGCATTGAAATACCGGATCCATCTCTCCGGTGTCATCCGGAAAAAACGGATCCGGTATTAATTTTTTTTGCATTTTTAAAGGGCTGCGCATGCGCAGACCGAAAAGCCGGTTCAGTTTTGCCGGACTACTTAATGCCGGATCCGGCACTAATACACATCAATGTAAATTTATGCCGTATCCGGCATTCCGGCAAGTGTTCAGTATTTTGGGCCGGAGATAAAAACGTAAAAGGGACTGAACTGATGCATCCTGAACGGAATGCGCTCCAGAATCCGGTATTGAGCTCCTGTGACGGAACTCAATACCGGAAAACAAAAACGCTAGTGTGAAAGTACCCTTAGGCTCTGCAGTATAACCAGGGGCAATTCATGCTGGCAGAATGTGCCTGGTCTGTGACCTTGGCATCTTCTACTAGAAATGAGTTGCATTAATGTCCTTTGTACCCGTTTTGGCTAAGTTTCCTTTTGGATGATGCTTTGATGTGTTTTGGTCACTAACCTAATGGAACCTAATGTTTTGCATTTAGTCTGGTTCATTATCAGTACACATGGTAGTAGAGCGCACGAGGTTAAATAACTATGAAAACCTGCAGAACCCTATATGTATTTCCATTCACCCACATTTCTGCTAATAATTGCATTTTTTTTATTTATCACTAAATTGCTGTTTTATATGATGATTATGATGTTTTACCATGCTGTCCTATTTCATAAAGCTAAAGATAGCTTTATGAATCAATGTTGTTTCAAAACAAGAATATACTTAAAGCAATAGAACAAAGGACTGTGGGACTTTGAAAGTCACAGACACTATAAAGTTCCCCCCCATCATCATGTGCCAGTATAAAGTCCCCCCCATCATCATGTGCCAGTTTTGTAATAAGCCCCCCCAATGTGCCAGTAACACTATTGTAAAAAAAAACAAAAAAAAAACACTTATACTTACCTAAGTGTCAGCGATGCGATGCAGCCTCTTCCTGTGTCCCACGCTGTAATGTAAGGCTCAGGCGGCACGATGACGTCATTGCGCCGGCCTCTGATAGGCTGCCGGCCTAGTGCCTGCAGCCAGGGGCGTACATAAAAATCACTGGGCCCCATAGCAGGAATCTAAATTGGGCCCCCATTCCCCTTTTATAGCCCCTCCCTTTGTTCCATGAACTATTCTTGCTGCTGCGTTTTATAATTTATGCCATCAGGGCCGGAATGGGATTACAAAACAGCCCTGGCACACAAAAGAGGTATAATAGATGCAGATGTATATTATATACAGCAGTGTACAGTTATGTGAGGTACGCGGTATAATAGATGCAGTGTGTACAGGTATATAGTATATTCCCTAGTGTTCTGATATGTGAGGTACAGGGTATAATAGATGCAGTGTGTACAGGTATATAGTATATACAGCAGTGTACTGATATGTGAGGTACGGGGTATAATATATGCAGTGTATACAGTATATACAGTAGTGTAATATGTGAGGTACGAGGTATAATAGATGCAGTGTGTACAGGTATATAGTAAATACAGCAGTGTATTGACACCTCGTACCTCACATATCAGTACACTGCTGTATATACTATATATCTGTACACACTGCATCTATTATACCTCGTACCTCACATATATAGTATATACAGAAGTGTACTGATATCTGTACACACAGCATCTATTATACCTCATACCTCACATATCAGTGCACTGCAGTATATACTATATATCTGTACATATTGCATGTATAATACTGTGTAATATATGCAGTGTGTGTGCATGTATGTGTGTGTATATATATATATATATATATATATATATATATACAGAGCAGTGTATTGATGTGACACATAGAAGGTATAATACTGTAGATGCAGTGTTTATAGAAATATGTGGTCAGTTATGCATTATAGTCACTGTGAGGTACATGAGGTAGTGGTAACTGTCTGAAGTAGTATACATGAGTGAGCAATGAGTAAAAACAGGGCATGGAGGGGGGGGGGGGGGTAAATGATGAAAAGTGGAGGACCTCCTCTTACCTCTCCATTCCAGTCTGTATGGATCAATACAGAGCTGCTTGTGAACTTTTAATACTTGCTGTTAGGGGTTGAAGGACCTGTGATGATGTCATCACAGGTCCTGGCAGATGTACCTTTGAAACCTAGGAACTACACCATTTTTGGTGCAGTTCCTTTGCTAGATTCTGCAGGACCTGTGATGTTGAAGATGATGTCATCACAGGTCCTGGCAGATGCACTGTTCTAACCTGGGAACTACACTTTACACTGTGCAGTTCCCTTACAGGACCTGTGATGACATCATCAAAGGTCCTTTAGCTTTAGAAAGGTAAACAGGAGTAATTAGGGGGCGGGGCCTCTCCTCCACTTCGGTGCCTGCCTGCAGCCTATCAGAGGAAAGGGAAGGGACACGCCTCTCCCTCCCCTGCACCTCCGCTGGCACAGACAGTTTACAATGGAGATGAGCGCAATGGAAGCGCTCATCTCCCTGTGCCCGGCGGCGGCTGCTCACTTGGGGGGGGGGGTCATTTTAGTTGGGGGGGCACATGGGGGGGCACAGCATGATGTAGGGGGGGCCGTGGCCCCCTCTGGCCCCCCCCTGGCGACGCCACTGCTGCTGGCACTTCACCTGCGCCCCCCTCCTGTCCGCAAATGGTAGCGCCCAGGGCACCCGCTCCTTCGGCCCCTGCCTTGTACCGGCCCTGGATAGATAGATAGATAGGAGATAAAATGAGGTACATTATTACTATTGGGTGCACTGTTACCACATAGTGCACTCTGGAAGAGAATTATTACTATTGGTGGGACTTTTGGGAGGACTGTTACATTGGGAGGCACCCTGGCACAGTATCCGCTTAGCACATTATTTTTGGAGGACGCTATGTTCACGACACCATAAGTTTCATGGACTCTATTTGTCAGGGCACAGTTATTTTTAAGGGTTGTTTTCCAATAATTATTGAAGATGGCTCTATCTTTGTGGATAATCTGTATCTGCAGTATAGTATTGGGGAGCAGGGCAGGCACAGTATTGGGGGTGGCAGGATGGGGTGTTCAGAAGGTGGGGAGGAGGATAGAAAAGTAGGAAACTAAGATGTCTCTTTGTCAAGCTCTGCAGAGACGAGACATAGCTGAAAGAAATCATCATGGCGGTCTGGTCTGAATCGAGAAGATACAGAAAGGGAACATCTCCATCAGAGGACACATTACTGGAATATGGGGCTGTATTATGTTTTGTAGCGCTGTATGGTATGTAATGTTTTCCAAGTATATCTTTAACAGTAGGGCTGGAGGGAAGGGGTTAGGTTAAGAAATTGGCAGGGATCAGGAGGGGGCAATTTAGTTTTCTCCTCAGGCAGCAGAAAGGCTGGGTGCACCTCTGCACACAGGAGAGCCGACAGATCCTCTATACTACACCACACAGGAGAGCTGACAGATCCTGTATACTACACCACACAGGAGAGCTGACAGATCCTGTATACTACACCACACAGGAGAGCCGACAGATCCTGTATACTACACCACACAGGAGAGCTGACAGATCATGTATACTACACCACACAGGAGAGCTGACAGATCCTCTATACTACACCACACAGGAGAGCCGATAGATCCTCTATACCACACCGCACAGGAGAGCCGACAGATCCTCTATACTACACCACACAGGAGAGCTGTCAGATCCTCTATACTACACCGCACAGGAGAGCTGACAGATCCTCTATACTACACCACAGAGCCAACAGATCCTCTATACTACACCACACAGGAGAGCCAACAGATCCTCTATACTACACCACACAGGAGAGCCGACAGATCCTCTATACTACACCACACAGGAGAGCCGACAGATCCTCTATACTACACCACACAGGAGAGCCGACAGATCCTCTATACTACACCACAGGAGAGCTGACAGATCCTCTATACTACACCACACAGAAGAGCCGACAGATCCTCTATACTACACCGCAGGAGAGCCGACAGATCCTGTATACTACACCACAGGAGAGCTGACAGATCCTCTATACTACACCACAGGAGAGCTGACAGATCCTCTATACTACACCACAGGAGAGCTGACAGATCCTCTATACTACACCGCACAGGAGAGCTGACAGATCCTCTATACTACACCACACAGGAGAGCCGACAGATCCTGTATACTACACCACAGGAGAGCTGACAGATCCTCTATACTACACCATACAGGAGAGCTGACAGATCCTCTATACTACACCACAGGAGAGCTGACAGATCCTCTATACTACACCACACAGGAGAGCTGACAGATCCTCTATACTACACCACAGGAGAGCTGACAGATCCTCTATACTACACCACACAGGAGAGCTGACAGATCCTCTATACTACACCACACAGGAGAGCTGACAGATCCTGTATACTACACCACAGGAGAGCCGACAGATCCTCTATACTACACCACAGGAGAGCCGACAGATCCTGTATACTACACCACAGGAGAGCCGACAGATCCTCTATACTACACCACAGGAGAGCCGACAGATCCTGTATACTACACCACAGGAGAGCTGACAGATCCTCTATACTACACCGCACAGGAGAGCCGACAGATCCTCTATACTACACCACACAGGAGAGCTGACAGATCCTCTATACTACACCGCACAGGAGAGCTGACAGATCCTCTATACTACACCGCACAGGAGAGCCGACAGATCCTCTATACTACACCACAGGAGAGCCGACATTTCCTGTATACTACACCACACAGGAGAGCTGACAGATCCTCTATACTACACCGCCCAGGAGAGCTGACAGATCCTGTATACTACACCACACAGCAGAGCCGACAGATCCTGTATACTACACCACACAGGATAGCCGACAGATCCTGTATACTACACCACAGAGCCGACAGATCTTCTATACTTCACCGCACAGGAGAGCCGACAGATCCTCTATACTACACCACACAGGAGAGCTGACAGATCCTCTATACTACACCACACAGCAGAGCCGACAGATCCTGTATACTTCACCACACAGGAGAGCTGACAGATCCTCTATACTTCACCGCACAGGAGAGCCGACAGATCCTGTATACTACACCGCAGAGCCGACAGATCCTCTATACTACACCACACAGGACAGCCGACAGATCCTCTATACTACACTGCACAGTACAGCCAACAGATCCTCTATAATTCACCGCACAGGAGAGCCGACAGATCCTCTATATTACACCACACAGGAATGTAGCTGGCCAGCTAAGACCTGTCCTAGGTTGCTAATATAGCTTATATGTTTATACAGCTAGACCTTCCAATAACCCTAATACAGTTCCTATGTTTGTGTGTTAAAGACAAAAGCAGAGTTATTTACAGTGACTTCATGTTGAATGTCATATAACTGTTATATATTGTGTTCACAGAAGCAGAAAAGATAATATGCCTTTAAGATTCATTATATAATGTAAGGTAAGCTCAATGACACAGCAGAAACAACAGAAAGCATAGAGTAAGGCTCCATTCACACGTCCACAATTTCATTCCGCATTCTGCGGAACGGAATTGCGGACCCATTCATTTCTATGAGGCCGCACGATATGCGGCCCGGCTCCGAAAATGCGGACCCGCACTTCCAGGTACGCATTTCTGTTCCCGAAAAAAATAGAACATGCCCTAATCTTGTCTGCATTTACGGACAAGAATAAGCATATTCTATTAGTGCCGGCGATGTGCGGTCCGTGTTTTGCGGATCCGCAAAACACACACGGATGTGTGAATGGACCCTTAAACTGTTGTTGCTGGGCAGGAGTCTTGAACAATCACAGCCAGCCTCACACACAGCAGGAGTTTTGACCAATCACAGCCAGCCTCACACACAGCCTATGTGGGAAATTCCCCTAGCAGGAGTTGCTGGAATCATTATTCACCAGAGAAAGAAGCTGAACAGACATTCACTCCACTAAGAGCTGTGTTTTATGAAAGCAGAGAGGCCAAAATAGGTATTTAAAATGCTTATATAATGTTCCTACTGTTAATATAGTGAGTATAACTGTATACTGAACCAGTTATAT
Organism: Bufo bufo; assembly: GCF_905171765.1. Lineage (NCBI taxonomy): Eukaryota > Metazoa > Chordata > Amphibia > Anura > Bufonidae > Bufo > Bufo bufo. The sequence continues at coordinate 591,878,213 of NC_053392.1, read as the reverse complement.
GTGTGTTTACTTACAGTTCCACCAATTGCAAACTACAAATACCATACAAACGAACTACTGAGCCATACAATCATACAATCCAAACAAATTGCATACAAATGCGAACTGCTCATACCAGATCAATAAGCAATTATATAGATAGAGCAAACTGCAAATCAAGTAGAGCAAGTGAACTTTTGCTTAACCTGAGATATACCTCTCAGAGAGATCATAAAGTGCTTAAATAACTTAAAGTGAGAGTACAGATACTCAAGAGAGAAATATATCCACCATTTTATGTTGAATGACAAGATTGAACAGTTGAACCACCATCTTATGAATACCGCCATTTTGTAATATCTTTTCAACACGTGTTTTGTACATGGACTATCTGCTGCGGAGGCGGCAGTGTTATATATGAAGAAAAGTTGAAGTTAATAAATATAGTTGTGATGGCACACTCTCATCTGGTATATATTGGAATAGGTTATTAGGTTTAAAAACGTATTTATTTATATTCTTGGTATAAAAACTATTTGATAGACTGGTTGAATGGTTTTGTATTTGATATCAACGTGTTATGTACAGGCTGAATGCATATACTACTAAAACTGGGTACATACACCCTGTACAGAATTATTAGGCAAATGAGTATTTTGACCACATCATCCTCTTTATGCATGTTGTCTTACTCCAAGCTGTATAGGCTCGAAAGCCTACTACCAATTAAGCATATTAGGTGATGTGCATCTCTGTAATGAGAAGGGGTGTGGTCTAATGACATCAACACCCTATATCAGGTGTGCATAATTATTAGGCAACTTCCTTTCCTTTGGTAAAATGGGTCAAAAGAAGGACTTGACAGGCTCAGAAAAGTCAAAAATAGTGAGATATCTTGCAGAGGGATGCAGCACTCTTAAAATTGCAAAGCTTCTGAAGCGTGATCATCGAACAATCAAGCGTTTCATTCAAAATAGTCAACAGGGTCGCAAGAAGCGTGTGGAAAAACCAAGGCGCAAAATAACTGCCCATAAACTGAGAAAAGTCAAGCGTGCAGCTGCCAAGATGCCACTTGCCACCAGTTTGGCCATATTTCAGAGCTGCAACATCACTGGAGTGCCCAAAAGCACAAGGTGTGCAATACTCAGAGACATGGCCAAGGTAAGAAAGGCTGAAAGACGACCACCACTGAACAAGACACACAAGCTGAAACGTCAAGACTGGGCCAAGAAATATCTCAAGACTGATTTTTCTAAGGTTTTATGGACTGATGAAATGAGAGTGAGTCTTGATGGGCCAGATGGATGGGCCCGTGGCTGGATTGGTAAAGGGCAGAGAGCTCCAGTCCGACTCAGACGCCAGCAAGGTGGAGGTGGAGTACTGGTTTGGGCTGGTATCATCAAAGATGAGCTTGTGGGGCCTTTTCGGGTTGAGGATGGAGTCAAGCTCAACTCCCAGTCCTACTGCCAGTTTCTGGAAGACACCTTCTTCAAGCAGTGGTACAGGAAGAAGTCTGCATCCTTCAAGAAAAGCATGATTTTCATGCAGGACAATGCTCCATCACACGCGTCCAAGTACTCCACAGCGTGGCTGGCAAGAAAGGGTATAAAAGAAGAAAATCTAATGACATGGCCTCCTTGTTCACCTGATCTGAACCCCATTGAGAACCTGTGGTCCATCATCAAATGTGAGATTTACAAGGAGGGAAAACAGTACACCTCTCTGAACAGTGTCTGGGAGGCTGTGGTTGCTGCTGCACGCAATGTTGATGGTGAACAGATCAAAACACTGACAGAATCCATGGATGGCAGGCTTTTGAGTGTCCTTGCAAAGAAAAGTGGCTATATTGGTCACTGATTTGTTTTTGTTTTGTTTTTGAATGTCAGAAATGTATATTTGTGAATGTTGAGATGTTATATTGGTTTCACTGGTAAAAATAAATAATTGAAATGGGTATATATTTGTTTTTTGTTAAGTTACCTAATAATTATGCACAGTAATAGTCACCTGCACACACAGATATCCCCCTAAAATAGCTAAAACTAAAAACAAACTAAAAACTACTTCCAAAAATATTCAGCTTTGATATTAATGAGTTTTTTGGGTTCATTGAGAACATGGTTGTTGTTCAATAATAAAATTAATCCTCAAAAATACAACTTGCCTAATAATTCTGCACTCCCTGTATAGTGTTAAATACAATGGCTGAGTACACAAGAATAGAGAGGAGACTGTCATGTATATCCGGTTTGAGGTGCTGTATATCCTGGATATAGTAGGTAGGTAGCTTGGTGTAGATTACAAGAACTGAACGGCTGTATGCAAGCTGAATACACTAAAGTGCTATATATAAGCTGAATGCACGGAAGTGCTAGATGTAGGCTGGGTACAATAAATGCTGTGTGTCAGCTGAATATAAAAGTGCTATGTGCAAGCTGGATACACTAAAGTGCTACAAGTAAGCTGGATATAATCAGTGCTGTATGCAAGTTGGATGAATAAAGTATTCAGTGATAGCTGAATACATACAATTGAGTAAAGCTGAATACAAAGATAAAACAATATTATCTAGATGTACAAGATTGTAAATACATTGATGTGCACAAAAGTATTTAAAATAAAAATAAATAAATAGGTATAGTGCACATAAAAATTCAGTGCACTGAAATATTGTCCAGGACAAAAATTTAAAATATCATATGGATGTATATGAATCAAAAATGTCACTTGGGGGACTTCCGGTTCCGGCGCCAGCATGGTGAGACGCAGCTAACCTCGGCTCCGTGCAGTCAAACCCTCAAGAAGCTAAATTCCCCCTACATACCGGACAAAGTTCGGGATAATCGGCATCGCTAGTACAGCGGGAGTGTATGGATCGCTACATCCTAAATATGGGGGCGAAAAGCAAATCTAAAGGTATAAAAAAAACTTTGAAAACCGCAGCGCGGGAATGTGGAGGGGAGGAGGAAGACGCGCCCATGCCTGTACAGCTCAGAGCCAGATGAGGTGGATCTCAAAGGAGATGAAGCAGGCATTGATTATGTAAAGCTGGCGATAGAAGTGGCTAACAGAATACTACCTGACCTGCAGGAATCTCTTGCTAGCACAGTGGGGCACACACTTCAATCCCTACAAGCAACCGTAGCGGAGCACGGGTCGAGGCTAGATAATGCAGAGACTCGCATACAAATCTTAGAGGAATCTTGCTCCGACCTACGCACGCTGCTGGAGAAGGCAGAAATAGAAACGGCGTCCATTAAAATGAAAGTGGACGATCTGGAAAATCGCTCACGGAGGAGCAACCTCTGCATTGTGGGGTTAAAAGAGACTATACCAGCCCAAGATTTGATTGCAATATGTGAGCAAGAGATACCACTGGCACTGGGTCTTGAAAATCCATGCAAGGTGGAAAGAGCACATCGTATAGGCCCAGATTTGAGACCAGGTACCGATCGCAATTTAAAAGCTGTTTCAAATATACAGCAAAGACCGAGACCAGTCATAGTGAAGTATCTCGACTTTACGGATAAGACTGCCATACTGCGACAATACAAACGGCAGGGGTCTACACTTGAAGTATGCGGCCTGAAAGTGCTGATATTTGGGGAATACTCCATGGAAGTGCAAAAAAAAAAGAAGAGAATTCTCGGGCATTTGTTCTGAGCTTTATGAGAGACATACTAGATTTGCACTCTTATACCCAGCACTCCTCAAGATATTCCATTCAGATGGCTCATCGTCTACTTATACTTCAGCAGAAGAAGCAAGAAATCAACTGGGCCTACAGCACCTACCGCTAAGGCCTCCAGGTAGATATCGACCATCAGAGAAGACAGCCAAGTCCACGGAGACTGGAGAAGAAGCAACTGCGTCACGCATGGACATAAGCGGGGAACCGCGAAAATGGCCTGAGCGCTGAAGGCGGTAATTGTACAAGAAGAGGCTATGTTCAAAATGTTATGATAGAACATTTAGTTCAATGATTGATTGATCACATAAGATTATTAAGTGTTCAGATATAGATTTGAAGTAATACTGAGGGATTGACTGACCATGTTGGAAAAAGGTGAAGTCAATAGAGAGTAAGACGAGGAATATGTTAATATATATTGATATAGAAGTTAGTGGGATTATAATTCCAGGCAGGTTGTCATGGATACTGTTTGGGGCGGGAAGGTTTTTTTTGTTTGTCTGGATGCATACTCAAATACTTAGGCCACATCTTTTCCATGCGAGGATAATATAATGAGAATCATATCATGGATGTGAAGGCACTTCGTTCCCCTGCCAAAAGAAACATGATTATGAAGCACCTGCAAAAATGTAGAGCAGACATTGCATTACTTCAGGAAACCCACTTGGGCGCAGAGGATTTTTTTCGCATGGAGAAGATGTGGGTAGGGAAAGCGATAGGATCCAAATCAGTAAACCGTAAAGGTGGGACATTGGTACTGTTTCATAAGAAGTTGCAGGCTGACATATTGACACATGTGACAGATGATGAAGGCAGATGGCAATTTATAACTATGAAATTACCTATAGGAGAGATAGGGTTAATTAATATATATGGCCCAAATGGAGAAAATAAGGAATTCTTTGAGGAGATAGGCACATGACTGAGTACCTTGCAGCAACGAAATGTTATAGTGGGGGGAGACATGAATATGGTGATGGAAGGTAGGGAAGATCGAAGACCGGTTAGGTTAAAGAAAAAGACGACAGTGGGGAGAGAGATAGTGTTAGACTGTTTGATGCGAGACCATGACCTCATGGATCCTTGGAGAGAGGCTAACCCTGAAGGGAGAGAATACACTTTTTACTCGGCTTCTAATGATTCATGGTCTCGTATCGATTATCTGTTGGTGTCGACTTCCATGTTTTACACTATTGAAAACCCTAAGATTCTTGACATGGTCATATCAGATCATGCCCCAATACAGCTGGATCTCAAAGAGCAAACACAAAAAGGATCTGATTACATATGGAGGTTCCCGGCCTTCTTAGGAGAGAGTGATAACTTCAAAGATCTATTGCGGGGATGGCACATGGAATTCCAGGGAGACAATGCCCAACATAGTGAAGATCCCACTTTATTATGGGATACGGAGAAGGCAGTACTTAGGGGTAGAATAATGACATATGTGCATGCATTAAAGGCAAAAACCAAAAAAAAGCTAGGAGAAATGACTAATAGCCTTAGGAAGACTTATTCTGAATTTCTTCAATGCCCATCTGAACAATCTAAATTAGAGTGGTATACAGCAAAGAAAAACTTTGAGTTGTGGTACACCAGATGGGAGGGGATGTATAGCTCACAGAAGGATTCTAAATTATTTAAGTTTGGGAATAAATCTGGGAGGTTACTAGCGAGATTGTCTAAAGGGCCAAGGAGTCATATGGTTTCTCCGACATTGCTAGATGATCAGGGCAAGAATCAGAATAAACCTGAGAAAGTCTTAGAAATCTTCAGGCAATATTACATGAAGTTATATTCGGCAGGATCTGATGCTCAACCATCCCTAATCCATTATCTAGATAAGGCGACCATACCAAAACTCCAGGACAGTCAGCTCCTTGAACTTAATAAGCCAATTTCAGTGGAAGAGGTATCCAGAATAATCAAAAATATGCCGTTAGGGAAAGCACCAGGTCCGGACGGGTATACTGGGGAATTTTATAAATTATTAAAGGACGATATAACTAAAATGCTTGCAGATAGCTTTAATAGGGTGTTGGAGGGTAGAGTCACAAAACTAAGTAATAATACAGCATATATACGTCTGTTGCCGAAACCTGGGAAGGATTTGCTTTTGACATCCTCCTACAGGCCCATATCTTTAATTAATGTGGATCACAAACTATTTTCTAAAATAATGGCTGATAGATTGGCTGATGTACTACCAAACCTAATTAGACCATCTCAAGTGGGGTTTGTAAAAGGTAGATCTGCAGTGTTTAATATGAGAAGGGTGCTGACTGTTCTGGATTATGTTACTAGAAGGCCGCAACTGGGTGAGTCACCTGCACTTCTCACAATAGATGCCGAAAAGACTTTTGATAATGTGAATTGGGGATGGTTGGCGCAGGTATTGGATGCAATGAATGTCAAAGGAGCTTTCCGAACTTATATAACAGCTTTAGGCCTCTTTCCCACGGCCGTTTTTTTTTCCCGTTTACTGGCCGTTTTTTGCGGTCCGTATACGGTCCGTATACGGAACCATTGATTTCAATGGGTCCGCAAAAAAAACGGAATGTGTTCCGTATGCATTCCGTTTCCGTTTTTCCGTTTTTCCGTTTTTCCGTTCCGTTTTAACATAGAACATGTCCTATATTTGGCCGCAAATCACGTTCCGTGGCTCCATTAAAGTCTATGGGTCCGCAAAAAAACGGAATGCATACGGAAGTGCATCCGTATGTCTTCCGTATCTGTTTCCGTTTTTTGCGGATCCATCTATTGAAAATGTTATGGCCAGCCCAATTTTTGCTATGAAATTACTGTATACTGTATTTGCCATACGGAAAAACGGAACGGAAAAACGGAACGGAAACGGAAACACAACGGAAACAAAAAACGGAACAACGGATCCGTTTAAAACGGACCGCAAAACACTGAAAAAGCCATACGGTCGTGTGCAATAGGCCTTATACACGGACCCCAAGGCACAAATAGTTTTGCCAGGCTTTCTTTCTCAATCTTTTCCATTATTAGGGGGACGAGGCAGGGGTGTCCTCTTTCACCACTGTTGTTCAACATAGCAATAGAGCCATTAGCCAGATACTTGGAAAAATCAGGAGTTTTCGAGGGTATAAAAATAGGGTCGAGAGAGGTAAAAATGTCACTTTTTGCTGACGACATAATCCTATTCTTGGCAAATCCTTCTAGAGATATTCACCAAATATTTAAAGTAATTGAGGATTTTGGGAAAAACTCAGGTTTTAAAGCTAAGATAGATAAGTGTGAACTCCTATATATAGGCAGCACAACCTCAAAGAATTATCTAACAATGCAAAATAGTCCGGTAATTGTTGCAAAAAAGCATATTAAATATCTGGGTATCAAAATTGGGCCCTCACCCCATTCTTTATATAATCTCAACTATACGCCATTGATAAAGCAGATTAAACAAGAGCTAGAGAGATGGCAGTCACTGCCTTTAACGTTACTAGGTAGATGCCATTTGATAAAAATGGTTAGTGTCCCCAAACTGTTTTATCCAATGCAAACATTGCCCATCTTAATCAGGCACAGGGACATACAAGAGTTAAACAAAACATTTTCACAATTTATATGGTCCAAAAAGAGAGCGAGGATAGCCCTACGGAAGCTGTATTTGCCAGTAGAAAAGGGAGGAGTCCGTTTTCCAGATCTTAGAAAATATAATTTGGCAAGTCTCTTCCGCCATTGTAGGGACTGGTTGGCAAAGACATCTTATTTCTCAAATCTATTACTGGAAAAAGAATTAGCCCAGGGATGGGATTTGGGAGCACTTATGCACTCACACTTAGCCTCAAGGTCAGCTGATATTAAAAGCTCAATAATACTGAGGGACACTATTATTACTTGGAAAGAAGTGAGAAAATTGCACAGCTTATCCTTTAGGACTTCCAAATATATGTATTTATGGTCCCATCCAGAATTTGAAGCAGGGAACACTAACAAGTTATTTCAACAATGGAAACAAAAGGGGATCACAACTTTACAACATCTATTGCATGATCAGAAACAAAGATACCTCACGTTACCAGAGTGGTCTCCTTGGTAGACAAGAATTACAATTCTACCAAATAATGCACTTTTGTAAGTCCAGATTAAAACAGGTGGCGCCGGAATGTAAAATAAACGGATTTGATTCCCTACTCAAACAAATAGGAAATAAGTGGTCATTATCAGACATATATAGACAACTTAGGGACAGCGAAAATGACAAAACGGCTGCAACAATTAGCGGAGGATGGGGTAAATTATTAGTAAATCAAGGTTGGAGAGAAAGAATAATGATGGGGTGGATTAGGACAAGGAAAGCAGTAGTATGTGAGAAATGGAGGGAAACCCAGCTGAAACTAATACATAGGGCAATATATGCTTTCAACATAAATAACACAAGAAATAACGAATCCTGGATAAATAAGTGTCCAAAATGTAACTTCCAAAAAGCAGATCTGGATCATGGGATGTGGCTTTGCCCCAAGACACGACAATATTGGGAATGGCTGTTGTCTTGGATCAAAGACACCTGGCATATTGAACTGCCATGTGAACCAGAAGTTGTTTTATTTCATGTATTTCCTGACACAATTCAAGTACCTAAACTAATAGATGGGGTATTGCTGGTAGCATTGAAATGTTTACTGCAAAAATGGTTAGAGCCACACATTCCCACAAGTATGGAGTTCTATAGTCTAATGCGGTATTTCCTGTTAATGGACCAATTAGATGCAGAATCAAATAAAAACAAAAGCTCAAAGTTCTTTTTAAACAAATGGTCGAAGTTTATTGCAAAGCATTTGTCAGTGGAAGAAACGCAAACTCTCATGAGTAACTTTAAACACACTGAGTGGTATCTACAGAAAGATATTAGAGGCACTCTAGGTAAATTGAAAGTTTCATAAGTATACAAAATGGAATATAAGTCATATATTGATAGACATAAAGTGGAGGTAGTATTAATGTGAGGGAAGAGGTGCATTCAGACGAGTTGAGGGTTGGGGGGAGGGAGGGGTTTATGTGTTTCTGTGATTATAAAGCGATTATTATTTCCATAGGCATTACTTGTTTCTCAATTTAATGCTGTATATATTGTCACTGTAAGTGAAACATGTGATATGTATATTTTTCTCTTGTATGCATATTTGTATGGAAATATTTTATTTTGTATGTCCGCTATATGTGGAAAAGAAATAAAAAGTTTTGGAAAAAATAAATAAAAAAATGTCACTTGGATAAGACGTTTAGTGTTCACGTGAAATTAATTATGACTTGTTGTTCAATAGGATTCCAGTCATAAATGTTCCCACTTTGTGGGGAGGAAACAGATAAATTGCAGGTATATATATATATATATTGTAGTATAACTTGATAGTCTATATTCAGCTACCAAGAGAGATTTGAGTACATTACCAGTCCTCGCCGGTTTTTAAGTTGCTTTGTCCTGCAAGGACCTTACGCAGCGTCCCACGTGGTCTCTTGCTTTATCCTGTGGCGTCCCACGTGATTCTGGCAGGGCGGTGCGTCACTCAATCCGGGATTCCTGATAGGTTATTTTCTTGGTTACGAAGTTTGCAGGACACTGCGATTTTACTTTTTCGCTTAGTGTAGTTCTTCTTGGTGGATAGTTCTGATATTAAATGGTTGTCCCGGTATTTATGTTCCTCACTGTTTCTCTGTATCAAACGCGTTTCAGGACGAATTCTTGTCCCTTCCTCACTGGTTAATAGTTGTATACTGGGAACAAGTGAGGGTTTATATATGGTATCTCCTTCAAAGGGGTGTGCCCCAAATTGTATTGAGTTGTTTGTGAGTCCTGGACCGGATGATTTATTTTGAACGTATTCGATTTGATGTACATATAAAAAGTTTGGTTTGATATATAATTTAGGACAATATAAAGAATATAAAAATCGAATAAAAGGGGAAAATGTATATATATAAAATGTGAATGTATAGAAATAAATGTATAAAAGATTATAAAATAATTTATACATGTACTGTATTGAGGTTATTTCTTATTTTTGATGATAACTAGAATGTTTGGGCTGTATATTTATGCTGGGAATTATAATCCTTTTATGGTTTAGAATCGCAGGACACCGACAAATCAGTTTAGAAGACTGAAAAGAAATTGCACTAACAACATCAACATCGTTTGAAGAAGCTGCAGAAATGAAACAAAATTTTTTAAATAAGATGTATCCAGATAAATTACTATAAAGTTCACTAAACAAGGTGAAAAAAATGGATAGACAAGAATTTTTCAAAACAAAGTAAAAATGACCCAACAAAATGATGAGGCAAGACTGATTCTACCGTATAATTCTCAACACAAAGTTATTGCAAAAATCATCAACAAACATTGGCACCATTTACTAAATGATATAATTATAGGTTCACTATTAAATACTACTACGCTAATTATATACAATAGAGCCCCCAATTTAGGCCTTAAAATAGCCCCCACAATAAAACAGAAAACAAAAGGGACACCCAAAAATTGGCTTTCATTAAAAAGTTTTTTCCGGTGCGGACGCTGCAGTAACTGCAAATCTACTAACTTTCCAAGAAAAACAACACAAGTCCGATCCACACAAAACTCATATAAACTACAAATTGATGAGTGCCTAACATGTAATACTACAGATGTTAGAGTGCCCGTGTTCCAAACAATATATCGGCAGAACAAAAAGACAAATGAAAACAAGAATAGCCGAAAAAGGATACGAGCAACACACAGTATCTAAACATTACAAAACCCACCATAGCAGTGACCCTTCATCATTAAAATTCATAGCTCTTGAAAAAATCTATAAACCCTGGAGAGGAGAAAATCATATTGAAAACATGTCCAGAATAGAATCCAAACGAATATATGAATTTAATACTCTAATACCTTCAGGCCTCAATGCCGAACTTGAGATTTTTGGATTTCTTTAAACAATCAAAGGGGGGGGGGGGTGCCCCTTGATGACAGTAGGATAGAGGTCAGGCTGCTTTACCAGCACCTCTATCCCCTCTCCTCTTGGGGCCCCTCCCCCATACACCCCATTTCCTCGCTACACACATAAGAATATTTACCAGAAGATTATTATTTATGGTCAAACAAAAATGAAGATTCATCCCTCTAAGGAACTCCAACAATCGAAATACATTGAAAAACGGAATTGTTGCAGATTTCAACAGATTTTAAACCTACAATGATAAAAATGAATAACAACAAAAATAAGAAAAATAGAAAGAAAATCGCACAATAAATGCATCAATGTATTTTAGATATTCAGCCAAAATTAAATACAAGCACAGTTTAGAGTATGTATCAAGCAAACTAAATTGTATAATATAACATCCTTTAAAGGAAAACTAATAATAAACCAAAATCTAGATAATACATATTTGTATCTAGGAAAATTAATGATACTACAAGAATTACTATGAAAAATACCCCAAAAAAAACAAAAAAACGCATAGAAATCGCATGCAAAACGCAACGGTGTCCTGCGATTCTAAACCATAAAAGGATTATAATTCCCAGCATAAATATACAGCCCAAACATTCTAGTTATCATCAAAAATAAGAAAGAACCTCAATACAGTACATGTATCAATTATTTTATAATCTTTTATACATTTATTTCTATACATTCACATTTTTTATATATATATATATATATATATAATTTTCTCCTTTTATTCGATTTTTATATTCTTTATATTGTCCTAAATTATATATCAAACCAAACTTTTTATATGTACATCAAATCGAATACGTTCGAAATAAATCATCCGGTCCAGGACTCACAAACAACTCAATAAAATTTGGGGCACACCCCTTTGAAGGAGATACCATAAATAAACCCTCACTTATTCCCAGTATACAACTATTAACCACTGAGGAAGGGACAAGAATTCGTCCCGAAACGCGTTTGATGCAGAGAAACAGTGAGGAACATAAATACCGGGACAACCATTTAATATCAGAACTATATATTTTTTTAAGTTCAAATAAATAGTAAAGTCTCTGTACAGGATATTATTTCTCCCCTCAACAGCTGCAAATCCTAGGACAATGTGGGTAAAAAAGTCAGTTAAATATAGTGATAAGAAGAAGGATTGCGCTGCAGGAGAAGATTCTTTTCTGTTTATTCTCTTTCCCTTATATTCAAAAAAGTCTTCCGTTAAAAGGACCACATACACTCGATAACTCTCAACAATGGCATGGAAACCTGATATGTAGTAACAAAACGCACTATGGTGTAGTATGCTCCAAACACCTATCGCGCCTAGTGAATGCAATATACTCACAAGACTTCACTTGTAAGACACGTGAATGAAGATCTCCTAAGTGTCTTCAAAAGCAGAGCTCTGTTGGTAGAGCGGGCATAGACCAGGAGCCGTCGATTAAGCAGATCATGATCCAAACCACGATCCTACCGGTAAGATGCCACTTGCAGAGGATAACACCCGACTCCCACTTCCAAAGATCTCAAAGGAAGGAGGGCGCAATAATAGTGAAGTATGTACCGATGTTTGGGTAAAAATGGTTTAATATACTCACAAAAGTACAGGAATAAAAACAAGTTAAAAACAATCTGTGTTGCCCGACCCGGGTTTCGCCATAATGCTTCGTCTGGGGTGTCCCATTTTTACCCAAACATCGGTACATACTTCACTATTATTGCGCCCTCCTTCCTTTGAGATCTTTGGAAGTGGGAGTCGGGTGTTATCCTCTGCAAGTGGCATCTTACCGGTGGGATCGTGGTTTGGATCAAGATCTGCTTAATCGACGGCTCCTGGTCTATGCCCGCTCTACCAACAGAGCTCTGCTTTTGAAGACACTTAGGAGATCTTCATTCACGCGTCTTACAAGTGGAGTCTTGTGAGTATATTGCATTCACTAGGCGCGATAGGTGTTTGGAGCATACTACACCATAGTGCGTTTTGTTACTACATTTCAGGTTTCCATGCCATTGTTGAGAGTTATCGAGTGTATGTGGTCCTTTTAACTAAAGACTTTTTCGAATATAAGGGAAAAAGAATAAACAGAAAAGAATCTTCTCCTGCAGCGCAATCCTTCTTATCACTATCCACCAAGAAGAACTACACTAAGCGAAAAAGTAAAATCGCAGTGTCCTGCAAACTTCGTAACCAAGAAAAGAACCTATCAGGAATCCCGGATTGAGTGACGCACCGCCCGCCAGAATCACGTGGGACGCCACAGGATAAAGCAAGAGACCACGTGGGACGCCGCGTAAGGTCCTTGCAGGACAAAGCAACACAAAAAACGGCGAGGACTGGTAATGTACTCAAATCTCTCTTAGTAGCTGAATATAGACTATCAAGTTATACTACAATATATACCGTATTTTTCGCTTTTTTAGACGCACTTTTTCTCCCCCAAAAGTGGGTGGAAAATGAGAGTGCGTCTTATAAAGCAAATTTTGCCAACTCTGATGGCGCTGATACATCGCTGCCGCACTGCGATGTATCAGCGGGATGTGAGGAGGGGATGGAGGCTGGCAACACTGGCGGCGGTGCCCGATGCAGTCACTGTAGTGTAATACAACGGGCCCCGCACACAGCATGTTTCATAAGTAAAGTCATGGAACAGTAATCCTCTTCAAGCAGTGTTTGTACTTTAAACTCAGGCAATCCTCTGTACAACTTACTATGAGGGCGGCAGCGTAACCTCGCGATGCTCACTCATTCACGCTCCTGCTCTGCCTTCATGAATGAAATGGGAGGTGCGTGAATGAGTGAGCATCGCGAGGTTACGCTGCCGCCCTTATAGTAAGTTGTACAGAGGATTGCCTGAGTTTAAAGTACAAACACTGCTTGAAGAGGATTACTGTACCATGACTTTACTTATGAAACATGCTGTGTGCGGGGCCCGTTGTATTACACTACAGTGACTGCATCGGGCACCGCCGCCAGTGTTGCCAGCCTCCATCCCCTCCTACCATGAAAACTGCTCCATTACACTATGCTGTAAGTGGGTGGACAATGGTGTAATGGGGGGTCACTATTCACACAGGACAATATACTGTGACACATATGATACTGTGACAAGCATAAGATGATCTTATGCTGATCACAGTATCATATGTGTCACAGTATATTGTCCTGTGAGAATAGTGACCACCATTACATAAGATGCTATGTGTGTCATTCACACATCCCCCACACTAGTGTATGATCCACAGAGCACCCCCATAAGTGTGTCATCCACAAATCCCCCCATAACAGTGTCCTCCACAGGTCCCCCATAACAGTGTGTCCACCACAGATCCCCCCCCTATAACAGTGCCATCCACAAATCCCCCTTAAAACTGCCATCCACAGATCCCCCATAACAAGGCGTCATCCACAGATCCTCCATAACAGTGTCATTCACAGACAACCATTAGTTCAAAACCCACCAAAAGCACACCTTTTTGGTTCAAAATATTTTTTTCTTATTTTCCTCCTCAAATATCTAGGTGCGTCTTATCATCAGGTGCGTCTTATAAAGCGAAAAATACGGTATATATACCTGCAATTTAGCTGTTTCCTCCCCACAAAGTGGGAACATTTATGACTGGAATCCTAGTGAACAACAAGTCATAATTAATTTGACGTGAACTCTAAACGTCTTATCCAAGTGACATTTTTGATTCATATACCATATGATATTTTACATTTTTGTCCTGGACGATATTTCAGTGCACTGAATTTTTATCTGCACTATACCTATTGTTTTTTTTGCTTTTTAATACTTTTGTGCACATCGATGTATGTACAATCTTGTACATCTAGATAATATTGTTTTAGCTTTGTATTCAGCTTTACTCAATTATATGTATTCAGCTATCACTGAACACTTTATACATCCAACTTGCATACAGCACTGATTATATCCAGCCCACTTGTAGCACTTTAGTGTACCCAGGTTGCACACAGCACTTTTATATTCAGCTGACACACAGCATTTATTGTACCCAGCCTACATCTAGCACTTCCGTGCATTCAGCTTATATATAGCACTTTAGTGTATTCAGCTTGCATACAGCCGTTCAGTTCTTGTAACCTACACGAAGCTACCTACTTACTATATCCAGGATATACAGCACCTCAAACCGGATATACACGACAGTCTCCTCTCTATTCTTGTGTACTCAGCCATTGTATTTAACACTATATGTACCCAGTTTTAGTAGTATATGCATTCAGCCTGTACATAACACCTTGATATCAACTACAAAACCATTCAACCAGTCTATCAAATTGTTTTTATACCAAGAATATAAATAAATACGTTTTTAACCTAATAACCTATTCCAATATATACCAGATGAGAGTGTGCCATCACAACTATATTTTTCCAATTTATTGTCTACATGGTTTCTAGGTGTACCGGTGTATAAGCACCTCTATCCACATTGCATAGCCACTGAATTATCTCTTTTTTTTTGTAAATAAGTTATTTCAAGCATTTGGTGTGCTCTTAAACCTACTGTTTCCATAGAACGGCGATAGAGTAATTACAGAGTAATAGACAGTCTGGTTAGACTAAAAGTCAGAGATACCAAAATTCTTCTAATGCCACAGCTCAAAAGGCACTTCATAGTGCGGCGCCTGCCACAAGGAGAGCCGACAGATCCTCTATACTACACCGCACAGGAGAGCCAACATCCCCTATACTATACCGCACAGGAGAGCCAACATCCCCTATACTATACCGCACAGGAGAGCCAACATCCCCTATACTACACCGCACAGGAGAGCCGACATCCCCTATACTATACCGCACAGGAGAGCCGACAGATCCTATATACTACACCACACAGGAGAGCCGACAGATCCTCTATACTACACCGCACAGGAGAGCCAACATCCCCTATACTATACCGCACAGGAGAGCCAACATCCCCTATACTATACCGCACAGGAGAGCCAACATCCCCTATACTACACCGCACAGGAGAGCCGACATCCCCTATACTATACCGCACAGGAGAGCCGACAGATCCTATATACTACACCACACAGGAGAGCCGACAGATCCTCTATACTACACCGCACAGGAGAGCCGACATCCCCTATACTATACCGCACAGGAGAGCCGACAGATCCTATATACTACACCATACAGGAGAGCCGACAGATCCTCTATACTACACCGCACAGGAGAGCCGACATCCCCTATACTATACCGCACAGGAGAGCCGACAGATCCTATATACTACACCATACAGGAGAGCCGACAGATCCTATATACTACACCACACAGGAGAGCCGACAGATCCTCTATACTACACCACACAGGAGAGCCGACATCCTCTATACTACACCACACAGGAGAGCCGACAGATCCTCTATACTACACCACACAGAAGAGCTGACAGATCCTCTATACTACACCGCACAGGAGAGCTGACAGATCCTCTATACTACACCACACAGCAGAGCTGACAGATCCTCTATACTACACCGCACAGGAGAGCTGACAGATCCTCTATACTACACCGCACAGGGGAGCCGACATCCTCTATACTACACCACAGGAGAGCCGACAGATCCTCTATACTACACCACACAGCAGAGCCGACAGATCCTCTATACTACACCACACAGGAGAGCCGACAGATCCTCTATACTACACCGCACAGGAGAGCCGACAGATACTCTATACTACACCACACAGGAGAGCCGACAGATCCTCTATACTACACCACACAGGAGAGCTGACAGATCCTCCATACTACACCACACAGGAGAGCTGACAGATCCTCTATACTACACCGCACAGGAGAGCTGACAGATCCTCTATACTACACCACACAGGAGAGCCGACAGATCCTCTATACTACACCACACAGGAGAGCTGACAGATCCTCTATACTACACCACACAGGAGAGCTGACAGATCCTCTATACTACACCACACAGGAGAGCTGACAGATCCTCTATACTACACCACAGGAGAGCCGACAGATCCTCTATACTACACCGCACAGGAGAGCCGACAGATCCTCTATACTACACCACACAAGAGAGCTGGACTACTATAGAGACATGCTGTGTAGTCAGTTGGTCGCTGCTTACGAGCGCAATCACCCGTCCTCAGGAAGGTTGAAGTTTTCTTCATCTGCCTACTGAAGAAACCACACAAGAGCAGGACATGCAGCAGAACCTCAACCAGCAGGTGGTGGCATACTTGGACTGCACCCTGTCACCTATGATCCAAGATCCCATGGACTACTGGGCATGCAAACTTGAAGTGTGGCCGCAACTGGCCGAGTTTGCCATGGGCATGCTTTCCTTCCCAGCCAGTACTGTGGCGTCTTTCCTCCCTAAATTTTGAGAGTAACCTTCACGCCTGAATCAGCGTGGATCAACCAGGATCTCCAGACGCCGGTGCCTGATGCAACAGAATAGATAATTCTGCCACTAATAATCATACTGTAGTGTGCTGCCACACCAAAATATTCAGAAAAATAGGCCGTTACTTCTGGCCAAGGTCCTGCTGCCACCATTCTGAAGCAGCCACCCGCCTGATGCCACCTGCCCTCTGGCTCTACTGCCATTCCTACAATGGGGCTTCTTGACGACTATTGTCCCTTTTTGTCTGTGTTGACATCACTGTTTATTTTTCTGTTCTTCTTATCCGTTAGAAGAACAAAAAAATAAAAAAAAGGATCCTGTATTTTGGGCATGCGTAAGGCCTCTTTTACACAGTATTTGGTCAGTATTTGTAAGCCCAGAAACAGGAGCAGGTCCAAAACACAGAAGAGACGCAAATATTTCCATTACAGTTTTATTTCTGTTTTGGACCCGCTCCTGTTTTGTCTTACAAACACTGATCAAATACTTATGCAAAATACTAAACAAACACTGACCATGGGAAGGAGGCCATTAAAGTCCTGCATGCAGGACTTTTTTTCCTTGTTAAAAAAAACGATATCAGACATAAATGGCCAAAACAGATGCAAATTTAGCATAAGGCCTCTTTCACACGGTCGGTATTTGGTCAGTATTTGGTCAGTATTTATAAGCCAAAAGCAGTAGTGGGTCCAAAACACAGAAGAGATGCAAATATTTCTATTACATTTATCTCTGTTCTGGGACCTACTCCTGGTTTTGGCTTACAATTACTGATCGAGTACTGACCATCTGAAAGCGGCTTTATGGATGCTTGGATGCTCAAAATACAGACTTAATTTTTTCGTTTTCTGTTCTTCTGATGGATCAGAAGAACGGAAAAATAAACAGTGATGTGAACACAGCCTTACTGCCACTGCTGCTGCCCCCCTTCCCAACTCTGTTATGGGGCCATTTTTGCCACTGTTACTGCCAATGCTGCTGCTGCCACCCTCCCCATGAGGCCACTATTTGAATATTGGGACACTGCACGGTTAAATCCACAGCGATAAATTAGACCTGATGGTAACAGTGACCTGTAATACTGACACACAATATATCTACAGCTAACAGAAGGGATTAAAAAGCATTTGTTTGTGCCACAACATGTATTAAAAGAAAAACACGTGGGTGCACTAGAACGTAATGCACATGGCAATACACTCTCCCTGCAGGTTAAGTTCCAAGCCTTCATTGGGCCACCAAGTGGGATGAATATAATTAGGCAGAGTGGCCTGAGTAAACCTGATTTAATTCGTAACAAATCGAAATTCCGATTTTTCTATGCAAATTATGTTGCTATAAATTTTTGGGCTTACATAACTCTACATATTTTTTAAACACATATTGTGATATCTATAGATTTCTTGCACGGTTAAAGAATGACCCCAGTCCCTGCTATTGAACCTAGAAGTCCTCACATCCCCTGTTCCCTCAGTTATAATACATCTTCACTTTAATGACTTTTTTCAAAAAGTTATTATTTTACGGCACCATAAACAAGATTGTAAAGTGTGATAGGCATAACATATAAATGAGCTTTTAGCCAGTAGTGGAGCTACTTAGTCCCAGCTCAGCTAGCTTACCAGTGAAAACCTAGATATGGGTCGCTACACGGGCAGAACCAGTCGCCTGACCGTCATGTGTGTCATCCACTTCTTCTTGTTCATAGCTGAACTGGCAATAGGTTACATAGGGAACTCCCTGTCCCTCTCCTCCGATGGCTTTGCCGTCCTTTCCCACTTCATCTCCATGCTAATCGCTGTATGGAGTGTCAGGTATGGTCGTGTCCAATGGCACCAGAGAAACACCTTTGGCTTCCTAAGAGCAGACGCAGTTGGCGCCTTTGGTAACTCCGTTTTTGCTGCTGCGCTTATGTTCAGCATCTTTATTGAAGCCATTAAGAGGTTTATCGTACCTGAGAAGACAGAAAATGCGCTGCTGGTGCTAATCGCCGGGGTGGTCGGCCTAACCATTAATGTAATAAACTACGCCATCTTTCTTGACTGCTGCTTCCCTAAGAAGTCCGGTGATATCAAGGATACGGAGAAAGGTAAGAATGTAAATTAATGGTCTTAAATGAATGGTTAATGTTATGTCACCCAACTTACCCAACTTTTCTATCTATTTATCTATTATCTATCCATGTATCTATCTATCTCATATCTATCTAAGCAAACAAGGACTATAAGTGACAGCACACTGCTTCATGCACAAAGACACATGCAAACATTAAAAACATGGATAAATCTGAATTACTGGATCACTCCTATACTTACTATATGAAGATTAGAAGCTCTTTGCGTACATTTTGTGCCGGACCCATCTACCAATGATAAGGCGAAATGTAGAATACCGCTATATATCATACCCAGATTAAAAGCACTAGGTAGATGGGCAGGAGTGCAAGATATAAATCTATCTATCTATCTCTTTCCATCTATCTATTATCTATCTATCTGCCTTTCTACTATCTAAGTTTCATCTCTTTAAACCCAATAGTTGCAGATTCTGTCACAAAAAACAGATACTTTGCATTATTCTATTGCATATCTATTTATCTAATATCTATCTCGCTGTCTATCTAAGACCCCCTTGAGCTGGTTTGAAACATTGCGTTTGAGGTAATAAAGCAGGTCCATTTTTCATGTGGAATTTGTGGACTTTCAACCAACGGTCTTGAAGGGATTGCACCCATTTTTTCCTTACTTTGGTGAAAGTGCTGCTGTTATATCTTCTATCTATCTCTCTATTTAAGTATCACTCTATGTATGTAAGTATGTATCTGTACATATCTATCGATCCATCTTTTTACTATCTATCATCTCTCTTTAAACCCAGTAATTGTAGCTTCTGTCACAAAAAAATGATAATTTGCATTAATCTATTACATTTCTTTCTTTCTTTCTTTCTTTCTTTCTTTCTTTCTACCTATAAGTCTGTTTATCTCCATATACATTTTTCTTTCCACCTTTATATTTATCTCATATCTATTTGACAATTATCTATCTATCTATCTATCTATTATCTATCTCACATCTGTCAATCTAAGTATCTGTATTATGTATGTATCTAACTTTCTACTATCATCTATATCTATGATCTATCTTTAAACCCAATAGCTGTGTCTTCCGTCACATCTATCTATTATCTATCTATCTATCTATCTATCTATCTATCTATCTATCTATCTATCTATCTATCTATCTATCTATCTATCTATCTTTTAAATCCAATAGTTTCAGCTTCTGTCATAAAAAAACATATAATTTGCATTAACATTACACAAATCTCAATTTCTTTAGATAGTCCGAGGACTGGGAAGTCTGGTTTGTGACATCTAGAAAGACTGTCCATTTATTTCCATACAGTTCATTGTCACTACTGATGATTTCAGAGATGTTGGTGGAGTGTTACCATACATAATGGGGCAGGACAATTCTCAAAGATAGACAATTATGATTTAGGTGCCGCTACAGTGCCACGCAGTTCTGGGAGCAAAAAATATAAAATAGTAAATTCGTTGTTTGCAACTGCCACTAGAGGGAGCTCCTTACATGCAGAACTTTGCAGCTGGCATGAGTACATTGGGTGTGATATAAATATATATATATATATATATATATATATATATATACAGCCCCATCTAGTGGTGGCTACAGGAAAAAAAAGGATATTGTTTAACAGAAAAACAGATCTTAAATTTTTATGAAGAAAAATATAATTCTGACAATATCAGAAACCCCTTCACTGTCCCGAACCACAAGGATACAAGGAGTAAACCTTCTACCGACTTCAGTCTTCCATGAATATAAATGAACACAATACTTATACTTGCTAACTACTTCACTGCTGTAGACTTACCATCACCAGCATATAAATTAGAGTGACATTTTGGATAAAGCTTAGGAGATAACTGAAGACATATATATATATATATATATATATATATATATATATATGATTGAAGCTTAGGAAATAACAAAATAACTGAAGACAGATGTATATTTGAGTACAAAGGGAACTGTAGATGAGCTCCCTCTAGTGGTGGCTGCAGGCAGCAAGAAGTTTATTCTTGAATTTTAATGGGGCTCTCCCATTAATTTTATTAATTAATAGCTGTCTTAAAGAATGTTTCTATTTTTCTAGTATAAAAATTCTGTTTTCACCATTCTGTTTCTATGTGTCCCTCTGCTGATGCTAATCTGTACTGTGAAGGGTTGTGGGCGGGTTCCTCCCCCTCTGGTAGCTGACATTACAGTCCTTTCTTACGTCACCTGCAGAATGCTAGTGCAGTTGCTCTACCCTTTCAAGCAATTTCTAAACAGAGGATCAGAGACCTGGCTATGGGGAGAGTGATTCAGCATGTGTGACCACCAGCACTCAGGTCATAAGGTGGATGTGCACATTGCTGAACCCTTTGAACACCAGGTGGCGCCATTTTCAACAGATTGCAATGTCAGTAAATATCTATTTATATCTATACTACTAGCCTCCCCATATTTCTCTCCATGTCACTGCTACGTCCTGTGACCTCTTATCTCCACGACGGGTCGTTCACATGGGTAAGGTAACTCCTAAACTATAAAATGGCTCTAAAGTTCATGATCTAATCCTTGAGACCCAGAACGGCTGATGGAATCTCGCACATTCCGACTCCTATTTATCTATAGAAGAAAATTCCACAGCACTCCCACAAAATGTTCCGCAGTGGTGTTCTGTATTCATCAGCACAATGTTTCAGTCCTCTTACTGGGACGTTACTTGAGCAGCACAAAAGTGCAACCAATATTGACCCACCGTATATAGATGCGTCAGGGCATTTGCATACCTCCCACCCAGCCTCTAATGGTGAAGCAGAGAGCCACCCGCTCCACCATTCCTACACAGCACCACAATGTGTGACAGTATCCTGCCTGCTGCTTCTGGGGAGCACAGGGTGGGATGTGATGATCATCAGAGGATCAGGGTGAGTATTTACTGTTTATTTTTTTACTTCCTGTTAAAGGGCACATATCTGGGCATAACTACTTTGAGGGGGTACATATCTGGGCATAACTATTGTGACGGGGCACATATCTGGGCATAACTACTGTGAGGGGGTATATATCTGGGCATAACTATTGTGAGGGGGCACATATCTGGGCATAACTACTGTGAGGGGGCACATATGCATAACTACTGTGAGGGGGCACATATCTGTCCATAACTACTGAGGGGGCACATATCTGGGTATAACTACTGTGACTGGGCACATATCTAGGCATAACTACTGTAAAAGGGGCACATATCTGGGCATAACTACTGTGAGGGGACAGATATCTGAGCATAACTACTGTGAGGGGTCACATCTGTGCATTAGTATTGTGTAGGGAACACATCTGGGAATAACTACTGTGAAGGGAGCAAATATCTGGGCATAACTACTGTGAAGGGGACACATAGCTGGGCATAACCAGTGTGAAGGGGGCACATATCTCAGCATAGCACTGTGAGGGGGCAAATAATCTGGCCATATCTACTGTATGGGGTCACATCTGGGCATAACTATTGTGAAGGGGGCAAATATCTGGGCATAACTACTGTGAAGGGGACACCTATCTGGGCATAGCACTGTGAGGGGGCACATATCTGGGCATGTCTACTGTGAAGAGGGCACTTATCTAGCCCCCTTATCTAACTGTGAGGGGGCACATACAGTCAGGTCCATAAATATTGGGACATCAACACAATTCTAACATTTTTGGCTCTATACACCACCACAATGGATTTGAAATGAAACGAACAAGATGTGCTTTACCTGCAGACTGTCAGCTTTAATTTGAGGGTATTTACATCCACATCAGGTGAACGGTGCAGGAAATACAACAGTTTGTATATGTGCCTCCCACTTGTTAGGGAACCAAAAGTAATGGGACAGAATAATAATCATAAATCAAACTTTTACTGTTTAATACTTGGTTGCAAATCCTTTGCAGTCAATTACAGCCTGAAGTCTGGAGCGCATAGACATCACCAGACGCTGGGTTTCATCCCTGGTGATGCTCTGCCAGGCCTTTACTGCAACTGTCTTCAGTTCCTGCTTGTTCTTGGGGCATTTTCCCTTCAGTTTTGTCTTCAGCAAGTGAAATGCATGCTCAATCGGATTCAGGTCAGGTGATTGACTTGGCCATTGCCTAACATTCCACTTCTTTCCCTTAAAGGGGTTGTCCAGGTTCAGAGCTGAACGCGGACATACCCTTATTTTCACCCAGGCAGCCCTCCTGAGGCTAGCATCGGAGCATCTCATGCTCCGATGCGCTCCATTGCCCTGCTCTAAATCAGGCAGGGCAAGGTCTCTTTTGTTTTCAATAACACACTGCCGGGCGGAAACTTCCGCCCGGCAGTGTGTTCGGTGATGTCACCGGCTCTGATGGGCGGGCTTTAGCACTGCCCTAGCCGTTTTACTGGCTACGGCAGCGCTAAATCCCACCCATCAGTGCTAGTGACGTCACTGGGCCCCGATACGTCACCGGATCTCAAAAAAATGCCTTTGCCCTGCGCGATTTAGCGCAGGGCAAAGGAGAGCATCGGAGCATGAACTGCTCCGATGCTCAAGTCAGGGGGACTGCCGGGGTGAAATGGAGGTATGTCCGGGTTCAGCTCTGAACCCGGACAAGCCCTTTAAAAAACTCTTTGGTTGCTTTTGCAGTATGCTTTGGGTCATTGTCCATCTGCACTGTGAAGCGCCGTCCAATGAGTTCTGAAGCATTTGAGCAGATAATATTGCCCGAAACACTTCAGAGTTCATTCTGCTGCTTTTGTCAGCACTCACATCATCAATAAATACAAGAGAACCAGTACCGGTGGCCAGGGCTTTTTTTATTGGCGGAACGCACCGGAACGGCGTTCCACCACCTTTTGACATCGCAGCCTGCCATGCTCCAGCATCGCAGGCTGCGATGTATCAGCGGGGAGGGACTGGGAGGAGGAGCTGGGGGCCGGTGCGTTCACTGTGCTCCGGCCCCGCCGCTCCAGTACAGTTATAAAATGTGTAATTCAATTAAGAAAACAGCCAAAAATTCTTAAAAAATAGCGCTTTCTATAAATGTTGAATCTTAAAATTTAAAGAGGACCTTTCACCGGTTCTGACAAAACAAAACCAAAAACTTTTCCCTGACTGTGACACGGTCCGCTGCGATTGGACAACTCACAGCCAGGGAGAAGGAGAAACATGGCTGTCTCCTCCTCCCTGTACCGATGGTATGGATTAGTATACAGGGCGGGAAACCAGAACGGGGGTCACAGCGGGGGAATGAAGTGCAAGGACATCTCCTCAACATGCCTTACAGTGCCTAATATTTTAATGTCAGGACCGGTGAGAGGTCCTCTTTAATACCCCTTCCTGATGGAAATGTCCATTTTAAAAGGGGTTATCCAAGACCTGTGATGCAAGGGGAGCCGGTCACTGATGCGGCCAGCAATTGGCTGCAGTGGTCACGCCCTACTCCCCCATCAACAGAATGTTGATTTTGGCGCGCAGCAGTTGTGGAGAAGGTAGGTATGACCACCGCCGCAGGTCGTCCACTCTGGGAGGTTTGCAATAGCCTTGGATTGCCACTTTATAAGCCTGGTGTGAACTAGACCCGGATACTGCAGTAGTCATACTTCGCTGTATGATTTGCTAGGCGTCTGTGCTGATGTTACAGCGCAGATAACATAGAGATTATAGACCTTGTGTGTGACAGTTTATGGTGTTTACAGTTATTTTTATCAGTTGCGTTATGTTCTTTAGCTAGATCTCTATACGCCTCAGCAAGAGGAGCCGATTCAATGCGGCACTGAGCAGTGCACGTATGAACGAACAGAGCGCGTACACGCCACATACAGTGCACATGTGAACTGTATACAGGGGCCGCTAGCTGCCACCACTATTGCAGGGTTTTGTACAGAGTGCAGATGCTTGATAGATCTCTTTCGCCACCTGGTGGTCACAAATGGTGCTGCATATTCTTGTATAAGGCCCCTTTCACACGAGCGACTTTTCCGTGCAGGTGCAATGCGTGATGCGAACGCATTGCGCCCGCACTGAATCCGGACCCATTCATTTCAATGGGTCTCTGTACATGAGTGTTGTTTTTCACGCATCACTTGTGCGTTGCGTGAAAATCACAGCATGTTTTATATTCTGTGTTTTTCACGCAACACCGGCCCCATAGAAGTGAATGGGGCTGCGTGAAAAACTCATCGCATCCGCAACCAAGTGCGGATGCGATGCGTTTTTCACTGATGGTTGCTAAGAGATGTTGTTTGTAAACATTCCGTTTTTTATCACGTGCGTGAAAAACTCATCAATGCGCTTTTCACCTGCGCAAAAAAAACAACTGAAAGGGGCCTAACAGCTGCTAGGGAGTTCATTCCAAGCAGTGCTCTACCATTGCAGTCATTTCATATATTTGCTGGGTCTTGTTTTGTCTGCTAGTTTTGCAGCTAATGGAAAGAACGGCGAAAATAAGGAACTTTTTTGCAGCATTTATATGTAAGTAAGACATAGTTTAAACAAAAAACCCACCCAACCCTTAAAGGAAAAAAGTCTACCTTTGCAAACAAACTTTAAAAAAATAAATTGTATTAATGCAATGCATCTGCAATGAAAAATGAGGCAACCTATTAAATTATCATGATTAAAAATTTCAGCTTCTGTCCCTACTCTTATCCTGTCCTAGGTGTCTCCATGGTTACAGACGACATGTAAGCCCTGTGTAGTCTGATCCTTCAGTTGTGTTACTCTGTCTTCTATCAGATCTATGGTAACATAAAGAAGGTAATGTTATGGCGGCGGTCAGTGCCCACTGACGCACCTCTCCTGCTGGTAGGCATGGCTGCCACCTTGCTCATCTGCTCCATAGCTGCAGTGCTTCGGTGCCTCAGCTCCACTGGCGTCTTCCTCTTCCTGCCTGGTGGTCCCAGCCACTGCAGTAACAATACTCCTTCCATGCAGGCCACAGCCTGCTTCCTGCCAGTAAGGCCTCTTTCTCCCCTTAGGGTGCATGCATGCTCTCCCTCCCAATCTTAAAGGGCTAGCAGGCTTGCACCTTAATCTTCCCCAGCCAAGAGCTGGTTACCTGGGGGCAGGGCCGTCTTTAATATTGATTGGACCCTGGGCAAAAATTTACTTGGGCCCCCTGGATCCCGCCTTCCCACACCTTAGCATACAAGCACGCCCTCCACCACAACACACACACAAAAAATCCACACATCTGGTAGAGTACAGTGAATGACTGTAAATACTTCCAGTTCTGAAGACACCAGCGGCTCAGGATCAGTGCTCTGGGCTCAGGCTGGAAGTGGGCTCAGGCTGGAAGGAGACCAGGGCTCGGCTCACCCTAGTGATACAGTGCACCCCAGCACCCCACAGTATGCAGTATAGCACCCTATAGTATACAGCAACCCACAGTATGCAGTATAGCACCCTATAGCATACAGCACCACACAGTATGCAGTAAAGCACCCCACACTATACAGTACCCCACAGTATATAGTAGAGCAGTATAGCAGCCCACAGTATACAGCACCCCACAGTATACAACACCTCACAGTATACAGTAGAGCAGTATAGCATCTCACCGTATACAGCACCCCAAACTATACACGATACAGCACCCCACACTATACAGCCCCCCACACTAGACAGTACAGCAGTATAGCACTCCACAATATACAGCACCCACAGTATACAGCCCCCCACAGTATACAGTACAGCAGTATAGCACTCCACAATATACAGCACCCACAGTATACAGCCCCCCACAGTATACAGTACAGTAGTATAGCACTCCACAATATACAGCACCCACAGTATACAGTATACAGCCCCCCACAGTATACAGCCCCCAAAGTATACAGTACAGCAGTATAGCACTCCACAATATACAGCACCCACAGTATACAGTATACAGCCCCCCACAGTATACAGTACAGCAGTATAGCACTCCACAATATACAGCACCCACAGTATACAGCCCCCCACAGTATACAGCCCCCAAAGTATACAGTACAGCAGTATAGCACTCCACAATATACAGCACCCACAGTATACAGTATACAGCCCCCACAGTATACAGCCCCCCACAGTATACAGTACAGCAGTATAGCACTCCACAATATACAGCACTCACAGTATACAGTATACAGTCCCTCACACTTTACAGTACAGCAGTATAGCACTCCACAATATACAGCCCCCACAGTATACAGCCCCCCACAGTATACAGGCCCCCACAGTATACAGCCCCCCACAGTATACAGGCCCCCACACTATACAACACCCCACTATACAGTAGTTTACAGGATATTAGCATAACAGCCCCTGTCACCTTTTTCTGATGTAATCTTCACACAAAAAAGCTCCACAGTTAAGGCAAACTTCTACAGCAACACTCCTGGTAGAAATGACCTTGATGACCTCATAGCCATGTGACCAGTAATATTGCTAGGTTACTGGTCACATGGTGATGATGTCATCTAAGGTCCTAGAGAATCACAGCTCTCACAGTACGCTGCCTGGAGTGCCGGCAGGCATGGCATGGCAGCACCCCCTGTGTAGCTGACAGCCTGACACCCGGGGCAGTGGCTAGCAGGGCTCAGGAGGCAGCTGCCTTGGGCCCCCCAGGAGCAACTGGGCCCGGGGCAGCAGCCCCTTTTGCCCCTTGTTAAAGACGGCCCTGCCTGGGGGTACTTTAGGCACATTCTCCTGTGGGAAGGCTCCTAAGCAATAGGCTGCAGTTTTCTAGTTTCCTGCTAAGGTGTGCAGTGTTCATTTGCCTGTTCCTGTACTTGACCTCCACCTGTTTTCTGTCCTGACCCTGTTCTGCCTGGCCTGACCTCGCTCTGTTTATCAGATTGCACATACTCTCCCTTCCCTCATCCTGTCCCTGATCCCTGTATAGATAAAGTCCTTAGGAGTAGCCCCAAGTCAAATCTGATCACTTGACACAGCGAATTCACATCTGCCTCCTTATAGGTGTGAGATGGAAGGCAGTATGTATGTATGTAGCTCCGTGCAGGGCGCTGGAATATAGTAATGAGCTCTGTGTGCAGGCAGGTTTTTACTAATATATAAAGCTGAGTGTATGTATGAATGTATGTATGTCCGCTAAAGGAATCCGCACCGTCGCATTTACAATCACAAAATTTGGCAGACAGGTACATCAGGTGTCCGGGAAGGTTTTAGACCGGTTTTTAGCTCCCTAGCACGCACCGTTCCTGAGATATTCCCAAAAAAATGCATTAGCCAATAGAAGCCTGGTCACATGACCTTTATCAGCCAATAGAAGCTCGCAGGCCCTTAGTCTCCACATACACACAGTTTTACACCAGGTTTCCATAACAACCCAGCCATTTTTCTTTACTGCTGTAGGTCAGCTTTAAAGGGGTAGGGCGCTGTGGATGACACTGTTAAGGGAGCGGAGTGCTGTGGAGGTCAGAGTTCAGGGGCAGGTAGGGTGGCCATTCAGGCCACCCTCAAAAGACGGACATAGAAACCCTGCCCCCAGGTCCCGCTAAGACACGCCACTGATCCGGTTAGGCCACGCCCACTCCACAGCCGTCGGGGGTTGAAAAAATGAAGGTAAAAATCAATTTCTGTCATCTGTAGGGGTGGGAAGGAGGGTGACTTTCTCCCTGCAGCTCATGTTCAAACAGCACAGTGCTGCTGTCTGAGAGTGAGCTGTTCAAAAGGACATCCCTGTGTCCGTCCAGGCCCTGCGCAGGACGGAGAACAAGGATTCTGAAAGCCGGATTGTCCGGCATAAAACCGGACCTCTGGCCACCCTATGGGCAGGCTGCTGTGGAGGTCACAGTTAAGGGGACGGTCAGCTATAGAGGTCAGTGTTAAGGGGGCAGATTTCTGTAGAGGCCACTGTTAAGGGGATGGGGTGTTGTGAAAATCACTGTTCAGGAGATGGGGTACTGTGGAGGTCACTAATAAAGGGACGGCCACTGTGGAGGTCACTATTAAAGGGGCGGGCTGCTGTGGAGGTCCCTGTTAAGGGGGCGGAATGCTGTGGAGGTCACTGTTAAAGGGGCGGGCTGCTGTGGAGGTCACTGTTAAGGGGGCGGGATGCTGCGGAGGTCATTGTTAAAGGGGCAGGCTGCTGTGGAGGTCACTGTTAAGGGGGCGGGATGCGGTGGAGGTCACTCTTAAGGGGGCAGGATGCTGTGGAGGTCACTGTTAAGGGGGCGGGATGCTGTGGAGGTCATTGTTAAAGGGTGGGATGCTGTGGGGGTCACTGTTAAAGGGGCGGGTGCTGTGGAGGTCATTGTTAAGAGAGTAGGGAACGGTGGAGGTCACAGTTAAGGGTCTGCTATGGAGGTCAGTGTTAAGAAGCAGGGTGCTCTAGAGGTCACTGTTAAGGGGGCGGGGTGTTGTGGAGGTCACATTTTAAGGGAGCGGAGCTCTGTGGAGGTCACTGTTAAGGGGACGGGGTATTGTGGAAATCACTGTTAATGAGACGGGTTACTGTGGAGGTCACTATTAAAGGGGAGAGCACTGTGGATGTTACTGTTAAGGGAAAGACCGCTGTGGAGGTCACTGTTAAGGGACAGGGTACTGTAGATGTCACTGTTATAGTGGATACTGTCGATATCTTTTAACGACACACACAAACATTAAATGAAAAAGATGAAATATACCCGTGCGAAGCCGGGTCCTTCTACTAGTGTATTATAAATGTGACAGATAATGCTGCAAGGAACTCATCTGTCATAAGATCTCTGTGTACTGAGATACACTGACCATAAATTATTAATCAGAACATCGGAAATAATCGGTTCAATGGTGCACAGACCTGTGATTAATGAATAGCTGGCGTATGTGACCATTCAGTGATGGAAATGACACAGCAGAAACTTCAATGGCCCCAGAGGAGAACCTATCGCTAGGTAACAGCCCCTTGAGCCTGTGTGACCACCAGCATTGAGCTCATTAGGTGGATTTGCACATTGCTATACACTTCGAACACCAGGTGGCGCCATACTGTACAATTAAATCTCATAACTTTTCACTGGATCATTAAAGGGGTTGTCTGTCCCCCAAGCCAAAATGAATTCAGGGCAGGAGTCTGTTTAGATTAATCATTCCAGTGCTGAGGGTCTTCTCCTCGCTGCTTCTGGTCCCCTGAGAACTGGAAGTATGATGTCCCTTCTGTGGACTCGTGCACTGCTGCAGACATTCACCGGCTTTATCGGTGACATATCCCTGGCACATGACTACTGAGCCTCTGTGGTCACGTGCTGCTCAGGGACACGTCACTCTCCGACAAAATGACACCTTTACACGGTCACCCCAGAAGCTCACAGCTATCTTGCTGCTGGACCTGTCACGCTTGCACAGTCAGTTAGACTTCCATTCACACCCGCCTAACTATGGCAGGAAACGCAGGCTTTATATACCCTGTCATGCTGGGAGTAGTAGTTTTGTAACAGCTTGAGAGTCACAGTACCACTGGTGCATGCGCAATTTAACAGATTGCTTTACCTCAGAGGGGCAGTAAAGGATCTGAAGAACTGCTGATTTTAAGGATTAATTGAGAATGAAGGGAAAATTAAGCAGAAATTTAATTTCCATATTTTTTTGAATTGAGTACATCAGGAAGTTCAGTCGCCGCTGCAAATGTACTGGATTGCCCATAAGTCAGTGTTCACGTCTGCTCGAAGCCTCCATGGTAGGAAGAATAGCAATTTTTTATGTCAAAATTTAGGACAGATCCAGGATTGTGTCATTACTTCCATTATGAACAAGGCCTCCAGGGGTAATGCCAAAAATCTTTAATTTCTGAATCTTGGACGCATTTCTTTGCAGCCCCATTGACCCATTTTGTGGCCAAGTATAGGACATGTTCTATTTTTTTGCGGAACAGACATGCGGATGTGGAAAGCATGAGGATCATCCGTGTGCTACCCTCATCCATATGTCCATTCTGCAAAAATATAGAATATGTTCTCAAAATGCGGACCAAGGACCTATTGAAGTCAATGGCTTTGCAAAACAATTGTGGATGGCACTCGGATTGCATCTGTATTTTGTGGTTCAATGGTTTGCGGACTGCAGAACAGACATGGTTGTGTGCATGGGGCCTTAGTGTGATATACCATTGTAGCAACCTACAGCTACCACTAGGGGGAGCTCAGGAGCTTACTGCTCTTCATTGGCCTCAATAAGGGATGAGCGAATCAATTCTAACAAATCGATTCCTCTCATTAGCAAGAGTTCTTCACTGGGGAGGGGATGTCCCCACAGGTGAATATTTGCCCGCAATCTGGGCACTTTTTCACTGCTTCGAGTAACGTCGCAGGTGCAGATTCTCAAATTTGCAGTACTATCCTGAATTTCAGCTTCTGCTCCTGCGACCACTACTCAGAGCAGTGACACAGGGCTCAGATTGTTAGGGCTTGGCGAGATATCCGGCCCTGTCAATTAGAGATGAGCGAATCGAAGTTGATGAAGTGGAATTCGATCCGAGCTTCAGGAAAATTTTTATTCGCACCAAATCCGAATCTCCTCACGCTTCGTGGTAAGCCAGCCAGCCCTGTGATGTCACTGCCCTATAAATAGCCAGAGCCATCTTGGATTCTGCCATTTACCAGTGTTCTTAGTGCAGGGAGAGACGTCAGCAGGCGCAAGGGACAGTGCTAGGAAAGACTTTATTGTGCTAAAAAAATTATTTACAAGTTCAGGGAAAGATTCAAGGAGTAGGGAAAGGATAGGGAGGAATCATTCCACAGCTTTTATGTTGAACAGGGTTCAGTAGGGGAGTTTTCAGCCTGGGTAATAGGAACAATCCTATTACACCTTGCTGCACTGACTGGGGACCCAAATTGCCATTATACAGCTCTGTAATTCCAGCAAACCGTTCTTGTTATTAGGATGCAAGTGCTGTTGGATACAGCCATTAACAGGGTTTATTACAAGGAAATATTTCTACGTCTTATTAGCCCTTGTGCGGTGCAGTTATATGTTCTAAAGCATTTTTTGTGTGTATTAGTGGGGAAAAAGGGCTTATTAGCCGTTGTGTGGTGAAGTGTGAAAATTACAGCCCTTTTTGGTGTGTATTAGTGGCACAAAAATTTTTTTTATTTGCTGTTCAATGGTGCAGTTATATGTTCTAAAGCCCTTTTTGTCGTGTATTAGTGGCAAAAGAAAAATATATTTGCCGTTCAGCGGTGCAGTTATATATACTAAAGCCCTTTTTGTCGTGTATTAGTGTAAAAGAAAAATATATTTGCCGCTCAGCGGTGCAGTTTTATGTTCTAAAACCTTTTGTGTCGTGTATAAGTGGAAAAAAATAAGGTTCTATTTGCCGTTCTGCGGTGCAGTTATATGTTCTAAAGCCCTTAGTGGCACAAAAAAAGTATTTGCCGTTGTGTGGTGAAGTGAGAAAATTACAGACTTTTTTGGGGTGTTTTAATTTCCTTTTTATTTATTTATTTGATCTAACAATGTGTCAGACAGAGAAGTGCCAAGCCCTGCACAGGGGAGTGGCAGAGGCCTAAATGTTTCTGATGCAGGCACAGGTCGCAGCAGAGTAATGGGGTGTGGCAGCAGGAGTCGCAGCGAGAGACCAGAGCTCCGGGTGTCATCTAGCGGTCGTGTCTTGACCAGCAACCCAGCGGTTCTTGAATGTCCCAAGTGACATCAGACACCCCCAGCCAAGAGTCGGTGGGTTCGTCAGACACGGCATGGCCCAGGAGCAGGCCCTGTGCCCTCACCTATCCTCAACCTGCCTCTGTCCTTTTCTGTTCCCTCAGCCAGAGAAGTATTATATGCTGTGGGCTCAGCCCCACTATACAGCAAGGACGAGCTACTAGAGAACAGTCAGCAGCTACTGGCCAGCCAAGATGTGGAGGAGACATCCACCACTTCCTTCACTAGGCGGGCAAGTAGTGATGAGGAGAGTGGCGTGGTGTTGCGATCGGTGAGGCTCCTGACCCAGAGAACGTTGAGGAGGACATCAGTGACGTGCAGACAGTACTCGATGATGATGATGTAGCTGATCGCACTTGGGAGACGGGTGAATTAGGGGCTTCATCATCATCAGGAGAAGAGGGTGGCAGCTTGCCCGTGAGGCAGCGGCGGAGCCAGCAAGTCGCTAGCGTGGCCGGGAGTCAGCAGGTTGGCAGCAGTGGGAGGTCGGTAGCCAAACGTGCCCGTGGTAGACCACCTGCTTCGCAGGAGCCTACCTGCTTGGAAAGTAGTGGAGCACGGGTTCACGGAAGCAGCGGCAGTAGCAGTCAGTCAGTACGTAGTGTTGGGGGTAAAATCACCTACTTGGCGGTGTGGCAGTTTTTGTTAAACCGTTGGAGGAGGTGAACATGGCCATATGTAGAATCTGTGGGCAGAATGTGAAGCATGGCCAGGGTGCCAATGTTGGCACCACAGCCCTGCGTCAACATATGCAGCGTCACCATAAAGTGGCCTGGGAGAACCGTGGCTCCAATGTGGTGGTCCAACCTGCCGCAGCAACCGCTGCATCACCGCTGCATCACCCAGTGGCACGCACCCGGTTTCAGGCAGTCAAGGCTCCACCACCTCAGCCGAAGGGAGCTGTCTGTAATTACCATCATCTGCTGGTCCTAATGCTCCTGCTCCTTCTCCTCCTACTCCTCGTTAGTCATTCCGTCAGCAATCGATCACTGAAGCGATTGCCAAGAGACAACAGTATGTGTGCACTCATCCAACGGCGCAAGGACCAAGTTGCTGGTGCTGCAGTCCCTCCCTTTCCAAGTGGTGGACTCTGCACCTTTCAGAGAACTGATGGCTTGTGCCGAGTCGAGGTGGAGAGTCCCAAGCCGTCATTTCTTTGACAAAAAGGCAGTACCAGCCCTGCACAAATATGTAGAACAGAAGGTGGGCCAGTCCTTGAGCCTGTCGGTGTGTGCCAAAGTGCACGGCAGCGCCGACGTGTGGAGCTGTAACTATGGTCAGGGACAATACATGTCCTTTACGGCCCACTGGGTGAATGTGGTTACTGCACAGCCACACCAGCAACTTGGCCAGGTCACGCCGCTTCCGCCTCCACATTGTCACGCCGTTGGTCCTGCGTCAATGTCCACCTCTGCCTCCTCATCCTCCACCGTGTCCTCAGCCTCCACTGCAAGGACAATTCAAAGTGCCCCTCCAGCATACTACATGTGCAGGACACCGTGGTGTCACGCTGTTCTGCACCTCGTTTGCCTGGGTGAATGGAGTCTAACAGGGGAGGAACTGCTCTGTGTCCTTCATCAAGAAATCGAATCCTGGCTTTCTCCATGACAACTCAAAATCGAAACAATGGTGACCGACCACAGGAAGAACATGGTGTCGGCGCTGCGTTGAGGAGGGCACAGGTATTCAATCTGGTTGTCAAGCGGTTCCTGAAGTCTTCCACTATTCTGCAAGACATCCTAAAAATGGCCAGGAAACTTTGCATGCACTTCAGCCACTCGTACACCGCCAAGCACACCCTTCTTGAGCTGCAGTGGCAGAACGGCATCCCCCAACATAGGCTGATATGTGACGTTTCCACCCGTTGAAATTCTACCCTCCATATGTTGGACCGATTATACGAACAGAGAAAGGCCATAAACGATTTCTTGATGATCCAAGTAAACAGGAGTACTCCTCTGTGTAACTTCGATGTCAGCCAGTAACAGCTCATTCGTGACACCTGCCGTTTGCTCAGGCCCTTTGAGGAGGCCACGTTATTTGTCGCCAGGACTACGGGATGATCAACTTCATTCCACTGCTTCATGTCCTGGAACAAATGCTGGTAAATCTGGCTGGTCAGGGGACTGGATACGTGGCGCCTAGATCTCATGGCCACATGAGCCCTGTGGGGGCTGAACTGGAGGAGGAGGAGGAGAAGAAGGGGGAGGACATTGGAGCACAGGCAGTGTGCAGTGAAATGGGTGGTTTTTTACACACAGGTGATAGGAGAGGAGACGCAGGAGCAGCCAGAGGAGCTACAGGGCGATGAGGAAGACGAGGCAGAGGACCCAGACAGACCGTGGCAGTATGCAGTGGAGATGGAGGCAGGGAGTCCCTCCGAGTCACTTGCACAAATGGCCCGATGCATGCTCACTTGCTTGCGTAGTGACAGCCGAATTGTCACCATTCGGCAGAGGGATGACTACTGGCTCTCCACCTTGTCGGACCCTCGCTACTGGTCCAAAATGGGGGCCTTTTTTACACCGGCTGAGAGGGAGGACAAACTGAACTACTATAAAGACATCCTATGTAGTGAGTTGGCTGCTGCCTATATGGGCTATCGTCCATCCTTTCGTAGGTCTGACCGGGGGGCCCTCTGCGCTCACGTTCCTCTGAATTGCTGCTGTGGCAGTGTGTGTGGGGGGGTTTGGAGCAGTTACAGCTCCATCAGCAGCAACTTGAGTCTAGAGTCGATGATGAGCAGCTTTCTTCACCCGCCTAGTGAAGAAACTACTCACCAGCAGCAGCAGCTAGACCTGGAGCAGTACTTGAACCAGCAGGGGGTGGCATACTTGGAGAGTACCCTGCCACCCTACATTAAAGATTCGCTGGACTACTGGGCAGCCAAACCGGATTTGTGGCCGCAACTAGCAGAGTTTGCCCTGGAAAAGCTGTCCTGCCCGGCCAGTAGTGTGGCATCCAAGTGGGTGTTTAGTGCGGCGGGGGCCATAGTTACCCCAAGAAGAACTCGCCTGTCCACCCAAAATGTTGAGAGACTGACCTTTGTCAAGATGAATCAGGCGTGGATCAGCCAGGATTACCACCCACAAATGCCTGATGCATTAGACTAGATCATCCATGGTGCCACACCAACACTTTGACAAAAGAGACCGGTTTCTTCTGACTACCTGCCTCAGCTACTACTCTGATGCTGCTACCCGCCTGATACCACACATCTGATGCCAAGTGCTCCTTCTTTCACCCACCATCTTCAGCTGGTACTCGTATTGCCACCCACCTCCCCACTCTGTCACCTGGTCACTCTGTGGTCTCCTTATGCTGCTGCCCCCTCCCCACTCTGCCACCGGGTCACTCTGTCATCTCCTGATGCTGCCGCCACCTCCACACTCTGTCATTGTGCCACTCTGTGGCCTCCTGATGCTGCCGCCACCTCCACACTGTCATTGTGCCACTCTGTGGCCTCCTCCTGATGCTGCAGCCACCTCCAGACTCTGTCATTGGGCCACTCTGTGGTCTCCTCAGGCTGCTTCTTCCTCACCACTATGTCATAGGGCTACTCTGTAGACTTCTCATGCTGTTCCCACCCTCCCCACTTCATAACTGGGTCACTATTTTGCCTTTTGGCCTGGCTGACATAATTTATTTGCCCTTTTTCTGATCTGTCAGAAGGAAGGAAAAATGAGACGCACAATGGATCCTGTCTGTGTACCAGTTGTAAGGCCTGTATGGTCCCATCAGAATTGGATTATGATTTGGTAGCCAAAAGCAGGAGTGGGTACAAAAGACAGAAGACATGCAAATATTCCATTCACGTGTCATCTCTGTTTTGGATCCACTCCTGTTTTTTTTGGCATTAGCAATACTGATGGATTACTGACCAAATGCTGACCGAGTGAAGGCGGATGCTCAACAGACAGGATCCGTTTTTTTGTGGGTTATTGTTCTGACGGATCAGAGAAAGGTCAAAATAATCAGTGATGTCAACACAAACTTACTGCTGACACCCTCGCCACTCTGTTGGGGGGGGCTCTACTTGTATAAGCGTTTAATGGAACAGGTTCTGTAGACATCTATGTGGAATCATCTGACGACGGTGTAAGAGGAGTGTGCTTATTCTTGGCGCTAATATCGACCTGTAAGGCTGAGTTCATACTTCAGTTATTTGGTCAGTTTTGGCCCGTGACTGCCCAAATAAGTGAAGTGTGCAGTGATTCTAAGAGCGACGCCTGTCATCTGCATGTCACATGGACTCACAGTATTATTTCACTACCACAGCAGACTCCCTATGCGTGTTACTGCAAGGCACAGTGTTCTATGCCACTATAAAGGCTCTCTGCAGCCTGGAAATAGCAGTTTTTTAACGCGATTTGCTGCAAATAAAATTGGATCGAACCTAATTTTTTTGAAAAATTCTGCGAGCCGGCCGAATCAAATTTTTGAAAAATTCGCTCATCTCTACTGTCAATCAACAGGCAGGTGGGCGAATCTTCACCTGTGGGATCAGCCCCTCACCAGTGAAGAACTCTTGCTAACAAGATGCATTGATTCGTTAGAATTGATTTGCTTGTCCTTACAGTATGCAAAAAGCTCCTAAGCTCCCCCTAGTGGTGGCTGCAGCTGGCCAGAATGGTACATTTTGATTCTAAGGGGCCCATTTAGCTTGGCATTTGAAACACCAGTCTAAACCCGATGTGCACTAAAGTGAGATCCGACAAATTTATCAAGAGTTGCATGCCTCTTAAAGGGATTATGCCATGATTTATTTAAAATATGAAAATCAGACATCATCTAGTACATGACAATCTCTTTCTAGCAAAGCTAGAACAAGCCCTGGACCTCACATGGATCCAGAGATGTCCCCATTTATTCCTCCAATTCCTCTGCTAGATTAGCCTCAAGGGGCATATCATTTCTGCTGCGGCTCTCTCCTTGTAACTGCCACAGCTTCTAACAGAACATATGGCTGGGGAGCATGTGCTACCAGCTCAGTGAGGACAAAAAAGTAAGGAAAAGAACAAGCAGCAGGTGGCGCTATACCGATACACCAGTTTCTAGCATAAATTATAATAATTTGTCAGATTGATGGTGGCCCCACCCCTTTCAATATGCCCTGCCCATTTTTTTATTTTTTTAAATTTTTTTTTAGGTGTTAAGGGTGGCGGAAAGTAACAAAAAGTAAAAAATAAAATGTGCACAAATTTGCGACCTTTGTATGCCTTTAGCCCTTGTTAATTCACTATATGAGAATACTGTATACTCATAGCCGGGCAAAAATTGTTACCTATAACACGTGGTCAGCCAGGCTAGAAAATGAAAAGAAGTCATGTGATTAGTCACTGATTACAGCCGCCGGACTGTAATGATCATTTAACCTAATGTAATTTATTCTTTTACATCTTCCATGATTTTCTCCCATTAATTAGCTGAGGAAGGATCGTTAATTCTTTTAATATACAGGGTGGGGTAATCGGGCGAATTAATTAAAGGGTGTCTCCTCTACCTCTTAATAACTGCCTTGAAGCATCTTATAAAAGAAATTCTCTACTTACTAGAGCAATGTTTGACCTTTGAGTTATCTAAGACTTGGTTATTTTAAAGGGGTTATACTAGATTGAAAAAAAAAAAGTTTTATTTTTTTCCTTTTTTCTCCAGAAACAGCGCCACTCTTGCCTATGGCTGTGTCTGGGATTGCAGCTCAGTTCTATTTGTAGAAAAGGGACACTGTACTTGAGGAAGCAAAACCTATATTATTTAAGCTATTTCCTACACACTAATAGGAAGTGACAACTTATGCAATGTTTGACCTTCAAGAATAGTTCTCTTAGGCCCCTTTCACACGGGCGAGTATTCCGCGCGGATGCGATGCGTGAGGTGAACGCATTGCTCCCGCACTGAATACCGACCCATTCATTTCTATGGGGCCGTTCACATGAGCGGTGATTTTCACGCATCACTTGTGCGTTGCGTGAAAATCG
Source organism: Bufo bufo (assembly GCF_905171765.1). Classification (NCBI taxonomy): domain Eukaryota; kingdom Metazoa; phylum Chordata; class Amphibia; order Anura; family Bufonidae; genus Bufo; species Bufo bufo. Next base: position 591,839,467 of record NC_053392.1, on the reverse strand, counting down.
CAGAATGCTCTATATTCTGCGTTTTTCGCGCAACGCAGGCCCCATAGAAGTGAATGGGGTTGCGTGAAAATCGCAAGCATCCGCAAGCAAGTGCGGATGCGGTGCGATTTTCACACACGATTGCTAGGAGACGATTGGGATGGAGACCCGATCATTATTATAAGGGAAAATAATAGCATTCTGAATACAGAATGCATACCGTAGTAAAATAGCAAACAAACTTTAACTCACCTTAGTCCACTTGTTCGTGCTGCCGGCATCTCCGTCTGTCTCCTTTCTTCAGGACCTGGGTAAAGGACCTGTGGTGACGTCACTCCGGTCATCACATGATCCATCACATGATCTTTTACCATGGTGATGAATCATGTGATGGACCATGTGACGACCGGAGTGACGTCACCACAGGTCCTTTACCCAGGTCCTGAAGAAAGGAGACAGAAGTAGATGCCGGGCTGCGCTATCAAGTGGACTAAGATGAGTTAAATTATTTTTTATTTTTTTTAACCCCTTCAGCGCTATTTTACTATGCATTTTGTATTCAGAATGCTATTATTTTCCCTTATAACCATGTTATAAGGGAAAATAATACAATCTACACAACCCTGATCCCAAGCCCGAACTTCTGTGAAGAAGTTCGGGTTTGGGTACCAAACATGCACGATTTTTCTCACGCGAGTGCAAAACGCATTACAATGTTTTGCACTCGCGCGGAAAAATCGCGGGTGTTCCCGTAACGCACCCGCACATTTTAACGCAACGCTCGTGTGAAAGAGGCCTTAGGGCTCATGCGCTGGCTGGGCCCGTATTGCGGCCTGCAAACAGCGGGTCCCGGCCGTTTGAGAACCGCATTATGGATGCAGACCCATTCACTTGAATGGGTCCAGAATGGAGGCGCGGAAGCACTTTGGAGCGCTTCTGTGGGGTTTCTCTCCGTGCCTCCACACTGCAAAAAAAATAGAACATGAACTATTTTTCTGTTGTGCAGACTGATCATGGAACCATTCAAGTTGATGGTGCCGTGCAATGGGGACCGCAAATTGCCATGTGCATGAGGCCTTAGACATGGTTATTTTAAAGGGGCGTGCAAGATTGAAAAACAGCGCCACTCTTGTCCATGGCTGTGTCTGGTATTGCAGCTCAGTTTTATTTGTAGAAGACTGCCTTTTTTCTATTCTCATACAACACCTTCAAGTTAAAGGAGTTTTCCAGGAGTAGAATGTTGATGACCTCAAGTAATTAGATATTAAAGACCTATCGTGAGGATAGGTCATCAATATTGTTCTCCCAGAAAACCCCTTTAATTTGGGGGTCTTATAAACCTTATTGATTCAAAGAATCAAGGGGCCAAACCCTCACTCCTTAAAGAGGACTTTTCAATTTTTTAAAAAAAAACTACGGTAAGTACCTTTACAAGTGGGGTATGCTCCGCTGATGCTGCTATAACTTTTCTTTTTTCAAACTCGCCTCAGCTGCCCCGCTGCGCCCCCCCGCTCTGTTCTTGTGTCCTGTATACTAACAGATCGCATCGGTACAGGGAGAAGAAGACGCCAGCGCTTCGCAGTGGAGGGTCTTCTTCTCCCTAGCTGTGGCGCAGTCCGCTGTGATTGGACCGCGCCACAAGCAGGGACAAGGAGACGCCCTCTGAAAAGCGCTGGCGTCTCCTCCTCCCTTTACGACCCTATCTGTTGGCATACAGGACACGAAAACAGCGCAGCGGGGCAGCTGAGGGGAGTTTGGAAATAAAAAAAAGTTATAGCAACATCGGCGGAGCGTACCCTGCTTGTAAAGGTACTTAGTTTAACATAAAAAAGGGTGAAAGGTCCTCTTTAAGGGCTCATGCACACAAACGTATGTGCCCCGTGCTGCGGACCTCAAATAGCGTTCCGCAATGCCCAGGTACCGGCCGAGTGAGCGGATGCCGCCCCATTCACTTAAATGGGTCCTCCATCCGCCAGATTGGTGCCGCACCGCAAAAAAATAGAACATGTTATATTGTTTTTGCAATGCGGAGGCACTGAGCTCTTCTAATTAGAGCTCTTGGAAAATATGAGGCAAAAAGTAGACTAAACTCTAAAAAAAACAACTAAAAAATAACTTCAAATTGCGCGTTATATTAAGTGATTGTGATTTCGCATAATAAAACAAAACAAACCCTTCACTAATTTGTAATGACCTTGCTACTAAATATGTATTCAGCTTCTTATGGGTGGATGATGGGGGTAGTTACCCAGATTTTCCAGGGTCCTGAAGGGTAAGCTTGTCTAGTTACAGGTTTGCTGTGCAGGATGACAGCCAGTTCCTGCATCGGCGAGGGTTCTGAGGACGCCAGCTCTTATAATACCACAGGGAATGGCTGCCATACATTCTAAGAACTCATTATGCACATGAGATAATAAGAGGTAACCGGAGGAGGTCCAGACTGTCACATTACCCTGAGTACGTGTCGGAAAATAGGAGCGGCCAGGGCTGGCTGGTGAGATAATCCTGACACAGCAACTTCTCTTATCACAGCCTCCTATATAAAGTGGATCCACAGGAGTAAAGTTCCTCTACTCAGTGCCACCTACATACAGCTACTCTACACCAGCCGCACCAGAAGAACAGCTCCTCTGTACCAGCTGCACCAGAAGAACAGCTTCTCTACACCTGCAGCAGAAGAACAGCTTCTCTACACCACCAGCTGCAGAAGAACAGCTTCTCTACACCTGCAGCAGAAGAACAGCTTCTCTACACCACCAGCTGCAGAAGAACAGCTTCTCTACACCTGCAGCAGAAGAACAGCTTCTCTACACCACCAGCTGCAGAAGAACAGCTTCTATACAGAAGAACAGCTCCTCTACACCACCTGCAGCAGAACAATACCACTAGCTCCTATACATCACCTGCACCAGGAGAACAACAACACTAGCTTTTCTAAACTACCTGCACCAGGAGAACAGCACTACTAGCTCTTCCACACTACCTGCACCAGGTACCAACCAGAACACCATTGCTGATCTTCTGAGCCAACTAGTACAGCACCGCTAGCTCTATTTCAGCACCCCAAGAACAGCATCACTGTTACACCAGGCACCAGGAACATAGCTGTACCAGAAGACTGGACTGCATTAAATCAGTGGAGTTCCCCTTGGTGGTGCTTTACTGTGCACAAGACTACTCACCCTGGCTAATACACCGCTAGCTGGCTGCTGCCATATGTGCACTGCCCTAAGTGACTGCCAAAACAGTCTGTCTCTGAGCCACGTAAAAAGCTGACAGTGGCCCTATCCCTGACTCCACATCAAGACCAGTGATTATCAAGAGTCAACAGAAAGGACCACCAGTGCTTAGCAATGGGTCGCTACACTGGCAAGACCTGCAGGCTGATCTTCATGTTGGTCATCACAGCCATCTTCTTTGTGGCAGAGTTAGTTTGTGGCTACATAGGCAATTCCATTGCCTTGATCTCTGACTCCTTTAATATGTTGTCAGATTTGATCTCTCTTTGTGTTGGGATCACAGCCTCTCGAGTATCTAGACGAACAAGCAGGGGACCCCAAGCTACATATGGGTACACCAGAGCAGAGGTGGTAGGTGCACTGTGCAATGCTGTCTTCCTCACTGCTCTTTGCTTTACCATCTTGGTGGATTCTATACTAAGACTGGCCAAAGCGGAAAAGATTGATGATCCTGAGTTGGTGCTGATAGTGGGGGCACTTGGATTGGGAGTAAACATCGTGGGTCTATTGGTCTTTCAAGACTATAGCTCCTGTATACGCTTCCTGTGTGGCCGTAAAGATCAACAAAAACCAGAAGAGCCTGAAGAAACCTCCAATAGCCACCTCAATGTCACCCCTTACCAAGCTGGAGGTAGCCAAGGATCCGAGAGCCTGGACAACAACTTAGCAGGTGCCTTTCGGTTATTTTAGAGGGGAATTTGGGGTGGTGGGTATAACTGTAAACAATGGGCTCACTATGGTACTCCAAACTCTTTCCTGAACTTGGGTTCCCAAGGAACCCACAAAATTTTATTCAGTTTAGAGTTAGCCTTGGCATGGTCTGAGACATAGAGTTTATTTAAAGAGTCCATTTCTTGGTGTAATAACAAGGGATGGATAATCTCATATCTAGCCATTGTAGGACCTTATATAGCTGTTTTTTTGGCAGGCCAGCCTTGGATTAAAAGTTCTATCATAACTTCACTGCCTGTAGTTATGCATTTTGCATTTACGTTCACTAGGTACTTTTACACGTTACATATCTGGAGTCACCAAGGGTTAATGACTTCATAAATTCCTAGCTGCCCTTATCTCACATACATACAAAGTGCATTCATGTGCTCACTGATAGTGAAGGACCAGCAGTGAAAGAAATACTATTTGTGATAGCCTTGCAGATTAGAAGCAATTGTTTGTAATGCAAAAAACCTAGAGATTTTAGAAAGTTTCGGGTAATTTTAGAATTTTTGGAAAACTTTTAATACAGGACCTCAGGATGACTGAGATGACTCCAATGAGTTACTCGATTGCCCTCTGTTTTGAAGTAAAGGGCAATTATTGCACAACAGTCCTCGCTCCCATATATTTAACCAGAATAAAATCTAACCTCGAAAAAAGTCATGTTTTAGAATTTAAAGGGGAAGTTAATTTTTACCAACGATGGTGGGACAGAGTGGGCACATAACTTCAGGACTTTTTCTATATTTCTTACATATTTATTGGTTGCTTCTCAGTAACACCCCCTTATCTATGTAACCAAACACAGTGGGGCGTCAGCTTTGGTCCCAAGGTCTACTTCAGGAACCACACTCATTAGTCTAAAGAAGGGGATTATTTATAAGGGTTTTCCAGGATAAAAAAATAATAATATGGATACTTTCTTCCAAAAACAGCACTATGCTTCTACACAGGTGGCATGTGGTATTGCAGCTCAGCCTCATTAACTTTAGTGGAACTGAGCTGGAATACCTCACACAACCTATATATTGTTGTTTTTTGAAGAACACAGCCATATGAGTATAATCCTGGACAACCCCTTTAAAGAGATTGTGCATTCCTGTTGGTCCATCACATTTATGTCTTCCATCCACTTCAATGAGAGCAGTGCTGCAGTAACCATCTCCACCCACTACACAATGGATGGAGCTGTGTAGTTTTGCCACCTTCTTTCTGTATTGGGACTACTGCAGAACAGTTGATCAGTGGGAGTGTAGGGTGTCAGACCTCAAATGATCAGATATTGATGGCCTATTCTAAGAAAGGATTTTTTTATTTTTTTTATACTAATGACCTATCCTCTGGAGCCCCGCTGGTCATCTGTTATAGAATGCACTGCCTCGCAGCTTAGCCTAGGCCAGATGACGTCACGTTCTTCGGTCCCATGGCCTAGGCACAGTTTAACCCCATTGAAGTGAATGTGATACCAAGTACAGTTGCTATGAAATTATGAATGTCCTGAATTCTTCTGACGAGTCTGAGTCTGATAATGCTGGAGAATGTATGATTATGTATTCACCGAGGCTGATTTTTTCAAAAACTGGTGTTTCTTCTGTTTGTAGAACTTATACACAACACAGCGTTTCTTCTTTGGCTCTAGGTGACTACATAGATGATCAAGAATCTGACCTAGAAGAAGAAAAGGCTAAGGGTGAAAAGAGCGCGGCTGCCCTCAACATTAGAGGTAAGAAAACTTGGGCGCTGTGGCTGGTAGTCCTCCTCACGTCCTCAGTAGGACTTGTTCCTGCTGGTATAACCTGCCGGTTACTTTGGAGTATCCTGAATTTTGATGGACGTGCCTATTATCTGCATCTGAAACTACATTGAAAATGGGTTGGACCACTAGGAGGAACACATTCAGTCAGTAGTCAGCCATTATTGGTGCCTCCAAGGTAAAATATGAAACCAAGAGATCTATGATCCAGTTCTGGTTCCAGATCATCATCTTCCTTATCCTGAACAGTCTGGTGTCAATCATATCTGGCCCTTCTGCTGAATATTGACACCACCAGATCTCACTGAGTACCTGGAGATCCAGCATCATCACCTCCTGTTGTCGACCTGTGGCCCAAATGTACTCAACTGCTTAGCAAGCAGTCTAGTTCTTCTCAAAGTTTTTAGTTAAAAAGTCCTGTGCCCCCATATGAATGAACCGGCAGGTTGATCATTTACCCTCCATTCATTCTCTATGGAACTGCTGGAGATAGCAAAGCGCTGGCTGTCTCCGGCAGTCCCATAGGAAATGAATGGAGTTTCAGAATGCATCCTCAACCTGCTGATCCGTTCATACTGGAACACATGCCCCCCATTAGTGTGATCAGTAGGGGTTCCATTGGTTGGACCCCTACCAATCAGATACTTATCCCTTTAATTTCAGTGGAGAACCTCTCATATTTTTGACATCTTTATCACCTAAATGAAAAACATAAGGAAAGAGTAAAAAAAAAAAGTTATATACTATGGTGGATCTGTAGGTACCATGTATACTGCCATATGGTGCCTCCATGAGGCGCCGTATTCTCCCCTAGAAGCGGATTCTTGGGCCACCATGGCCCCCACCGTGGCCACTTATTAAAGAAGGTGACCACCAATCTTTTAGATCCATTCCAGTAACTTATATTTCTAGCTGTTCCCATATCCCCGCAGCAGTCCTGCCTCCAAGATGTTTTTCTGTTAGAAAGTTTCCATAATTACAGGCACTTTATCTAGGTACAATCTGGTAGAGCAGGTTTACAGCTGAAATGTCACCTGGAGATGTCTCACACTAGAAGCAGGTGCGCCCAAGACTTCTCAAGCATGGAGATGTAATTGCCATCGGTTTAAACTGAACCTGAACAGGAGGAATTTGGAGAATTTTGCTCACAGAATGTCCTACAGATTAGATATAGATCTATCTATCTATCTATTTATCTATCTATTTATTTTTAACTACGGTATCTAGCTATCATCTATCATAAAGGTGAGGGGTTATGAAGGGTATATTGCATCAGAAAGGTGGTTTCACTTAATATTAAAAAGTATGTAAAATTATATAATAAATGAATATATTATAAATAATAAATAACTATTTGTAATCTAATCATCTCAGTGCTTAACAGGTAGATGCCCTTTTATCTGGCGTGGCCAGTTGGCCACGTCTCCATTCACAGAAGCTATGAGACATGGACCACAGTTGGTACCCGCACCTATCAGACATTTTGGGCACATTCTGTGCATATGGCATTTAGTCAATATAAGAATACCCCATTAAGCCTAGAATACAATTTGTCCAATTGGCAATATATGTACATTGATTGACATTGATTTCCTGTCTCTTCAGGGGTCCTGCTCCATGTGATGGGTGACGCTCTGGGGTCTGTAGTTGTCGTGGTGGCAGCAGTCATATTTTACGTAAAACCTCTACCCAGTGATGCGCCATGCAACTGGCAGTGTTACATTGATCCCAGCCTGACAATTGTGATGGTGGCCATCATTTTATTTTCTGCCTACCCGCTTATCAAAGAGACAGCCACCATTCTGCTCCAGATGGTCCCCAAAGGCATCAGTGTTGGAGAAATTGGTAAGCAAAAACTTATTTCTTTATTAAAGGAACAGGCTGTGGTCTGTTATAGAAGCAGTTCTAAGAATATGCAAAAGGGAAAAAATCCTCCACTCAGTTACTGGTGACTGCTGGGAGAATCGTATCCTTTCACTTTGTGGCTACACGCACACAACCATAAGCATTTTGTGATCCACAAACTACAGATCTGCAAATGAAAGCTGTCTATATTGGACGACTTGTGACATTTTTCATTGTTTTAAAATTTTACATCATTCAAAAAGGTTATTGGTCATATTGTATTTTCCCCATTGGCCGACTATGACTGATTGCTACTTTACTTAAAGGGGTTCTCCAAGAATTTACTACTGATGACCTATCCACTGGAGGGTGGGGGATGGGGGGTCCGACACCTGGAACCCCCACGATTAGCTGTTCCAAGGCCATGCTGCCTTCTCAAAACTTCAGATCGGCGAAGGTCCCGGGTATTGGACCCCCGCCGATCAGATAAACAAATCTTGGAAACCCTTTTAATGGGTTTGTCCACTAACAACAATTATTGTGAAAGGACTCAGAGTGGGATATAAAAAATTAAAGAAGCCATACTCACTCTCACCAATCCTCCACCGCTCCCCTCTCTGATATTTACCAGGTATCCACTGGTCCCAACTTCTTTCTCGACATGCAAGAAATACCTTCATCCAATTACTGATCCATAAACACTATAAGGCCCCATTCACACGACCGTATATTCAGTCTGCATCCAATCTACATTTTTGGGAAATGGATGTGGAACCATTCATTTCAATGGGGCTGCACAAGATGCGGACAGAACTCCTTGTGCTGTTTTCATCCGTTTTTCAGTTCAACCGGCACCAGCAAAAGAGCTAGAACACATCCTATTCTACATGGCCGGGATCTGTGTTTTTCGGATTCGCGTGCAAAACATACAGTCGTGTGCATGTGGTCTAAACCAATGGTCAGCAATGTGTGGTTACTGCAGCTACACTGAAGCAGCTCTGTATTCCAGCTCTGACTGAGGCAGCTCTTTCTCCCCTCTACCAGCAGAAGTCCCAGCAGTATGATCGCTAGCACCAATCAGCAACAACTAACCACACTCTTCCCTCCCTAAAGCTGCCCATACCCTATCAGTAATCTGAAGTGTATGTTGCCTTGAGGGGCGTAGCTAAAGGCTCATGGGCCCTGGTGCAAGAGTTCAGCTTGGGCCCCCCTTCCCTCTGTGCTTTGTGGCCAAGGGCAGGGGAACACATAGCCTTCATGCTGCCTGACGCAAAAATTGAAACGGCCCCCACCAATGCCAAATTCTTGACCTAACCCCTCCCAGAGGTGTAACTTGAAGATTCTGGGCCCCAGTGCAGAATCTATAACCGAGCCCTCCCAGTGTGCACTTTCTATAATACCGGTGTATTTTTATGAAGCCCAGGCTCCTGTGCCTTGTAGCGACCCTTACCTCTGCACCCCCTATAGCTACGCCCCTGATTGCCTCCCACTTGACCATCAACCGGGAAAAATAAGTATCAGGCATTTTGTATTTCAGCATGCTCAGTGGCATAACAAGAAATGATTGGGTGCCACAGAAAATATTTGAACAGCAACTTCTTCGCAACCCCCTCCTGCCATGCAACCCTCACTTTTGTGGCTAGTCAAGGTTGCTGTCTCTGACCAGGCCCAGCAACTGCTCCTTCTGTTTCCTACATGTATATTGCATTGTTCTGTATACCAATCGATATCACATCTATTATTTACATACAACTAATAAACAGTAACATAAAAAAACAAGTCACTACTTGTACTCTCTGAGAGAGATTAAAACAGGATCCTCTGGAATTGGGTCAAATAGATAACAGGTCAAATATAAGAACCAGGAAACTTTTTCCTTGTAAGAAGACAAAGGACCATAGAGCATTGCCAGCTGAGGGTAAAGACACAAACAAACAGCTCTATCATTCCAGTAAATGGATATAATCTGCAACCATATAAGCTCCTGAGCAGATCATGAACCACCAGGATCAGAGTAGAAGATTTAGCTGTTTATATAAGGTTTATTCATGATGATCAATAATCCCTGAGCATCTAAGATGGGTGGTTCACTCAGGAGTTTCCCATCACATAAATTAGAAGTTAAAAAGTACACAATGCTCAGGCACAGGTAGTTCAGTGATTCTGAGCACAATTTAAAGGGGAACTGTGCTCAAACCAGCTACTGATCTTCTGCAGTCCACTGTCTTTAGTTTTCTCCCTCCCCATTGAGTTATACATATATGGTTGTATGATCATATACTTTTTCAAGGTTAGGGTATGTATTAGGGAATTCTTATTTGATGGGCAGATCAAGTATACATTTATCCTTATTGTATAAAATAGATTTAGGGACGATTTCAATTTCCATTTTGGGTGATTTCATTGTGGTTCTCTTCTCCATGATCAATATTCCCCAAACATCTTTACTCAGAAGTTTTCCATCACATAAATTAGAAGCTAATGCTCAGGCACAGGTAATTCAGTGATTCTGAGCACAATTTAAAAGGGACCTGCGCTCAAACCAGCTACTGATCTTCTGCAGTCTACCACCTTTTGTCTACTTCCTCTCTATTAAGTTATACATATAAGATTGTCCAAGCATGTGCTTCTTCGGGGTCAGGGTATGTATTGGGGAACTCTTGTTTGATGGGCGGACCAAGTATACATTTATTCATAATGTATAAAATAGATCTAGGGGACATTTCAATTTCTATTTTGGGGAGATTTCATTGTCGTTCCTTTCTCAATGATTAATAACCCCAGGGCATCTAAAACAGGTGATTCACTTGGAAGTTTCCCATCACAGAATTTAGAAGTAAAAATTACACAATGTTCAGGCACAGATAGTCGAGTGATTCTGAGCACAATTTAAAGGAGAACTGCATTCAAACCAGCTACTGATCTGCAGTCCATCACCATTAAACTTCTCCTTCCTCATCGAGTTATACATATATGTTTGTTCAAGTGTGTACTTTTTTGGGGTCAGGGTATATATTAGGGAACTCTTGTTTGATGGGAGGACCAAGTATACATTTATCCATAATGTATAAAATAGATTTAGGGGTGATTTCAATGTCTATTTCGGGAAGATTTCATTGTGGTTCTTTTCTCCAGGTCAAAAAGTTGCCATGGTGGCAGGGGTGCAAAGTATCCATGAAATCCACGTTTGGGAGTTAGCCAGCGGGAAGAACATTGCAACGCTCCACGTGAAATTTCAGACCCTTGAAGACTACACTTCAGCTAGTCGTGCCATCCGTAAAATCTTCCACGCACAAGGCGTCCACGCGGTCACGCTTCAAGCTGAGTTTACAAATGAAAAGGACTTCTCTTTGGCCTGTAATGCACCGTGCATATCCAAGAGATGCAACGAGAACCTCTGCTGCAGCCAGGAGCTGATTCCATTTACTGAGATGAACGGCAAAGCATTAAAGAAAGGCAAGTCCTCTCAAGTGTGGTACAGAAGTAATGACATAAATACCGATGTTGAAGTCCCAATTGATCCCACCTATGCAGAAACTCCGCAAGTGAAGGTGATTGCCAATGGGCTGAATTCAGAAAATGAGGCACTGAATAACAAGTTTACCAAACTTTAAACTAGTGGCATGGACACAAACCCACTGACTTATATTTAACTGAGGATCAAAAGTGACTTACGGATCCGTGGTATGGATCAGGTTTATTTTTCCATTGTCACAACCAGACATCAGGGCCGACACCATCAATGGGTTAGGATTAGAGAATCTAGAGAATGTGCAAATATAGAGAACGCACAGATATATGATAAGGTTGTTGCAGAGCTGTATCATGGTGGCTCATTGTGTAAATGATGGAGGATATCCTGTAACCCGGGCAAAATATAAGAGCCAAGTTGTTGCCCCTAGATAGTTAATAGCAACTTTTTAGGGGCAATCGTAAAACCCTTCAAGGTGACACTTTTTTAAATACTCGATTACTGACTTATGATCAAACCCTATTAAACCAGACATATTGCCTGGTAGGGTTGATCATGCTGAGTAAAACAATATCTTTCTTTTCTATAAAGGGTTAATCATGGACAAGATATATTAATTTTTATATTTATGTAAATTACCTAGTTGGAGCACTAGGGGGCTGGCCATAGCGCTAGGAGCACCGCTAGCCCAACACACCCTGTGCTTTCTGTACTCCCTCCTCCCCTTTGAGTGACAGGGCTGGACATCTCATCTACCCCTAGTGGTTTTAAACTGCTCGGAAAGCAGCACCCATCAGATCTGCTGCACAGGCGCCAAGTCACTGAGCGGCCTTGGTGCGTATACAATGAATCTTCTGCTGATTTCCAAAGTCAGGAAGCAGCATCTGAGCCGTGGTGCTGCTGCGAGAACACAGGGGTAAACGTCTCATCTAGCCCTATGTTCTCGCAGTAACGCCAATGCTCTGTTCACTCAAATTGAAGGGGGAAGTACCGATAGAACAGGGGGCTTGCACTAGCGGTGCTTCTAGTGCTATGTCCAGCCCCCTAGTGCTCCAACTATGTCATTTACATAAATAAATAGAAAATAATATATCTTGGCAACTATTAATCCTTTATAGAAAAGAAATATGTTTTTTTTTACTCAGCAGGATCAATCCTACCAGGCAATTTGGCTGGTTTAATAGGGTTGATCAAGCTGACAGAGGCTCTTTAATATAGCTGGGTCCCATGTTCAGGACCCTGACCTACTAAACTCTGTTTCTAGCTCTGTCAGTGCTTGACCTGGGCAGCCCATTAAATTCAGTGGTGGTGCTGCAGGGAAATTGAACACTTGCTGCTAGGTCCTCTCCAGCTTCCTGACGAATTGACTTCTTTAGCAGTACTAACTACTATAATACTGCCCCCTCTAGACAAAAATATAAATTAAAATAATACTGCCCCCTATGTACATGAACATATCTACTATAACACCGTTCTTATGTATAAGAATATAACTACTTTAATACTGCCCCCTAATGGGAGAGAATATAACTGCTATAATTCTGCCTCCTATGAATGAGAATATGGTTCTGAAGGTACAATAGGAGAGTTTCTGTATTTGTCCTTTAAATTGACTGTATAGCTTTTGAATGTCTATATGTGACCTTTAACCTGAAGGATGAAATGAATTATCTCATAGAAAGATTTAATTAGAAATTTTTGTCTTTTCATATTTTAATATAAATTTTGTCAGCGCTGCTATGAATTCCAATCACTTCTCCGGTGGGACGTCCATGGCTGTGTATATAAAGGACTGATATTCCTAACCAGTACTTAAACTGTATATTTCACTATACCGGAGATTTACATGGATTTGTTTACTATGGAAATGATAGGTGGAAATGAAAGGGGTCGTCTAAGTTTAGAAAACCCATCTTTAAATACCGTTAATAGAAGGTGACCCAGAGTGGGGTGCTGCTACATACAACGTCTATTGTTCTGGAGGACCTACCCTGTCCTGTGTTTTATGGACAGCACATTGATTTTAATGGTAACTGTGCAATGCTTAATTTCTCCTGTGGTGGTGCTGCAGAGGAATGACACACTTTTTACCAGGTTTTTCCATAGATTATACTTGATCACCGGGTCCACTCTGTAATCCACTTACTATCATGTGACCCCTCTAGCAAGAGGAAATTTTCCAAAGTGTAGAACCCCTTTAATATCCCAGCAAAGTACCTTGTAAAATGTGTATATATGTGTACTATTAAGGAAAGCTGTATATATTCTATTTAAACTCCTATTTTTCTATGTGGTCAGGCCGATGGTGGTTCTCGCTACTAACTGCTCATTTAATCAGATTCATATAAAATGCAATAAATTAACTGTTTGATCCTAGTTTGATCTCGTGCCCTATAATTGATAAACAACGGTGAAAATTAAATGACCTATAACACTTTACTTCTGTAAAGTCAAACTCTTTCATCAGGGGAATTGCATTATAAGCAATTGCCTAATATAATGTTATCAGAAGTGCCTTGTCCCTTTACAAGCCGGAAAAGTTCCTGCAAAAGAGGTGGCGAAATCAAATAATGCACTCCAACCATTAAAGGGACTGTATGAAAGTAGAAATAAACATGGCTGATGGTCGTGTCTGCATCCCATCCCTGTTAAAGGGAAAACTGCAATACCAGACATAGACCATGGATAAAGGCGGCACTGTTTCTGGAAGAAAGCGGCCATGTTTTTATAATTCCTTTAACAATATACACATGGCTTGTGGAATCCTTAAAGGGGCGATTGCAACATGGTGCTGGGCATTGCAACACTCTCATTTAGTGCCCCCATTAATTAAACCCAAGCTGCCATAAATTGAGTCAGATGATCAAATATGCAAAAAAAAATGCTTAGATTATAATAGGTCAACTGGGTTCAAAATGGCGCTTTACTGTAAATCCCCCCTCCCCCCGACACGGAGGCGGAGATTATAGGAGGTGAACCAATGTCACATCAGTGATGTCACCAGCACCAGCAAAATTGACTGCTTCCATCATACTTAACCAATGTGTTCCACAATGTGTGGAAGTCTGTCCACTTGTGGTAGCTTTAGTTTACATGACTGGTAGGGACACCGAGTTACAGATTATATACTTTTGTGCCCTATGGTTAAAGGGGTTAGATAGGATTAGAAAAAAGGTATTGAAGCTACAGTTTCTAGAAAAAAAGTTCTAAACCTATCCACCTCAAGTGAAGGAAATCTCTAGGAAAATTTGATTACACTGTGTTTTGCCCAGTGAAGGTTCTTAGGGGGTGGAGCATGACACAGGGATTCCAAAAACACAAATGATTGAATCCCTGGGTTATGTCCTGCCCCTGCGGATCCTGTACTAGGCGCAGCACAGGGTATTTGCTTTGCTAAATTTGGCCATACACCTTAGATAGCTATTGAATCAACACTTGTTCAGCCGACACCTTTTCCTCTTGTCCCCATACACTTGCATGCTCAGCTCAAGCCGAGCATGCATGTGTTATCAACGAGCATAGCAGAATAAACTGCTGCTAGACACATCTGGTGGTGGCTTATCTCCCTTGAGAACAATGTTAGACTATTGGCTGGTCCTGCCGAAAACGGTCGGTTGAGCCAACATTTTTATAATGTTTATGGCTGAGCAGGTCTTTCCTGGAGATTCAGGCCCGATGACCTCGGACCAGGAAATGAAGAGCAGTGGGGATGGGACCAGCGCCAGAACCGCAAACTCTTAACATTTCCTTGGACTCAAGTTAAAGTGAAGGACGTAGTTAAGGTCGGACAAGCGCTGTGGTGGCCTCCTAGTATACCAAGCACAGCGCCGTCCATTGGATACTGGCTGTGCTTGGTATTGCACCCCAGGACCATTTACTTGAATGGGACTGAGCTGCTCATAGGCCATATGACTGATGTACGAGACGTCACTGGCCTAGGAACAAAACGGAGCGCCTCTGGGTGTTGGACCCTCACTGATCTGATATTGATGATCTATCCTAAAGATAGATCATCAATATTTTAATCCCAGAAAACCCCTTTAACTTCACTGCATCACTACTTCAAAAGTGATCACTTGCATCCAGAAATTACCAGTCACTCAGGGATCGGTTCAATAAAAAGAGAGAACAAACCCTTTAAATTATTACATTTGAGTAAAAAAAAATTAAAAATGTGTTCCGCCACCCCAAAAAAAAATATTGAATTTTCCTGTACTACATCCGTTATAATGTTAAGTGTTTTGTTATATGAGTGTAACAATGTATCAGGTATGATTGTTCTCTATATTGTGTGCACTGGTTTCTACTATGTTTTTATTGTATCACTTTTGGGCATTGATGCACATGTAAAAATTGTAATAAAGCCATTATTTTTGTAATAATCTCCAAAGCTTTTTGTTGTCAATCTGTCTTTAGAATATGTCTTAAAACGTCTTAAAACTGCACATTGGATGGCAGGGGATTTGAGAGTTATATGTTCTATTATGCATAGTGCAGGGCCTGAGGAGGTGGTGCATGATTCAGGTAATCTTTCTATGTCATGCTCCGCCCCTGAGGAGCAAATCTAGGCATAACACAGCATATCACTGGTGCCTGGAGTGTTCCTTTAACTAGTGAGCCATTTTTAAATAGGTAAGCAATAAGCAATTTTGGACCGTGATGCAATTTTTCAAAATTCATCTTCTGGTCTGCCCCAAGAGCATTTTTTTTATGACTTTATGACTAGTCCTAGTTCTGACCATGGAAAGATCCTCTTTGTACTGAAATTAACAGTAGTAATTGGAGCACAGGCCTATTCCATTCCAAATCACCTAACCTTAACCTACCCATTAAAACTGGGCTATGATTGTGATAGGTTTTGGATTTTTTTTTTGGGGGGGGGGGGGGGCAACCCATTTCTGTGTGGGGAAGTGAGTCAACAACTCTTCTGGTCGCCACAAACTTCTTAATACTCCCCATGCCTCAATGATGGCTGTCCATGGTACTTTAAATGGAGCCAACTTATTTTCCCTTTGCAGTGGTTCTGTGGCCCACTTTGATGCAAAATGCAAACAATGTGCCAAGTGGGTGGTCCCCAGTGAGGCAAGTGCCCAAGCTCTCCTCTCCTACTTGAGCCCTGCTCCTTCCCCTTTTTCATCTCTCTTGGAATGAGCAGAGCTTGATTAGGAAAGGAGAACCTGGACACTTACCGCACTGGGGAACGCCTACTGGATACCTGGTGCAAAAACAAAACAATTAACTTTCTGTTTTTCCCTTTTTGTGTACAAAGTGCAAGTGGCAATGCAGATAAAAAAAATAATGAAATAGCCGACCTAAGTTGCCTCAGCTTGCATCATATGGTACACCCACATTGCAAGTCGAGTCCCCATTAAGCATTGATTTCCCCAACTGACCCCATCTCCCCTTGAAATCTTCTATGCACAGTAATAACCAAGTCATAAAGTCATTTCCATGCTTTAATGAGTGCAGAGGGTAATACCTGATCTATGGAAATATAATTAATCTTCTACAGTGGAAAATAATAATCATCTAGAAAAAGTTAATGTCGTAACGCATCCATTAAAGCCAAGCCTTCCCGCCGTCCTGTAGCTATACCCAGGTCCAAAGGTTTATTCCTACTTTTAATAGTTGGCATCTGAGAGGGAGTAGAGAGAGGCACTCAAATTTTTTTGTGGCGTGGACACCCACCTTTTTCTAAGTTCACGCCCTCTTACTGTATACACTAGGTATAGGTAGGTGACGTGCCGCATTCCTTTCTGCCCCCCTGGAGCATATATGGACTCGGCCTGAGGGATCGTTCACACAAGCGTATGGCTTTTTCAGTGTATTGCGGGCCGTTTTTAACAGATCCGTTTTTTGTTTCAGTAGTGTTTCCAGTTCCGTTCCCTTTTTCCGTTCCCTTTTTCCGTATGGCATATACAGTATACAGTAATTACATAGAAAAAATTGGGCTGGGCATAACATTTTCAATAGATGGTTCTGCAAAAACGGAACGGATACGGAAAACATACGGATTACATTTTTTGTGGACCCATTGACTTGAATGGAGCCACGAAACGTGATTTGCGGGCAATAATAGGACATGTTCTATCTTTCAACAGAACGGAAAAACTGAAATACAGAAACGGAATACATACAGAGTACATTCAGTTTTTTTGCAGAACCATTGAAATGAATGGTTCTGTATACGGACCGTATACGGAACGCAAAAAACAGCCCGTATACGGAACGCAAAAAACGTTTGTGTGAACGAGCCCTGAGTCTGATGATGCAGCATCCAGTAAGAGCCTATGGAGGCTGCTTTCCATGAATGGTGCAGGAGATTTGCCAGCTATTGCTGGAATCTGGGAGGTGTCCCCTTTTTTCATGAGCCTCTAGGACATTCTTGGAGAGTTACATAGTAACATAGTTTGTAAGGTTGAAGAAAGCCCTCTGTCCATCCAGTTCAGCCTGTTATCCTGCAAGTTGATCCAGAGGAAGGCAAAAAACCCTGTGAGGTAGAAGCCAATTTTCCTCATTTTTAGAGGAAAAAAATTCCTTCTTGACTCCAATCAGGCAATCAGAATAACTCCCTGGATCAACGACCCCTCTCTAGTAGCTATAGCCTGTAATATTATTACACTCCAGAAATACATCCAGGCCCCTCTTGAATTCCTTTATTGTACTCACCATCACCACCTCCTCAGGCAGAGAGTTCCATAGTCTCACTGCTCTTACCGTAAAGAATCCTCTTCTATGTTTGTGTACAAACCTTCTTTCCTCCAGACGCAGAGGATGTCCCCTCGTCACAGTCACAGTCCTGAGGATAAATAGATGATGGGAGAGATCTCTGTACTGACCCCTGATATATTTATACATAGTAATTAGATCTAGTAAATAGATTTTCTAAAGTGAATAACCCTAATTTTGATGATCTTTCTGGGACTTGTAGTCCACCCATTCCAGTATTTACTTTAGTTGCCCTCCTCTGGACCCTCTCCAGCTCTGCTATGTCTGCCTTGTTCACAGGAGCCCAGAACTGTACACAGTACTCCATGTGTGGTCTGACTAATGATTTGTAAAGTGGTAGGACTATGTTCTCATCACGGGCATCTATGCCCCTTCTGATGCAACCCATTATCTTATTGGCCTTGGCAGCAGCTGCCTGACACTGGTTGCTACAGTTAAGTTTGCTGTCTGCTAAAAGTCCCTTTCCATGTCAGTGTTACCGAGTGTTTTACCATTTAGTATGTACGGGTGACTTGCATTATTCCTTCCCATGTGAATAACCTTACATTTGTCAGTGTTAAACCTCATCTGCCACTTCTCTGCCCAAGCCTCCAATCTATCCAGATCCCTCTGTAGCAGTATACTACTACTCCCTCAAGTTACAATATTGGTTCCAGGATGACCATTGTATGTTGAAACCATTGTAACTTGAGCAATTGGTTCCAAAGCCTCAAATTGTCATCTAAGATAAGAGAAAATGAAGATTTAAGAAAAATGAGCAGATAACTAAGACAGATAAAATAGTCCTTACATATAACAGTCGGCAATAGCTGCTAACTAGTAACTAATAAATAGTGATGGACGAACATCGGCCGGGACGGCCGCAAACAAATGCTGCACTACCCAACCGCACTATATAGAAAGTATATAAGTGATATATAACACCCCTGCTTCAATCAGTTTTTTTGGGGGGCAACTGGTATATCACACCAGTAGAAATTATTTGTTCCAATAGCGTTTGTCCCTCTGTATAGCTGCAGTATCGCAGCAGAACCGCACACAACTGCTGCACAATACAAATGCACTAAAATATACTTTCTATATTAGAAAGTATATTATAAGTATATTACACCCCTCAGTATATCACACCTATCCATAGCACACCTATACCAGTCCTTAAAAGGACTTTTGTGGCCCTATTAGCTAGCGATTTGTGTCCCTAACAGTCTGTCCCTGCTCCACACAGCAACCTCTCTCTACACTGGCAAAATGGCGGCCAGATCGGGTTTATTTATAGGGTGGGGGTGTGTCCATGTGCTGAAACATCTCAATTGGCTGTCCTGCACCACCTGATGGATGTGTCATGGGTCAAAGTTCTTCACAATGTAAAAGAATATGGCGCCAGCGGACATCGCCATATGTTCACCCGTTCGGCAAACCGCGAACGAGCAAGGTTTGCCGCGAGACAACCGCCGGGCGAACCGCAAGGCCATCTCAACTAATAAAGCTATTTTACCAGAGAAGTGGCCATGATTGGTTGGATCTGAGTCTGAGACATTGTATACTGAGTCTAGCTTTAACTTACGATGGGTCAGAAAAGACCATTGTATGTTGAAAATATTGTATCCTGAGGCCATTGTATCTTGAGGGCCCACTGTACTGTCCTCTGTAGTATATATTTACAGTATACTGCCCTCTG
Source organism: Bufo bufo (assembly GCF_905171765.1). Taxonomy (NCBI): domain Eukaryota; kingdom Metazoa; phylum Chordata; class Amphibia; order Anura; family Bufonidae; genus Bufo; species Bufo bufo. The sequence continues at coordinate 591,820,055 of NC_053392.1, read as the reverse complement.
CAGTATATACAGTATACTCACCTCTGTATTATATATATACAGTCCTCTGTAGTATATATACAGTCAGGGGCGTAACTAGAAGTGACTGGGCCCCACAGCAAATATTTGTAAGGGCCTCCTCCAGCACGCTTCGCACCTCCCTCCTTCTGTGTAAACCCCACTCCTTTGGCACAGTGTAGCGGTATACTGTATATTGTGGGGCACAGCGTAGGCTATATGTGTATAACAAACATATTTCATATGAAAACTTACAATTACTTGACTTGGCCCTTGGGGATCTCGGATGCCACTTCAACACTTTGTACCCCCTTGTAATGCCCCCAGTTGAGCTAATGTCCCCATAGTGCCCCCATAATGTCCCAGTATAAAATACCCCTATATAGTGCCCCCAGTAAATTCCCCCATAGTGCTCTTCTCCCCCTTCCTGCTAGTGCCCCCCATAATGTACCAGTATAAAATGCCCCATATATAGTGCCCCAGTAGATGCCCCTCAGTGTCCGGCGTCTGATAGGCTGCAGGCCTAGTGTTCCCCATAATGCCCCCCAATAATGTGCCAGTAAGTGTCCCCATAGATGCCCCCCCCATCATGTGCCAGTTTCAAGTGCCTCTCACCCCCCCACATGTCCCAGTATCATAGTGCCATCTCCCCCCCCAATGTGCCAGTATCAAGTGCCTCTCTCCTTCCCACCCCCCATGTGCCAGTATCATAGTGCCATCTCCTCCCAAAAAAGTGACAGTATCAAGTGCCTCCCCCCATGTGCCAGTATCATAGTGCCAAACCCACCCATGTGCCAGTATCAAGTGCCAACCCCCCCCCACGTGCCAGTATCAAGTGCCTCTCTCCCCCCACCCATGTGCCAGTATCAAGTGCTTCTCTCTTCCCCCCCATGTCCCAGTATCATAGTGTCATCTCCCCCCCCAAAAAAAGTGCCAGTATCAAGTGCCTCTCTCCCCCCCATGTGCCAGTATCATAGTGCCAAACCCACCCATGTGCCAGTATCAAGTGCCAAACCCCCCCTCCCACGTGCCAGTATCAAGTGCCTCTCTCCCCCCCATGTGCCAGTATCAGGTGCCTCCCCCCATGTGCCAGTATCAGGTGCCAACCCCCCTCCCCCCCATGTGCCAGTATCAGGTGCCAACCCCCCTCCCCCATGTGCCAATATCAGGTGCCAAGCCCCCTCCCCCCATGTGCCAGTATCAAGTGCCTCCCGCTCCCCCCATGGCAGTAACAGTCGGGTATTAAAAAAAATAAAATAAACACTTCTACTTACCTCCATGTCAGCGATGTGATGCAGCCTCTTCCTGTGTCCCGCCCTGTATCTCCATATATGGAGTCAGTGCTTGTATTTCAGAAAAGTTTCTGTTGGGATTCGAACCCACGACCTTCATGTATCAGCTGCCTTGCCACTGACTGAAAAAATATGAGACTTCTACTGTTATAGCTGGCTAAGTGTACTGTACATCTATACACATGACAGCTGCCCCAACACACCCAGCACTGCTATATCTCTATATGACAGCTGCCCCAACACACCCAGCACTGCTATATCTCTATATGACAGCTGTCCCAGCACACTTAGCTCTGCTATATCTCTATATATGATAGCTGCCCCAGAACACCCAGCTCTGCTACATCTAATACACATGACAGCTGCACCAGCACACTCAGCTCTACTATATCTCTATATATGACAGCTGCCCCAGCACACTCAGCCCTGCTACATCTATATATCTCTAAGTATTGCTATACAGTAGATAGATATATAGAGATATAGCAAAGCTGAGTGTGCTGGGGCAGCTGTCATGTGTATAGATGTAGCAGAGCTGGGTTTGCTGGGGCAGCTGTCATATATAGAGATATAGTAGAGCTGAGTGTGCTGGTGCAGCTGTCATGTGTATAGATGTACACTTAGCCAGCTATAACAGTAGAAGTCTCATATTTTTTCAGTCAGTGGCAAGGCAGCCTTTATTGCTGTGAGGGAAAATGCTTTGCCTCTGATACATGAAGGTTGTGGGTTCGAATCCCAGACACTTCAGGAGACAGTAAGATTAGATCACATTAGCGAGGGGGCCCTTAGACCAAAATCGATCATATTTAACTCACTTGAAAATAAACTGTCACACACGCTGCCGGGCCCCTTGGCAACCTGGGCCCCGAAGCAGCTGCTTCCCCGGTAGTTACGCCACTGTATACAGTATAATGTCCTCTGTAGTGTATATATATATACAGTCTTGTGAAAAAATTAGGACACCCTTTGAAAGCATGTGGTTTTTTGTAACATTTTTAATAAATGGTTATTTCATCTCCGTTTCAACAATACAGAGAGATTAAAGTAATCCGACTAAACAAAGAAAACTGAAGAAAAGTCTTTTCAAGATCTTCTGTAAATGTCATTCTACAAAAATGCCTATTCTAACTGAGGAAAAAGATAGGACACCCTTGCCCCTAATAGCGAGTGTTACCTCCTTTGGCTGAAATAACTGCAGTGAGACGGTTCTTGTAGCCATCTACCAGTCTTCGACATCGGTCTGAGGAAATTTTACCCCACTCCTCAATGCAGAACTTTTTCAGCTGTGAGATGTTTGAGGGGTTTCTTGCACGTACAGCCCTTTTCAAGTCACCCCACAGCATCTCAATGGGATTCAAATCTGGACTTTGACTTGGCCATTCCAGGACTCTCCATTTCTTCTTTTTCAGCCAATCTTTGGTTGATTTACTAGTATGTTTTGGGTCATTGTCATGTTGCATGGTCCAGTTCCGCTTCAGCTTTAATTTTCTAACTGATGGTCTCACATGTTCTTCAAGCACCTTCTGATACACAGTAGAATTCATCGTGGATTCTATGATGGTGAGCTGACCAGGTCCTGCTGCAGCAAAGCAGCCCCAAACCATGACACTTCCACCTCCATGCTTCACAGTTGGTATGAGACTCTTTTCTTGGAATGCTGTGTTTGGTTTACGCCAAACATGTCCTCTGCTGTTGTGTCCAAATAATTCAATTTTGGACTCATCTGTCCAAAGAACATTATTCCAGAAGTCCTGGTCTTTGTCAACTTTATCGCTGGCAAATGTCAGTCTGGCCTCGATGTTTCTCTTGGAAAGCAAAGGTTTCCTCCTTGCACACCTCCCATGCAAGTTAAACTTGTACAGTCTCTTTCTGATTGTAGAGGCATGTACTTCTACATCAACAGTAGCCAGAGCCTGCTGTAGTTCTCGAGATGACACTTTAGGGTTTTTGGATACCTCTTTTAGCATCTTGCGGTCTGCTCTTGGGGTGAACTTGCTGGGGCGACCAGTCCTGGGCATGTTGGCAGTTGTTTTGAAAGCCCTCCACTTGTAGACTATCTTCCGGACAGTGGAATGGCTGATTTCAAAATCTTTTGAGTTCTTTTTAAATCCCTTCCCAGACTCATAGGCTGCTACAATCTTTTTTCTGAAGTCCTCTGACAGCTCTTTTGCTCTCACCATGGTGCTCACTCTCACTTCAACAGTCAGGAGCACACCAAACTAAATGTCTGAGGTTTAAATAGGGCAAGCCTCATTCAACATGCAGAGTAACGATCTACTAATTATGTGCACCTGGTGTGATATACCTGTGTGAGATCTGAGCCAATTTAAGAGGGAATACATGTGAGGGTGTCCTATCTTTTTCCTCAGTTAGAATAGGCATTTTTGTAGAATGACATTTACAGAAGATCTTGAAAAGACTTTTCTTCAGTTTTCTTTGTTTAGTTGGATTACTTTAATCTCTCTGTATTGTTGAAACGGAGATGAAATAACCATTTATTAAAAATGTTACAAAAAACCACATGCTTTCAAAGGGTGTCCTAATTTTTTCACATGACTGTATATATATACAGTATACTGTCGTCTGTAGTATATACATACAGTATACTGGCCTCTGTAGTGTATATATATACAGTATACTGTCCTTTGTAGTATATATACAGTATACTGTCCTCTGTAGTATATATATATACAGTATACTGTCCTTTGTAGTATATATATAGTATACTGTTCTCTGTAGTATGTATATATACAATATACTTTCCTCTGTAGTATGTATACAGTATAATGTCCTCTGTAGTATATATATATATACAGTATACTGTCATCTGTAGTATATACATACAGTATACTGTCCTCTGTAGTGTATATATATACAGTATACTGTCCTTTGTAGTATATATACAGTATACTGTCCTCTGTAGTGTATATATATATATATACAGTATACTGTCCTTTGTAGTATATATACAGTATACTGTCCTCTGTAGTATATATATATACAGTATACTGTCCTTTGTAGTATATATATAGTATACTGTTCTCTGTAGTATGTATATATACAATATACTTTCCTCTGTAGTATGTATACAGTATACTGTCCTTTGTAGTATAGGAAAAATTTGTACCTGGGATTTTACTTTCCTTGAGTACGGAGGCAGCACATCACGGTTAATCCTATTCCCTTCAGTTTGTAGGACCGCCCACCTAGATAAATCAGAATAATTAATTAATTAATTAGCTCCCTATATAAAGGTAGCTACCAGCATGCATCATTGTGTTGTAAAAAAATAGATCCAGACAAAAAAATCCATAAATATTTATTAGGGAGGGTATTGATGTGCTGCCTCCGTACTCAAGGAAAGTAAAATCCCAGGTACGAATTTTTCCTTTCCCTTCTCGTACTCCGGCAGCACATCACAGGATTTGCATAAATCCCAAAGGGGGGGGGGTTTCCGCATTTAGTACTGCACTTAATACACCAGTGCCGAAGGCTGAGCTCTTAGCATAGATGTCCAGGCGGTAGTGATTCGCGAAGGTCAGAGATGAAGACCAAGACGCTGCGTTGCAGATGTCCTCTATAGATACTTGCGCTTGCTCTGCCCAGGATACTGCTGTGGCTCTTGTAGAGTGTGCCTTAATTGGAAACGGATGAGAGATCCCCTCTAGGGCATATGCTTCCATAATTGTAGATTTAATCCACCTTGCAATGGTATCTTTGGATGGACATTGACCTCTCCTTGAGCCAACATACAAGTGTGTGTAGGTTGCTCTGCCGTTCATCAGAAGGGTCAGGAAAAAACGCTGGAAGAAAAGATTCTCTGTTAATGTTAGATGAAGATGAGACTTTTGGTTGAAAGAATGGCATGGTACGAAGTAGCACTCCATCTGGAAGAATTCTTAGGTACGGATGCTTAGAGGAAAGGGCTCGTAGCTCGCCCAACCGCTTTGCAGACGTAATTGCAATCAGAAAAGACACTTTATAGGTAAGCCATTTGAAATCAGCTTGCTAGAGGGGCTCAAATGGAGAGGCCGTTAATCTTCTAAGTACCACGGATAGGTCCCAGACTGGTATGTGTTCTCGGAAAGTAGGTTTTAACTTTCTTAGTGCTTTAAAAAACCTGAAGATGAGGGGGTGATGAATGGATTTGTTTTCGGTCATGGCATTGATCGCCGTCATATGTGCCCTTAATGGGTTAGGCTTGAGACCCTTTTGAAACCCATCTTGAAGGAACTGTAGTATAGAAGAAATGTTAATGACCGAACAGTTGGACTCACAGAGCCACTCTGAGAATTTATTCCAGATCTTGGCATACTTATTAGTTGATTCCTTACGTGAGCAGAGAAGTGTACTAATTACTGAGTCCGAGAGTCCTTTTTCTTCTAGAGCAGATCTTTCAGCCTCCAGGCTGTGAGGTGTAGTTTGTCCAGACGCTGATGATACAGACCCTCTTGAAGTAAAAGATCCAGAACTAGTGGGAGCTTCCAGTATTCCCCCTTGGACAGCTGGAGAAGAAGGGGAAACCACGACCTTCTCGGACAGAATTGCGTTATTAGTATCGCTTGAGGCCTCTCTGCAAGTATCTTCCGAAGGACTCTCACAATGAGGGGAACCGGAGGAAAAATGTACACGAATAGGTGTCTCCAGCTGATAGAGAATGCATCCACCTCTGTGGGGTTTTCCCAACTGTTCAGGGAGCAGAACCTTGATAGCTTCTTGTTCTTCCTGGAGGACATTAGGTCCCAAGATGGAAGACCCCATTTGGCCACTATTTGCTGAAATACGGCTTGATTTTGCTGGTTTGATCATCCTCCGACTCAGCCGATCTGCTCGAGTCTTGCAGCAACCTCTGATATGCATGGCTCTTAATTCCAAGAGGTGGGACTCCGCTCAGGTAAAGATTTCCTTGCACAAGCCCAGGAGAACCGTATTCCTTGCCCCCCCTTGCTTGTTCAGATAAAAAAACGCCGGGAGATTGTCTGAACGAACAAGCAGTGGTTTTCCTACTATCTCTGCTGCAAACTGGTGAAGAGCCAAGTGGACCACTTTCAGTTCCCTGAAGTTTGAAGAGCGCTCTTCATTTGTGGAGACCAGAGGCCCTGAATCCATCTGTCCTGGAGGTGTGCTCCCCAGCCTTGGCCAGATGCGTCTGTGGTAATTATCACCGGAGACACGAACTGAAAACTCTTCCCACAGACGAGGTTCTTGGTCTGAAGCCACCACTTTAGGCTTTGAATTGATCAAGGCTTCAGTTTCACTCTTGCTTTCAATCTGCGGTGGCTGCGATGCCACATCTGTAGCATGTCCTGTTATAAGTCCCTGGTATGAATCATGGCCCAGGGGACGGCATCTGCTGTTGCTGTCATATGTCCTAATGTCTTCATTACCCTGCGAACTGTAGGCAGACGTAAGGATAACAGGGTTCTTATTTCCTTTTTCAGTGCCTCGATCTTTGAAAGTGGCAGAAATAGCGTCATGCGGCGTGTGTCTATCTTGAACCCCAGGAAGGTCTTGGAGGTGGTAGGAATACTTTCAGATTTTTCCCAATTTATTAGAAATCCCAGGGACTGAAGTAGTTTCACCGCTTTCTCGAGATGGACTTGCAGAAGGTGTTTGGATTGGGCTACTAAAAGCCAGTCGTCCAGGTAGGGGAAGACTTGAATATCCTGGAGACTCACAGCTACTATGACCGCAATCTTGGTAAAAACTGTCGGTGCAGAACAGAGGCCAAAAGGAAGAGCCTTGAATTGGATGTGAGAGATGCTTCCTTTCTTCTGGACAGCCAGTCTTAAGAATCTTCTGGATGACTGTCTTATCGGGATGTGTAGATACGCGTCCTTGAGGTCTAAGGACACCATGTACGGATCCTTTCTGAGTACTGCTGTTATTGATCTTATTGTCTCCACCTTGAAGTGTACTTTCTTCAAGTACTGCTTTAGGTAGCGCAAATCTATGGTGAGACTTTTTTTCCATCTGACTTGGGGACGTGGAATATTCTGGAGTATACTCCTTTTCCCCTTTGGTGGTAAGGAACAGGTTCTAGTGCACCCTTCTCTAAAAATTATTCCAGCAGTTGAACTAGTAGAAGATCTTCTCCTTTGTTTAATAGGAATCTGTCTCTTCGAAGTGGTCGAATTCTAGTTCGTAACCTTCTTTGACGATCTGTAGACCCCAACTGTCTCGATCTGGAGACCCCAACTGTCTGAGGTAACCCGCATCCATTCTGAGTAGTAACTTGAAAGGCGGCCTCCCACTTCCTGACCTGTGGCGTCAGAACTCCGTCTTTGGCTGTTTGGTATCATCTGACTTCTTTCCTGGCTTCCCAGAAGTTGATCTGAATCTACGATCAGGTCTTCCTCTGGTTGAGCGTCCCCTAAAATTTGATCTCCTATAATCCTGTCCTCTATAGGGACGAAAATTTTCTGGTTTATCTCTACGTCTGGCTTGAGGGAAGTTTAATATTTTAAACTTCTTTTGGTTTAAGCTTTCTTTTTGGGAAAATAAAAAAGGTTTTCTTCCTCACGCTCCGACGTTTTTTCCTTTTTAGACTCCATACTCCTTTTTACTTCTTTAATCAGCTGATTAGCATTATTTTTGTTAAAAAAGAAGTTATCTTCTAGAGTTGTGGAATCGGATCCAGAATCTGAAGAGATTTCTCCTTCAGAACGTGAAGACTGCTCAGAAGACGGCAGGGATAGAAAATGCTTCCTCTTGTCATTTCTCTTTTTTGTTTTTGAAGAGAGACATCAGCCTCCTAGTTTCTGTATCAGAGACCTCATCCGAATGAGAGCAATTTTTACATATTTTAGAGGAGCAATCATTGGGAAGCGGCTGAATGCAAGAGATACACAAAGATTGCTTTGTCCTGCGCTTCTTTGCGGGTCTGGCTGGAGAAACCTTAAGAGGGTTCCCACTGCATTCATCACAAAAATCGTCTGGGAACTCATCAGGCAGGGGCTGATCACATGAATGGCACAACCTGTGTCTGCTTTTTCTGGATCTCTTCCCTCCTTTGCTGGAAGAGCTGGACATCTGTAACAAATAAATATAAGCAGCCAGTTAACACCAGGCAAAAGCAGGCCATTACAGGATTGCCTGACACAGAACAGGCAAAATTACCTTAAAAATTCTAGAGCTCAGCTGCCAGGCACACGCGGCAGCGAGCATTACAAACAGCCGCCTTAAATACTTACTGGCGGTATCCAGCAGGGAGGAGGCGGCATGCGGGGTGACGTCAGACGCCCAGCACCTGCTTTCCGCCAAGCGCTTCAGAGCGCTCCATCTCGCCGGCGAAACCGGAAGTTCGGATGCATCACTTTCGGTTGCCCGGGCGGTCACACGCTGCCAAGACCAGCGCCTGCAGTAATCCTTGCAGAGAGCGCCCTGGACAAGCGCAGGAGCGATAAGGTCTTGGGCCAGGAAAAATACATGGCCATATAAAAAAGAAGTAAAAGAAGTAAAAGAGAAACAGAAATCAGGCTACCTGATCCCAGGTAACCAGCCGCTAGGTGGGCTTACTGAAGGACAATAAAAAAACACAATGATGCATTCTGGTAGCTACCTTATATAGGGAGCTAATTAATTAATTATTCTGATTTATCTAGGTGGGCGGTCCTACAAACTGAAGGGAATAGGATTAACCCGTGATGTGCTGCCGGAGTACGAGAAGGGAAATATATAGTATACTGTCCTCTGTAGTATATATATAATATATATATATATATATATATATATACAGTATACAGTCCTCTGTAGTATATATACAGTATACTGTCTTCTGTAGTATATACAGTATATTGTCCTCTGTAGTATATATAGTATATTGTCCTCTGTAGTATATATATACAGTATACTGTCCTCTGTAGTATATATACAGTACTATGTCCTCTGTAGTATATATACAGTATACTGTCCTCTGTAGTATATATATACAGTATACTGTCCTCTGTAGTATGTATATATACAGTATACTGTCCTCTGTAGTATATAATTATAGTATACTGTCCTCTGTAGTATATATATATATATATATATATACACAGTATACAGTCCTCTGTAGTATATACAGTAAATTGTCTTCTGTAGTATATATAGTATACTGTCCTCTGTAGTGTATATATACAGTATACTGTCCTCTTCTGTGTTAATTACTTTACACAGTTTAGTGTCATCTGCAAAAAATGATACTTTACTGTGCAAGCCTTCTACAAGCTCATTAATGAATATATTGAAGAGAATAGGGCCCAGAACTGACCCCTGAGGTACCCCACTAGTGACAGTGACCCAATCTGAGTGTGTACCGTTAATAACCACCCTCTGTTTTCTATCATTGAGCCAGTTACTTACCCACATACAGACGTTTTCTCCCAGTCCAAGCATTCTCATTTTATATACTAACCTTTTATGTGGTACAGTGTCAAATGCTTTGGAAAAGTCCAGATATATGACATCTATTGATTCGCCGTGGTCAAGTCTAGAACTTACCTCCTCATAGAAATAAATATTATTTTAATATTTATAATAAATATTATAAATTAGTTTGAAATGACCGATCCCTCAAGAAGCCATGCTAAAATATGGCGTTATTTGCTTTTTTTTCATTGAGGTACTCCAAGATAGCATCTCTTAGAAAACCTTCAAACAGTTTACCCACGACAGATGTTAAACTTACCAGCCTATAGTTTCCAGGCTCTGCTTTTTACTCCTGAATGTTGGCACCACATTAGCTATGTGCCAATCCTGTGGAACGCCCCCTGTCAATCCTGTGGAACGCCCCTGTCCTTAAATATCAGAAATGAGTTGGCAAGTATGATTTATTACGTAAGAGTGGTGGACAGAACCTTACTGTAAAAGATGTAATAATACCTAATGTAGTGTGCCCAGAAGCGCAGACATTACTGGAAGCTCCTGGGCATTAGTACCATGTGCCACTTATAATTCTGGTGTCTTCTTATGTGGCAGAGGGACCTTTATGCCCCCTTAGGTAACAGGGTAGGAGTGTGACTGCCAACTCCTTCACCTAACGTAGATACTTCTCTGTCAAGAACCCCAACTGTCCTTTCAGCATTTTTCGGACCATGCACATCAGGGAGGTGGTTACAGGAAAAAGTGTCAGTGCATCATTACCCTGAAATGTCAAGGACTCAAAGTGTCAATGTCTTATTAGCCTGGGACACCAAATATCTGTGTGTTATTGTTTTGGGACCCCAAGTACTGGTATATCATTGCCCTTTTCACCCAAACGACTCTGTGTGTCATCATTATGGACACCCAAGGATCCCAAGTGTCAGTGTTTGATTGCCCTGGAACCCAAGCACTCGTTTATTGAGGTGTTTCCCATGGAACCCTATAAACCTTGAGTATTACCGTGTTGTTCTGTAGCACCCCAAGTAGCAAGTATCAGTGTTATAATCCTGGAACCCCAAGTGACAGTGTGTCATTTTGCCGTACCCCCAAGTATCTATGTATCATTGTCCTCAAACCCCACGTGTCAAAGTATAATTTAATTCCAAGATGTGGGTTGTGCTTTTCTGGTCGGAAGCATGAGGCTGAGCTCAAGATATCTGCTGATGTCCCTGTCACTATTTCTGTGGTTCAGGATGTGCATGTGCAGCATTTTCCACATTATCTGTAGACTACCGCTCTTATCTCCCATGCACAAAGTAGTCCCCTCCCATAGGTGGCTTGTCTGTGTATCTAAGATATCTAGAACATTTCACTATTTTAGCCCAAACTTATGTAGAATTGTAATACTCAGACTTGATGTCCCCACCATCATTAGTGGTGCCTGGTTGAGCTTGAATGTTACTTTAGTTAAGCTGGGGAAGACAAGAGGCTGCCAGACATACAGTCATGAGAAGAACAACATACACCCTCTTTAAATTTTATGTTTCAAGACTTAATAAAAAAAGCATGTGATCCGTAGACGTATTAAAATTAGGAAAGTACAACCTCAAGATAACAGGCTGAACTGGATGGACATATGTCTTTTTTTCAGCCTTACAAACTATGTTACTATGAAGCACATCACACAACGGAATCACATGTCAGCAAAATGAAGCCAAAATGGAAAAGACTAAGTCCATGTGCAGCCAGCCTCTTGCAGCGTACTCAAGTTGTGCGTAGTAGGTGTTTCTGAGTGTAGTAGTGCAATGTACACTAACCTGGTACAGCTGACTCTCTGCAAGGGCAGGTATAGGTAGGGATAGTTCGTGACGCCAGTGCCAAGTAAACGGTGGCACGCCGTTTGCGGATGCAGGAATAATTTGAGGAAACGTGGTGTTAAAACAGAACTTCAACTTTAGTAGTTTGCAGGCAGAGACAATATTGGAAACGCAGTTCCTCAGCATACAGTCGATTTTGCAATTCGGTCGATGCAGGCAATTCAGTACAGCAGGGTAATTACAGAGTGTTGAACACAGGACTTGCAGCACAGGAGCTAGCACTCTAATTCTGTCTGATCCTGGAATGTAGCAATTCTTCACCAAGGCCCATTAACCTAAGTCTGGCTTTATATCCTTGATTATGGCTTAAATAAGTACCTCCTCTGTTTCTCTCAGTACCTCTGGCTCCTCTGATCTTTGCCTCAGTCTCTCCTAGCTTCTGAATGGTTCCTCAGGCTCTTAGGCTAAGATGTTCCTGCTTCTGCATATGGGTATTCAGGAGGGAATCTTCTCCTGAACAGCAGGCTTCAGGCCTGGACTTGTCTCAGACATTGTCTAATCTCCAACTGTAGCTTACTGAAACTAGACTCCGTCTACTTTGCACTTCCCTGACTGGGCTTTATATAACCTAGGGCTCCCTAGCTCCCTCTATGGACTAGAAGTAGGAATGACACCCCTAGCAGGCCTGTAAGTGCAAGTTTCAGTGACAGGAAAATACACACATTTACATTACATTTTATAAAACTGACATATAACAACTTCCCATAATTAGGAGGGACGACAGCACACCAAGTGACACTTTGGTAGTAACGGGTATTACAACTCCCGTATACTGCACTCTGATGAGCATGAAGGTGGCATTGGCTCTGGCTATCACAATGGCTTTCCTAAGACTGTTCAGCTCTAGGGCTGGTGCAGAGAAAGGAGGGGACACCCTTTCTTGCCTCGGGGCACACCCTGATTCTGGGGTTCCTTCCTAATGGTAGCTAGGATGCCTGTGATTTTTTAAGTGTCTGTATGGGTGCAAGCAGGGAGGGTAGAGTGCATTGGCCAGCGGATGGTGTGGGAGTCAGAAAACCAGGCCAGAGATAGAAGAATAAACGTCTCTCTTTACATGAGTGCAAGATGGGGGTTTTGTACATGCAATTAAAGCAGACACAGTTCCAACAGTACACAGTGCAGTAAAGTCTTAGCAGCTTTTGGTAGCCGATTACCTTACTGACATTGCAGAATCTTTTTCATGGGACAACTCCTTTAAATAAATATGCGTAGTTTGTCATGTGTGTTGTTCATCTGAGGTTGTACTTACCTTAACACACTCAAAGGATTAGATTTTTTTTATTATTATTTCCTGATCTGTAAAATAATAGAATTGAAAGAGGGTGGACTTTGTTTTTCTTATGACTGTACATTACGAGGCTCTGCTTATAATCTCTGTGAGGGAACTAAATAATTGCCTAGGAGAATTCCAGCCTGCTTTGTCCATGTTTTCTCTGACAGCAGATGTCCTGGGATTGTCTGCTGGACACCATAGACTTGGACTCTCTAAACGGCCCTATGAAGTACCCGTCAGGCAAAAAGGCTGGAAAACAAATAGCATGCCATACTGTCTATTTGCAGGCAGTAACGAAGGGGCTCCAAAGATGTAAATTTCCCACAGCACACACCATACGGTGAAGGCTAGTGACCCCCCAAGTCCTCCTGAGAACTTAAGACGCAGTTAATTACTCTGTATTACTCATCCCTTTCCAGGTGTAACCTCTGCTCCCAAGAGACACCTCTCACGCATCAATGATTGTCTTTCTATTATTGTCTTTTCTCTCTATAGCACCAAGGATGTCTTATTCCTAGGGGTTCTTTGGAAGCCGCGCTAAGTCGATTCATCTGTCTATTACGATGAGCTTAGATGGAGTAGACCGTAACCTCTCAAGTATAATAATCAAAGTATGATATTAAGATACCATGAAAAAAATCCTAGGTTTGTCTTGCTTTGGCCGTGTCACATCACCCCCACTTATTACAGGGGGGACTATCACCTGGCCAGTTATTTTTTTTCTTAATTTAAAAATCCCGTGGAGTCTAGGATAGTGAAATTATAAATTCCCTGGTGGTCTAGGGCAGTGAAGAGGCAATGGTAAATTAAGGTTGCTCAGATTGAATGTCCTTAGGTCTGCAGTATTATAAGCCTGTCGGACATTTCTCCCTTTCCCCACTGATATAAACATGCAATATTTATGAGGAAGTCGGAGGAGTTAGCTTGGCCACAAGGAGCATGACATCCACTTTTTTAATATCCTACAAGAATGTGAAACAGGTGAATTCTTCAGATATCTCCAGTCACTCTGTATGTCACCAATAGTTAACTTGAGGCTGAATTAGAGTTTTTCTGGATTTTGGGCATTTTTACCTAGCTCCGGAGTGAGTAGTAACTAAGGAAAAAAATCATACTCAACAACCCCCCATGGCTCCAGGCTGGACATTGGGCTCCATTCAACAATCTTCCAGTCCCTGACCTTTTTTCATCCCTCTGGGGTATGGATGGGGTCATGTGTGGTGCCGCAACCAATGGCTGACCTTAGCGGTGATTAAGAGGGTTCATTTACCGCTGAGGCCCGTCGTTGGCTGCATGTGACCATGTCTGTACCATGGCTGAGCACTGGAAGATTGCCTAATGATTTTTCCATAAGATACCACTCACTAGGTAAAAATTGACAAAATCCCGGAAAACCCCTTTAAAGTTGTAACTATTTTTGTTTATGATAAAACCTACCAAGGGTATCGGCCATATTGGAGAGATAAATTTCCTTTTTGTATTTCCTGTATAGACAATGCAGTGGATGGAGTTTATCGACAGTCTATATCGGGGTATTACAGTCTCCAAAAAGTGTTGGAGTCTCCTCCTCCATAGACATAAAGTGTCACGCCTTGCCCTTTAAATGTGTGGAGGTCTGTCAGACTGGCTGCACATGTCTGACTTCTCTGTTTATTTTGATTTGGGTTTGAACTGGATCCGCCTGAAGAGACGTATGAGGGAAAAATAATAAATAGTTTATTAAATATTAAACGGGAAACTGAATATCACGTCTGTGACTGTCAGGCTTCCAGACTTGAGTACAGTGATGTAGGAGAGGGATTAGATTCTCACCACTGTAAAAGAGTCCGGACTAAAATCCCATCCAGCTAGCACATCGGTGCTAATATAAGCTGGCAGGGGATCAAGACACGGCTCAAGGGGTTGAACCAGGTTCATGTGTATCTGGTATGGATCTACCTGGCTAGGTGATATGAGATAGCTGGCGAGTGACTAAAACCCCTACAGGGTAAAACATCAACCAAGATGTATGTGGATGCTCACTCTGCTATCTCAGTCAACCTAATAAGCCTGGGGTATAATATATATCACAGACCCTATATACTCGAGTCAGCAGTAGCGCTGCTCAATCAAAGTAACACCCTGCCTGGAGAGCCGTGTAAAAAACCAGAGGATCACCGGCTCAACGCGTTTCGCTATGGCCATATGAGCCACAATTCATCAGGAGCGAAGCGAGAGTCTCTGTTATAATAAAGTGTGAGGTGATTCTGCCGCACAGGCACACTTTATTATAACAGAGACTCTCGCTTCGCTCCTGATGAATTGTGGCTCATATGGCCATAGCGAAACGCGTTGAGCCGGTGATCCTCTGGTTTTTTACACGGCTCTCCAGGCAGGGTGTTACTTTGATTGAGCAGCGCTACTGCTGACTCGAGTATATAGGGTCTGTGATATATATTATACCCCAGGCTTATTAGGTTGACTGAGATAGCAGAGTGAGCATCCACATACATCTTGGTTGATGTTTTACCCTGTAGGGGTTTTAGTCACTCGCCAGCTATCTCATATCACCTAGCCAGGTAGATCCATACCAGATACACATGAACCTGGTTCAACCCCTTGAGCCGTGTCTTGATCCCCTGCCAGCTTATATTAGCACCGATGTGCTAGCTGGATGGGATTTTAGTCCGGACTCTTTTACAGTGGTGAGGATCTAATCCCTCTCCTACATCACTGTACTCAAGTCTGGAAGCCTGACAGTCACAGACGTGATATTCAGTTTCCCGTTTAATATTTAATAAACTATTTATTATTTTTCCCTCATACGTCTCTTCAGGCAGATAATTTTATATATTAGTAAGACGTAAAATTTCCGTTCCAACATTACTGTGATTTGATTTTTGAACTGGATCCACCTTCCCTCAGGTGTACTGGGTTTCATTGTTAGTGAGGCTATTTATCCCTCCTTCCCCCAGTGGCCTGTGCGGGTTATAGTTCTTTCCTGGGAGCTCTTGATGTGTGGTGGATTGTCTGCTCCAGCTCTGCTCAAGATAAGTCCTCTTCGTTATTTCCTTTTGTGTGTTTTATCTAGGCCTCTAGGGAGACGCTTGCTTCCTCCTGGTTTGAAGAAGCAGGTTGCCTCTTCCCTTTATTCTGCTCTAAACGGTGCCATATAGCCATTCCTTCTGCATATGGTGCCCATATAACAGTGATATATAGTACCCAAAATAATACCATCATATGGAACCTTAATGCTACTGAAGGAGATTCATATCTAATAGTTCCCTGTTTCTTTGGGTTTGATGCTCCAGAAAACAGATGTCCGCTGTTGGTGTAGTTTACAGATAGGCTGTGTACAGTGAAGAGGTGCAACTGTTCCCTTGAAGCATACCCTGGTAGGGGGTCTCCTTGTGGGAAGGTGGGGTGCCCTTGTGGTTGAAATTTGTGGCGAGCAAGGGAGGAAATGGTCGAGAAAATTAAAACTGAAGCAATCAGTGCAGTTCAACATAAACAAGTCTTTACTGAAGAAACCAGTTTTCCACAGTCATCCAATGTAGGCACCATTCTCAAGCAGTCCTGCTGAACTCACTGCTACTAGACTCCCCTCTCCCTCTGGAAGAGCCAAGCCCAGGGGTTCGTCCTGTCCCTTCCTGGAGACCGCAGATAAGGATATAGAATTAACCCATACCTCTCAACTTAAAAAAATCGTAAAGAGTGACAATATCTGCCCAAAGCATAATTACTGACCCCCGTCAGACCTGCAGCATGTGGGGATCGGTTAGGTGAGTGTAAGTTACTTTATTTTTTTACAGCATGTGGAGCCTCTGGGACAATTTTTTTTTTACTTGCGCTTCAGTATCCATTTAAATATTAGCTCATAAATCAGTAAATTATTGATATTTTAAGGTCCAAATTGCACAAAATAATGAAGTTATGGTCTAATATACAGGTAGAAACCATACAGATACTTTAGTAAGAAACAATTTAGTAAATGTATTAATGCACATTTATGCATTAATTCCCAGTGTCAAAAAGAGGGACATTTAAGGGTCAAAGAGGGACACTTGGAAGGCATGATTAAACCTATGGTCCAGCTAGAAATTACCTACAGTTTACTTAGTGTAGCATAGTATAAAACCCAACAATACATTAGAAAACATGACATTTGCAAAATCCTATGCTTAGCAGTGGCCCAGAGAGGAACTGCATTTGCCCCTCCTGTAATCCAGCCCAGGTTGTTCTACATGGATTAAGGCTCCATTCACACGTCCGCAAATAGGTCCGCATCCGTTCCGCAATTTTGCGGAACAGGTGCGGACCCATTCATTTTCTATAGGGACGGAATGGATGCGGACAGCACACAGTGTGCTGTCAGCATCCGCATTTGCGGAGCGCGGCCCCGATCTTTAGGTCCGCAGTTCCGCAAAAGATAGAACATGTCCTATTCTTGTCCGCAGCTTGCGGACAAGAATAGGCATTTCTATAGGGGTGCCGGGCGGGTGTGTTGCGGATCCGCAATTTGCGGGTCCGCAACACACCACGGACGTGTGAATGGAGCCTAAGAGTTTGTATGGTGGTGTCACCATATGAGTGCATTATGGCCTGGTGTTCCAGTTCTTTAGTGTTATCATAGGGGGCAAATGGCAACTAGTACAAGAAAAGCATTGTTTGATAAGGGAATGTTCTCCTTAGGGCCCTTGCACACGACCGTATGCCCTCCGAGATATACGGTCCGTGAGCAGGCCATATGTCCTGGAGCAGCATTGATAGATTACAATGATGCTGTGCAAATAGGGCCGCCCGCGGGACTATTGTCCTACACTCATAAGATCATATGAGTGCGGGACAATAGCCCAGCGGATGGCCCGACTTCCACAGAATCATTGTAATCTATGATGCTGTGTGCTCTTGTGCGCATGATCAAGGGCTCATGCACACGACTGTATGTATTTTGCGGTCTGCAAAATGGATCTGCAAAAAATACGGATGACATCCGTGTGCATTCCGTATTTTGCAAAACGGAACAGCTGGCCCCTAATAGAGCTGTACTATACTTGTCCGTAATGCAGACAATAATAGGACATGTTCTAGTAACTTCAGTTTTTGTTGTGGACCCATTGAATTGAATGGTTCTGCATACGGTCCGCGAAAAAAACGGAACGGACACGGAAAGAAAATACGTTCGTGTGCATGAGCCCTTGTCTTTGTCTATACTTGTTTTTGGGTGTGGTCCTCTCTGTTTGGCAGATCATCTACCATTATCCTGCTAAATGTTAGAATTCTCCCTGGACAATGCAAACTGTTGGTCCCTGTGAATGAGGAAATGCTGTAGGACTGTGTAAAGTTACTGCGCCTTATAGCATTGGCTTCACATCTTATCTCCAGCTCATCTCGAGGATTGGGCAATGTGAGAAATGACATCACTGACAGCGTCTTGCAACATTTCAACCTCATTGCAATGCACTTGCATAATGATATATAGCAGCCCTGTTACACATAGTAAAGGGATATGAGACTTGATGACATAATGGGTTTTGTTCCAGTGGTGACTTGTTTTTTTCCCTGTGTCTTGAAAGGCCACACGTAGACCTCAGAATGCAGACCTGGCATCATGTGTAAAAGTCTGAGGTTATTGACGCCAACTGCTCATTGTAAAAGAGAGTAGCAATACCATGCACAGCCTGGGAAAAGGCGTGGCGCTGTAGTTAAAGGGGTTGTGTCACGAAACATATTCTACATTTTTCAAACCAGCCCCTGGGTCCGAATACTTTTGTATTTGCATGTAATTAAAAATTTTGCATAGCCTCTGAACAATTCAATAAAATGCATCTGTATAGCGCCACCTGCTGTTTGTTCTTTTCCTTATTTTTTTGTCCGTCTCACTCAGGTGGTCACACATGCTCAGTTTAAATCTTCAACTGTCACCAGCCATATGTTCTGTTAGAAACTGTGGGAGTTACAGTGAGAAAGCTGCAGCAGAAAGGAAACACCCTGGGCTGCCAGGCTATAGATAATCGAGTAGAACAATTGGAGCAATGAATGGGAAGATCTCTGGATCCATTTGAGGTCCAGGGCTGGTTCTAGCTTTGTTAGAAAGATATTGTCTTGTACTATGTGATGTCTAATTTTAGTTTTTTACATTAGTCATGGCATAACCTCTTTAAGCTTTTGTAATACTGGAAAATATCTTTTAAAGGGTTGTCCCATAATGACATCTTATTCCCTATTCAAAGGATAGGGTATAAGTGCCTGATCGTCAGGGTCCGAACGCAGGAGCCCCCGCCAAACATAAGAAGGGGGTTCCATGCTCCTTGTTTGAATGGAGCAGGTATGCATGTGTGTCCATCGCTTCATTCTACTGTAGTACAAGCGGACCTCTGCCAATCAGACGCTTATCCCTTATCCTGTGCATAGGGGATAAGTTGTCTTAATGGGACAACCCCTTTAAGGCTATGTTCACACCTTAGATTTCCGTTGCAATAATCTATGACTGGACCTTCAAAATTGCTGCGCATGCGCTGTGGGGGTGCAGGAGATTCCCATTGGCATTTAGTAGATGCAATTGTAGGGTCCTGGAGAAGGGCTAAATTGCACTGTTTAATACTGTGTAACTGCATTTTTATATGTATGTTGTGATATATATCCTGTTCATATCCTGTTGCGCTGTATTTGCAAGGCTCTGTGGAAAGGGTTAATGAATACTGAGAGACTTTTGGGACTTTGAATAAGAAGGTGGCAATTTTCCACAGCTGCCATAGGGTTTAAAGAAGAGCATATTTATAATAATGTATATTGTGTCACCAATAAATAAAATATATAATGTTAAGATTATTTAGCTTAAAAAAACTGTTACTTTGTAAATTTACTTTGTATAACAAAAAATGCTCCACCTCTCCCTGGTGTTTAATCTGTAAAGTAATATGCATGTCCATCTCCTGAGGTGGACAGCAGTCGTATCTACTGTTAGAAACTATGACAGTTACAGGGAGAGAGCTGCTGCACAAAGGGCACACTCCCTGAGAGGGCGCATCCCTAGAGCTGCAGCACAAAACATATGCCCCCTGAGCTGTGATACCGAGAGAGCTGCAGTAGAAAGGGCATGCCCCCTGATCTATGATAGAGAGAGAGAGAGCTGCAGTAGAATGGACATGCCCCCTGATCTATGATAGAGAGAGAGAGAGCTGCAGTAGAAAGGGCATGCCCCCTGATCTATGATAGAGAGAGAGAGAGCTGCAGTAGAATGGACATGCCCCCTGATCTATGATAGAGAGAGAGAGAGCTGCAGTAGAATGGACATGCCCCCTGATCTATGATAGAGAGAGAGAGAGAGCTGCAGTAGAATGGACATGCCCCCTGATCTATGATAGAGAGAGAGAGCTGCAGTAGAATGGACATGCCCCCTGATCTATGATAGAGAGAGAGCTGCAGTAGAAAGGGCATGCCCCTTGATCTATGATAGAGAGAGAGAGAGCGAGCTGCAGTAGAAAGGGCATGCCCCCTGATCTATGATAGAGAGAGAGAGAGCTGCAGTAGAAAGGGCATGCCCCTTGATCTATGATAGAGAGAGAGAGAGCGAGCTGCAGTAGAAAGGGCATGCCCCCTGATCTATGATAGAGAGAGAGAGAGAGAGCTGCAGTAGAATGGACATGCCCCCTGATCTATGATAGAGAGAGAGAGAGAGCTGCAGTAGAAAGGGCATGCCCTCTGATCTATGATAGAGAGAGAGAGAGCTGCAGTAGAATGGACATGCCCCCTGATCTATGATAGAGAGAGAGAGAGAGCTGCAGTAGAATGGACATGCCCCCTGATCTATGATAGAGAGAGAGAGAGCTGCAGTAGAAAGGGCATGCCCCCTGATCTATGATAGAGAGAGAGAGAGCGAGCTGCAGTAGAAAGGGCATGCCCCCTGATCTATGATAGAGAGAGAGAGCTGCAGTAGAATGGACATGCCCCCTGATCTATGATAGAGAGAGAGAGAGCTGCAGTAGAATGGACATGCCCCCTGATCTATGATAGAGAGAGAGAGAGAGAGAGAGAGAGAGAGCTGCAGTAGAATGGACATGCCCCCTGATCTATGATAGAGAGAGAGAGAGCTGCAGTAGAAAGGGCATGCCCCCTGATCTATGATAGAGAGAGAGAGAGAGCTGCAGTAGAATGGACATGCCCCCTGATCTATGATAGAGAGAGAGAGAGAGAGCTGCAGTAGAAAGGGCATGCCCCCTGAGCTGTGATAGGGAGAGAGCTGTGGTATAAAGAACATGTCACCTGAGCTGGGATAGGGAGAGAGCTGCAGCAGAAGGGACACCACTCTGAGCTGTGATAGGGAGAGAGTTGCTGCAGAAAGGATACCCCAGAACCGTGATAGTAAGTGCACCCCCCCTGAACAGTGATAGGGAGAGAGCTGCAGCAGAAGGGACACCCCCCTGAACGGTGATAGGGAGAGAGCTGCAGCACAAACGGCCCCCCATGAGATAGAACATGCCCTCTGATCTAACAGCTTGAAATAAATCTGGCACAGTTATTACATCAATAAATAGGGAGATCTCTGGATCCATGTGAGGTCCAGGGCTGGTTCTAGCTTTGTTATAAAGAGATTTTCATGCACTACTATATGATGTCTGATTTTCATGTTTTACATCAATCATGGTAGAACCCCTTTATCTCTATATTGCATAGACATTTCCATGATCATCAGGAGACAGGTCTTCTTCAGGGTGTGAACTGTTCTTGCATTCTCCATTGCTTTGCTTACTTAGCCATGTAATAAGATGTACAGAGCACACAAAGCATCCTGGAGCCGCTCCAGGGAGCGAAACGCTGCCAATGACACAGACAGAAGATCTTATGTCTTTTTCTTTAAAGGGACCCTATCACCATGAAAATGTGGTGCAATCTGCCAGCAGCATGTTGTAGAGCAGGAGGAGCTGAGCACATTGATTTATGGGAAAATATTCAGCATAACTTGTAATTTATATATTTAAATTCCTGCTGATTCTGTGCTTTGAAGTCCAGGAGGTGGAGCTATCAATGATTGACAGCTACTTCAGTATTCAGAGTCCTAGAGGGAAGGCTGCCAATCACAGATAGGACCGTCTCCTGGACTTCAAATCACAGAATGAGCAGGACTTTTTATTGAATCTTTTCCCATAAAACTATATATCAATCTGCTCAGCTCCTCCTGCTCTACAACAGGCTGCCTGCAGCTCAGACACCATGTTCAACGCGACAGGTTCCCTTTAATAAGTTCTTGAGCAATTCAACGTTCCACGGTGCACAGAGCAAGTTCTGCCGGTTTTGTAACCCTTACCTTGCACATCCAATGCTTACAGGTATGTGTATTTTTTGCAATCATTCCTATTGTTACAGTGTCCAAATAAAAAATGAAGCATATGTCCTACCATTTTCTGTACACAGCTGCTGACCCAATGAGTGTCCATGGTAACAGACTACAAACAAACCCTGTGTAGTCTGATCCTACAGTCATATATTACTCCATTTGGAGAATTATTTAAAGGGATATTTCAGCTTTTAGATATTAATGGCCTGTCCTCCGGATAAGTCATCAACATAAGATACGTGGGGGTCCAATACCCCCACAGATCAGCTGTTTTTTAGCAGCCACCAGTAACTAAACAGTGGACAGAGCCGGAAGCTGAAGGCTCCATCCACTGTGTAGTGGCCATACGTAGGTAGTGCGGCTCAGCTCCCATTTGAGACTACATGCACCCATCAAACCAGCAGTGCATACTCCTCCTCCTTTATGGAAAAAAGAATGCACCGCTAATTCTTAAAGGGGTATTCTCATCTGGGACACTTATGACACATCAATAGGATATGCCATACATATCTAATAGGTGCGGGACCAGGTCCTACCTCTGGGAGGCCCTCTCCTATCTAAAGTGAATGGAGAGTAGGCCACATGTGTGCGGCCGCCTCTGCATTCAACGCTATCTGAAAGTATCTGAGCGCTGACCCGCAGCAGTAAATGGAGAGGATGCACGGCATGCACAGTGTGCTATTAAAGATAGAGTAGCAGTGAAGACATACCAAGCCCATTACACAAATACAGCACCAGACCCAAGCTCATAACATAAATACAGCACCAGAACTAAGCCCAGTACATAAATACAGCACCAGAACCAAGCTCTTTACATAAATACAGCACCAGAACCAAGCCCAGTACATAAATACAGCACCAGAACCAAGCTCATTACATAAATACAGCACCAGAACCAAGCTCTTTACAAAATACAGCACCAGAACCAAGCTCATTACATAAATACAGCACCAGAACCAAGCCCAGTACATAAATACAGCACCAGAACCAAGATTATGAAATACAGCACCAGAACCAAATACTGAACATAAATACAGAACCAAGCTCATTACATGAATACAGCACCAGAACCAAGCTCATTACATGAATACAGCACCAGAACCAAGCTCATTACATGAATACAGCACCAGAACCACCATCACTACATAAATACAGCACCAGAACCACGCTCATTACATAAATACAGCACCAGAACCAAGATCATTAAATACAGCACCAGAACCAAACACTGAACATAAATACAGCACCAGAACCAAGCTCATTACATAAATACAGCACCAGAACCAAGCTCATTACATAAATACAGCACCAGAACTAAGCTCATTACATAAATACAGCACCAGAACCAATCCCATTACATAATACAGCACCAGAACCAAGCTCAATACATAAATACAGCACCAGAACCAATCCCATTACATAATACAGCACCAGAACCAAGCTCATTTCACAAATACAGCACCAGAACTAAGCTCATTACATAAATACAGCACCAGAACCAAGCTCATTACATAAATACAGCACCAGAACTAAGCTCATTACATAAATACAGCACCAGAACCAAGCCCAGTACAAAAATACAGCACCAGAACCAATCCCATTACATAATACAGCACCAGAACCAAGCTCATTTCACAAATACAGCACCAGGACGAAGCTCATTAGATAAATACAGAACCAGAACCAAGCCCAGTACATAAGTACAGCACCAGAACTAAGCTCTTTACAAAAATACAGCACCAGAACCAAGCTCATTACATAACTACAGCACCAGAACCAAGCTTACTACATAAATACAGCACCAGACCCAAGCTCATTACATGAATACAGCACCAGAACCAAGCTCATTACATAAATACAGCACCAGAACCAAGCTCATTACATAAATACAGCACCAGAACCAAGCTCTTTACAAAAATACAGCACCAGAACCAAGCTCATTACATAAATACAGCACCAGACCCAAGCTCATAACATAAATACAGCACCAGAACTAAGCCCAGTACATAAATACAGCACCAGAACCAAGCTCTTTACATAAATACAGCACCAGAACCAAGCCCAGTACATAAATACAGCACCAGAACCAAGCTCTTTACATAAATACAGCACCAGAACCAAGCTCTTTACAAAAATACAGCACCAGAACCAAGCTCATTACATAAATACAGCACCAGAACCAAGCTCATTACATAAATACAGCACCAGAACCAAGATTATGAAATACAGCACCAGAACCAAACACTGAACATAAATACAGAACCAAGCTCATTACATGAATACAGCACCAGAACCAAACTCATTACATAAATACAGCACCAGAACCACCATCACTACATAAATACAGCACCAGAACCACGCTCATTACATAAATACAGCACCAGAACCAAGATCATTAAATACAGCACCAGAACCAAACACTGAACATAAATACAGCACCAGAACCAAGCTCATTACATAAATACAGCACCAGAACTAAGCTCATTACATAAATACAGCACCAGAACCAAGCCCAGTACATAAATACAGCACCAGAACCAATCCCATTACATAATACAGCACCAGAACCAAGCTCATTTCACAAATACAGCACCAGAACTAAGCTCATTACATAAATACAGCACCAGAACCAAGCCCAGTACATAAGTACAGCACCAGAACCAAGATCACTACATAAATACAGCACCAGAACCAAGCTCAGTACATAAATACAGCACCAGAACCAAGATCATGAAATACAGCACCAGAACCAAACACTGAACATAAATACAGAACCAAGCTCATTACATAACTACAGCACCAGAACCAATCCCATTACATAATACAGCACCAGAACCAAGCTCATTTCACAAATACAGCACCAGGACGAAGCTCATTACATAAATACAGAACCAGAACCAAGCCCAGTACATAAGTACAGCACCAGAACTAAGCTCTTTACAAAAATACAGCACCAGAACCAAGCTCATTACATGACTACAGCACCAGAACCAAGCTTACTACATAAATACAGCACCAGAACCAAGATCACTACATAAATACAGCACCAGAACCAAGCTCAGTACATAAATACAGCACCAGAACCAAGATCATGAAATACAGCACCAGAACCAAACTCATTACATAAATACAGAACCAAGCTCATTACATAACTACAGCACCAGAACCAATCTCATTACATGAATACAGCACCAGAACCAATCCCATTACATAATACAGCACCAGAACCAAGCTAATTTCACAAATACAGCACCAGGACGAAGCTCATTACATAAATACAGCACCAGAACCAAGCCCAGTACATAAGAACAGCACCAGAACTAAGCTCATTACATGAATACAGCACCAGAACCAAGCTCATTACATAAATACAGCACCAGAACCAAGCTCATTACATAAATACAGCACCAGAACCAAGCTCATTACATGAATACAGCACCAGAACCACCATCACTACATAAATACAGCACCAGAACCAAGCTGATTGCATAAATACAGAAACAGAACCAAGCTCGTTACAGAAATACAGCATAGAAACCAAGCTGATTACATAAATAGAGCACCAGAATCAAAACCCATTACATAAATACAGCACCAAAATAAAATACAGAGCATAAATACAGCCCAGCATTGTACAGTGGGAAACTACAACTCCCAGTATGCCCTGAAAAGTGTAAAGGTATGCTGAGAGTTGTTGTTTCACAAAAGAAAATGCTACCACCTATCATTACTAGTGTTGGTCGAGCACCAAAGTGCTCGGGTGCTCGAGCACAATGGAAGTCAATGGGAGAACCCGAGCATTAAACCAGGTATCCCCTGCTCTGTAGAGGGGAGGGTGTCTGGTTCATAGGAAAAGGTCAGAAATTTATGGAAACACCACCGAAATGGTTCGGGAACAGCATGGGGAGGATGTCTGGATGCATCTTGGACTCCCAGGTCGCTGCTGGGAACGATGTTGTTCAAATAGTAGGCCTTTTACAGACTGACAATAATATGCACCAAACCGAAGATAAAAATCGATTTTAGAGGAAAAATTGTTACATTAGGGGTGAGGGCCTACTGCTGAACTGACCCTCTAAAACATTAGGGATGAGGGCCTGCTGCTGAGCTGACTATCTTAAACATTAGGGGTCAGGGTCTGCTGCTGAGCTGACCCTCTAAAATATTAAGGGCGAGTTCCTGCTGCTGATCTGACTATTTAAAACATTAGGGGCGAGGGCCTGCTGGTGACCCTCAAAAACATTACGGGCAAGAGCCTGCTGGTGACCCTCTAAAACATTATGGGTGAGGGCCTGCTGGTGACCCTCAAAAACATTATGGTTGAGGGCCTGCTGGTGACCCTCAAAAACATTATCAACGAGGGCCTGCTGGTGACCCTCTAAAACATTATGGGTAAGGGCCTGCTGCTGAGCTAACCCTCTAAAACATTAGGAGCGAGGGCAACCTGATAAGCATGTTAATATGATGGAGAAGGAGGAGGACAAGAAAAGGGAGATTAAACCATATACCCTTTTTAGTGGTGGAAGGGGTGCCTGGGAATACAGTGTATTTAATACACCATAAAAGCCACATTTAGAGTGCCTTCATGTTCAGCCGTTTTCCTCTGGTGGAGTAGAGAAGTCAGGGGCAATCCAGGCCTTATTCATTTTTATAAGAGTCAACCGGTCAGCATTTTCAGTTGACAGTCAGATGCTCTTATCAGTTATTATGCCCCCAGCAGCACTAAATACACGCTCTGACAAAATGCTGGCGGTGGGGCAGGCCAGCACCTCCAAGACGTAGAGCGCCAGTTCATGCCACGTGTCCAGCTTGTAAGGCACAGAGGGATCACTGAGGACGCTGACACGGTCTGCTACGTACTCCTTCACCATCTTCCAAAATGTTTCCCTCCTTGCGACACTAGGCCATGCATCAGGTTGATTGTTGCCCTGCCTCTGTTGGAACTTCTGTGTGTTCCCCTCGTCTCCCCTCCTCGGTTGGCCAAGGAACTACGTACTCTACAGCCAGCGTTGTCAGTTGGAAATTTTTGGAGCAATTTTTCTACAAGGACCTTCTGGTATTGCACCGTTTTGCTCGTCCTCTCCACCACAGGAATGAGAGATGAGAAATTCTCTTTGTAGCAGGGGTTGAGAAGGGTGAACAACCAATAATCGGTGTTGGTCAAAATACATACAACGCGAGGGTCACAGGAAATTCAGCCTAACATACACTGCGTGCAGAATTATTAGGCAAATGAGTATTTTGACCACATCATCCTCTTTATGCATGTGTAGTGTACGGGGACTGTAATGCCCGTCACTACAAAAGTGTTACTTGGTGTGCTGTCGTCCCCCCTTATTTATGGGGAAGTTGGTATATGTCATTTTTATAAATTGTCATGTAATGCAATGCTATGTATTTCCCTGTTGCTGTGACACTTGCATGTACAGGCCTGCTAGGGGTGTCATTCCAGCTTCTAGTCACTAGAGGGAGCTAGAGAGCCCTAGTTTATATAAAGCCCAGACAGGAGAGTGAAAGTCAGTCTAGTTTGGAGCTCAGAAGTTTCTAGAGCCTGAGGAAACTGAGAGGGAGACAGAGGCAAAGCGCAGAGAAGCAAGAGGTACTCAAGATAACAGAGGAGGTACTTTATAAAGCTAAAACCAAGGATATACGCCAGAGTTAAGGTATTGGGCCTTGGAGAAGATTTGCTATGTTCCAGGATCAGTCAGAGATAGAGTGCAAGCTCCTGTACTGCAAGTCCTGTGTGTTTAACACTCTGTAGTCACCTTGCTCAATCTGTATTGCCTGCATCAACCGTATTGAAAAATCGACTGTATGCAAAGGAACTGCGCTTCCGTTAATGTCTCTATGAAACCTACTAAAGTTGGAGTTCTGCTTTAACCTCACGGTGTTCCTCATTTATTCCTGCTATCAGCAAACGGCGTGCCACCGTTTAATTGGCACTGGCGTCACGAACAATTTCTTACCATCACCTGCCTATGCAGAGAGTCAGCCGTCTCAGGTTAGTGTATATTGCACTACTACACCCAGGAACACATTTCTACACACAACTTGAGTACGCTGCACCTCTCTTTTGGCGTCATGAACAGGATACGCACGCTTTATAGTGCAAGAAGCGTGAACTTTGTGCCTTATACAGTTGCCCTGTGACCAAAGTGACAAGTTTTATTAAAGTGGACTTTGTGGACTGAAAATCATACCAAAAGTGTTCCTAAAACCTCTAAAAAGCGCTGTGCAGTGTTGCGCTACCAAGAGGAAGAAAATCGCCACATTAGAGTGTGGTTTTGTGGACTTTCTACAATCCTGCTTGCTGTCAGTGAATGGACAGCGTTTTGCTAAAGATGGCCACCGGCCGCCTGGAGTAAAGTTTCCCGCGCTGCTGAGGACCTTCGTGGGCGGATCCCTGCAAAGACACAGAAAATCCCGCCCCTCGTCATCATCGCACCGCCGCGGCCCTGCTTCTTCTACGTCATCGGGTGCTCAGGACGTCCGGAATCTCGCGAGACTTGGCCTGCGCGAACCCGGCGATACCGGTAAGCACTTGTAACCGGAGGGAAGGGGAGTGTTCCGGCCCCTTTAGTCGCCAGTGGCCACCTCTCTATAGACTACCATGTCAGAGCCAGGAGTGCCTGAGCAGCCGGCCCCGGGAGAGTTCGCGGCTCCTAATCATCCTACAGCCCCCAGCACGATGCCCTTTACCATGCCTTACTATTTCGGGGCCCCATGGTTCCCTCGCTACAGGGGAGAGACCCATACCCTAAGGGACTTTAAAGAAAAGTTGCTGGCACTATTCCGATTGTACCCTATAAATGCCGACCAGCAAATGGAAATCCTGCTGGCACAACTGGAGGGAGCGGCCCGTAGAGAAGTGTTATCCTGGCCTGCTACTGAGCGGAGTACCCTAGAACAGATATTCACCCGCCTCAGAGCCACTTTTGAGACTAGGACTGCCTCAGAGATAAAGATGCACTTCTTTGGCAAGAAACAGAAGTCCGGTGAGTCCCTCCGTGACTATGCCCTATCACTTCAGGAGGCTTTAGGGGCTGTAATTCAGATAGATCCCAAAGAGGCTGATAACCAGGACCAGACCCTGAGGGAACAATTTATCAACGGGGTGTCTAGTGAGCAAATAAGGACCCAATTAAAGATGCTATCCGCCCAGCACCCTAACAGTGCCTTTCTGGACTTTAAAGAACTGGCTATAAAAATTCTGGGGTCCGCAGTATCTCCTGAGTTGAGCACCCCACCTGAGTCACCAGCCTGCAGGCCAAAACCGCTTATCACTAACCGAGCTGAGGCCAGCCAAGCTGTTCAAGTGTCAGCTACCGATACTATTGCCATGCTGACAGAGCAAGTAAATCACCTCACTAAAAGTCTAGAGAAGGTATGCAGAAAAATAGAGGAATGGGAAAAACCCATAATGACAGAAGAAGAATTCCTGTCACCTCCTAGGCCGTTCCCACCTCCTTACCAAGAGACTCACCCCAGGGATCCTGGGAGGCGTAATAGAGACCGTAAGCGGCCCGTGTGTACATACTGCAAAAAGCTGGGACACACAGAATCCACGTGCTGGCAGTTAAACGGGCAACCACTGAGGCTGAGGACCACCCCTCGGGAGGTAGAACACTAGGTCCAGAGGATCCAAATTGGATGCCACGTTATGTAGGATCCCATCCTAAAATCAATATAGAGATCAACGGGGTCCCCTTTGAAGCCCTATTAGATACTGGGTCTCAGGTCACTACTATTCAGCTGCCTGCATTTGAAAAGTTCTGGGACACCAACCAGTTGACCCAACCGCCTGAATCCTGGGTGGAAATTATCGCCAGCAATGGCAAACCAGTAAAGATTCATGGATACTGGGAACCCACCCTGCAGGTGGGAGAAGTAACCCTGCCTCAACAGGGAGTGATCGTAGTACAGGCCGGTGACAGAGGAGGACATCCTGTCATTCTAGGCACCAATGTCTTCAAAAACTGTTATTCAGAAATACTTGCTGTATTACATCAGACTTTGCCCACTGCTTCCTCTGCATCCAGGAGGGTGATTCAAAAGACTATTACTGTGTTAAGTGCCCAGCAGAGGTTTGCTAATGGGAAAGGAGAAATTTGTACTGCCAGGATTAGTGATATTAAGCCTGTGACTTTGCCTCCTAATTCTCAAACTCTTTTATGGTGTCGTGCTGTCCTGGGAGTCCAAGGCCAAGATTATCCAGCCCTGGTGGAACCAATCCAGATGGAGGATTACCCTTATGTGAGAGCTGCCAAGTGCCTGGTGAACGTCTCCCAAGGTAAAGTACCTGTCCGTCTGATTAACCTGAGCAATCATCCTGTTGCGCTTACTAAGCATTGCCGTGTTGCCCAGCTTTCCCAGGTGTCCTTCCAAGACATCATTCGTCTTCCAGTGACAGAGAAGCCGCCAGCTGCAGACAGCGGATGTTCGCCGGTGACCCAGCCACAAGTGCCCTGGTGGGAAGAGCTCCATGTGGGGGACGAGACTACCCCCCAACATCAACAAGAAGGGATCCTACAGCTGGTCAAAGAGTACCACCAGGCGTTCAGTAAGCATGCTACTGATTATGGGGAGGTGAGTGCCATACAACACACCATACCTACTGGCTCTCATCCTCCTATCAAGGAGAGATACAGACCCTTACCACCTACTTCATATCAGACTGTAAAAGAAATGATCCAAGAGATGAAAGACTCTAATGTAATCCGGGACAGCCGTAGTCCGTGGGCTGCACCCCTGGTCCTTGTAAAGAAGAAGGACGGTGGTATCCGTTTCTGTGTGGATTATAGGAAAATTAATCAAATAACCCACAAAGATGCATACCCACTGCCCCGCATTGAGGAGTCACTAACTGCTCTGGGCTCCTCTGCCTATTTCTCCACATTGGACTTGACCAGTGGCTACTGGCAAGTACCCATGGCCCCTGCAGATAGGGAAAAGACTGCTTTCACTACTCCCATGGGCCTGTTCGAATTCAACTGTATGCCGTTCGGGCTATGTAATGCCCCAGGAACTTTCCAGAGACTAATGGAACGGTGTTTGGGTCACAAAAACTTCGAAACAGTGCTGCTGTATCTAGATGACGTCATTGTGTACTCAAAAACATATGAAGACCATCTGAAACATTTGGCAGAAGTATTTGAAATCCTTATCAAATATGGCTTGAAGGTAAAGCCATCCAAGTGTCACCTGCTCAAACCTGCAGTAAGATACCTGGGGCATGTAGTAAGCGGAGAGGGAGTGCAACCTGACCCTGATAAATTAGCAGCTGTCCGTAATTGGCCGGTTCCTACTACCGTCAAAGAGGTGAGGAGTTTCCTTGGTTTTGCCGGCTACTATAGACGTTTTATCCCCCATTTTGCTCAAATAGCTGATCCTATTCAGGAACTCTTGAGGGGGCAACCCAAGAAAAGTCCTAGAACTCCTGTGCCCATTGAGTGGAATGAGGAAAGAGAGATAGCGTTCCAATTGCTAAAAAAGAAACTGACCGAGCCTCCTGTGTTAGGTTATCCAGATTATAGCAAGCCTTTCCATCTTTATACCGATGCTAGCAAGCGAGGCCTGGGAGCTGTGTTAGCCCAAATCCAAGAGGGAAAAGAGAGAGTGATAGCATATGCAAGCCGCTCCCTGAAAGGAGCTGAGAAAAATGACCAGAATTATAGTTCCTTCAAACTAGAGTTCCTGGCATTAGTGTGGGCGGTGACAGAAAAATTCAAGGATTATCTAGCCGCCACCCCGTTCATTGCATTCACTGACAATAACCCTCTGGCACATCTAAATACAGCTAAATTAGGGGCCTTGGAGCAGAGATGGGCCTCTCGCCTTGCCAACTATAATTTCTCTGTAAAGTATCGTGCTGGACGTACTAATGATAATGCTGATGCTTTATCCAGGCTTCCCACAGAGACAGCTCCTGATGATGTGCGAGATGCTTGGGAAGATGTAGAGATGCCGGCTTTCTATAACAAATTTGCTCAACAGGATCAGGCTCGAGCTACCAATAACAGAGCTGCAGTTCCTTCACCCTCCAGTAGGCCTGATCCTAAAGAAGAAAGGTGGGTGAAACTACAGTCTGAAAGTAGAGTGCTGGGTGAGTTGTTGGACTTCATTACTAGTGGCAGAGCCCCTGAGAGGATTCGGCGTAAGAGTGCAGATCCTGAGCTCATCAAACTGTGGAGACAGCGCCATCAACTCTTCATACAAAAGGGCCTATTGCTACGGAGGAGCCTAGACCCAGTGTCCAACGAGAGAGTGCACCAGATTCTCATACCCCGACGAGATGCAGGTATGGTGTTGGAGATGTACCACAATCAATCTGGTCACTTTGGGGTCCAAAAGACTGAAGCTACTATCCGCCAGCGGTTTTACTGGGTGGGCATGAGACAAGACATGGAGAAGTGGTGTCGGGAGTGTGTAGCCTGTGCCTTAAAACGAAGTGAGCACCATGATCAGAGGGCACCACTGAGACCCATTGTAAGTACCCGTCCTCTTGAACTTGTCGCCATCGACCATGTGAAACTGGAGCCTAGTCGCTCAGGGTATGCTTATGCCATGACTATTATTGATCATTTCACAAAGTTTGTTGTAGCAGTGCCTGTGAGAGACCAGACAGCCAAGACTACAGCTGAAATGTTCTGGAAGCACTTCCTCCTGCCTTATGGATGTCCAGAAAAGATCCTCACCGATCAAGGACCGGCTTTTGAGTCCCATCTGTTCCATGAACTGTGCTGCTTACACAACTGTAAGAAGATCCGGACCACGGCCTACCATCCTCAAGGTAACGGATTATGTGAAAAAATGAATCAGACCTTGATAGAGATGCTGAGGGCCGTGCCTCCTGAGAACAGAGGAGATTGGCCCAGTCTGTTGCCACAGCTCATGTTCACATACAATCATACCATACATTGTTCCACCGGGTATACCCCTTTTTACTTGATGTACGGGCGCCAAGGGACGTTGCCTGCTGATCATTCATTGGACATACATGTACCTGATTGCATTAACCCATTACCTAACACCGACTGGGTTGCTGAACATCAAAGGCGATTGAATACAGCCAACGCCATTGTTCAGGAACGTATGGACTATGCTAGGGACCGACAGCAGAGGGACTATGATCAAGCAGCCCACGCAGAACCCTTGACAATAGGGGCCGTGGTATGGTTAAAGAATAACCGCCGTACCAGTAAACTGGACAGTAAATGGGAGCGAAGTCCCTATGTTATCACTGCAATCCCAAATGTTGGAACTCACACTTATGAGATCACCAGGGAAGACAAGGGATCCCAAATTGTACACCGAAACCGGTTGAAGCTCTGCCTGACACCAGAACCCAGTGCCGAGAGTTCTGGACCTGAATATCCTGTGTCAGAGTCAGCAATACAGCCCGAGGATCCTATGCAAGCTGTTAGTAATCTGAGGTATGACGCTGATCCCATGCATTGGCTTCTGACACCTTGGTTGAACTTGCTGGTGCCTGCTCCGGCACCTACTGTAACTTCACCTCCGGAAGAGCTGGTTCAAGATGCCCCGGATCCAGTTCCCCCTCTAGTGGATCTAATTGTTCCAGGTGTTCCAGTTGTTCCTGACCAAGATCTCCCTGATGGAGACCCTCCTGTTGCTCCTCTCTCTTCCACCTTGTTGCTAAGGGAAGAGGAGACCCCTGTTTTGAGAAGGTCTACCCGGATGACCAGGGGACGCCCGCCAGTCCGTTTAGGGGACTTTGACTATTCTGGTGGTGTCTCCTCCCAAACAGTTGCCACTGGCAATACCTTACTTGACATTTGTGCGCAAGAATGGACTCCTCCACGTGAGCCCTTGCCTGTGATACACCCACAGGAAACTCCTGGGTAGTTCCGTTTTTATACTGTTTTATCTATTTTGCTGTTCTATTATGGACTTATTCATTGTCATGGACTATCCTGGTTATAATGTTACGCTGTGCCAGGTCAGCGCCCCAGTTCCATTCACTATCCTGAGAGAAGAGAACGACGCCCCTTGTCACCACCCTTCACCTTTGCCAATTGGACCTGATGTGAATGTAAATGCAGATGAATTACATGTATGTATGCCTGCATGTCTCTTTTTTCTGTTTCAGGTAGAGATTCCAGTTGGGCGAGCCCTGATGGAGTACGAGGGCGTACTCAGCTTAAAGCAGTGGGGTATGTAGTGTACGGGGACTGTAATGCCCGTCACTACAAAAGTGTTACTTGGTGTGCTGTCGTCCCCCCTTATTTATGGGGAAGTTGGTATATGTCATTTTTATAAATTGTCATGTAATGCAATGCTATGTATTTCCCTGTTGCTGTGACACTTGCATGTACAGGCCTGCTAGGGGTGTCATTCCAGCTTCTAGTCACTAGAGGGAGCTAGAGAGCCCTAGTTTATATAAAGCCCAGACAGGGAAGTGAAAGTCAGTCTAGTTTGGAGCTCAGAAGTTTCTAGAGCCTGAGGAAACTGAGAGGGAGACAGAGGCAAAGCGCAGAGAAGCAAGAGGTACTCAAGATAACAGAGGAGGTACTTTATAAAGCTAAAACCAAGGATATACGCCAGAGTTAAGGTATTGGGCCTTGGAGAAGATTTGCTATGTTCCAGGATCAGTCAGAGATAGAGTGCAAGCTCCTGTACTGCAAGTCCTGTGTTTAACACTCTGTAATCACCTTGCTCAATCTGTATTGCCTGCATCAACCGTATTGCAAAATCGACTGTATGCCAAGGAACTGCGATTCCATTATTGTCTCTATGAAACCTACTAAAGTTGGAGTTCTGCTTTAACCTCACGGTGTTCCTCATTTATTCCTGCTATCAGCAAACGGCGTGCCACCGTTTAATTGGCACTGGCGTCACGAACAATTTCTTACCATCACCTGCCTATGCAGAGAGTCAGCCGTCTCAGGTTAGTGTCATTGCACTACTACACCCAGGAACACATTTCTACACACAACTTGAGTACGCTGCACATGTTGTCTTACTCCAAGCTGTATAGGCTCGAAAGCCTACTACCAATTAAGCATATTAGGTGATGTGCATCTCTGTAATGAGAAGGGGTGTGGTCTAATGACATCAACACCCTATATTAGGTGTGCATAATTATTAGGCAACTTCCTTTCCTTTGGCAAAATGGGTCAAAAGAAGGACTTGACAGGCTCAGAAAAGTCAAAAATAGTGAGATATCTTGCAGAGGGATGCAGCACTCTTAAAATTGCAAAGCTTCTGAAGCGTGATCATCGAACAATCAAGCGTTTCATTCAAAATAGTCAACAGGGTCGCAAGAAGCGTGTGGAAAAACCAAGGCGCAAAATAACTGCCCATGAACTGAGAAAAGTCAAGCGTGCAGCTGCCAAGATGCCACTTGCCACCAGTTTGGCCATATTTCAGAGCTGCAACATCACTGGAGTGCCCAAAAGCACAAGGTGTGCAATACTCAGAGACATGGCCAAGGTAAGAAAGGCTGAAAGACGACCACCACTGAACAAGACACACAAGCTGAAACGTCAAGACTGGGCCAAGAAATATCTCAAGACTGATTTTTCTAAGGTTTTATGGACTGATGAAATGAGAGTGAGTCTTGATGGGCCAGATGGATGGGCCCGTGGCTGGATTGGTAAAGGGCAGAGAGCTCCAGTCCGACTCAGACGCCAGCAAGGTGGAGGTGAAGTACTGGTTTGGGCTGGTATCATCAAAGATGAGCTTGTGGGGCCTTTTCGGGTTGAGTATGGAGTCAAGCTCAACTCCCAGTCCTACTGCCAGTTTCTGGAAGACACCTTCTTCAAGCAGTGGTACAGGAAGAAGTCTGCATCCTTCAAGAAAAACATGATTTTCATGCAGGACAATGCTCCATCACACGCGTCCAAGTACTCCACAGCGTGGCTGGCAAGAAAGGGTATAAAAGAAGAAAATCGAATGACTTGGCCTCCTTGTTCACCTGATCTGAACCCCATTGAGAACCTGTGGTCCATCATCAAATGTGAGATTTACAAGGAGGGAAAACAGTACACCTCTCTGAACAGTGTCTGGGAGGCTGTGGTTGCTGCTGCACGCAATGTTGATGGTGAACAGATCAAAACACTGACAGAATCCATGGATGGCAGGCTTTTGAGTGTCCTTGCAAAGAAAGGTGGCTATATTGGTCACTGATTTGTTTTTGTTTTGTTTTTGAATGTCAGAAATGTATATTTGTGAATGTTGAGATGTTATATTGGTTTCACTGGTAAAAATAAATAATTGAAATGGGTATATATTTGTTTTTTGTTAAGTTGCCTAATAATTATGCACAGTAATAGTCACCTGCACACACAGATATCCCCCTAAAATAGCTAAAACTAAAAACAAACTAAAAACTACTTCCAAAAATATTTATATTTATAGTAAGAGTAATAGAGGGATTTGCAGCAGTAATTGAGATCCAGACCTTTGGTAAAGTTCAAACTTGTCTTTACTGGTTGTAGCTTTCATCCAAGCAAGATACAGCATTAGTCTTTGGTCCCAGCAGGTATTGGCAATGTGTGGCAGGAAATTATCTTCTGCTCTATCATGTACCTGGAGCTTTGCAGGAAAGGACATCTGCTTAGTAGCTCTAAACTGTGGCAGGAATTTGGCTTCTGCACTCTATCTTCTGCTGTGTGGGGACTGACTAGCTGAGGAGGAATATGGCTTCTCCTGGGTCTCTGATCTGTACTCAAAGCTATCTTCACAGGGTATGGTTCTTCCTGGAACTGGAGTTGTCTGTAACTTTCTGCTTTCTTCTTCCAGCTGAGGCTGCAAGGCTCAGGCTGGGGATGATGATCAATGTCTCAGCCGAGACAAGAGCCTGGCTTTGGATCCCTATATCTGGGAGCTCCTACACGCACAGCCGTCCCCTAGCAGGGGTGGCTGGCACACTAACTCTAACTTCCTTCCCTCCCCATGAGTCAGGATATAGGATATAGCCCACTTTGCTCATAGAGGGGGCAGCTGTACTGGAATGAACTATTCCAGTTCAGGGACACTAAACTGGCTCTAACTCCTTGCTAACACATTGCTGCCACCTGCTGGTGAACATGGAAATTACAGCAATGTACATTTAACAAGGTTTACAATGCACAGTTGTGAGGATATTATGTGAAATTACACAAGATGACAAGGTAAATGTTTTTAGCAGATTGTAGTGAGATAAGAGTTTTGTAACACAACTCTGGGGTGTTACATTCCCCCTTACTTCGAGTTAAGCCGCCCTCGGCTTATGCTTAGGAGGTAGAGGAACCAGCTCTGGGGTACCCAAATAAAATACAAAGTGCTGCATGTATTACACATATATGACATACATAGACAAAACATATAACGGCTACCCGAGGTTCCTGCCCGCAGGAGTAGGTTGTCCTAATTAACAGTTTCCCTCTTGGTATAACCAGTGAACCAAAGGTCTGCACAAAGCACTCACTACTGACTGACTTTGAAGTGTTCTGGATCCTCTAAACACCAAAGAAAGCATGGGGGTGTCTTTACTCTGTAGTCCCGAAATTATGTAATGTAATGCCCGCAAATGGAAGGGTGGCTTTATCCTGTATTCCCTTCCCTGCACCAAAGTCAATATATAAGGCTTATAGCACGATCACTATGGTGACTATGGGTAGATAAAATGGCACTAAGGCTTGAGGCGCCATACCTTAGGCAAATGCACAGAAGGGGAGGTATTAGCGTCTCCATGCACTTCTGGCAATGTCACAGGAGGAGGGTATGATAATCCCATGGAACTCCTGGAAGATACCTTAGGATGGGAGGAATCCTGAACAAATAACAAACGGGAAGGAGGGGTCAAAAACTCCTCTAACCATTCCCGAAGCAGCGGGGTTACCCGTGTAGTTACTAGACCTGCCAGGACTTACCACTTGGTCCTACCCTGGGTACCTATGAGTATATAACACCGGGTGTAGGCCATTAGTATTAAGCGTCCGTATAGGCAGTCCGTTTAAAGGGGGGAGAGAACAAGAGCTGTAAAGTAAGGCACACAAGAGTAAGTTGGTACATATCTGGTTAAGTGCAAAAGTAAGTGCAGACATCACAATAAGTGCATATAGGTCACATTGCGGCACCTAGAAGAGAATACACACAATGGGCACATTATACTTAAACGTTACATAACCTGTAAACTGGTAATGAAATTAGTGCAAAAATATTATGCAAATATCATATAGCGATCACAAAGAGCTCAGGTATATGTTTGAGCCTTTTCTTTGGGTGCAAGCTTTTTACGTTGCAGTAAACCATTTTTGGTAAAACAGTGTAAATTTTATTAGTGCAATAATGTGCTCAAATAAGGCTTGAGTCCTTTAAGTTGAAGTAGAATCCTCTGGAAACAGTAAAAGTCAATTGTAATCCACAGGAATGAGTTAATTGTAATCCAATGGGAGATATAAAATGTCATAAAAAAGCACATATAAGCAGCATAATTTAGAACTGTAGTTCCATAAGGTTATCAAGTAACCTGAGAAAGGGGATAAAACAATGTGAAACTTGGATACAAGGGGTTAAATAATGATGAAGGGAGTCCTTACTGTACATGACCATCAGGGTGAGGACAAAATAGTGCAACCTGTAAAGAAAACATTAAAATAATGCCAACGGGTCCTCACCCGTCAGGAACAGTCCATGATGTGGCTCCCAATAGTCCTTTATTTTTGAAAAGGATGCATTTTAGAGAAGGACGTCCATGTCCTCCTCGCTGCTTGAGCTACTGAAGCGCATTAGGGGGCGCTCTTGCCTTTGGTAGCTCAGAGTTGCAGCAGTAGTGGTACGCCACTGCCCTCTAGTGGTGTCCTTTGGAGTTGGCTGAGCAGACAGCCTGTTGAATGCAGCTGTGACATGCTGCAAGCCGGGATCCCTAGCCGGAGCAGAGGTGGGTAAAACCTCCGGCTGAAGGGGTTCTGGAAGGCAAACTGAGGGTGCCTGTGGCAGCTTCCAAGGTAGAACATATGGCTGCACCCTGGGGTTGAAAGTCAGGACAGAGTTATTTATCTGGACCACCCGTAGTGTTGGTGGTGCGGCCAGGTCAGGGATGAGTGGTTCAGGTTCTGGTTGATGCTGTTCCTTAAACTAAAACCTGCCATCTTGAGTTTCTTGAAGGCATCTAACTCTCCCTGCAGAGCCTGGATCTTCCTGCCAGGACTCTGGGGTCACTGCAGGGGACAACGGTTTGGCCAGCAGGGTCACACCAGCAGCAAATGGGCTTGGATTGAGCGCATAGGAGTATATTCCACTTGATCCCCTGCGTACAGGTTGTGACGGGCCTGTGGTAAATAGTGACGCTTGACAGAGCGGCGGCCCACAAATATTTCCTCCCCACTATGATTGTCCTGCAAAAATCCGACGCCTCTCTCTACTGAGAACCAGAGTACTGTCCCAGTGCATCTGATAAGCTTAGGGTCTCCTGGCCGGGGGTCATCTATGACCCATTCCTCAACAGCCGATTTGTATTCCCAGGCCATCTGGGCATGAGCAGTGATTTCCGTTGGGACCTCTGGGTTCAGGCGTCCCGCTCTGGAGGTATTGGCTCTGGGCGGCGGAGTGGAAGTTACGGCCGCCTCCGCCGCACCAGTATGTGTGCTTGGCGGTGCCTGTTCAGGCCTACTAGCCGTGTCGGGACCCACCGGGCGGGGTGCAGGGGCAGCTTCGGACCGGGCCTGGGCCTCAGGGAGCGCGACTGCTCCTACCTGATGTCGTGGCCGGGCGGCCAGTTCCGATGCCTCCTGGTGGTCATCTGGGACTTCAGGTGCCGTCTGTGGTGCAGGCTGGTCCAAGGCCTGAGCGACTTGGTCGGCGGCGTCTTCCGCGGGAGCAGGCTTAGCGTTGGCGGCCATCTTGGGGGATGTCTGGGCGGCGGCGGCTGTCTCTCCACCAGTCGCGGCATGCGCAGGCTCTAGGGGCACTCCAAACTTGCAGGGGCCAATTCTCTTCATGTGCTGGGAGACCCGGATCTCAGGTACGGTAGCCTCATAGACGAGTTCTCCCTGTATTGCCATCTGGTCCCATTTCGGTGAAGGGAGCGCCATCTTCCTTGGCTCCTCTGTCTGGGTGTGTTCAGGAAGTGAGGGTGGAGCCCAGAGGGAGGAGTTTGCACTCCCTTGGTTCGCATTGCAAAGTTCTTGGTGGGCAGGCTTAAGAGTTCCCGCTTCTAGGGGGGCGTATTCGGCATCTTCGCACTCTTGAGAGGGCGTTCTTGAGTTTTCCCGCTTCTGAAAGGCATGAAAAAGCAACGCCATTTTGCGAATATGGCGAATTAACCCTTGGAGTGCTGGTGCACACTGAATAGCGCTTTCTGGCACAGCAACAAAGCGATAAAGTACTTTTTTTTAGGGTTTTGGCACAATTCTCAGATCTTGCAGTACTGTTAAACATGCAATTTGATCCTGTTGGCACACAATTGGATCCGGTTCTGCTGGCACACAGTTGGATCCAGTTGGCAGGGATCGGCACACAATTCAATCCGATCCTGTTCCAGTGACGCCACTTTATGCAATGAGCCAGACCGTGGTACGGTTACCCGGACGTCAAATTATGCAGTGGGTCAGGATATGGGTATAATAGTCTATAGTTTTGTTTGTGATGCCAATTGTAGCGTGCGCAGGGTACTGTCACAGGGCCCTTTAAGGTGTTGTAACTCACGTACCAGGTTAGGAATGCCAGAGTGGTGTAATGTCTCTGTATGGTAGTGGTAATAGTGTCAACGGTGTTTCCTACCTGGGTACGGCTTGACTCCTGGATCCTGGCTCACTTGCAATAAAATGAGTGTGGTGCTAGTAGGAGTAATAGAGGGATTTGCAGCAGTAATTGAGATCCAGACCTTTGGTAAAGTTCAAACTTGTCTTTACTGGTTGTAGCTTTCATCCAAGTAAGATACAGCATTAGTCTTTGGTCCCAGCAGGTATTGGCAATGTGTGACAGGAAATTATCTTCTGCTCTATCATGTACCTGGAGCTTTGCAGGAAAGGACGTCTGCTTAGTAGCTCTAAACTGTGGCAGGAATTTGGCTTCTGCACTCTATCTTCTGCTGTGTGGGGACTGACTAGCTGGGGAGGAATATGGCTTCTCCTGGGTCTCTGATCTGTACTCACAAATATCTTCACAGGGTATTGTTCTTCCTGGAACTGGAGTTGTCTGTAACTTTCTGCTTGCTTCTTCCAGCTAAGGCTGCAAGGCTGGGATGATGATCAATGTCTCAGCCGAGACAAGATCCTGGCTTTGGATCCCTATATCTGGGAGCTCCTACACGCACAGCCTTCCCCTAGTAGGGGTGGCTGGCACACTAACTCTAACTTCCTTCCCTCCCCATGAGGCAGGATATATGCACAGCCCACTTTACTCATAGAGGGGGGAGCTTTACTGGAATGAACTATTCCAGTTCAGGGACACTAAACAGGCTCTAACTCCTTGCTAACACATTGCTGCCACCTGCTGGTGAACATGGAAATTACAGCAATGTACATTTAACAAGGTTTACAATGCACAGTTGTGAGGATATTATGTGAAATTACAAGATGACAAGGTAAATGTTTTTAGCAGATTGTAGCGGGGTAAAAGAGTTTCGTAACACAACTCTGAGTGAGTTGGTGAGTTGGCAATTGCAAGCGCTGGTGCAGCGTTGCCAGACCGCTGGAAGCTGTCGATGACTTATGGAAATACGCGGCGCACCTTCACCAGTAGCTCAGGCAAATTCGGGTCGGTTCTAAGAAACCGCTGAACCACTAGGTTGAACATGTGGGCTAGGCATGGTATGTGTGTGAGCTTGCCGAGCTCCAAAGCCGCCACCAAGTTACGGCCATTATCAGACATAACCATGCCTGGTTGTAGGTTGAGTGGTGAGAGCCACAGCTCAGTCTGGTCCCTTATCCCCTGCCACAGCTCTGCGGCGGTGTGCTGTTTGTCACCTAAGCAGATCAGTTTAAGCATGGCCTGTTGCCGCTTCCCCACTGCAGTGCTACACTGCTTCCAGCTACTGACTGATGTCTGACTGGTGCTGCAAGATGATTTCAGAGGTGGAAGTGGAGGAGGAGGTGGAGGAGGAGGAGAAGGGGGGTTGAAGTCACTAACATAGGTGGTGGCGGAAACCCTGATGGAAGTAGGGCCCGCAATCCTTGGCGTCGGTGGCACCTGTGCCACCCCAGGGTACGACTCGCTTCCGGCCTCCACAACATTCACCCAGTGTGCCGTCAGGGAAATGTAGCATCCCTGGCCAAAAGCACTTATTCATGTGTCAGTCGTTAAGTAGACCTTCCAGATAACTGCGTTGGTCAGGGCACGGGTGATGTTACGGGACACATGCTGGTTTAAGG
The DNA here is from genome assembly GCF_905171765.1 of Bufo bufo. Classification (NCBI taxonomy): domain Eukaryota; kingdom Metazoa; phylum Chordata; class Amphibia; order Anura; family Bufonidae; genus Bufo; species Bufo bufo. Next base: position 591,777,636 of record NC_053392.1, on the reverse strand, counting down.
CTGGGAGTGCACACCGTGAAAAATATTGGCGGCTGGAGACAGAGTAACGCGGGACATCAGGCTGCGGAAAGCTTCAGTATCCACAAGCCTAAATGGCAACATTTCCAGGGCCAGCAATTTGGAAAGGTGCGCATTTAGTGCTATGGTCTATGGGTGGATGGCTGGGTATTTGTGCTTTCGTTTAAAGGCCTGCATGGACATCTGTGCCCTAGGACACAGAAGTGGATTTACTAGCTGATGGTGCTTGCAAAGGTCCAGGTGCATGGCGGGAAGCATCCGGGCCTGTGTCTTGGACAGGGGATTGGCCTGCACGTAACACAGGGGAAGAGGAGGCAGTGGTGTGACCCGCAGACACTGATTATGGACCCAGGCGTTCGGCCCACCTGTTAGGGTGCTTTAATGCCATGTGGCGAATCATGCTGGTGGTGGTGAGGTTGCTAGTGTTCACGTCCCTGTTCATTTTGGTACGGCACAGGTTGTAAATGACAATTCTTTTATTGTCCGCACTGAGCGCCAGACTGAGGAACACCTATCCCTTGGCAAGGGAGATTGCCGCAAGGGGGTGCTCCGGGGAACAGTTTCGGGCCTGTTTTGTGTGGCCTGCCTTCTCACTTTTGCCACCCCACTGCCTCTTTCAGCCTGTTGAGGTGCTGCGGATCCCTCCCCCTGTACTGCTGTCCTCGCTCGGCTTCCCACCTTCCCAGGTTGGGTCAGTGACTTCATCGTCCACCACATCCTCTTCCACTTCCTCACTCTGGTCATCCTCCTGACTTGTTGACCTAACAACCTCAGTTATTGACAGCTGTGTCTCATCCTCATCATCAACCTCTTGAGACACTAATTGCGGTTGACTTATTGGCAACTGTGTCTCATCATCATCATTCACCTCGTGAAACACTAATTGCCATTCCCCACCGTCATCTTCTTGTGACTGTGGATTCTCAAGAGTTTGGGAATCAGGGCACAAGATCTCCTCATGTCCCTCTTCAAGCGGCCTTGCCGATCGGGCCAAATCAAGGAATGGCGCTGAAAAGAGCTCCTCGGAATATCCAAGTGTGGGATCACTTGCTTGCCAAGACCCTCCATGGTGGGAGGAAGGAGAATCAGGGTGAGGATTCTGTTGACCAGACTCTTGGCCACTGAGACTGGATTTTGTGGAAGACAGGGTGGTGCTTAACCGACTGGAAGCATTATCTGCTGCAATCCAACCAACCACCTGGTCTGACTTTGAGAGTGGTCCTTACTGCTCGCCTTGCGCATATTAAATGGTATATATGCTTGCAAGTATGTCACACGTACAGTAGCGCAGGTTTTGTAAGTGTATGTGTAAATAAAGTACACAGAATGTCACAGATATTTTTAGGATGCGCACACGTTAAACAGGAGATGTAGCACAGATAATGTTGCTGTCCGCAGCGTCTATGAAAAAAGTACACAGAATGTCACAGATAATTTTAGGATGCGCAAATGTTATACAGGAGGTATAGTGCAAGTAATATCGCTGTCACCACCGGCTAATAAAAAATGACACTGAATTAATGTCACTGATATTTAGGACACGCCAACAGGAGGTATAGCGCAAGTAATGTCGCTGTCACCAGCGGCTAATGAAAAATTCCACTGAATTAATGTCACTGACATTTAGGATGGGCAAACGTTATACAGGAGATGTAGTGCAGGTAATGTCGCTGTCATCAGCAGCAAAAAAATTAGACTGAATGTCACTGATATTTCGGATACGCAAACGTTATACAGAATATGAAGCGCAGGTAATGTAACTGTCCGCAGCGGACACCGTCAACGGAAAGGAAAAAGTACACTGGATGTCACAGATATTTTTAGGCTGCGCACACGTTAGACAGGAGATATAGCACAGATAATGTCACTGTCTGCAGCGGCCAAACAATTGTAAGCTCTTTAGCGCAGGTTGCGCTAAAAATATATATTGCTGCCAGATACAACTATAGTCCTTAAAAGGACGTTTGGGTCGCTAACACTTCCACGCAAATTAGCGCAGGTTGCGCTAATAATTATATTGCTGCCAGATACAACAATAGTCCTTAACCACTTAAGGACCACAGGTTTATACCCCCCTAAAGACCAGGCCCTTTTTTACAAATCGGCACTACACTACTTTCACCGTTTATTGCTCGGTCATGCAACTTACCACCCAAATGAATTTTACCTCCTTTTCTTCTCACTAATAGAGCTTTCATTTGGTGGTATTTCATTGCTGCTGACATTTTTACTTTTTTTGTTATTAATCGAAATTTAACGATTTTTTTGCAAAAAAATGACATTTTTCACTTTCAGTTGTAAAATTTTGCAAAAAAAACGAGATCCATATAGAAATTTTGCTCTAAATTTATAGTTCTACATGTCTTTGATAAAAAAAAAATGTTTGGGTAAAAAAAAAATGGTTTGGGTAAAAGTTATAGCGTTTACAAACTATGGTACAAAAATGTGAATTTCCGCTTTTTGAAGCAGCTCTGACTTTCTGAGCACCTGTCATGTTTCCTGAGGTTCTACAATGCCCAGACAGTACAAACACCCCACAAATGACCCCATTTCGGAAAGTACACACCCTAAGGTATTCGCTGATGGGCATAGTGAGTTCATAGAACTTTTTATTTTTTGTCACAAGTTAGCGGAAAATGATGATTTTTTTTTATTTAATTTTTTTTCCTACAAAGTCTCATATTCCACTAACTTGTGACAAAAAATAAAAACTTCCATGAACTCATTATGCCCATCACGAAATACCTTGGGGTCTCTTCTTTCCAAAATGGGGTCACTTGTGGGGTAGTTATACTGCCCTGGCATTCTAGGGGCCCAAATGTGTGGTAAGGAGTTTGAAATCAAATTCTGTAAAAAATGACCAGTGAAATCCGAAAGGTGCTCTTTGGAATATGGGCCCCTTTGCCCACCTAGGCTGCAAAAAAGTGTCACACATCTGGTATCGCCGTACTCAGGAGAAGTTGAGGAATGTGTTTTGGGGTGTCATTTTACATATACCCATGCTGGGTGAGATAAATATCTTGGTCAAATGCCAACTTTGTATAAAAAAATGGGAAAAGTTGTCTTTTGCCAAGATATTTCTCTCACCCAGCATGGGTATATGTAAAATGACACCCCAAAACACATTCCCCACCTTCTCCTGAGTACGGAGATACCAGATGTGTGACACTTTTTTGCAGCCTAGGTGGGCAAAGGGGCCCATATTCCAAAGAGCACCTTTCGGATTTCACTCGTCATTTTTTACAGAATTTGATTTCAAACTCCTTACCACACATTTGGGCCCCTAGAATGCCAGGGCAGTATAACTACCCCACAAGTGACCCCATTTTGGAAAGAAGACACCCCAAGGTATTCCGTGAGGGGCATGGCAAGTTCCTAGAATTTTTTATTTTTTGTCACAAGTTAGTGGAAAATGATGATTTTTTTTTTTTTTTTTTTTTTTTATAAAAAGTCTCATATTCCACTAACTTGTGACAAAAAATAAAAACTTCCATGAACTCACTATGCCCATCAGCGAATACCTTGGGGTCTCTTCTTTCCAAAATGGGGTCACTTGTGGGGTAGTTATACTGCCCTGGCATTCTAGGGGCCCGAATGTGTGGTAAGGAGTTTGAAATCAAATTCTGTAAAAAATGACCTGTGAAATCCGAAAGGTGCTCTTTGGAATATGGGCCCCTTTGCCCACCTAGGCTGCAAAAAAGTGTCACACATCTGGTATCTCTGTATTCAGGAGAAGTTGAGGAATGTGTTTTGGGGTGTCTTTTTACATATACCCATGCTGGGTGAGATAAATATCTTGGTCAAATGCCAACTTTGTATAAAAAAATGGGAAAAGTTGTCTTTTGCCAAGATATTTCTCTCACCCAGCAGGGGTATATGTAAAATGACACCCCAAAACACATTCCCCACCTTCTCCTGAGTACGGGGATACCAGATGTGTGACACTTTTTTGCAGCCTAGGTGGGCAAAGGGGCCCATATTCCAAAGAGCACCTTTCGGATTTCACAGGTCATTTTTTACAGAATTTGATTTCAAACTCCTTACCACACATTTGGGCCCCTAGAATGCCAGGGCAGTATAACTACCCCACAAGTAACCCCATTTTGGAAAGAAGAGACCCCAAGGTATTCGCTGATTGGCATAGTGAGTTCATGGAAGTTTTTATTTTTTGTCACAAGTTAGTGGAATATGAGACTTTGTATGAAAAAAAAAAAAAAAAAAAATCTGCATTTTCCACTAACTTGTGACAAAAAATAAAAAATTCTAGGAACTTGCCATGCCCCTCACGGAATACCTTGGGGTGTCTTCTTTCCAAAATGGGGTCACTTGTGGGGTAGTTATACTGCCCTGGCATTTTCCAGGGGCCCTAATGTGTGGTAAGTAGGTAAATGACCTGTGAAATCCTAAAGGTGCTCTTTGGAATATGGGCCCCTTTGCCCACCTAGGCTGCAAAAAAGTGTCACACATGTGGTATCGCCGTATTCAGGAGAAGTTGGGGAATGTGTTTTGGGGTGTCATTTTACATATACCCTTGCTGGGTGAGAGAAATATCTTGGCAAAAGACAACTTTTCCCATTTTTTTATACAAAGTTGGCATTTGACCAAGATATTTCTCTCACCCAGCATGGGTATATGTAAAATGACACCCCAAAACACATTCCCCAACTTCTCCTGAGTACGGCGATACCAGATGTGTGACACTTTATTGCAGCCTAGATGCGCAAAGGTGCCCAAATTCCTTTTAGGAGGGCATTTTTAGACATTTGGATACCAGACTTCTTCTCACGCTTTGGGGCCCCTAGAATGCCAGGGCAGTATAAATACCCCACATGTGACCCCATTTTGGAAAGAAGACACCCCAAGGTATTCAATGAGGGGCATGGCGAGTTCATAGAAATTTTTTTTTTTTGGCACAAGTTAGCGGAAATTGATATTTTTAATTTTTTTCTCACAAAGTCTCCCTTTCCGCTAACTTGGGACAAAAATTTCAATCTTTCATGGACTCAATATGCCCCTCACGGAATACCTGGGGGTGTCTTCTTTCCGAAATGGGGTCACATGTGGGGTATTTATACTGCCCTGGCATTCTAGGGGCCCTAAAGCGTGAGAAGAAGTCTGGAATATAAATGTCTAAAAAATTTTACGCATTTGGTTTCCGTGAGGGGTATGGTGAGTTCATGTGAGATTTTATTTTTTGACACAAGTTAGTGGAATATGAGACTTTGTAAGAAAAAAAAAATAATAATTCCGCTAACTTGGGCCAAAAAAATGTCTGAATGGAGCCTTACAGAGGGGTGATCAATGACAGGGGGGTGATCAATGACAGGGGGGTGATCAATGACAGGGGGGTGATCAATGACAGGGGGGTGATCAATGACAGGGGGGGTAATCAATGACAGGGGGGTGATCAATGACAGGGGGGGTGATCAATGACAGGGGGGGTGATCAATGACAGGGGGGGTGATCAATGACAGGGGGGGTGATCAATGACAGGGGGGGTGATCAATGACAGGGGGGGTGATCAATGACAGGGGGGTGATCAATGACAGGGGGGGTGATCAATGACAGGGGGGGTGATCAATGACAGGGGGGGGTGATCAATGACAGGGGGGGGTGATCAATGACAGGGGGGGGTGATCAATGACAGGGGGGGTGATCAATGACAGGGGGGTGATCAATGACAGGGGGGTGATCAGGGAGTCTATATGGGGTGATAACCACAGTCATTGATCACGCCCGTGTAAGGCTTCATTCAGACGTCCGTATGCGTTTTGCGGATCCGATCCATCTATCAGTGCATCCGTAAAAATCATGCGGACATCTGAATGGAGCTTTACAGGGGGGTAATCAATGACAGGGGGGTGATCAGGGAGTCTATATGGGGTGATCACCACAGTCATTGATCATGCCCCTGTAAGGCTTCATTCAGACGTCCGGATGCGTTTTGCGGATCCGATCCATCTATCAGTGGATCCGTAAAAATCATGCGGACATCTGAATGGAGCTTTACAGGGGGGGTGATCAATGACAGGGGTGTAATCAATGACAGGGGGGTGATCAGGGAGTCTATATGGGGTGATAACCACAGTCATTGATCACGCCCCTGTAAGGCTTCATTCAGACGTCCGGATGCGTTTTGCGGATCCGATCCATCTATCAGTGCATCCGTAAAAATCATGCGGACATCTGAATGGAGCTTTACAGGGGGGTAATCAATGACAGGGGGGTGATCACCACAGTCATTGATCATGCCCCTGTAAGGCTTCATTCAGACGTCTGTATGCGTTTTGCGGATCCGATCCATCTATCAGTGCATCCGTAAAAATCATGCGGACATCTGAATGGAGCTTTACAGGGGGGTAATCAATGACAGGGGGGTGATCAATGACAGGGGGGTTGATCAATGACAGGGGGGTGATCAATGACAGGGGGGTGATCAATGACAGGGGGGTGATCAATGACAGGGGGGGTGATCAATGACAGGGGGGGTGATCAATGACAGGGGGGGTGATCAATGACAGGGGTGTAATCAATGACAGGGGGGTGATCAGGGAGTCTATATGGGGTGATCACCACAATCATTGATCATGCCCCTGTAAGGCTTCATTCAGACGTCCGGATGCGTTTTGCGGATCCGATCCATCTATCAGTGCATCCGTAAAAATCATGCGGACATCTGAATGGAGCTTTACAGGGGGGTGATCAGGGAGTCTATATGGGGTGATCACCACAGTCATTGATCATGCCCCTGTAAGGCTTCATTCAGACGTCCGGATGCGTTTTGCGGATCCGATCCATCTATCAGTGGATCCGTAAAAATCATGCGGACGTCTGAATGGAGCTTTACAGGGGGGTAATCAATGACAGGGGGGTAATCAATGACAGGGGGGTGATCAGGGAGTCTATATGGGGTGATCACCACAGTCATTGATCATGCCCCTGTAAGGCTTCATTCAGACGTCCGGATGCGTTTTGCGGATCCGATCCATCTATCAGTGGATCCGTAAAAATCATGCGGACGTCTGAATGGAGCTTTACAGGGGGGTGATCAATGACAGGGGGGTAATCAATGACAGGGGGTGATCAGGGAGTCTATATGGGGTGATCAGGGGTGATCAGGGGCTAATAAGGGGTTAATAAGTGACGGGGGGGGGGTGTAGTGTAGTGTAGTGGTGCTTGGTGCTACTTTACTGAGCTACCTGTGTCCTCTGGTGGTCGATCCAAACAAAGGGGACCACCAGAGGACCAGGTAGCAGGTATATTAGACGCTGTTATCAAAACAGCGTCTAATATACCTGTTAGGGGTTAAAAAAAACACATCTCCAGCCTGCCAGCGAACGATCGCCGCTGGCAGGCTGGAGATCAACTCTCTTACCTTCCGTTCCTGTGAGCGCGCGCGCCTGTGTGCGCGCGTTCACAGGAAATCTCGGCTCACGCGAGATGATGCCTATTGGCGTTAGCGTAGCCTGGGGGAGCCGCCGCAATGACGCCTTTCGGCGTTACAGTTGCGGGAAGTGGTTAAAAGCACTTTTGGGTCTCTAACAAGTTTTTTCAACAAAAATATTAGTATTTCACTCCCTACACCATCTGTCCCTTCTTCAGCATAGCTCTCCCTGACTAAGACTGACCCAAACACGTGTCATCGGGTGCTATATAGCACCCGATGACACTTTCCGGCCAGCCAATCACTGTAATGCCAGTAGCCAACATGGCTACGGCATTACAGTGAGTGGCAGTACTTACCTGCACGTTTATTGGCTGCATAGCCAATACTCGAGTAAAATTAGTGTTCGGCCGAGCATGCTCGCCCAACACTAATCATTACATGTAGACCATACAGGTGACTACAGCACTCTTCATACACAGTCATTGGCAGAATAAACATTTACATTTAGTGACTTACAGGTGATGTCTCCACCTGACTTCTCTTTCCTTTTCTTTCCATTTGATTCAGACCACCATGATGACTTCTCCAAGCCGCCCAGACATCTTCAGCTTCCCGTGTTACCAACTCACCCAACGCACCCTATTAACTAGCACAAACCTGCTCTAGTGCCACATGCGGTGACCTTGGCATTATAGCAGCATACACTGCGGGCTTGAACACAATCATGTCACATACTATGCCCCCTGAAAATAATGTACCACACACAGTGCCTGAACTGGTAGTGCCCCTATAAATAGTGGCACACACTCTATGCCCCCCCCCCCCCCACTGAGCCATATGCCCTCTTATATAGTGCTAAATGCTCTGTGCCCCCTTATATAGTGCTACATGCTCTGTGCCCCCAAACGGTGCTATATGCTTTGTGCCCCCATACTGTGCCTCATGCTCTGTGTCTCTCTACTGTGCCACATGCTCTGTGCCCACTCATATAGTGTTACATCCCCTGTGTCCCCATGCTCTGTTCCTCCATGCTCTTTGCCTCCTGCTGTGCCCCCAATCTCTGTGCCCACTCATATAGTGTTACATCCCCTGTGCCCCCATGCTCTGTGCCTCCATGTTCTTTGCACCCTGATAAGTGCCCCCATGCTCTTTGCCTCGGTATACAGTACACACACTGTAATACTTACCTTTCCGCAGTCCCAGAAAGTCCTCCAGTGATGCAGTCCTCAACTCCTCAGGCCAGACTGCCATTTGCGGCACATAGCAGGCGGTGCGATAGCATCATTACGGCGTCTGCGCCACAACAAAGTGCCGAGCAGCATGGCACCAATAGTTCCCTTGTCCTGCCAGCACTAAGTGGGAAGCTTATTTATATGTGCTCACTATGCACAGGTCCCTGGAAACCGGGTTAATTAATCTAGTGACCAGGTGCTCAGAAGAGGGAACCATCTGACGCACCCTTCATGAGTGAGGGGTGAGGCAGTCTATGTACCTCCTAAGGCTGGCCCTGGCTAGAGCACCAGCAGAATAGAACCCAACTTGGAGATGACTTTAGAGACGAGCAGAAAGTGCTCAACTGCACAATTCTCAAATGGGATATGCTGCTGGCATAATATAAAGTGTATAGGGGACGAATGATCGTAGTAATGATCATTCATTCCCCATACAGTTTTGAACTCCCCATGTAAAGGTTGTTTTATTCAGTACAGGTTGAACCCCAGAATCATCTCCTCTGGGGGACCTCAAGAACCCCAGTTTGGCATTGATCTCACTTGTGTATCGTGTGTCGTAAACCTCTTCTATAAAGCATCTTACAAGCGCTCACTTTGCACGTATACATTTAGAGAGTTCACAGAGCTGTAAATGCCTCAGAATTACGGGACATGTGTAGAACATATCGCTGACACAGGGGATCTGTACAAACCATGACACTGAGCTCATACAGTCATCCTGTTTTATGGACATCTTGAATGTGCTATGTGACATTCTTTTTAACACAAAGGCAAATATTTTAATAGGTCTGTAAAAACACTGGCAATGGAGATTAGCAACCACATCAGGTCAGGATTGTTTTTAGCGTGCCTCAAAAGGGGTGCGGCCAATTGGAAACTGGGCGTGGCTTGCTGTGTTCAACAACGTGCAACAAAAAAGTGCAAAAATTTTGCACACGATTCTAGCATAAAGTAAGGGGACTAAAAAGTAGTATAGACTTACACCAGACAGTCTAAAACTAGCTTCACATGGAGTTTTTTTCAGTGTAGATTTTGCCATGGGTTCAGTACTAGGGATGAGCAGACCCGTGGATGTTCGGGTTTGCTGGGTTCGGCCGAACTTGGCGTCAAATTTCAGGTTAGGGGCCTGAACTCGAAACCCGAACCACAATGAAGTCAATTGGGACCTGAACTTTGGTGCACTATAATGGCTGTAAAATAGTCATCTTAAGGGCTAGAGGGCTGCAAAAGGAAGCAAAATGGGGTAAGAGCAGGACAATTGCCCTGCAAACAAATGTGGATAGGGAAATGACTTAAAATAACATAGAATAGAAAAAAATAAAAAAAAATAATCTTGAACTAGGAGGCGGAGGTCAAAGTGGAGTAGGAGGTTGAGGAGGCGGTGGATGTGGCGGTGTAGGTGGAAGCGGCAGTGGAGGAAGAGGAGGTAGCCTCTTCTTTATTATTATTATTTTTTTTATAAGTTTGGGAAGACCCCAAAACATTGGGAAATATAAAAGAGAATGCAAAGAGAAAAGTGCGCTGGAGTATAACAATGGCTGGGTGTGACACACTTGTGTAGTCAGCACAAGGTATGGACAAGTCCTGTGGGATCCAAGCCTGGTTCATTTTAATGAACGTGAGCTTGTCCACGTTGGCTGTGGACAGGCGGCTGCGCTGTCTGTGATAACGCCCCCTGCCGTGCTAAACACACGTTCAGAGAGTACACTGGCTGCAGGGCAGGCCAGCACCTCCAAGGCGTAAAGGGCAAGCTCAGGCCATGTGCCCAATTTGGAGACCCAGAAGTTGAATGGGGCAGACCCATCAGTCAGTACGTGTAGGCGTGTGCACACATACTGCTCCACCATGTTGCTGAAATGCAAATGCTGCCTCCTGCTAAGATGTTCCGTATCAGCTGGTATTGCTGGTTGTTGTGGCGTGCTGACAAAGCTTTTCCACATTTCGGCCATGCTAACCCTCCCTTCTGAGGTGCTGGCGGTGCCCCAGCTGCGTTGGCGACTTCCTCCTCCTCCTCTGCCTTCACCTTGTGCTTCCACTGTGCTCCCCCTGTCAGGTGTGAATGCCATCAGCAGCGCGTCTACAAGCGTGCACTTGTAATCGTGCATCTTCCGATCACGCTCCAGTGACGGAATTAAGGACAGCACGTTGTCCTTGTGTGGCGTGCCAGAACCGCAGGTGCGACATGTGAGGTGCACGGTGGGCCGATGAGGGGCCAGTAATAATACAGTTCATCGATTTACTCACGGTTAGCAGAAAGCCTCCCTGGGCCAGCAGCACAGTGATGAGGAAGACAGCACGAAATCCTCCGGGGCACACTCTGTGGTAGGGAAGCACCAGCCTAGATGGAGGTTGAGGTGCCCTTGATGATGGCGGTGTTTAGGGTGCTTGTGGCGGCTGGGTCCCTTGATGGTATTTGTCGTGACGCCAGTACCGTTTATGGTGGTACAACCAGTTGTAGTAATATTGAAGAATGAAGTAGACAGTGGTAGGATACAACTCACAACTTTTACTGTGGCTGGTTTTAGTTGCGGCATATACATCCAGACAGAATACAGTCTCTTGATATTTAGAGGAATTCTGTTGATCCACTGTTAATAGGTTTGGCTAGGTTCTGACTCAGGCTGTGGTTCTGTAGTACTCTTTTCGGGTATGCTTAGTCCTAAAATTTCTGTATCTTCCAAGCCCTTGAACAGGTAGCTAATCTGTCTTCTATAATTTATGGTAAGGGCTGCCTGTAGCTAGATTGTCCTCCACCATGTGCAAAGGTGCCCATTAAGCCTTAGGTAGTGGCTGTTATCACCGATGTCTCTCTGCTTGGATTTCTTCCAGGGACACAACTCTATCCTCTGGTTGTAGGATGAAAGGAACTAAGAGGACCACAGGAGGAAAACGCTCTCCCGCTCCTCATACCTTGGCACTACCTCATTGCTGCTTCTGACTTCACCCACTACTCTGTGGTGTGTAGTCTTAGCTTTTCAGGAACCTCTGCACCACCAAATTCAGCACATGCGCCAGGCAAGGGATGTGCGTCAAACCAGCTAGCCCCAGAGCTGCTATGAGATTTCACCCGTTATCGCACACCACCAGGCCAGGCTTGAGGCTTAGCGGCACCAACCACTCATCGGTCTGTTGTTTCATGCCCGTCCACAGCTCCTGCGCGGTGTGGGGTTTCCCCCCAAACAGATGAGTTTCAAAACAGCCTGCTGTCGTTTCCCCCTGGCTGTGCTGAGGTTGTTGGTGCAGGTGTTATGCTGACAGGATGAGGAGGTGGTAGAGGAGGAAGTGGAATAGGAGGAGGACGCAACAGGGGGCAATGAGAAATGTCCTGCAATCCTCGGGGGCGGTAGGACATGTGCCAAACTGTTATCCGCCTCAGTCTCAGCCGCCACTGCATTTACCCACTGTGCAGTTAGGAAAATATAATGTCCTTGCCCGTGCTTATTGGTCCATGTATTGGTAGTTCTGTGGACCTTGCCACAGATGGTGTTGCACAGTGCACACCTGATTTTGTCCGCCACTTGGTTGTGCAGGGCAGGAATGGCTCGCCTGGAAAAGTAGTGGCGGCTGGGCACGACGTACTGTGGGACAGCCACCGCCATAAGGTTTTTAAAAATCTCCGTCTCCACCAGACGGAATGACAGCATTTCGAAGGCCAGGAATTTTGCAATGCTGGCATTCAGGGCCAGGAATCGCGGGTGGGTAGGGGGGTACCCTCCTCTTTTCTCTCAAGTGTTTGGGGATGGACAGCTGAACGCTTCCATGGGACAGTGTGGACATGCTGGGTGATGGTGGTGGAGGTGGTGGTGTTGCTGCCACATCCTCTGTTTGCGGGGTGGCAGGTGCTACTGTCACTCCAGAGGGGGAGGAAGAGGCCAAGACCGCAGCAGAAGAGGGAGCAAGAAGAGCCTGAGATCTTTCGTGGTTTTTGAGGTGTCTACTCCACTGCAGCTCGTGCTTTGCACTTAGATGCCTGGTCATGCAGGTTGTGCTCAGGTTGAGAACGTTTATGCCTCGCTTCAGGCTCTGATTGCACAGCTTGCAAACCACTCGCGTCTTGTCGTCAGCACATTGTCTGAAGAACTGCCACACCAGGGGACTCCTTGGAGCTGGCTTTGGTGTGCTCGGTCCCTGGGTGCGGTGGGCAGTAGCAGGCGTACTGCCTAGGGGACGGCCACTCTGCTTTTTCACCCTGCTCCCCCTTTTGCTGTGCGGCTGGCGCTGAGTGACCACCACCTCTTCCTCTGAACTGCACAAGTCACTCGCATGACCTTGATTCCATGTGGGGTCTAGGACCTCATCATCCTCCACATCATCTTCCACCCACTCTTCACCCTTGTCCTCCTTGCCAGTCTGCCCACGGCAGAAAGCCACAGCAGTTGGCACCTGTGTTTCATCATCATCATCAGAGACGTGCTGGGCATCAGTGCACTCAATCTCTTCCACTTCTGGGGCAGGGCTAGGTCGATGGCCCACGGAAAACCTGCCAGCAGAGTCATCAAAAAGCATAAGTGACTGCTGCATGACTTGGGGCTCAGACTGCTTGGCTGATTTGCAAGGGGGTGAGGTGAAAGACAGATGCCCATGGGCTGCAGGTGCCAACTCTGCGGTTTAAGCAGGGGACTGGGTTGGAGACAATGTGAAGGAACTGGAGGCACTGTCAGCCATCCAATCTGTCGCCTACGTGCACCTGAGGAAGGTGTTTCATTTGGGTGTGTAGCTGGCACAGATCGACCACGTCCTCTCCCAGCACTAGCAGCAACACGACCAGGGCCACATCCCTTATTTGATGCTATCCTCATTCTTTGAGGTCACCCACCGAACTAACAGACAGATTAATTACATTATTTTCCCTGTCACGTATAAAGTGCACATGTATCTGACACCAAAAATGTCACCCACCGAACTAACAGACGGATTAACTATATTAATTTCCCTGTCACGTATGCAGTGCAGGTGTACCTCACACCAAAAATGGGTATATGTCACCCACCGAACTAACAGTCCGATTAACTATATTAATTTCCCTGTCACATATAAAGTGCATGTGTATCTCACACCAAAAATGGGTATATGTCATACATTTGAACTAACAGACGGATTAACTATTATATTTTTGTGTCAGGGGTACAAAAATGGTGCATTGCACCCACAAAAAATCGCTATAGGTCACCTACAGAATAAACAGCCAGATTTATTACTATATTTATGTGTCAGGGGTGCAAATCTGGTATATTGCACCCACAAAAAATCATTATAGGTCACCCACAAAACAAATAGCCAGATTCCTAACACTCTCCCTTGCTTCAGCTGCCTGCTTCCTGTCCCTGCACTACTCACATGATTGACCGGCCAATCACAGCCATGCCATTACTAGGCATGGCTGTGATGGCCTCTAAGTGCCCACAGCTTAAAAGCTTGTTGATTGGCTGCCTTGCAGCCTTTCAAAAGCTTTATTAAATGTCCGAACAGTAAACTCTAACTTTTCCGGCATAGTTGGGGTTCGCTCAACACTAGTTATGAGCCCAATGTTATTATTCATGGTTCTATTATTTATTGATTTGATGCCATGAGTAGTGCTTTTGTTTTTGTAATTGATACTTACCTTTGTCCCATTCTTTAATTGCTACTCCGTCCTCGCTAGGGACTCGATGCCTAAGTATTTCCCTCCTTGACTTTTCTATCGAAAGGAGGGTGGGCGGCTTATCATGTGAGGCTGCTGGTAGCCTGAGAGTTAACGAGCGGAAGGTTCCGCCTCCCCGAGCTCCCATTGGCCACACGTTGGCCTCGTCTTCCTGGGGGTGTGTTCTCTCCCCCTATTTATACCAGCATTCTAGGCGGCTGCTTCACAGCCATCCTAACGCCGGACACGCTGCCACACACCATCAGTGCGGCTGCATCTGGGCTATAATTCTCCACCTGCACTGTTAGTTGCTCCTGATGATTCTTATCGATGAAACGCGTTGAGCCTTGTCCAGACGCTATGTGTGGGAGTTCTATCTAAATAGGGACAGGTAGTCAGGGTTTGGGTTGGTTGATACTCCGGGCCAGTCACAGTTTCTATATGGCTGTTATTTCCGGAAGAGACCGCTTCATATTACGGTAGTGTTAGTGCCCTTATAGCTGTACCTACTTCAGCCAGAGCAGGTCACTGACTAATCCTTCCCCATACCTATAGATACTACCTCTCCTTGTTATTGTGTGTCCGCACGGTGTATACCCATTACTGAGTGACTCTTACCCAGTCACTATCGGGGTACTGTTCAACATTGGACGACCGTGTGGCATATAGAATACTTGATCGGCTCTATAGAGTGGCTTCCAAATTCATTGGAAAGACATGACTTTGGCAAGCGCCCGACTTTTTAGGGAGGGTGCTTAGGGACTGGTGGTCCCCCTTCCCCTTCCCAACCTTAGGTTATGTGTGGCACCTTGCCCTGTGTGGTTAGGTACCTAAGGGGTTAAGGGATTGTGGGAGATTCGTCACTGTAAGGGGTGTAGGGTATGTCTCCTCCCTCTAACCGGGTTATATAACCCCCTCCTCTGCTGCTGCACTTCCTCTTTGATAGCGGAAGCCAAGTTGCCCACCCTCCCGCCCTTGAATGGGTAGTTTCAGCGTGGAGTTGTCTTGGGACTCTGGTTTTCTCCAAGGTTATTATATATATAAAAAAAAAAAATATACAAAAAATAAAATAAAAAAATAAGAAAGTTGGAAAGAAAGGTGAAGGAACATGTATAACTGTTGTTTTGGAGATATTTATGTTGTCTTCTTCTTTTAAGAATGGCGGTATGATTTGAAATATGAAGTCACAGCTGGCGGCATTTGATACAGCGGAGAGTTGGAGATGGCTGATGGCGTACTTGCCCGCCGGGAGTCCGGCGGTTGGCATACCGCTCCAAGATGATGTTCTTTGGTTTTGCCGTTGAAAATAAATAAGCTGTGGCCGATCATCACCCAGCTAAAGGTTACCTGTTGTCTCGAGTGTTTATTAACTGGTTCAGTTTTCAGTTAGGGGAGCTACAGGTAGGCAGAGGTGCCGGCCCGGTTCCTATCTCTCCTCCGCCCCCTCCTGATTACCAACAGTCATATGATCATAGCCCTCTGTCTTATTTTTGATGCCATTTAGCCATCAAGTGTCTGTTTGCTCATTGCATTCATCATACCTTTTGAGGGGTTTTTAATACACACATCCCCATTTTTTGTTTTATTTTGAATCTGATAAAGTATATATTTTTTAACGCCTCTTTCCACCGTGAGAATATTCGTTACACAAGAGACGTATACCTTTTTGATCATTTATCAACAGTGAATTGTTCTTAGGAGTGGCCCCAGGTCAAATCTGCTCAGGTGATAAAGCGGATCCACATCCGCCTCCATAGCAATATATCAAATGATGAGACTTGGCTGCCTTTACTAATCTAAGGTAAACGAGCTTGGCAGAAGATTGCAAACTCCCCCTAGTGGCTGCTTTTCAGAGACATGGGGCGGTTATTTCAATGTTACCCGCAGACGGGTATACCACTGATACAGTTCATGCTTATCAATAATCTATATTATAATAATCTAAAACATATCAGACAAGCTGGATAGATATCCTGACAAAAACGGGATGATTGATCGGATCTGGAGCCGATTTTTCCGGCTTTGAATTTGCAGCAACAGACAATTTGAACTGCTAACATAAAGAAAAAATTCTCTTTATCTACACCGCAGAGCGGAGAGATACTTTAGGGGGCAAGTGAACAGATGTTAGAAGCTTGGTTAGAACTGACCAAACATGCACCATGGAAAGGACATGCAACTGGGTTGTGAGCACTCATGATGTGTTTGAAGGCTAGCCCGTCTGGTCCGATCCCGCAGAAGCGCTACTGTAGCATAAATTGCTGAAAAAGTTCCTGCTGGCTCTGATAGAAAAGTCAGGACCCATAGGTCATCGCAGCTTGCTGTGTATGGGGCTGCGTAGTGGTCAAAGTGCCCATGACCTCTCTGCACTGCCAAAATCACCTACAATGGGCACATGAGCATCAGAACTTGATCCCGAAGCAATGGAAGAAGGCGGACTGGTCTGACGAATCACATTTTACATCATGTAGATGGCTGCGTGCGTGTGCTTCACTTACCTGGGGAAGAGAAGGCGACAGGATGCACTATGGCAAGAAGACAAGCCAGTGGAGGCGGTGTGATACTGTTGTCCGTGTTCTGCTGGGAAACCTGTGGTCCTGGCATCACGTGGATGTGACACGCACCCCCTATACATTGTACCAGCAACTATCTCCATTCATGGTAGCAGTGCCCCCTAATGGCAGTGGCCACTTTCAGCAGAATAATGCCCTAGCCACGCTGCAAAGGTGATGACTCAGCTCCAAATTCCCCAGATCTTAAAGGTTTTTTGGGGACCTTAAAATGGGTTTTCCCATCTCAAACATTAACATAGTAAAATAGTAACATAATTTGTAAAGTTGAAAAAAGACATCTGTCCATCCAGTTCGGCCTGTTATCCTGCAAGTTGATCCAGAGGAAGGCAAAAAAAAAAAAACCCTGTGAGGTAGAAGCCAATTCTCCTCATTTTTAGAGGAAAAAAATTCCTTCCCGACTCCAATCAGGCAATCAGAATAACTCCCTGGATCAACGACCCCTCTCTAGTAGCTATAGCCTGTAATATTATTACGCTCCAGAAACACATCCAGGCCCCTCTTGAATTCCTTTATTGTACTCACCATCACCACCTCCTCAGGCAGAGAGCTCCATAGTCTCACTGCTCTTACCGTAAAGAATCCTCTTCTATGTCTAGCGCGCCGGCCTGCTGGGGGCGCCCTGGTGGGCTTCCCCTGACTGGGGCTGCAGCCCTGGGCGAGCGGCTCTTGAGCCGCCCCCAGCGCCGTTACAGGGGGGCCAGGAGGTGGAGGTCCTTCTTAAATATAGCAGAGCAGGCATTTGCTTACCCTGATGGCAGGTGCCTGCTCTGCCAGTAAATTACCAGAGCAGCTCCCCACTCCTCCCTTGTGCGCCCTCTGTGATGCCGGAATATGACGTCATTCTGGCCCCGGCATACTAAACGGCGCGCTGGAGGACTGAGTAGCTGCACCACACTGGACCCCAGGGAGGTGAGTGTTTAAGTGTTTGACTGAGTGAGTGTCTGCCTGTGTATTTATGTCAGTTAGTGAGTGTATGTATGTCTGTCTTTCTGTCAGTATATGTATGTGTGTCTGTCATTGAGTGTCTGTGTGTGTATGTCAGTGAGTGAGTGTATGTTAGTGAGTGTGGATGTCTGTCGGTGAGTAAGTATCTGTATATTTGTCAGTGAGTATATGTGTGTGTTTGTCTGCCAGTGAGTGAGTGTGTGTCTGTCGGTGAGTGTATGTGTGTCTGTCAGTGAGTATGTCTGTCAGTGAGTGAGTGTGTGTCTGTCAGTGAGTATGTCTGTCAGTGAGTTTCTGTGTGTGTGTGTTTCAGTGGGTAGGTGTATGTCTGTCAGTGAGTGTCTGTCAGTGAGTGTATGTGTGTCTGTCAGTGAGTGTATGTGTACGTCATTCAGTGAGTGTCTGAGTGCGTGTCTGTCTGTCAGTGTGTGTGTGTGTCTGTCAGTGAGTGTATGTGTGTCTGTCAGTGAGTGTATGTATGTCTGTCAGTGAGTATGTCTGTCAGTGAGTTTCTGTGTGTGTGTTTCAGTGGGTAGGTGTATGTCTGTCAGTGAGTGTCTGTCAGTGAGTGTATGTGTGTCTGTCAGTGAGTGTATGTGTACGTCATTCAGTGAGTGTCTGAGTGCGTGTCTGTCTGTCAGTGTGTGTGTGTGTCTGTCAGTGAGTGAGTGACATGAGGGGGCGGCAAAATGGATCTTTGCCTAGGGCGGCAAAAATCCTTGCACCGGCCCTGCGCAGAGGATGTCCCCTCGTCACAGTCACAGTCCTGGGGATAAATAGATGATGGGAGTTATCTCTGTACTGACCCCTGATATATTTATACATAGTTATTAGATCTCCCCTCAGTCGTATTTTTTCTAAAGTGAATAACCCTAATTTTGATCATCTTTCTTGTAGTCCACCTATTCCAGTTATTACTTTAGTTGCCCTCCTCTGGACCCTCTCCAGCTCTGCTATGTCTGCCTTGTTCACAGGAGCCCAGAACTGTACACAGTCCTCCATGTGTGGTCTGACTAATGATTTGTAAAGTGGCAGGACTATGTTCTCATCACGGGCAGTGGCATACATTTAGTAAGGATCAAACCGGGCCCCCCACACAGGACAGAAGGGTTTCTGCCTAAACTTCTTTCTTGACCCTTGGACATTTTTCCACTGCTTCATTTGCTAAAAGTTGTTCCTTTAGACTAGAGAGTAGAGTCCTGACCAAGTTTTCACCTCCAGTAGAAGAGGAGATAATCCCAACTAAGACTGGGCCCCTCTTGCCCTGGGCCCATAGTAGTCGCATGGTCTGCCGCTATAGTAGTTACGCCCCTGATCACAGGTACCTATGCCCCTTTTGATGCAATGCATTATCTTATTGGCCTTGGCAGCAGCTGCCTGGCACTGGTTGCTACAGCTTAGTTTGCCGTTTACTAAAATTCCTCTGTCATTTTCCATGTCAGTGTCACCCAGTGTTTTACCATTTAGTATGTACGGACCGTATGGGTGACATGTATTATGCCGTGCCATGTTACTGCAGTGCAACTCCGAATCAACTGAGAACACCCTAATAGGGTTTAAATCGGACCCCTAGTTTAAGACAGCCTTGCCCTCCACCAGACAGCAGCTAGCCCGTCACCATTTCCCTCTATCAGCCTCGTGTCTTTATTTATCTGGTTAATAAGTTGCAGCATTTATTATACAGATCAGAGTTTGTGACCTTAGTCTTACTTGGTGATACGGATATTTTTGAATGAGCAGCGCTGTGTCAGCAGCTTCTCCATTATAAAACCGGCCGTAAAACTCCATAAAGTGCATTTATAGACAAAACGGAAGAGGCGCGGCCTATATCAACTATGAAACGACGAAAATGGTTTAGTAGGCAAAATGTAGCTGTGATTGTGTTTCACACTTGAAAGGGGTCATTTCTGCAGGATCAAGCCTACTAAACCAGGCATACTGATTCACGTCTCCTGAAAATCGGTTATGGCGTTCCCAAGAAAAAAGACTTTCATTCTTTATGCAAATGATGATGATCAGCACAGGGGAGAGAGGCTGAGGTTCACCGGGGGCTGCCCCTCTATGCACTGAAGCCCTCATTTATTGAATAATTAAGGTCTTTTTATCGTGTTATTAAACAGGCTGTTTGTTGCACCGTCTACCACCCGTTTACTCCTAGACATATATGTTGCGGTAATTATGGCATTACTATATCTATTTCAGTGTTAAAGAGCTGACCTTTCGTTTAAATTGGACCCGAAATGAATTTCAAGAAATTTGCTCATCTCCATACCATGTAATTTACAATACTTCTATCTATCTTTGGGAAAAGCTTTAGTGTTGAGCCAGGGGTGAAAAAACATTTTTTCTTTTTTACAATTGAGCGTGCTCCCTTGTTACATTTTCTTTCTATCTATCTCTTCTATCTATCTATCTCATATCTATCTATCTATCTATCTATCTATCTATCTATCTATCTATCTATCTATCTATCTATCTATCTCTTCTATCTATCTATCTATCTATCTCTTCTATCTATCTATCTATCTATCTATCTATCTATCTATCTATCTATCTATCTATCTATCTATCTATCTCTTCCTTCTATCTATCTATCTATCTATCTATCTATCTATCTATCTATCTATCTATCTATCTCTTCTATCTATCTATCTATCTCTTCTATCTATCTATCTATCTCTTCTATCTCTATCTATCTCTTCTATCTATCTATCTCTTCTATCTATCTATCTATCTCTTCTATCTATCTATCTATCTATCTATCTATCTATCTATCTATTCCATATTATCTATCTATTTGTGCTGGGATCGGCTCATGGTGAGAACCTACCCTACCTAACCCTACTCCCCCCCCTACCTGGAAAGCAGCAGGGTTATGCCGGAACTTCTGTCGAAGGGTAGCCTAAAGGGGCCAAAAAGAGACAATGCATAGGAATTGAGAAGACTTTAATAACACATAACTACAAAACCAAATCTCGAAAGGCCAGTGACATCTCATATTGGGGATCTGCGATATAGCGCGTGTAGCAGAAGGAACTCCAACGCCCCAACTGTTTAATGACATGTACTGGTACCTTATGCATGGAGGCAGCAGCCGCTGCACCGATGCGAAATGAATGCCCTGTGATCGACAAAGGATTAACCCCTAACTTGGCCAACAAAATGCGGATGAACCTGAGGAAAGACGTAGTATTCAGAGGCGCAGCCCCTAACCTGAGCAACGGGGATCATGCCAGCTCGGCCTCGATCCTAAGCAACCATGCATCTAGCGCCTGTACCGGACACCAACTTTTGGCAGTGGGGAAATATCTGACCTCTACCGATTCCCCCTGCCGAGACATCTTGGTTGAGGCCAAAGTAAGAATATACATGGAGCCGCAGCGGCGGAGCTGATCTTTGTGCAAGAATCTAGCAGGCGTGTTGGCGCCTGTGAGCTCGCCCGGCCTGAGGAATCCGTAGAAGGCCAGGTACATGGCAGTCTCAACCAAAGCGCTAACCTGCGGCCCAAACGGTTTACCCTGCAACATGTTAGCTATGGACCTAAACATGCTACCGGTGAACGGCTGACGAGTATGACGTTGCTTAACGGACATTTTCTGTAAGCCCTTTAATGTCGCCTTGATAGGGTGGGCTGAGAATAGTGACGGTAGGTCCGGATACAGCATGTACCAATGGTGTTGAATAACTGCCAGGTACAGTTTAATGGTGCTATAGGCCAGGTTTAACTGAGAGTGGCAAAACCCGACAAAAGCCAGTAGGTGAGTTATAGGCCCTACCCCTGTAGGTGGGTAGGTGTCCTTATAATTTTGGAAGAAACGCCAAGCCGTCTTGTATGCTCTCAGGGTGTTACTGGACAATGAATTGGCCATTAAACTCCTAGCTACAGCGAGATGTGAGACTAGTCCAACCGCAACTGGGACTGGTGAGGAGTTGGCGTTGGCAACCGATCTGCCCCTGGACAAACCTGAAAAAGTTGAAAATTAATGCGGGACAGAGCATCTGCTGCGACGTTACACTGCCCACTAATGTGCGTACAAACAAAATGGAAATTATGCACAAACCTCCTGACAAATGACATGACCTGTTTTGAACTAGACCTGCCCTTCTTGAGAATGTCAGCGACTGCCGCGTTGTCAGTCAAGAACAGCACCGTACGGTTCCTCCATTGCTCGCCCTATACAACCGCTGCCCCCACTATAGGATAAACCTCGAACAATGAGGAACATAGGGAGAAGCCTGGGATGGACGCGACCTCCGGCGGCAACGGACCAGCAAACCAATGACTGCCGTACAGCGCGGCGAAGCCGACTGACGACAACGCATCAGTGTGGATTACCGGGGACTGGTTCGAGACCACCGGAATAAAGAGCGATACTCCGTTCCACTGTGACAAAAACCTATCCCACATTAAAAGATCCGCCATGGCCTCCGGATCCAAACTCGCCATCCCGTCCTGACCACGGGCATGCGGGAGCAACGCCAGGAGTCTGGAAATGAAGGACCTACCCTGGGGAATGATGCGCATGGCGAAATCGAGCATCCCTAACAGGGACTGAAGATCCGCCCTGGTAGCAACCCTCACCTGAGCCCACCTATGCACAACCTCCCTAATCCTGTCTAACTTGTCTGGCGGGAGACTAGCTTGCAAGCGCACTGTGTCTAAATGAATGCCCAGGAATGTAATAGCGGTGTTCGGAACTTTTACTTTGTGTGGAGCTATAGGCACGCTGAGATCTGAAAACACCGTACGCAAGAGCTGTAGGTCCTGAGGCTGCTGTGCAGGGGGTTCGATGAGGAGAAAGTCGTCTAGGTAATGTGTGACATGACTGACCCGAAAGACATCCGACAACACCCAATGCAGGGCACTAGCAAACTGGTCGAACAGCCACGGGCTAGACTTGGACCTAAAGGTCAACTTGTTAGCGAAGTAATACTGCTCCTGCCACTTGATACCATGCCACTGCCATAGGTCGGGCTGGATGGGGAGCAGTTTGAATGCGTCCGTGATATCTGCCTTAGATAACCAGACGCCTTTCCCAAACCTGAGTATGACCTGAATAGCCTCATCAATACAGGCATACCTCATGAAAAATCTGAGGGGATCAGTGAATTTAAACTGGGTATCGGTAAGGAATGCGGGGCTGACAAATCATAAACCAACCTCTTTTTATTAGAAAACTTACCAGTCACAACACCGACCGGGTTAACCCTCCAACATTCGAACGGGTGCTGTATAACAGGGCCGATAAAATATCCCTTATCTAGCTCAAACTGTATCAACTGTGTGACTGCCTCGGGATCTTTGGTTGCCGACAACAAGTTCCCGCACTCATGCGGGGCTTGAGGAAGGGCAAGCAAGCCTGTGTGAAAGCCGTAACGCAGGCCGTTGAGTACGAACTGCACCCAAGCTGGGTCTGGATGACTGGCTAGGAGACAGGCGAGGAGATCCACGTTGACCACGCTTAGTCATGCGTGACTATTACCCTTTTGCGTGCAAGCGACGCGGGGGTGGGCCCTGAAACAAAGGGCACATAAATGTAGCAATCTACATTGGTTGTAGTGGCACACTGAGTAATTGAAGTTGTTGCACAGCGGTGACTTGCCAAGATACTTAACCGGGCGACCCAACTTGTCAAAGGACGGGAGAACCCTACTAGCTGGCTGGCTCGGAACAGTGCTAGCTTGGGAAGGCACTGACGAGCTACTGCTATTTGAACACCAGCCGGCAGTATGGGCGTAGGAGCCGCAACCAGTGCAAGTCGGAGCCTTAAGCCCCGCAAAATGTCGGCAAAATAGCTCAGTATCTACCTGCGACCAACCCACGGTATGCTGACACTGAGTGAGAGTGGCTGCCGCCTTGGCCGAAATGGAGCGGTGGTAGTCGTAAAACGTGGTGCCACCGTATTTGTACCCTAAATCCACGACCTTGAACAAGTAGAGATCTAACTCCTCCCTCCTGAGGGGGCTAACGGTGCACACCACGTCCCGATAGAGGCTGAAGACCAACACGAACTCAGCGATATTAAGCTTTCTATTCAACCTCACGTCCCTAGACCTGAGCACTACTGAGACCTCCCCACAGGATATGGTCTTGTTGTCTGGGGCTTCATGTGCAGCCACGAGAAGACACGCCAGATTGACGTCTTTCCCTTCCAGAATATCCTGTTGGATATTAGCGGGTATGAAATGGAATGGTGCTATCGTGGGAGTAAGACTGGACCCACCAGGAGCACCGGAGGCTGATGAACCAGCGACCGATGGTGTCTGTACCCCCATGCCGAATGCCGCAGAACTGGTCTCGATGGTCTCCAGCCTAGCCTGCATGTCCGACATGAATGAACCCATCGTGTTGATGGCAGCATGTAGATGAAGTGAAGCGAAGTCTGGATGGTACTAAGGGAAACCTCACCCTGGCTAGGTGCCGCCGAGTGTGTTGAAAGAAGGCGGTAGAGTTCGGCCTTCCTCGCAGAGGCTGGGAACAGAATCCCCCTTTTCAACAACTCAGCCGTTAGTTTTGGAATGGTCCACAATCTCAATGCTAACTCCGCCTGTCGCTCTGACTGCTGCTCCCCGCTGTCACGAGAGGAAGAGGAACCTTCCGGAAGAAACCCCTGAGACATCTCCTTACTAAAAGAAAATTGAATCAAGTGACCATACCAACACCTACGAAGCAACATCACGCCAAGCTAAGCAACAGACCTGACCAACGAAAGAACCCACTGCACCCGTGCCTAAGAGAAAGGGCACCCACGGTCGTAAAACACAAGACCTGCCAAGTCTGTCGAGCTAACCGGACTAAGGACACAGGAAGCAGACAACCGTTGAGGAGGATATAACCACGCTGAGCCTATGGTCGTGACAGCGTGTAAACACGAGTCTGATGATGTGATTGAACGTTGACGCTGCGCCTGCCGGCGTAGACGAGGGCGCTACCGTGACAGGATCTCACAAGGAGTCTGTGGACGTGATTGAAAATATGCCTGTAGTCGTGACCGGGCTAATATCTGTAGTCGTGGTAGACCAGCGTGTATGGACGTGACGCGACTAAACGAGTCTGTAGTAGTGACAGAACTTTATACGAGTCTGTAGACGTGACTGACAAGTGCCTGTAGTCATGACAGGAGCCCATATCGAGTCTGTAGTCGTGACAGACTAATGCCTGTAGTCGTGACCGGACTTTATATCGAGTCTGTAGTCGTGACAGACTAACACCCTGCAGTCGTTGGCAGGGCTTTATAACAAGTCTTTTTTTCTTTTCTTTTTTATTAATAAAAAATCTTTTTTTTTTTATTTATAATTTGTTTTTATATAAAAAAAAATTTAACAGTGACCACGACAGTAGGCCCCACCATCCGGAACTAATACAAGTGGGGCTGCGTGGCCACGTGCATGGAAAGGCGGCGGCACCCGCCCCCCAAAACCGTAAACGAACTAAAGAGTGCCTAAGCATAGGAGGCACGCCTTAAAGCGAACCTTTCACCTGGATTTCACTTAATAAACTATCACCAGTACCTTATAGATCATCCTCATTGAGTTAGCACACGGTCTTGACCCGCTTTTCTGCCATGTATATGCATGGAAAAATTGCTTTATAAAGTACTCTTCTCCAGCTCCACAAGTCACGTTAGAAGTCAAGGGGGTAGCCTTCCCTCACTCCAGGCTGTAACTCCCCTGCCCTAACCCGCCTCTATGCAGTCTAATTGACACCCGGCTCAGTCGCCGGGACCGCGCTTGTACAGGCGGCGCATGCGCCATCGGACTCAAGCGCGATCCTGTAACTGAATCGCGCATGCGCCGTCCCCCATGCCTGTCTGTCTTCTCTTCCTCACGCGCGATTCAGTTACAGGATCGCGCTTGAGTCCGACGGCGCATGCGCCGCCTGTACAAGCCCGGTCCCGGCGACTGAGCTGGGTGTCAATTAGACTGCATAGAGGCGGGGTTAGGTCAGGGGAGTTACAGCCTGGAGTGAGGGAAGGGCTACCCCCTTGACTTCTAACGTGACTTGTGGAGCTGGAGAAGAGTACTTTATAAAGCGATTTTCCCATGCATATACATGCCAGAAAAGCGGGACAAGACTGTGTGCTAACACAATGAGGATGATCTATAAGGTACTGGTGATAGTTTATTAAGTGAAATCCAGATGAAAGGTTCGCTTTAACCCCTTAAGGACACAGCCTTTTTACACCTTAGGACCAGGCCATTTTTTGCAAATCTAACCAGAGTCACTTTAAGTGCTGATAACTTTAAAACGCTTTGACTTATCCAGGCCGTTCTGAGATTGTTTTTTCGTCACATATTGTACTTCATGACACTGGTAAAATGAAGTCAAAAAAATAATTTTTTTTGCACCAGAAAATACCTAATTTAACAAAAATTTGGAAAAATTTGCAAATTTCAAAGTTTCAGTTTCTCTACTACTTCTGTAATACATAGTAATACCCCCAAAAATTGTGATGACTTTACATTCCCCATATGCTACTTCATGTTGAATTGTTTTGGGAATGATATTTTATTTTTTGGGGATGTTTATAAGGCTTAGAAGTTTAGAAGCAAATCTTGAAATTTTTTCTGAAATTTACAAAAACTCAATTTTAGGGACCAGTTCAGGTCTGAAGTCACTTTGCAAGGGCTTACATTAATAGAAACCACCCAAAAAATGACCCCATCTAAGAAACTACACCCCTTAAGGTATTCAAAACTGATTTTACATACGTTGTTAACCCTTTAGGTGTTGCACAAGAGTTATTGGCAAATGGGGATGAAATTTGAGAATTTCCTTTTTTTGTCAAATTTTCCATTTTAACCCATTTTTTCCACTAACAAAGCAAGGGTTAACAGCCAAACAAGACTGTATCTTTATTGCCCTGACTCTGCCGTTTACAGAAACACCCAATATGTGGCCGTAAACTACTGTACGCCACACAGCGGGGCGTAGAGTGTAAAGGTGCGCCGTTTGGTTTTTGGAGGGCTGATTTTTATGGACCGGTTTATTTACACCGTGTCCTGTTTCAAACCCCCCTGATGCACCCCAGGAGTCGATACTCCCTAAAAGTGACCCCATCTAAGAAAGTACAAACCCTCAAGGTATTCAAACAGATTTTACATACGTCGTTAACCCTTTAGGTGTTGCACAAGAGTTATTGGCAAATGGGGATGAAATTTGAAAATTTAATTTTTTTGCCAAATTTTCAATTTTAACCCATTTTTTCCACTAACAAAGCAAGGGTTAACAGCCAAACAAGACTGTATCTTTATTGCCCTGACTCTGCCGTTTACAGAAACACCCAATATGTGGCCGTAAACTACTGTACGGCCACACAGCGGGGCGTAGAGTGAAAGGTGCGCCGTTTGGTTTTTGGAGGGCTGATTTTTATGGACCGGTTTATTTACACCGTGTCCTGTTTCAACCCCCCTGATGCACCCTGGAGTAGAAACTCCCTAAAAGTGACCCCATTTTGGAAACTACGGGATAAGGTGGCATTTTTTGGGGGACTATTTTTAGGGTACATATGTTTTTTGGTTGCTCTATATTACATTTTTGTGAGGCAAGGTTACCAAAAATTGAAATTCTGAAATTTCATCTCATTTGCCATTAACTGTTGAGGAACACCTAAAGGGTTAATAAAGTTTGTATAACCAGTTTTGAATACCTTGAGGGGTGTAGTTTCTTAGATGGGGTCACTTTTAGGGAGTTTTTTACTCTAGGGGGCATCAGGGGGCTTCAAAAGGGACATGGTGTCAATAAAAAAGGCCATCAAAATCGGCCTTCAGAAACCATGTCGGTCCTTTCCTTTTGCGGCCTCCCTTTTACTGATACAGCAGTTTACGACCACAAATGTGGCATTTCTGTAAACTGCAGTATCAGGGTAATAAATATTAACTTTTGTTTGGTTGTTAACCCTTGTTTTGTTACCGGAAAAAACGGATTGAAATGGAAAAGTGCCAAAAATTGCGTTTTTGGCACAGTTTTTTTTTTTTTTAACCGTGTTAATCTGGGGGGTTAGGTAATGGGATATTTTTATAGAGGAGATTCTTACGGACGTGGCGATACCTAATAAGTCTACTTTTTTTTACAATTATTTAGGTTTTTGACTATATTATCCTTTTTGATACAAAAATAAAATTTTTGTATCTCTAAAGTCTAGGTGTCATTTTTTTATTTATTTTTTATCCGTTTATCTTATGTAGGGGCTCATTTTTTTGCGGGACGAGCGGACGGTTCTATTGGCACTATTTTGGGGGCTATATGACTTTTTTATCGCTTGCTATTAAATTTTTTGTTATGTTTGGTGACAAAAAAAAATCGTTTTTTGCACTTTTTTTTAATTTTTTTTGACCCTGTTAATCTGGGGGGTTGGATCATGGGGTATTTTTATCGAGGAGATTCTTACGAACGCGGCGATACCTAATAAGTCTACTTTTTTTTACATTTATTTAGGTTTTAGACTATATTATCCTTATTGATACAAAAAAAAATTTTTTGTATCTCTAAAGTCTAGGTGTCATTTTTTTTTTATCTGATTATCTTATGTGGGGGCTCATTTTTTGCGGGACGAGCGGACGGTTTTATTGGCACTATTTTGGGGGCTATATGACTTTATGATCGCTTGCTATTAAACTTTTTGTTATGTAAGGTGACAAAAAAAACTCTTTTTTTGCACCTTTTTTTTTTTTTTTTCCCTTGACCGTGTTAATCTGGGGGGTTAGGTCATGGGGTATTTTTATAGAGGAGATTATTACCGACGCGGCAATACCTAATATGTCTACTTTTAATAAATTATTTTCATTTTTTTGGGTGTCTCAAGTCTGAGAACCAGTTTTTTTATCCGATGTCAGTGCTAAATTGGGATATAAATTTAGTACTCCATGGAAGTGTGATACTCCCTGAAGCAACCAATAATGCAGAGGCCCGGATGATCGGGGCACGTGTCACATTGAGTAGTGGTGTCCTTCCGTATCCCCCTCCTGTGACACACTCTGCACCTTTTTTGGGTTCGTCCCTTCTTTCCAGTATGGGGGATCACACCTGGAAAGTGTTGGCCAGGGACGATCCGGGCGCCTCCAGTTCCCGAGGTACTCCGGCCTGCTCTTTCCCGGTCCGAAAAGATCAGGGCCATGAGGACTGCCTCATAGAACTGCAGGAATGTCCCTGTGCTGCCAGCGCTTCGGGATAGTACAAAAGAGTTGTACATGGCAACCTGCACCAAGTAGACCGCAACTTTTTTGTACCATGTCCGGGTTTTGCGCATGGCGTTATATGGCTTGAGGACTTGATCCGAGAGATCAACTCCTCCCATATACCGATTGTAGGCGACGATACAATCGGGCTTGAGGACCGTTGCCGCGGTACCTCGCACAGGGACTGGGGTGATGCCGTTACCATGAATTGTGGACAGCATAAGGACATCCCTCTTGTCCTTATACCTGACCAGCAACAGGTTTCCAGTGGTAAGGGCACGGGTCTCACCCCTGGGGATAGGTACCTGGAGGGGGTGGGCAGGGAGGCCGCGTTGATTTTTCCGCACGGTCCCACAAGCGAACGTGGATCTGGCGGCAAGGGACTGGAACAAGGGGATACTGGTATAAAAGTTATCCATGTACAGGTGGTAACCCTTATCCAGCAGTGGGTACATAAGGTCCCACACAAGTTTCCCGGTAACACCCAGAGTGGGGGGACATTCTGGTGGTTGAATCCGGGAATCTCGCCCCTCGTATATACGAAATTTGTAAGTGTACCCTGAGGTACTCTCACAAATTTTGTATAGCTTGACGCCATACCTCGCACGCTTGGAGGGCACATACTGGCGGAAAATGAGTCTCCCCTTGAACGCAATGAGAGACTCATCAACTGCGACCTCCCTTCCAGGTACATAGGCCTCCATGAATTTGGCCCCAAAGTGATCGATGACCGGCCGTATCTTATACAGACGGTCATGGGCAGGATCACCTCGGGGTGGACATGCTGCATTATCGGAATAATGCAGACATTTCCGGATGGCCTCAAACCGGGAGCGTGTCATGGCCGTACTGTAAAGTGGGGTCTGGTATAGGACGTCCCCACTCCAGTAATGCCTGACACTGGGTTTCTTGACCAGGCCCATATGCAGCACGAGGCCCCAAAATGTCCTCATTTCGGCTGCACTGACCGGCGTCCAGCCACCGGGCCTGGCCAAAAAGGAGCCCGGGTGTTGAGCGACGAACTGTTGGGCGTACAGATTCATCTGCTCCACCATCAGATTTACCAGTGGGTCACTGAAAAAATGACGAAAAAAGTCATATTCAGTGTAGCCCACTGTGGAAATCTGGATTCCTGATTGGCCTACAAAATCAGGAATCACAGGCTCGTATCGCTCTGGGCTACACCAGACAAGTTCACCGGCAGGGTGCTCCGGTGGATTTAACTGGTTAGCCGGGAAACCAGTACGAGCCCCAGAGCTGCTCGTACTAGGCTGGGCCACAGGGTCCCTAACATGGCGGTCCCCTTGCTCCGCCTGGCGGCGTCTCCGCCGCCTTGGGGGCTCATCATCATCGCTAGATGATGAGGAGGACGCGGATGACAACAGGAAAGTGGGGTCATCCTCGTCCTCACTGGGACTCTCGGAGTCAGAGGCAAGCTGGGCGTATGCCTCCTCGGCCGAGAACATCCGGCGGGCCATAGGGGAGTGTGTGTCTGCGTGTATATGTGCGTGTGTGTAACTCTTTATTTTGTGTGCGTGTGTGTGGGGGCACGGGTGTTCACGAACTCACCCTAAAACTAACAGAAAAAAAAAAACAACTAACTAAAAAAAGGGCAAAAAATGTGAAAATAAAAATTCAAAACCGTCCGAAGTTGATCAGCGGTGAGGTGTGCGATGCGCTAACAGTGGCCGGACACTAAGTGCCGGCCACAGGCAGCGTACACCAAAAAAGAAAAAAAAGAAAAAGAAAAAAATGCACCCCAAAAAAGGTGGGGGGGGGGGGGAAGTGGCAGCACCCCTGGGGGGTCTAGGGTCACACAGCTGTGCTGTGGACCCCAGACACCCTAACTTAGGGTGATGCAATCAAAGTTCAGAAACTAACTTTCCCTTTTTCCTGCCTAAACCAAACTTTCCCTGTGCTGTTCCTATGTACCTGATGGGGGGTGCTGGGGCACAGATCGGGTCCTGGGGGCAGAGATCGGGTCCTGGGGGTGCTGGCAGCGATGGCAGAAACACGTGCAGGCAGCTCCTCTCTCCTCCGGCTCCGGAACACAAAAGGAGGAGGAGAGGAGCGCCTGCCTCTTTTGAATCTGCCGCCGGACCGCCCACAGACCAATCAGAAAGCGATCCTGAGTGGTGATGTCACCATCACCACTCAGGATCGCTGGATGGTGATTGGTGGAGTGAAATCACACCACCATCACCATCCTGTTCCGGGTTATCGGGTCTTCAGAGACCCGAATATCCCGGAAACGCAGAAAACCGCAGGTCTGAATTGACCTGCGGTTTTCTGCGATCGCCGACATGGGGGGGTCACAGGACCCCCCGACGCATTTGCCCCAGGTGCCTGCTCAATGATTTGAGCAGGCACCGGGTTCCGATCACCGCCCGCCGAGCGGCAGTGATCGGAACCATTCATGACGTACCGGTACGTCATGTGTCCTTAAGAGGTTAAACTCACCTTGTGGCCATCTCAGCAACCTATAACTGCAGTGCAGCAGTGGAGTAGCTGACCAAACTGCGGACCTGAATAAACAACAACATACGGATAACTAAAACGTACGCAGGCTATGGCGCCGCTACCCTGACCTAACAGCCCACCCCGCAACCCATATACAGCGCCTGCGCTCCGAAAATAAAGAAACTGACTAAACAAAGGATGCAAGAGTACAAGCTGACAAAGTCGCCAAGAGGCTCTCCCCCTTACCGGTACAGTATATGGACGTAATTGCCTGTAGCTATTTAATAATCACTATAGAATAATCATTACATTGCTTTACCACACAGTAGCATTTGACATTTAATTACACTATGTTCAGAAGCATTGACAAGTTTTCAGTTTTGCCTTAAAGCACCTGCTGAAACTATAAACACACTACTTATAGGCTGAAATGTCAGGAATGGCCGGCAGGTGGCGCCCACCGCTTGTGCGCGCTACTAGCGAGCGCTACTGCCAGCCGGCCGGACCCAGCTGCTCCGAGACCCCACGCCTGGGAAGCCGGTAAGCAGTGTGAAACCATTAGGGAACCGGCGAGGTGTTGGTGAGGTAGAACTGAGGGGGTGAACGCAGAACTGGTGAGGCAGAACTGGTGAGGGGGTGAATGCAGTGAACGAGAAGTGCGTCCCAGAGTGGAACACACCGCTGAGCACGCCCTAACGGGGGAGGAGGGCGAGGGATGAAACCAGCGAGCCGGCCGGACACGTGGGGATAGCGGGGGATGCTACTGTAAGTACCATGAGCACATGCGTGCCTGCCCAGAGCAGCCCCCTCCCCGGCCTACCTATGCAGTAGTGAAACAGCTCGGAGCACGCGACCACGCGAACCTGCTACAGCCTCCCTCAGTCCAGCGCCTGCCTGGAAGTGACGATTCACGTGTGAGCCGATCCGAAAACATTCGAACCGACGAGTGGCAGCAGGCAGGGGCGTAACTAGAAGTGACTGGGCCCCACAGCAAATATTTCTAAGGGCCACCCAGCGCGCTTCGCACCTCCCTCCTCCTGTGTAAACCCCACTCCTTTGGCACAGTGTAGCGGTATACTGTATATTGTGGGGCACAGTGTAGCGGTATACTGTATATTGTGTGGCACAGTGTAG
Organism: Bufo bufo; assembly: GCF_905171765.1. Taxonomy (NCBI): domain Eukaryota; kingdom Metazoa; phylum Chordata; class Amphibia; order Anura; family Bufonidae; genus Bufo; species Bufo bufo. The sequence goes on along the minus strand of NC_053392.1, from coordinate 591,745,089 downwards.
GCTATATGTGTATAACATAAACATATTTCATATGAAAACTTACATTACTTGGCTTGGCCCTTGGGGATCTCGGACACCACTTCAACACTTTGGCCGGGGGCTCGGCGGAGCTGATGTTGTGCTTTATCCTAATGAGAAAGATTTCATAATAAGGATTTGGAGAAGGGGCAGAGGAATAGCAGAGCAGGGAGAGGCTGGTGCTGCTACTAGGGGGTCATACCATGGGGGAGTAATAAAGCCCACCATAATGCCTCCCCAGTAGAAATAATTCTCCTTATACTGTAATGTGACAGTGCAAAAATACCCCCTTGTAATGCCCCCAGTTGAGCTAATGTCCCCATAGTGCCCCCATAATGTCCCAGTATAAAATACCCCTATATAGTGCCCCCAGTAAATTCCCCCATAGTGCTCCTCTCCCCCCTTCCTGCTAGTGCCTCCCTTAATGTACCAGTATAAAATGCCCCATATATAGTGCCCCAGTAGATGCCCCTCAGTGTCCGGCCTCTGATAGGCTGCCGGCCTAGTGTCCCCCATAATGCCCCCAATAATGTGCCAGTAAATGTCCCCATAGATGCCCCCCCATCATGTGCCAGTATCAAGTGCCTCTCCTCCCCCCCACATGTCCCAGTATCATAGTGCCATCTCCCCCCCCCAATGTGCCAGTATCATAGTGCCAAACCCCCCCATGTGCCAGTATCAAGTGCCTCTCTCCCCCCCCATGTCCCAGTATCATAGTGCCATCTCCCCCCCAAAAAAGTGGCACTATCAAGTGCCTCTCCCCCCCATGTGCCAGTATCATAGTTCCAAACCCACCCATGTGCCAGTATCAAGTGCCAAACCCCCCCACGTGCCAGTATAAAGTGCCTCTCTCTTCCCCCCATGTCCCAGTATCATAGTTCCATCTCCCCCCCAAAAAAAGTGCCAGTATCAAGTGCCTCTCCCCCCCACATGTGCCAGTATCAGGTGCCAGTCAACCCCTCCCCCCCCTCATGTGACAGTATCAGGTGCCTCTCTCCCCCCCATGTGCCAGTATCATAGTGCCAAACCCACCCATGTGCCAGTATCAAGTGCCAAACCCCCCCTCCCACGTGCCAGTATCAAGTGCCTCTCCCCCCCCCCCCATGTGCCAGTATCAGGTGCCTCTCCCCCCCCCATGTGCCAGTATCAGGTGCCAGCCAACCCCTCCCCCCCATGTGCCAGTATCAGGTGCCTCTCTCCCCCCCCATGTGCCAGTATCAGGTGCCAACCCCCCTCCCCCCATGTGCCAGTATCAAGTGCCTCCCGCTCCCCCCATGGCAGTAACAGTCGGGTATTAAAAAAAAATATTAAACACTTATACTTACCAAGTTACCTCCATGTCAGCGATGCGATGCAGCCTCTTCCTGTGTCCCGCCCTGTATTGCAGAAAATGTAATATTGACATGAAATGAAGTCCATTAGGCCTGTACTTTGAAAAAACTTTTGATTTTTGTCATAGAGACATATCAAATGTTTCGACTGGTGGGGGTCCAAGTATCCAAGTATTGCTAAAATGAGGTGTGGGTCCACCAATCGCTTAAACGAGGAGAGAGATGCTGTAGAAGATGGAATCGGGATGGGCTCATGCAGGGGCATACATAGAAATCATTGGAGCCAATAGCAAGAATCTGAATTGGGCCTCCATGCCCCAGCCCATCCCCTCCCACTACCCTCCCCTGGCCTCTCTGCCTTCCCCATGAATTGTGCCTTCTGCTATGTATTATATAGTGTACCCTACCCCTATGAACTGTGCCTGCTGCTACGTATTACATAGTGTGCCCCCCCCCCCATGAACTGTGCCTGCTGCTGTCTTTTGCTTGTTATATAGCGTACCACCCTGCTATTCACAGCCTCCCGGACTGCAGTGTGCTTACTTACTGTGTGCTGTGTAACTGTCTTTCGCTGTCGCAAAACGGCCAGAGCAGACCTTCACAACACAGCCTGGAGTTACACATGGAATCACTCTGTAGAATTTTCTGCGCTACCCCCTTTCACTGCATGGTCTGCTCTTACTGGGCTCATAGACTTTCTGTTAAGCTCGTTTCCTGCAGCGAGAAGAGGGAGGGCTCTATGTGAGCGCTCCCTTATAAGTAACACTCGGGTCCCAGGGCTCTAACAGTCCCTCTACCACATACTGTAAGAAGACATGCACAGATGTATCTCCCAGAGAACCATCTCGCTAGCGTCACCTTGTGGAAGTGGCTCCCTCTAAGGCCTCATGCACACGACAGTATTTTTTCACGGTCCGCAAAACGGGGTTCCGTATGTCCGTGATCCGTGACCGTTTTTTCGTCCGTGGCTCTTCCTTGATTTTTGGAGGATCCACGGACATGAAAAAAAAGTCATTTTGGTGTCCGCCTGGCTGTGCGGAGCCAAATGGATCCGTCCTGACTTACAATGCAAGTCAATGGGGACGGATCCGTTTGACGTTGACACAATATGGTGCAATTGCAAACGGATCCGTCCCCCATTGACTTGCAATGTAAAGTCAGGAGTTAATATACCATAGGATCAGAGTTTTCTCCAATCCGATGGTATATTTTAACTTGAAGCGTCCCCATCACCATGGGAACGCCTCTATGTTAGAATATACCATCGGATTTGAGTTAGATCGTGAAACTCATATCCAACAGTATATTCTAACACAGAGGCGTTCCCATAGTGATGGGGACGCTTCAAGTTAGAATATACTACGAACTGTGTACATGACTGCCCCCTGCTGCCTGGCAGCACCCGATCTCTTACAGGGGGCTATGATACACACAATTAACCCCTTCAGGTGCCGCATATATTTTATTTTTTGCTCCCTCTCTCAATGGATATATTTCATTTTGCCCCTCTCTAAAAATATACATTCCATTTTGCCCCCTCTCTCACCATATATATTCCATTTTGCCCCTCTCTCAAAATATATATTAGAAACATAGAAACATAGAATGTGTCGGCAGATAAGAACCATTTGGCCCATCTAGTCTGCCCAATATACTGAATACTATGGATAGCCCCCGGCCCTATCTTATATGAAGGATGGCCTTATGCCTATCCCATGCATGCTTAAACCCCTTCACTGTATTTGCAGCTACCACTTCTGCAGGAAGGCTATTCCATGCATCCACTACTCTCTCAGTAAAGTAATACTTCCTTATATTACTTTTAAACCTTTGCCCCTCTAATTTAAAACTGTGTCCTCTTGTGGTAGTTTTTCTTCTTTTAAATATGCTCTCTTCCTTTACCGAGTTGATTCCCTTTATGTATTTAAAAGTTTCTATCATATCCCCTCTGTCTCTTCTTTCTTCCAAGCTATACATGTTAAGGTCCTTTAATCTTTCCTGGTAAGTTTTATCCTGCAATCCATGTACTAGTTTAGTAGCTCTTCTCTGAACTCTCTCTAGAGTATCTATATCCTTCTGGAGATATGGCCTCCAGTACTGCGCACAATACTCCAAGTGAGGTCTCACCAGTGTTCTGTACAGCGGCATAAGCACTTCACTCTTTCTACTGCTTATACCTCTCCCTATACATCCAAGCATTCTGCTGGCATTTCGTGCTGCTCTATTACATTGTCTTCCCACCTTTAAGTCTTCTGAAATAATTACTCCTAAATCCCTTTCCTCAGATACTGAGGTCAGGACTGTGTCAAATATTCTATATTCTGCCCTTGGGTTTTTACGCCCCAGGTGCATTATCTTGCACTTATCCACATTAAATTTCAGTTTCCAGAGTTCTGACCATTCTTCTAGTTTTCCTAAATCCTTTTCCATTTGGCGTTTCCCTCCAGGAACATCAACCCTGTTACATATCTTTGTGTCATCAGCAAAAAGACAAACCTTACCAGCGAGGCCTTTTGCAATATCACTTATGAAGATATTAAACAAAATCGGTCCCAGTACAGATCCCTGTGGAACCCCACTGGTAACATTACCTTGTTTTGAATTCCATTTTGCCCCCTCTCTCACCGTATATATTTCATTTTTCCCCTCTCTCAAAATATATATATTCCATTTTGCCCTGTCACCGCCAGTTCTGTGAGAAGGTCTGGCTGACGTTCTTCTCTACCTCTTGCATGACGTTCTTTGTTTTGGTTTCACTTTGTCATCTCCTTTCCTTCTCCCAGGTGTCACCTATTTAGACTAATTGTCTCTCTTTATATTCCCTCCCATACTGCCTCACTTTGCGGTTTATACTACTTCCTGGATGAGGTGTTTACTGCTGGAGGCTGCTGCTGCTGCTTCCTCAGATAAGTATTTTTCCTTTATTTGTGTTTCCTTGCTGGCTTGATTCTAGGTGACCCTGACTCAGTCCGTATTAAGTGCAGGGAGCCTGTGGTCGTGTCCTCTCACTATTATAGGGTTTTCAGGTGTCACACAGTATTAGGTACGTGGGCATGCAATCGTCTACCATAGAGACCCTTGCATGGGCATAGCAGTCAGGGAGAGCTCTAGGGGTTTTATAGGGCTCACCCATATGCGCCTTAGTTTGGGATCAAGCCAGTCGGATGTTTATTTATAAGTTCCAGCTTTCTGCAACATCATCTGTGACATGCCCCCTCTCTCAAAATATATATTCCATTTTGCCCCCTCTCTCAAAATATACAGTCGTGGCCAAAAGTTTTGAGAATGACACAAATATTAGTTTTCACAAAGTTTGCTGCTAAACTGCTTTTAGATCTTTGTTTCAGTTGTTTCTGTGATGTAGTGAAATATAATTACACGCACTTCATATGTTTCAAAGGCTTTTATCGACAATTACATGACATTTATGCAAAGAGTCAGTATTTGCAGTGTTGGCCCTTCTTTTTCAGGACCTCTGCAATTCGACTGGGCATGCTCTCAATCAACTTCTGGGCCAATTCCTGACTGATAGCAACCCATTCTTTCATAATCACTTCTTGGAGTTTGTCAGAATTAGTGGGTTTTTGTTCATCCACCCGCCTCTTGAGGATTGACCACAAGTTCTCAATGGGATTAAGATCTGGGGAGTTTCCAGGCCATGGACCTAAAATGTCAACGTTTTGGTCCCCGAGCCACTTAGTTATCACCAGGGCTGGGACAAGGTCCACCACCAACAGAGGCTGAGCTTCCCAAGTGCGCCCCCCCCCCCCATCTGCCCCACTAGACATTTAGATGTTATTTATTCCTGCAGCTCTAATGCTCTGATGATCACTGATCAGTAGATGACTCAAGTCAAGCCCCCCCCCCGCCATTTAAATATGTATGTTTGTTATTAATGATCTCGCACCCCAACCCACCCCAAGACTCACCTAGGTTTTAGAGGAGGATAATAGGAAACAATATTTTTCATTTCACCTCAGGTCAGGTCAGCCATCAGACCACCAATGTTAATTGGACCTCAGCTCACAGGCACAGATCAGATCAGACCTCAGATCAGACCCCCATGTCAGCCATCAGCCCTCCATGTCATATTTCTCCCAGTCCATGGCACAGGCAGGCTACAGACATTGTCTCCGGCCCATCATGTAACCCCATCCTCACCCATGTCACATTTTTCCCCCTCCATTTGATTGCTCTAACACCTAAAGAAAAAATAATAATTTAAAAAAACTGATGTTTCTCCAGATGATCCTATGCTAAAAGTCGTGGTAATAGAGTCTCAAAGGTCTATAGAAGCAGGTACACTATTTTTACAAACCTTTGAGACTCTATTAACACTACTATCAACATCAGGTCATTTTGAGAAACAGCAGGTTTTTTTAATTATGTTTTTCCTTTAGGTGTTAAAACATAACTTTCATTTGATTGCTGTAACACCTAAAGGAAAAATCATTTTAAAAACCTGCTGTGTCTCTAGATGACCTTATGTTGACAGTAGTGTTAATAGAGCCTCAAAGGTCTGTAAAAATAGGGTAACTGCTTCTATAGACCTTTCAGACTCTATTACCACTGCTATCAACATAAGGTCATCTTGAGAAACAGCAGGTTTTTAATTTGTTTTCCTTTAGGTGTTCAAGCAATCAAATAAGTTATGTTTTAACACCTAAAGGAAAAAAATAATTTTAAAAACTTGCTCTTTCTCTAGGTGACCTTATATTTATAGTAGTGTTAATAGAGTCTCAAGGGTCTATAAAAGCAGTTACCCTATTTTTACAGACCTTTGAGACTCTATTAACACTACTATCAACATAAGGTCATCTTCTAGAGAAACAGCAGGCTTTAAACAAATCCCTTTAGGTGTTAGAGTAAATTGCAATCAAATGAACGTTATGTGTTAAGATTAGGGTCAGAAGCAGACAAGCAGGGTTTTGTTTAGCCTCTTGGGTATTAGTTTTTACATTAATAAAGCTCCACATTGAGCTTCCAGCAGCAGACAGATGCCAGGGCACTTCTGTGGTCACCTCACCTGGGCACATGGTCTTTGCTCAGCAGAGTCGTGCCATACATGCTGGGTAGATGCTGCCTGGAATGGATTTGTTAGAAGGAGGTCTGTGACATCACTGGTCACATGCTCCTTCATGGTCACATGATCCACTGTGAGAACGCCTGCCTCCTGCTGTGTTCAGCTCCAGAGTGAAGGGGGTGTGAAAGGATGGACCAATGGCAGGGCAGCTAGCTGATACTGGCCAATCAGCAGCCTCCTGCTCCTATCTGTGGCTTAACACAAGCGCAGTTTAGAGTGAAGACTGGCTGGGGAGGGCGCCCGGCAGCGCTGCTGACAAGTAAGAGATTTAAAAAAAAGGTTTATTTTTCAGCCCAGAACAAGCTGCGCCCTGAGCTGAATCCTCTTTAGGAGACGATCCTGGCGCTTGCTGGACTTTCTTGGGCGCCCTGAAGCCTTCTTAACAAGAATTGAACCTCTTTCCTTGAAGTTCTTGTTGATCCTATAAATTGTTGATTGAGGTGCAATCTTAGTAGCCACAATATCCTTGCCTGTGATGCCATTTTTATGCAACGCAATGATGGCTGTACGCGTTTCTTTGCAGGTCACCATGGTTAACAATGGAAGAACAATGATTTCAAACATCACCCTCCTTTTAACATGTCAAGTCTGCCATTTTAACCCAATCAGCCTGACATAATGATCTCCAGCCTTGTGCTCGTCAACTTTCTCACCTGAGTTAACAAGACGATTACTGAAATGATCTCAGCAGGTCCTTTAATGACAGCAATGAAATGCAGTTGAAAGGTTTTTTTTGATTAAGTTAATTTTCATGGCAAAGTAGGACTATGCAATTCATCTGATCACTCTTCATGACATTCTGTAGTATATGCAAATTGCTATTATAAAAACTTAAGCAGCAACTTTTCCAATTTCCAATATTTATGTAATTCTCAAAACTTTTGGCCACGACTGTATATTCCATTTTGCCCCCAATCTCACTGTATATATTTCATTTTTTGCTCCCTCTCTCAATGGATATATTCCATTTTGCCCCCTCTCTCACTGTATATATTTTATTTTTTGCTTCCTCTCTCACGTATATATATTCCATTTTTCCCCCTCTCTCAACGTATATATTCCATTTTGCCCCCTCTCTCAACGTATATATTCCATTTTGCCCCTCTCTCAAAATATATATTCCATTTTGCCCCCTCTCTCAAAATATATATTCCATTTTGCCCCCTCTCTCAAAATATATATTCCATTTTGCCCCCTCTCTCACCGTATATATATTCCATTTTGCCCCCTCTCTGAAAATATATATTTCACTTTGCCCCTTCTCTCACCGTATATATTCCATTTTGCCCCTCTCAAAATATATATTCCATTTTGCCCCCTCTCTTAAAATATATATTCAATTTTGCCCCCTCTCAACGTATATATTCCATTTTGCCCCTCTCTCAAAATATATATTCTATTTTGCCCCCTCTCTCACCGTATATATTCCATTTTGCCCCTCTCTGAAAATATATATTCCACTTTGCCCCCTCTCTCACCGTATATATTCCTATTTGCCCCTCTCTCAAAATATATATTACATTTTGCCCCCTCTCTCAAAATATATATTCCATTTTGCTCCCTCTCTCAATGGATATATTACATTTTTTGCCCCCTCTCTCAATTTATATACTTCATTTTTCCCCCTCTCTCAATTTATATATTTACCTTTATGCCCCCTCTCTCAATGTATATATTTTATTTTGCCCCCCTCTCTCAATGTATATATTTCATTTTGCCCCCCTCAGTATATAATAAATTATTTGCTGCCGGACTGCCAGTGCTCCTGCCCTCATATGGCTGGCGCGGGCCCCCCTTTCTGAATCCAGAATAGTTTAGTGCCAGGTGCCCCCTCGAGTATGAAGCCGGCGTGCAAATACTACTCTGTTCCGCTCGTGTCCCCTAACTATTATAGGGTTTTCAGGTGTCACACAGTATTAGGTACGTGGGCATGCAATCGTCTACCATAGAGACCCTTGCATGGGCATAGCAGTCAGGGAGAGCTCTAGGGGTTTTATAGGGCTCACCCATATGCTCCTTAGTTTGGGATCAAGCCAGTCGGATGTTTATTTATAAGTTCCAGCTTTCTGCAACATCATCTGTGACATGCCCCCTCTCTCAAAATATATATTCCATTTTGCCCCCTCTCTCAAAATATATATTCCATTTTGCCCCCAATCTCACTGTATATATTTCATTTTTTGCTCCCTCTCTCAATGGATATATTCCATTTTGCCCCCTCTCTCACTGTATATATTTTATTTTTTGCTTCCTCTCTCATGTATATATTCCATTTTGCCCCTCTCTCAAAATATATATTCCATTTTGCTCCCTCTCTCAACGTATATATTCCATTTTGCCCCTCTCTCAAAATATATATTCCATTTTGCCCCCTCTCTCAAAATATATATTCCATTTTGCTCCCTCTCTCAATGGATATATTACATTTTTTGCCCCCTCTCTCAATGTATATATTTCATTTTGCCCCCTCAGTATATAATGAATTATTTGCTGCCAGACTGCCAGTGCCCCTGCCCTCATATGGCTGGCGCGGGCCCCCCTTTCTGAATCCAGAGTAGTTTAGTGCCAGGTGCCCCCTCCCCGAGTATGAAGCCGGCGTGCACATACTACTCTGTTCCGCTCCGTCCGTCTGTCTGTACTTGTGGGCTCCCGGCTGTGGCCTTCAGTGAGGTGAGGTGACAGTCATCTCGTCTCACTGCGCAATCCCATCATACACTCTCTACGGCGCATTCTGTCATCCGGTGATCCCACGAGACCCGCAACCTCAGCGTCGAGTCTCGCGCTGTCGCAGAATGAGTTGAATTGTGAGTCTGGTGGCCCAGCGCCGGAGAGGGTGTGGGTGGGTATAGGTTGTTGGGGATGTGCGCAAGTAGCGCAGCCGACCAGCCGCACTGTAAACAAATTAAGTAGATGCACAGAGAGGCCCCGACTGGCCATTAAATACACCGGTAGGCCCCTGATTAACATAAAGGAACCTTTATTGCAGATTCTGGATATTCCTATATTGCCACCTGCTGGTCAAAGTGTGTAATAACATTAGCTGCACATACTCAATGCTACTACTTTCCGAGGATCCATTTGTGCAGGGATGATCATACAGCTGTAGAGGGTGCAGTGGTAATATTCGCTTTGTGGCCCCTCTGCCCCATAAGAAGACACTAATATTATAAACAGTAGGTCCTGTTACGGATATTACATTGGGGTATAAGAGCTTCAAGTCATGCCTCTTAGGTTGCGTTATACCCTGGTTTTCTGAGAAGACTCCCTATTCCACCAGGGGTCTTAAAACAGTGACAACCCTTCAGGACCTTGAAATTATTAAAGGGAACCTGTCACCTGGTTCAGGACAATTAAACCACCAGCTGTGGTTCAGGGTTCCAAACCTGCCCATAGCAGACCCATCTGTCCATTCAAACTTACAGGAAAAGAGTCTGGGACTCCTCTCAAGCTAAATATGTTCACTGAGTTGATGAAGCTGGAGATGGTAGATGTCCCCACACTGCACATGCGCCTAATGTGCAACGCATTTGCAGTAAAGTGAGGTGTAACTTCCACGGCTTCATCAGTGCAGTGTGCATGCACCCGATTCCGCTGGGGAAAGAGTCCTGGACTCTTCTGTGAATAAGTTTGATTTTCATTTACCATTCTTCACTGTGATGGATCGGTTTGCTGTGGGCAGGTTTGGGACCCTAAACTCCAGTTGCATAACGGCATGCTGGTTGTTTAATGACCCTAAACCAGGTGGCAGGTTCCCTTTAATTAGCGAGGTCGTCAGGTTCACCGCGACTGCATCAGCACCTGTAATTATCATATTGGTAGGATGCCAAGTAAATGAAAAGTTTCCACATTAATCCTCGTCTTGGCTTTTATGACTGAACCAGTTAACCTTGGCGATGAATAAATGTTGACTTTGTAACCAAAAAGGTGATTGTCACAAAAGGTGATGCCGTACAATTTATCTGTGAATATTTGCAGGTGACGTCTTATTGATAAGAAATCTCAGATTTACCAATATTTTATGGTAATTAAAAAAGTGTACTTTAGCATCGAAGTTGTGCAAATTTTTTATTCATTAAAACACGCAATACCAATCACCCTACCTGAAACCCTGCTCTTACTGACAGAATCTGAGATAACTCCGATACCAGTTCGACCCCTCAGATTCCGCAGTCAACAATGACCACGGCATTCAAGTGGTCTACAGAGGGAACGGTCTCCCTGTGTACCCGATTAGGCCCCCCTGTGATGCAACTGCAGGGTCCTGATGGTGGCTATTGCCCCCAGAGACCTAATAACATACTTGCCAACTTTAAAGGGAGTCTGTCACCAGATTTTGACCTTATAGACCTCTTACATAGCGCTCTAGCATAGCAGTCTATGATTCTAATGGTACCTTTGATGTTTTCTTGTGCAGTTCCCCCAAGGCAAAACTGACTTTTATTCATATGTAAATTAGGGCTCGCAAGTGCCCAGGGCAGCGTTCCGCTCGTTGGTGCCCAGGCTGTTCTGCCTCTTTTCGTCATATCCCCGCCCCAGCCTCTTCCTCTGCCCGCCCCGCTCTTCCTTTGCGTCCTCCTTCTCTGCAGCTAGATCCGGCACCTGTGCTATCCATAGCTTGGCCGGGGCATGCGCACTGCGATGCCCATTGTAGGCACGGCATCGCAGTAGCTACTGCGCATGCGCCGGCCAATGGCGAGAAACAGCGGCAAGGAGGCGGACCAGAGACACCCACAATGGGCATCGCAGTGCGCATGCCCCGGCCAAGCTATGGATAGCGCAGGCGCCGGATCTAGCTGCGGAGAAGGAGGTCGCAAAGGAAGAGCGGGACGGGCAGAGGAAGAGGCTGGGGCAGGGATATGACGAAAAGAGGCAGAACAGCCTGGGCACCAACGAGCTGAACGTCGCCCTGGGCACTTGCGAGCCCTAATTTACATATGAATAAAAGTCTGTTTTTGCCTTGGGGGAACTTCACAAGAAAACATCAAAGGTACCATTAGAATCATAGACTGCTATGCTAGAGCGCTATGTAAGCGGTCTATAAGGTCACAATCTGGTGACAGACTCCCTTTAAAGAGGAGATGTCTGGGACACAGGAGGTTGCAGCACACAAGGCAAAATTTATCCCACATTAGAAAACCCCTTTATTTCAGCCTCTGCCCACCTTTGAACAGCACCAGGAACCCCTCAAACAGCACCACATCCCGTCAAAGCATACCGGGGACTGTGTCTAATGATGCAGAATCCAGATGCAATACAGATTTAATACATGAAGGGCTGATTTCCAGGAGAGTCCAGCCCTCTATTATGGGAGATTTGCAAACTCTTCCTGAAATCTGGGAGCTTTCCATATTTTCCAGGAGTCTCCCGGGTGTTCTGGGAAAGTCGGAAAGTAGGACTAACAAGGGCCTCTGGGATTGCCATGTACAGAAGCCTATTTGACCCCGTCAGAGGTAGGGTCTAATAGGTGAAGTGTCAGTGTAATACTGACAGCTAATACAGAAGTGAGAATTTCTTAAACTTTGTTTCAGGTTTGATTCAAACAACCCGGTCAGAAGATTTGATCTGGGTTTGAATACAGTAAATTTGACCCGAATCCAAAGTGCTCCAATTGGCCTGAAAATTGCTGTTGGTGTCCTAGGACTTTTTCTCTCATGTCTTATTTTTTCAAAATGTTTTCTCTCCCTCTGTCTCTGCACTTTCAAGTTTTTAATGCAATGACAGCAATAGTAAATAATGCCAGAGTGACACTGACATAAATTGCTAAGGGTAAAAGCATGGTTGACGTGGTAACGAAAAGCCTGGTTAAAAACACTCTGCACTTTAAATTTGTTGTGTTCTTTAAAATAAAAATAAAAAACATTCCAAAAATTTTCCCTTATTGGGGGCAAATCCCTGCCAGTGTTTATACACACGGTAGTATCGTAAAAAGCATTGACTTGTTGTGAACAAGCTTTTCAAAAATTCTTCCTTTTTCAGAAGCAGCAGTGGTACAATATGAAACATGACTGAAGCTGAAAAATACTCTTATTGCAGCAGATTTATCATAACCCACCAGCGTACGTTTGAAACATGATACCATCAAAAGCAGACATTTGGTAAATGTTAATTATTAACTACTGTGTAAGGAATGACTATGTCTTAAAAGCAGAGAAGTTCACATTTTGAAAATTGCAATTAAACAAAAAAATCTTAAAGAGGAGCACATTAAATGAATTTTGATTTTGGGACCAGACAACCTAACACCCCTCACCAAGCATACATATGCCCCCAATACCTGTTTTTCATGTCTGAGCTTTCCTTTCCCCCTGGAAGACATCACCTTATCCTGGCAGATCTGTTTACGTTCTCCCCTTCTTGTTTTGTTGAATACATAACTTTATTGATACACAAGCCTGGCTGCACTGCACAGAGATGAGTCACAGGCTGGACACGCCCCCACTCTGCTCTGCCTGCAGCAGCTCCTCCATCTATAACAGTGTTGGCGAACCTATGGCACGGGTGCCAGATGTGGCACTCAGAGCCCTCTCTGTGGGCACCCACACTATGGAAAAAGTCTATGGTGTACCAATATGCCTTAGACTTTTCCTGCCATTCATCAGCGCAGGGCGCACTATGAACAGCACAGGCAGCGCACTGAATGTAGGCAGGCTATTATAGCTAAATGATAAAGTACATGGAAGATATACTATACTGGACTGTTGTATTCAGGGTAAATTGCCGTGTTGGCACTTTACGATAAATAAGTGGGTTTTGGGTTACAGTTTGGGCATTTGGTCTTAAAAAGGTTCACCATCACTGATCTATAACTTCTGTGTCTTTCTACACCCAGACATAAATCTACTTCTCACTTAGTGTCTAAATCCCATCAGTGACCGTCCACAGGCTCTGCCCTCACTATCTCCAGAGTGTGATCAACAGCTGGAATCGGCAAGCACACCCAAACACATCTGTATCTAATCCTAACATGTATATGTGCCTGATACACAGCCTGTTGTGTGCGATACTTCCAGCTGAAATGTGTATCTAATCTCATCATCAATGATACAGCCTGCTGAGCTGTGTATCTAATCCCATTTTGCATGATACAGCCTGCTGAGCTGTGTATCTAATTCCAGTTTGTAAGATACAGCCTGCTGAGCTGTGTATCTAAATCCTTATGCACACTACCGTATCCATTTTGCGGTCTGCGAGACGCAGATCCGCTAAATGATACTGTCCACGTGTGACCCACATTTTTTTTTTTGGCCTGTTTTTTTGCGGAACTGACATACGGATGCGGAAAACACATGGGGCCAGATTTATCATTAGCTCAGGTCAGAATAATGGAGTGAAAAAGTCCCAAAAAAAGTCCCAAACGCTAAAACTGCGCACAAATTTGTGACTTTTTTCTGCTCTGCACTATGCTCGCCAGTTTTCTGAAAGTGGGCAGATTTACTATTGGGATTATTTAAAAAGTCGCAAAAAAGTCGCAATTTCACTCCAGTGAGGACCATGCTTATCTTATGAGACTTTTTAATAGAACATGCGACTTTTTCATAAAAACGTGCGACTTTTTCGTAAAGACGTGCGGCTTTTGTAAAGCTGCTTACTGACGGATAAACTGCTACCGTCAAACCACATTTATTACAGTCTTAAAGGGACGATCATAAATCTGACTTGGCTAAAACTGACTTTAGCCATATGTGAAAGTGGAGTGAGCTGTCAGAGTCATGATAAATCTGGCCCACGGACTTCATCAGTGTGCTTTCCACATCCATATATCAGTACAGCAAAAGATAGAACATGTCTTATTCTGGTCCTCATAATGCAGATCTAAAACCCATAGAACTCAATGGCACATCTCACACAGGCAGTATCCTTATTTATCAGATCTGCTACTTGGAGAAAGCAGAACGGATACGGTGTGCATGAGGCCTAATCCTATCTTTTTTGGTCCTGACTGCTGAAAGGTTTATCTTGGGCCAAAATATGTGATACACGTGAGACAAGACCATGATCAGCCTGGGAAACGCGGTCCGCATGTCGCCACATCTCCCAGGCCGACCGCACTCTCCTGACTGAACTGACGATATGACAGTAATGTATGATACAGCCAGTCTCTTATCTGGTCGGGGAGCCAAGGTTGGCCTGGAAATTGTGGCTGACACATGGACTGAGACATGGATTCCTGGGCTTGCATGATCCCTATCACTCATACTGAGCCGCCATAACAGTGTCATTCATAGTGCCCCCATAACAGTTACATCCACAGTGTCCCCATAACAGTTACATCCACAGTGTCCCCATAACAGTTACATCCACAGTGTCCCCATAACAGTTACATCCACAGTGTCCCCATAACAGTTACATCCACAGTGTCCCCATAACAGTGACATCTAGAGCACCCACATAGCAGTGACATCCACAGATCCCCCATAACAGTGAAATCCACAGTGCCCCCATAACAGTGACCTCCACAGTGTCCTATAACAGTGACATCCACAGTGCTTCCATAACAGTGACATCCACAGATCCCCCATAATAGTGACATCCACAGTGCCCCCATAACAGTGACCTCCACAGTGCTTCCATAACCTTGACATCCACAGGCCCCCATAACAGTGACCTCCACAGTGGCCCATAAGAGTGACATCCACAGTCCCCCCATAAGAGTGACATTCAGAGATCCCCCATAACAGTGACATTCAGAGATCCCCCATAACAGTGACATCCACAGTGCCCCATAACAGTGACCTTCATAGTGGCCCAAACCAGTTACATCCACAGTGTCCCCATAACAGTTACATCCACAGTGTCCCCATAACAGTTACATCCACATTGTCCCCATAACAGTGACATCTAGAGCACCCACATAGCAGTGACATCCACAGATCCCCCATAACAGTGGCATCCACAGAGCCCCCATAACAGTGACCTCCACAGTGCCCACATAACAGTGACCTCCACAGTGTCCCATAACAGTGACATCCACAGTGCCCCATAACAGTGACCTCCACAGTGCCCCATAACAGTGACCTCCACAGTGTCCCATAACAGTGACATCCACAGTGCTTCCATAATCGTGACATCCACAGTGCCCCCATAACAGTGACCTCCACAGTGGCCCATAACAGTGACCTCCACAGTGTCCCATAACAGTGACATCCACAGTGATACCATAACCGTGACATCCACAGTGCCCCATAACAGTGACCTCCACAGTGGCCCATAACAGTGACCTCCACAGTGTCCCATAACAGTGACATCCACAGTGCTTCCATAACCGTGACATCCACAGTGCCCCAGTGACATCCAGTGCTACCATGTGCCATCAATAGTGCTCCCATTGCCACCTACAGTGCGTCATTTGCCATCCATAGTGCCCTATGTACCATCAATGGTGCTCCCATTGCCCCCATTGCCATCCATAGTGCCCCTATGTGTCATCCACAGTGCCCCAGTGACATCCAGTGCCCCCATGTGCCATAAACAGTGCTCCTATTGCCCCCATTGCTAGCCCCAGTGAGATCCACAATATAGCGATCAGCTACTGTGGATGATTGCTATTCTGTCACTCCTGCACAGCGCTTACTTCACGCTGTGCAGGAGTCAGTACAGGCTTCACACAGAAGCCTGTACACTGCAGAGAGCGGTTGGCAATCCTGCGGATGCACACAAGCATTATCGGCATAGTGCGCTTGCTTTGTGAGTGAGGATGGCTGGTCGGAGCTTTCTTTTGCAGGAGGCGGTGACGTCATTCATGACGATCCGTCTCCTGCTCAAGAAATGAAGTGAAGACAGGAAGAGAAGAAAAAGGAGACTCGCCGGAAGACCAGAAAGTCCGACAGGAGCAGTCACGTGATCTTGGATCGGGTTGCGCTGTGGAAGGTAAGTACCAGGCCAACATTCTTCCCTCCACAGGTTAGTACAGTATTATGCCCCAATTTTAGGTTTAGCCCGAAGAACACCTTTAAATTTCAGATTTTAAAAAAATAAAAATAAAAACAAAATATATCAACCAAAATTACCATTAGTATAAAGTACAATGTGTCATAATTCTTTTTTCAGAGTTACGTGGATAGGTAAAAGCATTCCAAACATATTATCACTTAGGCTACTTTCACACTTGCGTTCGGAGCGGATCCGTCTGGTGTCTGCACAGACGGATCCGCTCCTATAATGCAAATGATGGTATCCGTTCAGAACGGATCCGTCTGCATTATCTTTCAGAAAAATATCTAAGTGTGAAAGTTAGTCAGACGGTTCCGTCCAGACTTTGCATTGAAAGTCAATGGGGACGGATCCGTTTGAAAATTGCACCATATTGTGTCAACTTCAAACGGATCCGTCCCCATTGACTTACATTGTACGTCTGGACGGATCCGTTTGGCTCTGCACGGCCAGGCGGACACCCGAACGCTGCAAGCTGCAAGCGGAACGGAGGCCAAGCGGAGCCAGACTGAGGCATTCTGAGCGGATCCGCATCCACTCAGAATGCATTGGGGCTGGACGGATCCGTTCGGGGCCACTTGTGAGAGCCTTCAAACGGAGCTCACAAGCGGAACCCCGAACGCTAGTGTGAAAGTAGCCTTAAAGTGACACGTCAAATTTGAAAAATGGGGATGCATCAAAATTGGCTGCATTAAGGGGTTAAAATCATGGCATCAGAGTAGGGTTTGGTTTGGTGACCATAAGGGAAAAGCATTTGTTGTATAAGCTGTTATAATGCTGCTAGATATATTATAGTTTGTGATGTTTTGGAGCAATCATGCATCTTCGAAGAAAGGTCAAATTTCAGCTCATGAAATTTTGGAGGACAATTCTCACCCATCTCAGTCTCTTTCAATTAGTACCATTAGGGAAATGGCACCAAGAGCAAAGAGGTTCAACCACTGGGACCTTCACCGATCACAAAAACAGGAATGTCCTGCCATACAAACAGAGCATGCGCACGTGGCTATCTTTGGCAGTTCCACAGACATGAATGGAGCAGCAGTGTGCACTGCATTCATACGTGGGACACAGGATCCCCATTCAGGGGTAGATTGGCCATAGACCTTACAGGGAAATTTTCCGGTGGACCGATGCCCAGGGGGCCACCCAAACCCTCCTTTCTGCCGCTGGTGGGGTACATAATAAGCTCTCAGGGGTAATTAAGATGTGAGAATCAGGTACTCATGTACCTGGCCAGTGATTGCACATGCCCTCCTAAATTCAACTATGGCCGTATCTCACATCCTAAGCCCCCGGCTCCATATCCTAATCAGGGACGGTGGACAGAAAATGGTATCTATTGATGGCCACCACAAAGAGACAGCTTTTGGGGCAATATATTGTGCTGCACTATGGTATTTTCTGCTATGGTATTGCTGACCCCGCCTATTTGTGTTGTCCCGCCTTCTGTCAATTTAGACCCGCCTACAACATGGGGCTACATTTAGTTTTCTTTTTCCGGGAGCACTTTAAGTTCCCAGTCTGCCCCTGCCCCTATTCCGATGGTTGGTGGTCAGACTGCTACAAATCATACATTAATCTCCTAACTTTTGGATAGAGGGCTCATTTAAATTTTGGGGCAACCCTTTAAAAGCTATTTTTGGCCTTGAGGACTTTGCTTATTTTTTAAAAACATTTTCAGCACTTTTTTTAGAGCCACTAATTTTCAGCAATCTACAGTAGCTGTATAAGGGCTTGTTTTTTTGTGAAACAAGTTGCACATTTTATTGGCACTCTTTAGGTACTTAAAAATGTTTACAAATTTTTTGGGGGAAAGAATGAGGAAAAGCAGCAGTTACCCAAGTTTGTGCATTTTGATTTTTGGGATTTGCTTTTAATGCATTCATTTTGGCATATTAACTGTATTCTCTGGATTTACATAGTTTTTTTTTATGTTTTACTACTTTTGCACAATAAACCACATTATTTGTTATTGCACTTTAAGTCAACAAAATTGTATTGAGGACTTTTTGGGCTATTTTGTTCCTCACATACTGGACACATGCATCACATTCATATACTGGAGACATGCCGCACACTCATGTACTGGACACATGCTGCACACACATATACTCGACACATGCCGCACACTCATATGCTGGACACATGCCGCACACACATATGCTGGACACATGCCGCACACTCATATACTCGACACATGCCGCACACTCATATACTGGACACATGCTGCACACTCATATACTGGACACATGCCGCACACTCATATACTGGACACATGCTGCACACTCATATACTGGACACATGCCGCACACACATATATTGCACACATGCCGCACACACATATATTGCACACATGCCGCACACACATATATTGGACACATGCTGCACACACATATACTGCACACATGCCGCACACACATATATTGCACACATGCCCCACACTCATATACTAGACATATGCTGCACACACATATACTGCACACATGCCGCACACACATATACTGGACACATGCTGCACACACATATACTGGACACATGCCGCACACACATATACTGCACACATGCTGCACATACATATACTGGACACATGCTGCACACACATATACTGGACACATGCTGCACATACATATACTGGACACATGCTGCACACACATATATTGGACACATGCTGCACACACATATACTGTACACATGCTGCACATACATATACTGGACACATGCTGCACACATATACTGGACACATGCTGCACACATATACTGGACACATGCTGCACATACATATACTGGACACATGCTGCACATACATATACTGGACACATGCTGCACACACATATATTGGACACATGCTGCACACACATATATTGGACACATGCTGCACATACATATACTGGACACATGCTGCACACACATATACTGTACACATGCTGCACATACATATACTGGACACATGCTGCACACACATATACTGTACACATGCTGCACATACATATACTGGACACATGCTGCACACATATACTGGACACATGCTGCACACACATATACTCGACACATGCCGCACACTCATATGCTGGACACATGCCGCACACACATATGCTGGACACATGCCGCACACTCATATACTCGACACATGCCGCACACTCATATACTGGACACATGCTGCACACTCATATACTGGACACATGCCGCACACACATATATTGCACACATGCCGCACACACATATATTGCACACATGCCGCACACACATATATTGGACACATGCTGCACACACATATACTGCACACATGCCGCACACACATATATTGCACACATGCCCCACACTCATATACTAGACATATGCTGCACACACATATACTGCACACATGCCGCACACACATATACTGGACACATGCTGCACACACATATACTGGACACATGCCGCACACACATATACTGCACACATGCCACACACACATATACTGCACACATGCCGCACACACATATATTGGACACATGCTGCACACACATATACTGGACACATGCTGCACATACATATACTGGACACATGCTGCACACACATATACTGGACACATGCTGCACATACATATACTGGACACATGCTGCACACACATATATTGGACACATGCTGCACACACATATACTGTACACATGCTGCACATACATATACTGGACACATGCTGCACACATATACTGGACACATGCTGCACACATATACTGGACACATGCTGCACATACATATACTGGACACATGCTGCACATACATATACTGGACACATGCTGCACACACATATATTGGACACATGCTGCACACACATATATTGGACACATGCTGCACATACATATACTGGACACATGCTGCACACACATATACTGTACACATGCTGCACATACATATACTGGACACATGCTGCACACATATACTGGACACATGCTGCACATACATATACTGGACACATGCTGCACATACATATACTGGACACATGCTGCACACACATATATTGGACACATGCTGCACACACATATATTGGACACATGCTGCACATACATATACTGGACACATGCTGCACACACATATATTGCACACATGCCGCACACACATATATTGCACACATGCCGCACACACATATATTGGACACATGCTGCACACACATATACTGCACACATGCCGCACACACATATATTGCACACATGCCCCACACTCATATACTAGACATATGCTGCACACACATATACTGCACACATGCCGCACACACATATACTGGACACATGCTGCACACACATATACTGGACACATGCCGCACACACATATACTGCACACATGCCACACACACATATACTGCACACATGCCGCACACACATATATTGGACACATGCTGCACACACATATACTGGACACATGCTGCACATACATATACTGGACACATGCTGCACACACATATACTGGACACATGCTGCACATACATATACTGGACACATGCTGCACACACATATATTGGACACATGCTGCACACACATATACTGTACACATGCTGCACATACATATACTGGACACATGCTGCACACATATACTGGACACATGCTGCACACATATACTGGACACATGCTGCACATACATATACTGGACACATGCTGCACATACATATACTGGACACATGCTGCACACACATATATTGGACACATGCTGCACACACATATATTGGACACATGCTGCACATACATATACTGGACACATGCTGCACACACATATACTGTACACATGCTGCACATACATATACTGGACACATGCTGCACACATATACTGGACACATGCTGCACATACATATACTGGACACATGCTGCACATACATATACTGGACACATGCTGCACACACATATATTGGACACATGCTGCACACACATATACTGGACACATGCTGCACATACATATACTGGACACATGCTGCACATACATATACTGGACACATGCTGCACACACATATATTGGACACATGCTGCACACACATATATTGGACACATGCTGCACATACATATACTGGACACATGCTGCACACACATATATTGCACACATGCCGCACACACATATATTGCACACATGCCGCACACACATATATTGGACACATGCTGCACACACATATACTGCACACATGCCGCACACACATATATTGCACACATGCCCCACACTCATATACTAGACATATGCTGCACACACATATACTGCACACATGCCGCACACACATATACTGGACACATGCTGCACACACATATACTGGACACATGCCGCACACACATATACTGCACACATGCCACACACACATATACTGCACACATGCCGCACACACATATATTGGACACATGCTGCACACACATATACTGGACACATGCTGCACATACATATACTGGACACATGCTGCACACACATATACTGGACACATGCTGCACATACATATACTGGACACATGCTGCACACACATATATTGGACACATGCTGCACACACATATACTGTACACATGCTGCACATACATATACTGGACACATGCTGCACACATATACTGGACACATGCTGCACACATATACTGGACACATGCTGCACATACATATACTGGACACATGCTGCACATACATATACTGGACACATGCTGCACACACATATATTGGACACATGCTGCACACACATATATTGGACACATGCTGCACATACATATACTGGACACATGCTGCACACACATATACTGTACACATGCTGCACATACATATACTGGACACATGCTGCACACATATACTGGACACATGCTGCACATACATATACTGGACACATGCTGCACATACATATACTGGACACATGCTGCACACACATATATTGGACACATGCTGCACACACATATATTGGACACATGCTGCACATACATATACTGGACACATGCTGCACACATATACTGGACACATGCTGCACACACATATACTGGACACATGCCGCACACTCATATACTCGACACATGCCGCACACTCATATACTCGACACATGCCGCACACCCATACATGCTGCACATACATATACTGGACACATGCTGCACACATATACTGGACACATGCTGCACACATATACTGGACACATGCTGCACATACATATACTGGACACATGCTGCACACACATATACTGGACACATGCTGCACAAAGATATACTGGACACATGCTGCACACATATACTGGACACATGCTGCACACATATACTGTACACATGCTGCACATACATATACTGGACACATGCTGCACACATATACTGGACACATGCTGCACATACATATACTGGACACATGCTGCACATACATATACTGGACACATGCTGCACACACATATATTGGACACATGCTGCACACACATATATTGGACACATGCTGCACATACATATACTGGACACATGCTGCACACATATACTGGACACATGCTGCACACACATATACTGGACACATGCCGCACACTCATATACTCGACACATGCCGCACACTCATATACTCGACACATGCCGCACACCCATACATGCTGCACATACATATACTGGACACATGCTGCACACATATACTGGACACATGCTGCACACATATACTGGACACATGCTGCACATACATATACTGGACACATGCTGCACACACATATACTGGACACATGCTGCACAAAGATATACTGGACACATGCTGCACACCCATATAATGGACACATGCTGCATACTCATAATGAACACATGCTGCACACACATAAAGATGTAACCGAGCTAAAATTGACTCTGATAACACATGGCGCAGTGTTATCTTGGTTATCTTGTGACAAAAGTCATTGAAATCCATTGAAAAGTTAGTTAAGTTTTTTTTGCCATTCTTTACATAACGTGTTAACCATCAAGTTTAGATCAACTGCATCTGTATACTGGACAGATGCCGCACACCCATGTACTGGACACGTGCCGCACACACATGTACTGGACACGTGCCGCACACCCATGTACTGGACACGTGCCGCACACCCATGCACTGGACACGTGCCGCACACCCATGCACTGGACACGTGCCGCACACCCATGTACTGGACACGTGCCGCACACCCATGTACTGGACACGTGCCGCACACCCATGCACTGGACACGTGCCGCACACCCATGCACTGGACACGTGCCGCACACCCATGCACTGGACACGTGCCGCACACCCATGTACTGGACACGTGCCGCACACCCATGTACTGGACACGTGCCGCACACCCATGTACTGGACACGTGCCGCACACCCATACACTGGACACGTGCCGCACACTCATGCACTGGACCAAATACCAGATATTTTATTATGGGCAGCATAAAGTTAAGTCTGGCAATCTTGTAGTTAGTTGCTAGAAGATGGCTGGTCTAGTCATCAGAGCTAGAGATGTGTATGTTTGAGCTTCTAGCATGTAGACAACATAAACACACCTCACACTGATGTAAATAAGGTGATTCACCAGCCTCAATTACAAAAATTAACAAAAATGGTGAGAGCCTCAATTGTAGAGATGATTTACTTAACGTTTATTCTCAACCTTAAAATAAATGAGGGTTGTTATTACAATGCAATGGTTCCCCTATAGATAATATAGAAATTTCACAAAATGGCATTTCAAGGGGAGAGGGGTTGTGAATTCAGATAGAAGCGCTCACTGCTGGGGGTCCTTTCACATACTGACCGCTAAGCTCCCCACATTCCTTCCCTCCTCCAGTCCGGCTGCTTCACATTCAGCCCTGCAGGCAGAGATCGCCAGGCCCGCCTGTGTAGGAAGAGCCCAGGAATCTGCCTGAGCTCATCCTGCAACGTGTCGGACCGCAGGGCCAGTATGTGAGTGTAATGATGTGCCAAATGGGTGTAGTAGTTGTACTCACTTTTGCCGTAGCTCCCTGGGCTGGCCTGCAGGGGAAGGGAAGACAGCATTAAATCCTCCGGGGCACTCTCTATTGGAGGGAACAGCAGCCAGATGGAAGTTGAGGTGCCCTTGATGGTAGTGGGTATGCTTAGGGTGCTTTGGTGGCTGGACCCCTGTGTTTTTCGTGACGCCAGCACCATAAGGTGCAATTAGGAGTAGAATGATGAGAGAGGCAGTAGTTGAACCAAACAGGAACTTTACTTGTAAATTGTAGTCTTGCAATAAGTATCATCCAATAGCAGCACTTTGTCATACATCAAGATGGTAGAAATGCAAATCCCAATAGCAGGCTCAGTGAGGAGGTGTAGGTAGATTTCCAGCTCAACTGTAGATCTTACTATACTAGGTTCCTGATCTTGCTCTGGTTACTCAGCCTTTCAATATAGTGTGGATCCTCTGTAACTAAATATTCAGCACTTAGCAATTCAGCAATATTCAGTGCTTCAGTGATTCAGCAACCCAAGGGCGGTCTCCCTCATGGCAGGCAAACTCTCTGCTCCATTCTTTGAAAAGGTTGCACAAGATACAGCAATTATTCTCCTAATCCCTGGAAGGGGTATTACAGTAAAGGATCAATAAGTCCTAGTCTTGTACTACAAAGGTTGCAGTAGTATGTTCCCCTGGGCTAGGCCCAGGAGAACAGAGCCAAGTCTGTCTCCTCTCCTCCTCACTCCTCACTCCTAATCTCCCTCTAACTTCCTATGTCTGACCTATATAAATGGTGTTACAGAGACCTCTAGTGTTGGATGTATGTAATGCATTCATCAGCCTGAAATAGGAATTTAGCAGCTCTGACAAAGGAAATGCATAAAATGGCATGAAATGACATATAGAAATTTGGAGTGTTCCCATCCAACTGGAGTGGGACACTACAATCCCACACAGTGCTGCGGCTCGACCTGTGCCTGCAGAGGAGTGCTGGTGGTGATCAGGAATGGCACAAGGTTAGTAGTTACATATATATATATTTTTTTTTAATATTGAGGGGGGACAGATAGGACATTACTACTGTGAAGGGGGCATAGAGAGGGCATAACTACTCTGACGGGGCACAGAGGGGGCATTACTACTGTGAAGTTGGCACAGATAGGACATTACTACTGTGAAGAGGGCACAGAGAGAACATTACCACTGTGAAGGAGGCATAGAGAGGGCATTACTACTGTGAAGGGGGAACAGATAGGACATTATTACTTTGAAGGGGGCACAGAGAGGGCATTACTACTGTGAAGGGGCACAGAGAGGGCATATCTACTGTTAGGGGGCACGGTGAGGGCATAACTACTCTGACGGGGCATAGAGAGGGCATAACTACTCTGAAGGGGGTACAGAGAGGGCATAACTCCTCTAAAGGGGCACAGAGTGGGCAAAACTACTATGAAAGGGGCACTTAGAGGGCATAACTACTCTGAAGGGGCACAGAGAGGGCATAACTACTGTAAGAGGGCACAATGTGAGCATAACTAGTGTGAGAGGGCACAATGTGGGCATAACTACTGTGAAGGGGCACCGAGAGGGCATTACTACTGTGAAGAGGGTACAGAAAGGACATTACTACTATAAAGGGGGCATAGAGAGGGCATTACTACTGTGTAGGGGGAACAGAGAGGACATTATTACTGTGAATGGTGCACAGAGAAGGCATTACTACTGTGAAGGGGGCACAGAGAGGGAATTACTATTGTGAAGGGGCATAACAACTGTTATGGGGGCATAGAGAGGGCATATCTACTGTGAGAGGGGTCACAGTGAGGAGATAACTACTCTGAAGGGAGCACAGAGATGGCATAACTACTCTGAAGGGGAAACAGAGTGGGCATAACTACTCTGAAAGGGGCACATAGAGGGCATAACTACACTGAAGGGGCACAGAGAGGGCATAACTAGTGTGAGGGGGCACAATGTGAGCATAACTAGCGTGAGGTGGCACAATGTGGGCATACTGTAACTAATGTAAGGGGCGCACAATGTGGCCATAACTACTGTGACTGGGTGCAATGAGGGCATAAATACTGTAAGGGGCATAATGAAGGGATAAGTAATTTGAGGGGGGACAATGTCGACATAACTACTGTGAAGGGTGCACAATGAATGGATAACTACTGATCGGTGGGGCAAAATATAGGCATAACTACTGTGAGGGGCCACCAATGTGGCCATAACTACTGTGAAGGGGTGCAATGAAGGCATAAATACTGTGAGGGTTCCACAGTGCCTCAGAACTATGGAGATACCTCAAAACTATGCCTTTGCTGCTATCTGTACTACCACTCTCATCATCAATTCAGTAATAAGAGACTTGTCTTACTGTGGACTGATGAACAGAAAGGTTTTTGGAGATACTTTTATAACCCTTTCCAGCTTTATGCAAGTCAACAATTCTTAATTGTAGGTCTTCTGAGAGCTCTTTTGTGCGAGGCATCATTCACATCAGGCAATGCTTCTTGTGAAAAGCAAACCCAGAACTGGTGTGTGTTTTTTATAGGACAGGGCAGCTGTAACCAACACCTCCAATCTCATCTCATTGATTAGACTCCAGTTGGCTGGCACCTCACTCCAATTAGCTCTTGGAGATGTCATTAGTCTAGGGATTCACATACTTTTTCTGGCTTGTGTTTACGAACCAGACTCAAACATTAAAGTCTATGGTAGCATGAAAAAATTTTGACAGCATGCAGGTGAATCTGTGGGCAGTTTGTTCGCGCATCCATTGGCAAGCAACACTGGAAAAAAGAGATGACAAATAAATGACAAAGATCCCACGTGGACGCATTGATACAGATGCAAAACAGTCATTTTTTGTGGACACAAATCGGATGCGCACGTGTAAACGAGGCCTAATCCTCAGTATTGTTCCCACTGATACCAGAAGCTGCATCTAATGATACCAGATGAAGGAATTGCAGGAATTGTCAATACTTATTTACTAATATAAAGCAAAAATAATGCATTATCACAGTATTTTTATGTATTGCTGCCCAGGATGAGAACAATAGTTCTATAAAAATTACTCGGTGACCCCAGCTGTCATTGTTTATTTTATTTTTTTTAAATCAAATCTTTTTTATTGACAAGAATAATGTTACAAATTCACATTGGGTGTATAAATTCATATCAAAATAAACCTATTTGATACAATCCACTTTGTACATTCGAGTCATTTTATAGATATATAGATAGATAGTAAACATACCCCCCCCCCCCCCCACCCTCAGTATTCCCTACCCCCCTCCCTTACCCTTATTCACTCCGGCAATGGTTCGTGTTTTTACCCTACACTGTTGGATCACAATGTGGTTAGGAGACATCCAGTTACTCCATAGCTTGTCGAACTTATGTGGGCAACCTCTTTTTAGGAATATAGCTTTTTCCTACACCAACATGTTATTAACTTTCAAGCGGAATTCCTACATACAGTTGCAAGAAAAAATACGTGAACCCTTTGGAATGAGATGGATTTCTGCACAAATTGGTCATAAAATGTGATCTGATCTTCATCTAAGTCACAACAATAGACAATCACAGTCTGCTTAAACTAATAACACACAAAGAATTAAATGTTACCATGTTTTTATTGAAGACACCATGTAATGAAATGAAGAAAACTATTCCGGCACTGCAATTTCTTCCCAATAAAATCTTCCTCTTTAATTAGTTACAGTATCAAAAATGGGGACAAGTTCATGGACAAGCAACTGTTTACACGTTTCGGAGAACCTCTCCTTAGTCGTAACTACATAAAGAGGAAGATTTTATTGGGAAGAAATTGCAGTGCCGGAATAGTTTTCTTCATTTCATTCCATTGATCGAACCAGTAACTTGCTGGTTGGACTCCGTGCACACGAGATAATATATGCCGATTGGGTGAGCTGGACAAAGTCACTGTCAAACACACCATGTAAACAGTCACAGTGCAGGTGGAAAAAGTACGTGAACCCTTGGATTTAATAACTAGTTGAACCTCCTTTGGCAGCAATAACTTCAACCAAACGTTTCCTGTAGTTGCAGATCAGACGCGCACAATGGTCAGGAGTAATTATTGACCATTTCTCTTTACAGAACTGTTTCTTTCTTGAGGTCATGCCACAGCATATCAATCGGGTTGAGGTCAGGACTCTGACTGGGCCACTCCAGAAGACGTATTTTCTTCTGTTTAAGCCATTCTGTTGTAGATTTGCTTCTATGCTTTGGGTCGTTGTCCTGTTGCAACACTCATCTTCTGTTGAGCTTCAGCTGGTGGACAGATGGCCTTAAGTTCTCCTGCAAAATGTCTTGATAAATTTGGGAATTAATTTTTCCTTCGATGATAGCAATCCGTCCAGGCCCTGACACAGCAAAGCAGCCCCAAACCATGATGCCCCCACCACCATACTTCACAGTTGGGATGAGGTTTTGATGTTGGTGTGCTGTGCCTCTTTTTCTCCACACATAGTGTTGTGTGTTTCTTACAAACAACTCAACTTTGGTTTCATCTGTCCACAGAATATTTTGCCAGTACTGCTGTGGAACATCCAGGTGCTCTTGTGCAAACTGTAAACGTGCATCAATGTTTTTTTGGACAGCAGTGGCTTCCTCTGTGGTATCCTCCCATGAAATCCATTCTTGTTTAGTGTTTTACGTATCGTAGATTTGCTAACAGGAATATTAGCATATGCCAGAGACTTTTGCAAGTCTTTAGCTGACACTCTAGGATTCTTCTTCACCTCATTGAGCAGTCTGCGCTGTGCTCTTGCAGTCATCTTTACAGGATGGCCACTCCTAGGGAGAGAAGCAGCAGTGCTGAACTTTCTCCATTTATAGACAATTTGTCTTACTGTGGACTGATGAACAGAAAGGTTTTTGGAGATACTTTTATAACCCTTTCCAGCTTTATGCAAGTCAACAATTCTTAATTGTAGGTCTTCTGAGAGCTCTTTTGTGCGAGGCATCATTCACATCAGGCAATGCTTCTTGTGAAAAGCAAACCCAGAACTGGTGTGTGTTTTTTATAGGGCAGGGCAGCTGTAACCAACACCTCCAATCTCATCTCATTGATTAGACTCCAGTTGGCTGGCACCTCACTCCAATTAGCTCTTGGAGATGTCATTAGTCTAGGGATTCACATACTTTTTCCACCTGCACTGTGAATGTTTACATGGGGTGTTCAATAAAAACATGGTAACATTTAATTATTTGTGTGTTATTCGTTTAGGCAGACTGTGATTGTCTATTGTTGTGACTTAGATGAAGATCAGATCACATTTTATGACCAATTTGTGCAGAAATCCATATCATTCCAAAGGGTTCACATACTTTTTCTTGCAACTGTACAAGAGCCTTCCCAACGCGACCTTTATAGTCTCCTCCGTCCCTACCTTCGAGACATAAACCAATATACGGTACATATTTTGGGGTCTCTATCTACTCTTATGGAAAATACTTGGCGTATAATCTCATATACACTCACCTAAAGAATTATTAGGAACACCATACTAATACGGTTTTGGACCCCCTTTTGCCTTCAGAACTGCCTTAATTCTACGTGGCATTGATTCAACAAGGTGCTGATAGCATTCTTTAGAAATGTTGGCCCATATTGATAGGATAGCATCTTGCAGTTGATGGAGATTTGAAGGATGCACATCCAGGGCACGGAGCTCCCGTTCCACCACATCCCAAAGATGCTCTATTGGGTTGAGATCTGGTGACTGTGGGGGCCATTTTAGTACAGTGAACTCATTGTCATGTTCAAGAAACCAATTTGAAATGAATTGTGCTTTGTGACATGGTGCATTATCCTGCTGGAAGTAGCCATCAGAGGATGGGTACATGGTGGTCATGAAGGGATGGACATGGTCAGAAACAATGCTCAGGTAGCCCGTGGCATTTAAACGTTGGCCAATTGGCACTAAGGGGCCTAAAGTGTGCCCAGAAAACATCCCCCACACCATTACACCACCACCACCAGCCTGCACAGTGGTAACAAGGCATGATGGATACATGTTCTCATTCTGTTTACGCCAAATTCGGACTCTACCATTTGAATGTCTCAACAGAAATCGAGACTCATCAGACCAGGCAACATTTTTCCAGTCTTCAACAGTCCAATTTTGGTGAGCTCGTGCAAATTGTAGCCTTTTTCCTATTTGTAGTGGAGATGAGTGGTACCCGGTGGGATCTTCTGCTGTTGTAGCCCATCCGCCTGAAGGTTGTGCGTGTTGTGGCTTCACAAATGCTTTGCTGCATACCTTGGTTGTAACGAGTGGTTATTTCAGTCAACGTTGCTCTTCAATCAGCTTGAATCAGTTGGCTCATTCTCCTCTGACCTCTAGCATCCACAAGGCATTTTCCCCCTCAGGACTTCCGCATACTGGATGTTTTTCCCTTTTCACACCATTCTTTGTAAACCCTAGAAATGGTTGCGCGTGAAAATCCCAGTAACTGAGCAGATTGTGAAATACTCAGAGCGGCCCGTCTGGCACCAACAACCATGCCACGCTCAAAATTGCTTAAATCATCTTTCTTTCCCATTCTAACATTCAGTTTGGAGTTCAGGAGATTGTCTTGACCAGGACCACAACCCTACATGCATTGAAGCAACTGTCATGTGTTTGGTTGACTAGATAATTGCATTAATGAGAAATAGAACAGGTGTTCCTAATAATTCTTTAGGTGAGTGTATATGTAGTGTACGGGAACTGTAATACCCGTCACTACCAAAGGTCACTTGGTGTGCTGTCGTCCCTCCTAATTTTGGGGAGTTGTATGCCAGTTTTATAAAATGTAATGTAATGTGTGTATTTCCCTGTCACTGAAACTTGCACTTACAGGCCTGCTAGGGGTGTCATTCCTACTTCTAGTCCATAGAGGGAGCTAGGGAGCCCTAGTTCATATAAAGCCCAGTCAGGGAAGTGCAGAGGAGACGGAGTCTAGTGTCTGTAATCTACAGTTGGAGATTAGACAATGTCTGAGACAAGTCCAGGCCTGAAGCCTGCCGTTCAGGAGAAGATTCCCTCCTGAATACCCATATGCAGAAGCAGGAACATCTTAGCCTAAGAGCCTGAGGAACCATTCAGAAGCTAGGAGAGACTGAGGCAAAGATCAGAGGAGCCAGAGGTACTGAGAGAAACAGAGGAGGTACTTATTTAAGCCATAATCAAGGATATAAAGCCAGACTTAGGTTAATGGGCCTTGGTGAAGAATTGCTACATTCCAGGATCAGACAGAGTTAGAGTGCAAGCTCCTTTGCTGCAAGTCCTGTGTTCAACACTCTGTAATTACCCTGCTGTACTGAATTGCCTGCATCGACCGAATTGCAAAATCGACTGTATGCTGAGGAACTGCGTTTCCAATATTGTCTCTGCCTGCAAACTACTAAAGTTGAAGTTCTGTTTTAACACCACGTTTCCTCAAATTATTCCTGCATCCGCAAACGGCGTGCCACCGTTTACTTGGCACTGGCGTCACGAACTATTCCTACCTACACCTGCCCTTGCAGAGAGTCAGCTGTACCAGGTTAGTGTATATTGCACTACATCACCCAGAAACACCTACTACACACAACTTGAGTACGCTGCACCTCTCTTTTGGCGTCACGAACAGGATACGCACGCTTTCTAGTGCAAGAAGCGTGAACTTTGTGCCTTATACAGTTGCCCTGTGACCAAAGTGACAATTTTCCTGTTTTATTCAAGTGGACTTTGTGGACTAAAAATCATACCCAAAGTGTGTCAAAAACTTCTAAAAAGCGCTGTGCAGTATTGCGCTGCACAGAGGAAGAAAATCGCCGCATTGGAGTGTGGTTTTGTGGACTTTAAACATTCCTGCTTGCCGTCAGTGAATAGACAGCGTTTGTACCTAAAGATGGCCGCTGAGCTTGCTGAATTTACTGCTGCGTCACCTTCATCCCGAAAAGGCGGGAAAAGTTGGCGCCTTTCTGAGGAAAAAGCGGGAAGAAGGTCAAGGGCAGGCGCCACGGCTTATCTGGACATTTGCATGTCTGCCAGCATGGACACCGCCCTCCATATACTGGAATACCTGGGGGGCGGCTCCCCAGTGCAATGGGAGGAGCTGGCTACTCTAATTGACGCGACCCTATCGCTCTCCTCAGTAGGATCGAGCATGTTGGATTGTGAGCAGAGTGTTGCTGCAGCGTCCGCACCTGTAATTGAAAAGATGACCGACACCGGTGTAGAGCCAGAAGAGGCTCCACCGGCCTACGCTCCGGGACCGGAGCAACCCGCCTGCCGCACCAGGGAGAAAGAACCCGAGCCCTACTATGGCTCGTGGAGGGACTTTTTCCAGCCATCGTTCAAATGGTCTTCCCTGATGGCGGAGATTCGAGAGGCCGCTATCAAGCGGAATACCAAGACTAAGATCGTGTATGAGGAATTGACCAAGACCATACATGAGAAGCATACACACACCCAACCCCGCCTGGAAAGGAGAAAGGGAGTGGTGCTGTCGTTTGACAAATCCCGTGGCTACGGGTTTATTCAAGACTATCTGACTGGCAGAGACCTCTATGTGAATCGAAGGTCTGTCAAGAGAGACTACCTCCCTTCGTACCAGCACAGCCTCCGCGAGGGAGAGGAAGTGGAGTACACCCCTGCCGAGGGCCTGCGAGGCCCTTATGCGACTGCTGTGACCTGTCCCAAGCGAGCACCTGAGGACTGGGAGGCAGAAGAAAGAGAAGACTACTCTGGCTGCGAGCGAGAACCGGAACGCTCTCCAGAGCCGGCCCATCACGCCTTTCAGGAGCGGAGCTCCTTCATTGGGCCAAACGTCTTCTGGCAGCCAACCGTGTTGGAAAAATGGGTGAGCCCTTATCCTTCCCCCGAGCTGCCTCGTCGGGAGAAGACGATATCTGAGCTGGAGCAGTTAAAAGGACTTAGTGCTACCTTTGAGAACATCCGGATGGGACGGAGACCAGATGCAAGTCCAGAACCTGAAGAGGCCGAGTCTGCGTCATCGGTGACTGTACCTGCGCCGGCGGCGCCAGCAGAGAACAGCGACTCCGACACAGAGAGCATCGGTGAGCAGATCGTCCGGCTGGAGGAGAAGTTGCGGGAGTTGCGTAAGACCTACACCGCCAGGATCCAGACACCGCCGAGGAAGGATGAGGTAAGGGTGCCTGTCACCACCCGCCGACCGCCTTCTGTTGCCACCGCTCCGTCAGTGCCCCAGACCGGACCCGCGATTGCCGTAAATTGCTGCACCCCGAGCACCGGACCGCTTGCTGCGGCGGTGCCAAGCACGTCACACCCTGCAGTGATCATGCCAGGGCCGGCACGGTCCATCAGAGGGTTCACCCCTAGGCCTATGGGGCCAATACCTATTAGGGGCCCCTTTACCCTACAGCTGCCCCCTGACACTGTTATGTGGGCACATCCTCCTGTAGAAGAATACTACAGACGGTACTTGCCAGCGGAGCCAAGTGGATATGATGTGCCACTGTAATCAGCCTGCTAGGCCTTTGATTTATTTCCCAAGAAGTTAATGTTAACCCTTCCAGGACAGGAGTCCTATGTTGCTGGTCCTTTGTTGCGGCTGCCAGTTTGTCCACGGCTCAGTGGTAGGTGTTGACCACTGAAATTACAAAGTCAGCAAGGCCACGTTTGTTTCCAGGACCTCCTGCCTGCTTTTGGTACCCCACGCCAAGTTGTGGCCTGTTCCTTTGTTGCACCTTTTACCCTTCACCCCCTTTTCAGGTTGATCAGGGGTTTTACAGCACTTTTCCTGCTGTCATTTTATTGTGCAACCTGTTACTAAGGAACCGTGCCCGGAGACAGACTCAAAAGGACCTGAGCCTCCGAGATTCTTACGCTTTTAAAAGTATTGTGCCCAGAGATGGACTCCACCGCATGAGAGCCTCTGTGATTTAATGAGAAATAACCTGGGTACGGACTCATGTTTGTTATTTGAGCCTCCAAGAACTTTTATACTGTTTTCTACTGTTTTATCATGGACTTATTCATTGTCATGGACTATCCTGGTTCTAATGTTACGCTGTGCCAGGTCAGCGCCCCCGTTCCATTCACTATCCTGAGAGAAGAGAACGACGCCCCTTGTCACTACCCTTCACCTTTGCCAATTGGACCTGATGCAAATGTAAATGCAGATGAATTACATGTATGTATGCCTGCATGTCTCTATTTTCTATTTCAGGTAGAGATTCCAGTTGGGCGACCCATGATGGAGTACGAGGTCGTACTCAGCTTAAAGCAGTGGGGTATGTAGTGTACGGGAACTGTAATACCCGTCACTACCAAAGGTCACTTGGTGTGCTGTCGTCCCTCCTAATTTTGGGGAGTTGTTGTATGCCAGTTTTATAAAATGTAATGTAATGTGTGTATTTCCCTGTCACTGAAACTTGCACTTACAGGCCTGCTAGGGGTGTCATTCCTACTTCTAGTCCATAGAGGGAGCTAGGGAGCCCTAGTTCATATAAAGCCCAGTCAGGGAAGTGCAGAGGAGACGGAGTCTAGTGTCTGTAATCTACAGTTGGAGATTAGACAATGTCTGAGACAAGTCCAGGCCTGAAGCCTGCCGTTCAGGAGAAGATTCCCTCCTGAATACCCATATGCAGAAGCAGGAACATCTTAGCCTAAGAGCCTGAGGAACCATTCAGAAGCTAGGAGAGACTGAGGCAAAGATCAGAGGAGCCAGAGGTACTAAGAGAAACAGAGGAGGTACTTATTTAAGCCATAATCAAGGATATAAAGCCAGACTTAGGTTAATGGGCCTTGGTGAAGAATTGCTACATTCCAGGATCAGACAGAGTTAGAGTGCAAGCTCCTTTGCTGCAAGTCCTGTGTTCAACACTCTGTAATTACCCTGCTGTACTGAATTGCCTGCATCGACCGAATTGCAAAATCGACTGTATGCTGAGGAACTGCGTTTCCAATATTGTCTCTGCCTGCAAACTACTAAAGTTGAAGTTCTGTTTTAACACCACGTTTCCTCAAATTATTCCTGCATCCGCAAACGGCGTGCCACCGTTTACTTGGCACTGGCGTCACGAACTATTCCTACCTACACCTGCCCTTGCAGAGAGTCAGCTGTACCAGGTTAGTGTATATTGCACTACATCACCCAGAAACACCTACTACACACAACTTGAGTACGCTGCATATACCCACCCAATACCCGTCTAATCTCTGACAGTGCCACATCACGTGAAGCAGATCAGCCAGTTCCAATAAGCATCTTGGACACTTTGCATCATTTCTGACACCAATGTGCTGTAAAAATATTGGCGTTATGTATACTCTATTATTAATGAAAAATTAGGAAAGTTTCCCCTGTTCACTCAATGACACCAGTGGCACCGCCTCTATAATACCATCCCATTGTTCCTGCGATATCTTCCCCACATCTCTCTCCCATTTCTTCATCCGTGTCAATGGGTGGGAATCCAGGAATGTATCCTGCAGCATTGTGTAAAGCATAGATATCAGGCCTCTCTTATCCCCCCTGAAAGCACTCATTTTTGGGCTGTCTATTTTAATAATACTAGTGCCTTTTTTAATCGTAGTGTCATATGCATGATGCAATTGGAGATATTGGTTGAAACGCGTGAGCGGGATTTGAAATACCTCCTGTATATCCGTGAAGGATTTAAACACCCCATTATCTAATAAATCACCTATCCTAAGAATCCCCTTGTTCTTCCAATCATTCATTCCTGTCAATAAGGCTACATGCACACAAACGTGGTTTGGTTCAGCATCCTAGCGGATCCGGTCAATGGGGCCGCAAAAGATGCGGACAGCACTCGCATCTGTTGCTCCGTTCCGTAGCCCCGCAAAAAAAAATAGAACATGTCCTATTCTTGTCCGTTTTGCGGACAATGGACCGCAAAACACATTCGGTCGTGTGCATGTAGGCTAAGAGGAAATCGGGTAGAAGGAAATTGTTCCATGGTGGAGCCAATTCATTAGTGCCCGTAACACCTCTCAGTTGCTTAACCTTATTCCACACTTTTCTCATGAGCCCTATCAAGGGAAGGTTTTCCTCCAGAATAGGGATCCCTGCTCCTTCCAGAATCCACATAAGATCTTTCCCACCTATTTTTGGTTGCAGAATCTGACTAGTCATATCAGCTAGTGTGTAGTCCGCCCAGCTTTTAAAATCTTGACACTGCGCTACTAAGTAATAGACCCAAGAATTCGGTACAACCAGTCCCCCCGCCATCTTGGCATACTGCAATGTCTCCAATTTTATCCTAGGCTGACCCCCCCCGCCATACCAAATCCCTAAAGATGGAATAAATTCTATGCAATCTATCCAGGGGCAACAGGACAGAGGCGTTGTGGAGTATGTATAGGAGTTGAGGCATCATTACCATCTTGAGGAGATTAACTCTTCCCACTACTGATAGAAACAACTTACACTATGCTCTAATTTTCACTCACAATTTCGCCCACAGCGGGTACAAATTTAACTCCTCAAAGTCTGTGCGCCTGAGCGAGATTTGAATCCCTAAATACTTAATACTCTCAACACATGGGATATTGTTAGCGATGACCAAGGCAGACACAGCCTGTCCATCATCAATGGGCATCAGCGCCGATTTTTGCCAGTTGATAGTAAGGCCCGACAACCTACCAAACTGGTCTATAAGAGACATAGTGGCCGACAGGGAAGTTGACGTATCTCCCAGAAATACTAGAGTATCATCAGCATACAGGGCAATTTTATTATGTACCTGTCCATACTGAAACCCCATTAATGTCAGAGGATTTTCGCACTGCCACCGTCAAGGGCTCTATGGCTATTGCAAGCAGTAGGGGCGACAGCGGGCATCCCTATCTAGTC
Source organism: Bufo bufo (assembly GCF_905171765.1). NCBI lineage: Eukaryota > Metazoa > Chordata > Amphibia > Anura > Bufonidae > Bufo > Bufo bufo. The sequence continues at coordinate 591,707,984 of NC_053392.1, read as the reverse complement.
CCCCGAGCCAGGTGAATAAAGGAGGACATTCCCCCATTAGCTCTGATCTTGCCTTGGGATTAGAATACAATACCTGTATCTATTTAATAAAGCGCTGTCCAAAGCCCATACAACTTAATATACAGCTGTCATTGTTTTAGGAGATTTTTCTTTTAATGTGAACCTTTGATGACAGCGACTACACAGTTTTTAGATTATGTCTGCTCCAGGAAGAAGCACAAGCTGGTCTCACTGTCTCGCTAATTGCCAGCCAGAGGAAGATCAGCTAGTATACACTGACCTCTAGTGGACACTTCTGGACTTGCAATGGTTGAACACTGAAAGAGTTAGGCTAGGTCTACACGACGACATTTGTCGCGCGACATTTTGTTGCACCAATGTCGCGCGACAATTTTTATAATGGCAGTCTATGGTGTCGCACTGCAACATGCAACATGCTGCGACTGCGACGCAACAGTCGCAGAAAATCCATTCGAGATGGATTTTTCTGCGACTGTTGCGTCGCAGTCGCAGCATGTCGCATTTTGCAGTGCGACACCATAGACTGCCAATATAAAATGTTGTCGTGTAGACCTAGCCTTAGACTCTTCACTTTTGCATGGCAGGCTCTGTCTGCAAATCTTTTTTGGCAATTCTATCATATTTGGTGTCTAAGCAGCGTGGACGATATACTCTCCACTTCAAGCGGTTTACAGTTGTATCCTTGAGGGTATCTTCAGACGGAAGATTTTTTCCACAACAAAATCCAAGGTGTATTGCACGGCAGAAACTGTGCTGTGGTTTCTGCTATGGGTTTTCATGTGGACCTCTCTAGGTTTAGCTCCATTGATTGGAATAAACAGGCTGCTGCTTTGCGAGGGGTCAATGTGGTAACCAACACCAAGAGTGGACCTGTACAGTCGTGGCCAAAAGTTTTGAGAATTACATAAATATTGGAAATTGGAAAAGTTGCTGCTTAAGTTTTTATAATAGCAATTTGCATATACTCCAGAATGTTATGAAGAGTGATCAGATGAATTGCATAGTCCTTCTTTGCCATGAAAATTAAATTAATCCCAAAAAAACCTTTCCACTGCATTTCATTGCTGTCATTAAAGGACCTGCTGAGATCATTTCAGTAATCGTCTTGTTAACTCAGGTGAGAATGTTGACGAGCACAAAGCTGGAGATCATTATGTCAGGCTGATTGGGTTAAAATGGAAGACTTGACATGTTAAAACGAGGGTGATGCTTGAAATCATTGTTCTTCCATTGTTAACCATGGTGACCTGCAAAGAAACGCGTGCAGCCATCATTGCGTTGCATAAAAATGGCTTCACAGGCAAGGATATTGTGGCTACTAAGATTGGACCTCAATCAACAATTTATAGGATCATCAAGAACTTCAAGGAAAGAGGTTAAATTCTTGTTAAGAAGGCTTCAGGGCGTCCAAGAAAGTCCAGCAAGCCCCAGGATCGTCTCCTAAAGAGGATTCAGCTGCGGGATCGGAGTGCCACCAGTGCAGAGCTTGCTCAGGAATGGCAGCAGGCAGGTGTGAGCGCATCTGCACGCACAGTGAGGCGAAGACTTTTGGAAGATGGCCTGGTGTCAATAAGGCCAGCAAAGAAGCCACTTCTCTCCAAAAAAAACATCAGGGACAGATTGATCTTCTGCAGAAAGTTTGGTGAATGGACTGCTGGGGACTGGGGCAAAGTCATATTCTCTGATGAAGCCTCTTTCCGATTGTTTGGGGCATCTGGAAAAAGGCTTGTCCGGAGAAGAAAAGGTGAGCGCTACCATCAGTCCTGTGTCATGCCAACAGTAAAGCATCCTGAGACCATTCATGTGTGGGGTTGCTTCTCATCCAAGGGAGTGGGCTCACTCACAATTTTGCCCAAAAACACAGCCATGAATAAAGAATGGTACCAAAACACCTTCCAACAGCAACTTCTTCCAACAATCCAACAGTTTGGTGAAGAACAATGCATTTTCCATCACGATGGAGCACCGTGCCATAAGGCAAAAGTGATAACTAAGTGGCTCGGGGACCAAAACGTTGACATTTTGGGTCCATGGCCTGGAAACTCCCCAGATCTTAATCCCATTGAGAACTTGTGGTCAATCCTCAAGAGGCGGGTGGACAAACAAAAACCCACTAATTCTGACAAACTCCAAGAAGTGATTATGAAAGAATGGGTTGCTATCAGTCAGGAATTGGCCCAGAAGTTGATTGAGAGCATGCCCAGTCGAATTGCAGAGGTCCTGAAAAAGAAGGGCCAACACTGCAAATACTGACTCTTTGCATAAATGTCATGTAATTGTCGATAAAAGCCTTTGAAACGTATGAAGTGCGTGTAATTATATTTCACTACATCACAGAAACAACTGAAACAAAGATCCAAAAGCAGTTTAGCTGCAAACTTTGTGAAAACTAATATTTCTGTCATTCTCAAAACTTTTGGCCACGACTGTACATTCTTGGCACAGCACAGCAAAAAAATCCACGGCTGCATGAGCTGAGGCTTGGCCACCCAATGAAGACAATGGGTCTCAGCGCATGTTCGGCCCAGTTTTCAGCACTGAATCCACTCTGAAACCCACACCCAAAATCCTCCGTCTGAACATACCCTTACTGACACTTACCTATTTTTTCATTTGGACTGAGAGTAGTTAGCTGAGAGACTGCTCCGCATGTTATTTGTGTTATAAATGCATAGTTGCCAGCTGTCCTGCATTTGTACATTTGGGCTGCCTCGGGTCAAAAATGAAAACACCCATAAATGGTTGTTCCTGGGTGGGTTTGGAGTGTTCCTGGGGGGCAGGGCTTACATGCCCTGAATTTACCCAATAAAATGTTAGTGAGTATGTAAATGTATATACCAGGAATCATAATTAATAAAAAAAATAATGGCTGCACACACATATAAGCAGTAAAGCTGAGAAATGGGGATCATTCTAAATCCAAGTGGTATAATACCTACTATAAATGGATCAATGGAAGCTCTTAGCGCACATTTTGATCAAACTTGTGTCGGGCCCATCTACCAAGCGTCAAGGTGGCCAGGTATACCGGGAATCAACAACCTCTGCCAATCCAGCTGCTGTGAAACTACAACTCCCAACACGTACATTTACTTGGATGTTCTTGTAACTCCCATAGAAGTGAAAGGAGGATTCTGGGAGTTGTAGTTTTCTGAACAGCCGGTGTGCCGGAGGCTGCTGATCCCTGGTATATACTGTTTATATGTTGTTTTGTTGTCCTTCCATGTTGTCTGGACCGTGGGTTGCGATGCTCTGCAGGAGCAGTATTTGGCCGCAGGAGTGGCAGTATTCTTGGGTGTTAGGTATAAGAGAAGGAGGTAGATAGGATGAGTAGTCCCAGGAAGAAGGGGAAGACGTACAGTATGTGGTGACACCAATGCTCTGTGCTATCATGCTGGGAGGAGTATTGAGGTGCAGATAAAAGGGGCGGTTTCTATGGACAGGTATATATGGAGATGGTGCTTACTGGAGCTACTATTGGCCAGTAAAACAAATGCATACTTACCAACATGTAAAAAGTAAAATTCAGGGACATTTAATTCCTGCCCCTATGAAGCAAGTGCAGTACCCCAGACCTGGGGGTATGTGCAAATATTTTATTATATACTGTTATGTAATTTAAAAGGGTTTTTCAGGATTTTTATACTGATGACCTATCACAGGGCCGCCGGTGCCTTCTCAAACAGCTAATCGGCGGGGGTCCCGGGTGTTGGACCCCCACCGATCAGATACTGATGACCTATCACGAAGATTGGTCATCAGTATGAAAATCTCGGAAAACCCCTCTAATGTATTGGCAGTGTGTTCTAGCAGAAGAGGTATGGTTGGCAGGACCAGGGTTAATCACACTGTTCCTCCCCTCTTGGTAGCAGTGGGCTGGTACTACTTCCTGCCAAGTGGGGGAGTTCCTGAGTAGATAGAGTGGAGGTAGGAAGCCCATGCCAGAGCTCCTACTCCTAGAGCTTGTTACGCCATTCTCTTGTAAGACCATCACTCCAGCAAGTTTCAGTGTGCCTAGACAGCAGTGATCAGCAAAATTACAGCTTTACAAATCCTGCTACTGGTAAGGGAAAACATGTCAGACAGCCATCACATAAAATAACCACCAGGCCAGACTAACTTCAAGCCCTTATCACACAGTGGACACCTATATCCACAAATGCCTGCAAGTGCTATAAAGTTGCCATCCGACGAGCCTACCTCATCTGGTGCCAGAAACCGCACTTTGTACTTAATACTGCAGGATGTGCCACAAGTTACATTTTGCGCTTAGTAAAGAGAGACTGTTATACCTTTAATTCTGACCTGATTCTTCAGACTATCTTTCCATTGCACCGATCCCCAGGGAGCAACAGCCTGAGGGAGAACACCATTTCACAACTCATCAGGGCCTCTACCACTCTCATCCTCTGCACTGGCTCCTCATGGGCTCGCTGCACAAGCCCCCCGTCCATTCGTGGCCCAATTCATAGGATTGACCCAGCAAAATTGGAACTCTTGGCAAGTATACAAAGGTATACAACAAATACGTTAATAGTTATGCCTGTGTTATATTTAAAAAGAGTCTGTCAGCAGTTTTGACCTTGCAGAACTGCTGACAGTATGTTTAAACATAGCTTATGAGGATGGTTTAATATCAGCAGGACTGAAAAAGAAATGCTTTAATATATGCTGCTCCCGAGTTCCTTCTGGTCCTTAATGCCGAAGTGTCCTCTCTGTAGTGAAAGCAGCCCTCCATGAGCTCTAACTGTATATGGCGCCAGGATACTCTGTGATTAGGGTGTGATGCATGAAAGGGGTGGAGCATTGTAAAAGAGGTGTATCCATGCCCCGAATTTTTTTGCCGGCATGCTTTGCGCACTACAATTGTAATTTTCCATGTTGCAATCTACTGCAAGTTGGCAAGGGTATTAATAAAATTTGATCAGCCACAACAGCCACACAGACAGCATTGCTGCCATCAGAAATTTCAAGGCCCATACAGGAATGTTTTGTGGTCTCCCATCCTCCTCGCGCGTGTCTAATGACCCACTCAGTACATGCCCCACCCCTCCTGGCACCTCCCTACCTTCAGCCTGCTGCCTGAATATACAGGAGAATACAACACTACATACCTCTTATACCCAGTGATGTCTCCTCTAATGTAGATGTTCTCTTTCCTCATCGTCTCCATTTAGACCAGACTGCCATGATGACCTCTTTTAGCCATGTCTCATCTCTGCAGAGTGTGGTACGCAGAAATTTTTGATTCCTAACTTTTCTGTTATCCTCTCCACTTCTCAAAACAAACTCATCATCCTGGTGCCCCAAAAGTGTCATCCTAGTGCTACCTCTAACACTGTGTCCTATGTGCTCCCCAATGCTCCTCCAAATACCATACTTCAGAAACACTAGTGTCCTCAGTAGTAATAATGCCCCTTATCATTTGCCCAGTCATAATAATACCCCTATAGTGCCCTCAGTAATAATGCCCGGTATCATGCCCCAAGTAATAATGCCCCCTATAATGGCATCACTAATAATGCCCCCTATATTGCACCAAGTATTAGTAATGTCCACATAGCACCTCCAGCAATAATGTGTCTATAGTGCCCCCAGTAATACTAATGCCCCCGCAGTGTCTCTATTAAAAATATTGTATCATATGGTGCCCCAGTAATAATAATAACAACCCCTAGAACACCTTCACCAATAATAATGCCCCCCTAGTTATAATAGTGTCCCCAGTAAAGCCCTATAATGCGCCCAGTGAGGGGTGGACGATTCAACTTCAAATAGCAGAACTAGAGATGAGCGAATTGAAGTTGACTAAATTGAATTTGATCCGAATTTCAGGACACATTTGATTCGCAAATGAATGCGAATATCCTCACACTTCGTGGTAAAAAAATACGCACTTCACTGGTGCACTTATTTGTGGCAAAAGCGTTTAGTGGCCTATTTCATTATAGAAAGAAAAAATAGACTGTGACACAGTGAGAGGTTTTGTCTGGGAAAACAGATATTTTCCTCCTAGCATGTGCTGCTGGGCTGATTTACAGCCAGGTGAGGTCAAATACCGGACCGGATTTTAAGTGCCGGGCTGGGTTTTGGCAGCACCTTGCTGTCCTTAAATAGGCAGCTGGGCTCAGAAGCCAGGTGTCTGTGTTGGGATCTGGGAGCCTTGTTGTCTGCATGCTGCTATGGTCAAGGACTGTTTGAAGCAGAATTGCCGCATGGTGTGAATTACCACCAACACCGCAAGGTGACTTTTTGTTTGATTATGACTGCTTGTTTTGTCACTTGCCTAAAGTGTGAATAAAACACTGAACTGTTTGATCTTGTTGCTGCCTCTATACTGCGTCCGCTAATCCTGTCTACCAGAGCGAAACCCCACAATTGGTGGAGGATGCAGGCATGAGCAGCGAGGCTGGCGTGAACACAGATTTTTTTGGTTTCTGTATTTTTCAGGCACGGTTGTATGTCGTACATTAAACCAGCTGTATTACAACTAGTGCCCCACGACAAAATGGAGGCTGTTGTGAAGGCCCTCATGGAGGCTAATCTTCAGCAGCGAGAGACAAACCTGCAGCAACGCGAGGCTAATAAGCAGCAGCCGGAGACTATCCAGTTGATGCTACAACATGTGATGGTTTTGCAGACAGCAGGAGCCATTCTGATCGTCCACGATGCCCTGAAAGCAGTCCGTGCCGCGATTCCTAAGATGACCCCTGCAGATGACATCGAAACCTACCTGGCGATGTACGAGAAAGTGGCCATCAGGGAAAAGCTACCCCGTGACCAGTGGGCTGAGGTCGTCGCTCCGCTCCTGGCATCCGATTCCCAGCGGGTGAATTTTGACTTGCCAAACGATCAAGCTGCCGACTACTGCTATGCTGGATCGTATGTTAGCCGATATGTTCTGGAGGGCTTTGCCATACCCTCTCCAGTACTGGATCAGTCAGGTGTCTCCTGGCAATGCCCTTGAGATGGTGGACCTGGTGGAACGCTATTAAGCTACCAGGAATCTAAAGGAGGGTTCTGTCGGGAGGGGGTCGGCAAACCCTGGAAATCTCCACCCCAGGCCCGGAGATTTGAGCCGATAAAATCTGCCTGGGATGTACCCACGGCCGACCTGGCTCCAATAGTCTGCTGGCGGTGTCAGGAGCCTGGCCATGTAAGGGCTGACTGTCCCCATCGGGTTGAGCCCATGGACACTAACTATGGCTACCATCAGTCGCTATATGGCAGGAGACTGTGTGCAACAGGTACCCCAGAGTCTCTAGATCATTTTTGCCATGTGGAAGTGGGAGACACTACGGCGGAGGCTCTGCTGGACTCAGGGAGTCTGGTGACCCTAGTAAGGGCTACCCTGGTGTGGTCCCCTGAGTATAATGGGCAAAAAGTCGAAGTGATGTGCATCCATGGAGACTTAAAAGACTACCCCACCATGCTGGTGTCTCCAACTACGGTGGCAGGTAGATGGACCCACGAAGTCATAATAGGGAGAGACTTCCCAGGCTTCCCGGCACTATGGCCTGCTATGAGAGTGACTGATACCCATGAGACAGAGTACCCTAGCAGCCCTAGCAGAGTGGCCCAGCTCAGGGGGTAGACCAGAACCCTGGGAACCTGAGACCGAAGGGCCAGCGGTAGGGGTGACAGCCACTTCGGTGGAAGAGGGGGAGACAACCCTGCTAGGTGTGATGGTGGGAGACGTGGAGGACTTGCCGCCGGGTCCTGAATTGGCAGACCTCAATGTCTCCGGGGATAATTTTGGTTCCGCCCAATGGCGGGACCCAACCCTTTCCCGCGCCTGGGAAAATGTGTTAATAGTAGATGGTGAACTACAACAACCTGGGGCAGAGTCAGTGTTTCCCCATTTTGTGGTTCATCAGGATATGTTGTATCAGGTAAACCAACTACGGGGTGAGCCTAATGAACAGTTGGTGGTCCCCAAGGCTTATCGCAAGCTTATGTTAGATCTAGCCCACCAACACGTTCTCGGGGGTCACCTGGGGCTGCAGAAAACTCAGGATCGTATTCTACAGGGTGGGCCATTTATATGGATACACCTTAATAAAATGGGAATGGTTGGTGATATTAACTTCCTGTTTGTGGCACATTAGTATATGTGAGGGGGGAAACTTTTCAAGATGGGTGGTGACCATGGCGGCCATTTTGAAGTTGGCCATTTTGAATCCGACTTTTGTTTTTTCAATAGGAAGAGGGTCATGTGACACATCAAACTTATTGGGAATTTCACAAGAAAAACAATGGTGTGCTTGGTTTTAATGTAACTTTATTCTTTCATGAGTTATTTACAAGTTTCTGACCACTTATAAAATGTGTTCAATGTGCTGCCCATTGTGTTGGATTGTCAATGCAACCCTCTTCTCCCACTCTTCACACACTGATAGCAACACTGCAGGAGAAATGCTAGCACAGGCTTCCAGTATCCGTAGTTTCAGGTGCTGCACATCTCGTATCTTCACAGCATAGACAATTGCCTTCAGATGACCCCAAAGATAAAAGTCTAAGGGGGTCATATCGGGAGAACTTGGGGGCCATTCAACTGGCCCACGACGACCAATCCACTTTCCAGGAAACTGTTCATCTAGCTGGCACATTCCCTGAGTTTTTCCAGCAAGATGGTGCACCACCACATTATGGGTGTCAGGTCCGAGCATTCCTAGATGAACAGTTTCCTGGAAAGTGGATTGGTCGTCGTGGGCCAGTTGAATGGCCCCCAAGGTCTCCCGATCTGACCCCCTTAGACTTTTATCTTTGGGGTCATCTGAAGGCAATTGTCTATGCTGTGAAGATACGAGATGTGCAGCACCTGAAACTACGGATACTGGAAGCCTGTGCTAGCATTTCTCCTGCGGTGTTGCTATCAGTGTGTGAAGAGTGGGAGAAGAGGGTTGCATTGACAATCCAACACAATGGGCAGCACATTGAACACATTTTATAAGTGTTCAGAAACTTGTAAATAACTCATGAAAGAATAAAGTTACATTAAAACCAAGCACACTATTGTTTTTCTTGTGAAATTCCCAATAAGTTTGATGTGTCACATGACCCTCTTCCTATTGAAAAAACAAAAGTTGGATTCAAAATGGCCAACTTCAAAATGGCCGCCATGGTCACCACCCATCTTGAAAAGTTTCCCCCCTCACATATACTAATGTGCCACAAACAGGAAGTTAATATTACCAACCATTCCCATTTTATTAAGGTGTATTCATATAAATGGCCCACCCTGTACAACTGGCCCAGCATATTCAAAGAAGTGGAAGAGTTTTGTAAGGCTACTTTCAAACTTGAGTTTGGTGCGGATCCGTCATAGATCTGCACAGATGGATCCGTTCAGATAATACAACCGTCTGCATCTGTTCAGAACGGATCCGTTTATATTATCTTTAACATAGCCAAAACATTTTCTATTGTGCCAGGTTGTGTCATAGAAAACGGATCCGTCCCCATTGACTTACATTATGTGTCAGAACGGATCTGTTTGGCTCAGTTTCAAAGCGGAATGGAGACGGAACGGAGGCAAACTAAGGCAAACTGATGCATTCAGAGCGGATCCTTTTCCATTCAGAATGCATTAGGGCAAAACTGATCCGTTTTGGACCAATTGTGAGAGCCCTAATTGGATCTAACAAACGGAAAGCGAAAACGCCAGTGTGAAAGTAGCCTTAGTCTTGCCCGACCTGCCAGATAACTAGCCCCCAGCCAAATTTCCGTAGTCCCCTAGTACCTCTCCTGATTATCGAAGTACTGTTTGACCGAATAGCTATGGACCTCATAGGCCCAGTACCAAAGTCCGCCAGAGGGGATCAACACATCTTAATCATTCTAGACTACCCCACTGGGTACCCTGAGGCGATGTCACTGCGACTTACCTCGGCCAAACTCATAGCTAAGGAAATCTGCAGAGAGAATCTCTGCCAAAACCATGTCATGGTCAGACCACGATGAAACAATATGTCTGGAGTAGGAAATATATGGAAGGTAGGTTGTAGAGACCAATATTATGTCAATACGGGTATATACGTTATGAGCTGGGGAGTAGTAGGTGTAGCCTCTTTGTGGGCCGTTGTGTTCTCTCCATGAGTCAGCCAGAGACAAAGATTCTAAAACTTGACGTATTTTGGCTGTGTTAGTAGATGGGCGAGGATGGCTATGAGCAATCCAATATAAAATTGAGGACAAAATTGAAGTCTCCGCACCATAGAAGCTTATGGTAGGAGTGGGGTTCAATTATGCGACTCACATTATTAAAAAAGGTGATAGGTTCGTCAGTTGGGGCGTAAACATTGGCTATACATAAGGTCTCTTCCTTGTAGGTGCCCACTAATAGTACATATCTTCCGTTTGGATCAATGATAGACTGAGTCAAGAAAAACGGAAAGGAGTTTTTTAACAGGGTGATGACCCCTCTGCTTTTATTGGGGAAAAAAAAGGGAGACAATGCAGCAGCACTCTGCAAATCAGACAAAGTACAACAATGCTTACAAAAATTATGGTGCTAATGCTACGCTTATTTATAAAAGCGAGATGCTTGGACAATGCATTTTGTACAAAACCATCTAAGCCCGTCTGCCGAACGTCAAGGCGATCTCTGTTAGACGGGTCCTAACACTAAATACTACCTGTTATGCGCCATAATGACCGCCATAAAATTCAGGGAGTGTTGGACCCACATGCATGTTGGATCCACTCTGCCTTTTTACATTTTTTGTGCCAAAATGGCCTCCATTACAAGGGATGCAGGTACCAACATGCATGCTGAGCCCACTCTATACCCTTCCTGGTGCTAGACAGCTTCCAATGAATGTAGTGAGAGCAGGCTACAGCTTTATACTTAAAGTAATTAAAATCAGCCTATGGGGCAGACAGGCTAATCAGGAGTGCATTGGCCAAGCATCTCACTTTTATAAGTGTAGCATTAGCACCATAATTTTTGTAATCATTATTTTTGTGACTATGGCATTGTTGTACTTTGTCTGATTTGCAGAGTGCTGCTGCATTGTCTCCCTTTTTTTCCCCCTCTAGGTCTTTGCCATGGCAGCGTGCACCTGCGCACTGGGAGGTGCTGACTAACCCCCTTTTTTGCAGATTTACAATGCTGGAGATGTGGCACTCCAGCGAGTCGTGCACTCCTGATTAGCCTGTCTGCCCCATAGGCTGATTTTAATTACTTTAAGTATAAAGCTGTAGCCTGCTCTTACTACATTCATTGGAAGCTGTCTAGCACCAGGAAGGGTATAGAGTGGGCTCAGCATGCATGTTGGTACCTGCATCCCTTGTAATGGAGGCCATTTTGGCACAAAAAATGGAAAAAGGCAGAGTGGATCCAACATGCATGTGGGTCCAACACTCCCTGAATTTTATGGCGGTCATTATGGCGCATAACAGGTAGTATTTAGTGTTAGGACCCGTCTAACAGAGATCGCCTTGACGTTCGGCAGACGGGCTTAGATGGTTTTGTACAAAATGCATTGTCCAAGCATCTCGCTTTTATAAATAAGCGTAGTATTAGCACCATAATTTTTGTAAGCATTGTTGTACTTTGTCTGATTTGCAGAGTGCTGCTGCATTGTCTCCCTTTTTTTTCTCCTCTAAGTCTTTGCCATGGCAGCGTGCACCTGCGCACTGGGAGGTGCTGACTAACCCCCTCCCTCTGCTTTTAGTGGGATACGTGGACGAGAAATATCTCGTGTATTGCTGGTGGAAATATTTCGGGTGAGATGTAGGAGTGAAGTGTGACTCCTGCAGGCAGATAACATCAGGCAGATGTTTTAGGTATGTAGAGAAAGCTGATTTGCGTTTTCTGGGGGAATTAAAGCCCCGTACATTATCGGTTAATATTTTACACATAAAGAAGTGATGTAGGACCCTTCTAAGTTGGACTGATACTGCAGGAATCTATAATGGCAATAGGAATATGTCACGGAACCATGAACCAGACGTACAACAAGAGATAAGTGAAAATAAGAAGGCTTTATTGAAAATAAAGCTGTAAAGCAAAAGTCCAAACGGATGGTGAAACCGAGCAGAGTCTTTGCGAAGCCAGAGGTCAGGAACCAGAAGGGTAGTCAGACGAAGCCAGGATCAGGAACCAGCAGGGTAGTCAGACGAAGCCAGGATCAGGAACCAGCAGGGTAGTCAGACGAAGCCAGGATCAGGAACCAGCAGGGTAGTCAGACGAAGCCAGGATCAGGAACCAGAAGCAGCAGCAGTCTTAGAAGCATGTGAACACAAGAGGACCAAGCAAGGAACTGAAGCCACAGACCTCCTATATATATGAGCTAGGCATCCAGCTCCTCCCAGGGGAAGGAGGAGCCGCAGGGTGGAAGGCTACAAGAAACCCAGGACCCAAGATGGCCGCCAGCACATGTCAAACGAAGGAGAGCAGCAAGCAGGTAAGACCATGACAGTACCTCCCCCTCAAGGGCCCCTCCTCCGCGGAGCACAAAACGGTTTCTGAGGGAAGCGTGCGTGGAAGGCTCGGAGCAAGGCAGGAGCATGGACATCTGCGGAGGGAACCCAGGAACGCTCCTCTGGACCATACCCACGCCAATGGACCAAAAACTGCAACCGACCGCGGACCAGGCGTGAGTCCAGGATATTGCTCACCTCATATTCCTCACGATTGCCCACTTGGACCGGACGAGGCCGAGGAACCGAGGAAGTGAAACGATTACACACCAGTGGCTTCAACAGGGAGACATGAAACACGTTGGAGATCCGCATGCCAGGAGGAAGCGCAAGGGCATAGGCTACCGGGTTTACCCTGCGAAGCACTCGGAAGGGACCAACAAAGCGAGGCGCCAGCTTGGGAGTGGGCACTCGAAGGTTGAGGTTGCGGGTGGACAACCATACACGGTCTCCGACCTGGTAGGAAGGAGCAGGCGCTCGTCTGCGATCAGCCTGGAATCTCTGGCGCTGCGCAGAGACCTCAAGGGACTTCTGGATCTGTACCCAAGAAGCACGTAGGACGGAAAGGTGATCCTCCACAGCCGGAATATCCTGGGGAGAGAATACCTCCGGTAACACGGCAGGTTGGAACCCATAATTGGCCATGAAGGGAGACGTCCCAGAGGAAGAGTTCACCGCCGTGTTCCTGGCAAACTCAGCCCAAGGCAGGAGGTCAACCCAATTGTCTTGGTGATCGGAGACATAGCAACGAAGGAATTGCTCCAAGGCCTGATTGGATCGTTCTGCGGCCCCATTGGACTGAGGGTGGTAGGCCGAGGAGAAGGAGAGATGAATCCCCAACTGGGAGCAAAAGGCGCGCCAGAACCTGGACACAAACTGACTCCCCCGATCCGACACAATCTCCTTAGGCAAACCGTGCAACCGGAAGACCTCCCTGGCAAAAATCGTGGCCAACTCTTGTGCAGAGGGTAACTTCTTGAGAGGAACACAGTGGCACATTTTGGAAAACCGATCCACAATCATGAGAATGACCGTATGGCCTCGGGATGCAGGGAGGTCCACAATGAAATCCATCCCCAGGTGTGACCATGGGCGCTCCCCGGTGGCTATGGGTTGCAGAAGGCCCAACGGAAGGTGCCGAGGGGACTTACTCTGGGCACAAACGGAGCATGCCGCTACATATGCGGCGATGTCGGAACGTAGGGAAGGCCACCAGAACAGACGTGAAACAGCCCAGGACAGCTGATTCTTTCCAGGATGCCCCGCGGTCTTGGAGTTATGGTAGGTTCGCAACAACCGAGTGCGCAACTCCTCAGGCACAAAACATCTGCCGTTGGGTCTCCCAGAGGGAGCACCAGATTGAGCCGCCAAAATCTGCTCACCCAGGGGAGAGGTCAGGCTGGTGCGAATGGCGGCCAGGATCTGATTCGGAGGTATGACCGAAGTCGGAATCGACTCCTCCCTGGACAGCTCGGAGTACTGCCGTGATAAGGCATCCGCCCTGATGTTCTTGGAACCGGGTAGGTAGGAGACCACGTAATTAAAACGTGACAAGAACAGAGCCCATCTGGCCTGACGTGGTGTCAATCTCTTGGCCTCAGAAAGGTAGGTCAGATTCTTGTGGTCCGTCAGGATGAGAACCGGAACCACCGAACCCTCGAGCAAGTGCCTCCATTCTTTAAGGGCCTGCACGATGGCCAATAACTCCCTGTCACCAATCTGATAGTTGCACTCCGCGGAAGACAGTTTCCGGGAGTAAAACCCACAAGGAAGCAGAGGACCCTCTGGTGTTCTACGCTGAGACAGAAGGGCGCCTACTCCCGTCTCAGACGCGTCCACCTCGAGGACAAAGGGCAACCCAGGGTTGGGATGCGACAGAATCGGAGCCGACACAAAGGCGGACTTTAGGGCCTCAAAAGCTCGGATGGCCTCGAGCGGCCAGACCTGGGAATTACTGCCCTTCCTGGTCAGATCCGTGAGAGGCTTGGCCAGCATGGAAAAGTCCCTGATGAACTTCCGATAATAATTGGCGAAGCCCAAAAAGCGCTGCAGGGAACGAAGACCACTGGGCTGGGGCCACTGTAAGACAGCCGAAACCTTCTCAGGATCCATGGAGAACCCCTCAGCGGAAATGATGTAACCTAAGAAGGTTACCTGGGATCGGTGAAATTCGCATTTCTCAAGCTTACCGAACAGCTTGTTCTCTCGTAACCGTTGCAACACTCGTCTGACATCCAGAATGTGGGCCTCCATGGATTCAGAATATACCAAGATGTCATCCAAATAGACTACCACACACTGCTGCAACAGGTCACGGAAAACATCGTTGATGAATTCCTGAAAGACTGCGGGCGCATTGCACAACCCAAAGGGCATAACCAAGGATTCGTAATGACCGGTCCTGGTGTTAAACGCGGTCTTCCACTCATCGCCCGCCTTGATCCTTACCAGGTTATATGCCGCCCTCAGGTCGAGTTTGGTAAAGACCGTGGCCCCTTTAAGGCGATCGAACAGCTCGGAAATCAAGGGTATCGGGTAAGCGTTCTTGATCGTGATGCGATTGAGACCCCTGTAATCGATGCAAGGCCTCAACTCACCGCCCTTCTTTTTCACAAAGAAAAATCCAGCCCCTGCCGGGGACGAAGATTTGCGAATGTGTCCGCGTGAAAGCGCCTCCCTCACGTACTCCTCCATGGCCTCATTCTCCGCTACCGACAGTGGATAGACTTTGCCACGAGGAGGAACGGCACCAGATTGTAACTCTATGGCACAATCGTATGGGCGGTGCGGAGGTAGGGCAACCGCGCGCACCTTATCGAATACATCCCGGTACTCCTCGTATTCAGGAGGCAACAGAGAGTCCGAGGAAGTACACAGCAACTTGACAGACCCATGGATGCAACTAGCCCCACACTGCGGTGACCACGAGAGGATCTCGACCGATCTCCAATCGAAAGTCGGATTATGCTTCTGGAGCCAGGGGTACCCCAAGACCACCGAGTAGTGTGGAGACGAAATAACCTGGAGGCAGACCGACTCTCTGTGAACGGCACCAATGGCTATCCCCACTGGAAGGGTCTCATGAGTCACGTGTGGCGGCAGAAGGGGTCTGCCGTCTATCGCCTCAAGAGCCAGTGGGGAACCTCGAGCCTGCAGAGGAATGGAATTGGCGGCAGCGAACACACTATCAATGAACAAACCACCAGCACCAGAGTCCACCAACGCCTGGGTCGTCACCGAGCCCCCGACCCAGGAGAGGACAACAGTGATCAGTGGTTTGTCAACACGGGAAACCGGGGACGAGGAGACTCCACCCAAGATCTGCCCCCGACAGGATCTCAGGGTACGAGCGTTTCCCGGACGGTTCGGACATGCCAACCGAAAATGCCCACCGAGACCACAGTACATGCATCGGCCCTCGCGTCTCCGGAGTGCCCTCTCCCCCTCGGACAGGCGAGCAAACCCCAGCTGCATGGGTTCACCCCCAGACAAGTCATCCCCAGGAGGCGTGGGAGGAGAGGGAGGCACGGGTGGGACAGCAAACGTAGGCACCAATCTGTTAGAAGACCTCCGCAGGTTCTCCTTAAAGGAAGGTCTCTCCCTGAGTCTGGTGTCAATCAAAATCAGGAAAGAAATAAGAGACTCGAGCTCAACTGGTAGGTCCTTAGCTGCAACCTCATCCTTCAAGGCATCCGAGAGACCATGAGAGAAAGCAGCGACCAGAGCCTCATTATTCCAGCCCACCTCTGCTGCCAGGGTACGAAACTCAATGGCGTATTCAGCTACGGATCGTGAACCCTGTCTGATGGACATAAGGAGCTTCGCAGCAGAGGCGGCACGAGCCGGCACATCGAATACCTTCCGAAGAGAAGCAACAAAACCGGAAAACTCGGCAACCACCGGATTGTTGTTCTCCCATAAAGGGCTGGCCCAGGCCAAGGCCTTGTCCGAGAGCAGCGAGATCAAGAAGCCCACCTTTGATCTCTCAGTAGGAAAGGCATGTGGCAGCAACTCGAAATAAATGCCCACCTGGTTAAGGAAACCTCGGCACTGAGTTGGCTCTCCCCCAAAGCGCTGTGGAAGAGGGGCAGAACCGGTCATACCCCGAAACACCGCAGGCGCAACAACAGGTGTCGGGGTAGACTCTGGCGCAACAACCGGAGCGGCAGTAGGAGCGAGCCCAGGAGCGACAACCGACCCATCGGCAACGGGAGCGAAATGAGCCGTGCGTTCAAGCAGGGTTTGCAACGCCACAGCGAACCGACCCAACAGGTGATCCTGCTGATCAAGTCTGGCAACCAGCGTGGGTAGCGAGGATGGCCCTGTACCGTCAGAATTCATGGCTTGGTCCTAATGTCACGGAACCATGAACCAGACGTGCAACAAGAGATAAGTGAAAATAAGAAGGCTTTATTGAAAATAAAGCTGTAAAGCAAAAGTCCAAACGGATGGTGAAACCGAGCAGAGTCTTTGCGAAGCCAGAGGTCAGGAACCAGAAGGGTAGTCAGACGAAGCCAGGATCAGGAACCAGCAGGGTAGTCAGACGAAGCCAGGATCAGGAACCAGCAGGGTAGTCAGACGAAGCCAGGATCAGGAACCAGCAGGGTAGTCAGACGAAGCCAGGATCAGGAACCAGAAGCAGCAGCAGTCTTAGAAGCATGTGAACACAAGAGGACCAAGCAAGGAACTGAAGCCACAGACCTCCTATATATATGAGCTAGGCA
The DNA here is from genome assembly GCF_905171765.1 of Bufo bufo. Classification (NCBI taxonomy): domain Eukaryota; kingdom Metazoa; phylum Chordata; class Amphibia; order Anura; family Bufonidae; genus Bufo; species Bufo bufo. The sequence goes on along the minus strand of NC_053392.1, from coordinate 591,690,813 downwards.
TCCAGCTCCTCCCAGGGGAAGGAGGAGCCGCAGGGTGGAAGGCTACAAGAAACCCAGGACCCAAGATGGCCGCCAGCACATGTCAAACGAAGGAGAGCAGCAAGCAGGTAAGACCATGACAGAATAACCCCCTTGAGTAACCATTAAACCAAATAACATTAACAATGTGCTAGCAAGGCCAGCAAATAGTAGTGGGTTAGTAGAAGGGAGACGGTGCCCAACAAGGGCAGCCGGCTCCATTCCGGTCAACCCTGAAGGAGTGAGCAACATGAAAGTCCGTCACGCCAAATCCCTGTAGGGAAAAGAATAGCGGGACATAAAAACAACAAAACCGGGGCAAAAGGGCCCCCAAAGGATTATAGAAAAGGTATCACTTGCATCCGGCTCAGTAGATGAGTGCCGTCCGTCGATCCTGGAGAAGGGTAGAGACCATCCTGTATTTGTATAGTCTCAATTATCTGCCGATCTAGTCGTGCGAGGTGATAAGGAGGGGACCTTGGTCCAGACCCTAGCTGGTCTTTGTGGTCTTGGTGGGGCAGCTGGAATTTCTGAGCGTTCAAATGGGAATCCTGTCCGTTGCAGAACTTCTAGGCCTTCCGCCAGGGTATGGACCGTGTGAGTACGGGAGTTTAGCTGGAAGGATAAGTTTAACGGGAACCCCCATCTGTAGCGTACCTGTGGATTTTGAAAGGCTGATGTCACTGGCCTCATCTCTCTGCGTTTTGGCAGTCCAGACTTTTAATTAGACATAGGGTATATATAAACCAGCCAATTGACAGATAGCGCGTAACCACTGATGAAGGAGGCAGTTAAGACCCCCGAAACGCGTATGGTAGAGAAACAGACAGACCCGCAACAAAAGTACCAACTGGACACAACTTGTGAATATCCTGGAAAGCGCTTTCATCTCTAGACCTTCCCTGAAGACGGTGAACTCAGCGAACGCCGAACAGACCCGAGACACGTGGGACGCCAGTGATGTCACAGACACGTGGGACGCCGAGGGAGACAGTCCTGGAAGGCGCATCGGCAGCTGTAACGAGCGGATCCAACAGAGAAGGTATCTTCAGTCAGAGTGTGAGCCTAACAATGTGTGGGACTCCACACTAGGCATAACAACTGACTGACACTGTGACTCATCCATCTTCTATACCTATATATACTTTACTGTTTAAAGTGACTGGCATACAAATAAGGAGAGAACCCAAACATACCCCTAACTGTTTAACTAAGGAAATCATCCGATCGTAAACTATATGGATATACCAAGAGATCCTTAATCTAGAGATCTCAGAACAATATACCGTACATCATTGGGTGATCAATGTATAGAAATATATGGTAAAAGTGATCACTGAATGATCAATCTGACACCTATACATCTACATATCCCCACACCTGTGACCATCTACTGTACATTAACCATTATACGTCTGATTATAGACAACAATTGAAGATGCCTATACCTTTGACGCAGGACTGCAAATACAAAGAATCTCCATTCCCATTAAAAGGGTGAAAACAAGATATGCACCCCATGCAATTTTTTTAATTGTTTATTTTATTAATTAACCTTATTTAATAAAAAAATTTACTTACATTTTTTTTTTACCTCTACATTTTCTTTATCTGGAACATATATTTTTACTATCTCTGCAATTTTATGCATCTTTTATTTACACCTTAAGTTAGTTCGAACATGGAGGGGTAATACCTACTCCTTCCCCCTCTGTTAAAGTTACATCTCCACTTAAGGGACATTTTCCCAACATACTTTTACAATCAAAGTCTAAATAAATATACTGTATATACCCATATTGCTCTCAGTGTGGTCAATCAAGTGAAGAGTGACGGTTTTACTACATTTATATCTTTATCCTATTTTTTCTGATTGGGTGAATCAGCTAAACCTGAGCACCTACACACGGTATTGGTTGGGTGAGCCACCCGTTATTTACAATTGTCCTATTTCTCTGCGCTTGCGGAGTGTAGAAGGTGCTAAATCCGCATATAGGTGCACTGAGGAGGGGAGCCCTGGTAGGTCAGACCGATTACGTGCGGCCGCCAATACTTGGTCTCTCACCTCCGGATAGTGGAACTTGAGGACAATGTCCCTTGGTAGATCTGCAGAGCAGGGTTTACCCAGAGCTCTATGAACTCTGTCCATTCGTAGCTGTGTCGGCTCAGCTTGGGGTAGAAGGGCCTTGAACAGAGTGCTCATGGTGGTTTGTAGATCCTGGTACGTTTCAGGGAGGCCTCTGACCCGCAGAATCCCTGTTCTGGATCTATTCTCCAGGTCTTCTATTTTTAGCTCCAGGACGGCTAATTGTGCGGCATGGGAGATGATTTCCTCCCTGTCAGCGCCTATGGCATCTGATATGTCATCAGTCCACGTCTCCAGTTCAGAGACTAGGTTCCCCAAGTCCTGGATTTTTAACCCCACAATGGACCTTTTACTAAGCATTCTGAATTAAAGAATGCTATTATTTTCCATTATAACCTTGATATAATGGAAAATAATAAAATATACAAAACACTGATCCCAAACCCGAACTTCAGTGAAGAAGTCCGGGTTCGGGTCTGGATACCACAGTCAGTTTTTTATCACGCGAGTGCAAAACGCATTGCACCTGCGCGATAAAAACTGAACATCGGAACGTGATCGCAGTCAAAACTGACTACACGATTTTCCCTGATCGCAGACGCAACGCATCCAGACCTAATCAGAACACGCTCGTCGGCAAGGGGCCTAAGGCCTCTTTCACACGGGCGTCATGGTTTTGGGACGGATGCGTGTGCATCGGCATGCGTGGCATGTTTGGTACCCAAACCCGAACTTCTTCACAGAAGTTCGGGTTTGGGTTAGGTGTTGTGTAGATGGTATTATTTTCCCTTATAACATGGTTATAAGGGAAAATAATAGCATTCTTAATACAGAATGCTAAGTAAAAGAGGGCTGGAGGGGTTAAAAATAATTTAACTCACCTTAATCCACTTGTTCGCACAGCCCGGCTTCTCTTCTGTCTTCATCTTTGCTGTGCAGTAGGAAAAGGACCTTTGATTACATCACTGTGCTCATCACATGGTCCATCACACGATCCATCACCATGGTGATGGATCATGTGACGGACCATGTGATGAGCACAGTGACGTCACCACAGGTCCTTTTCCTACTGCACAGCAAAGATGAAGACAGAACAGAAGCCGGGCTGTGCGAACAAGTGGATTAAGGTGAGTTAAATTATTATATATTTTTTTTTAACCCCTCCAGCCCTATTTTACTAAGCATTCTGTATTAAGAATGCTATTATTTTCCCTTATAACCATGTTATAAGGGAAAATAATAATGATCGAGTCCCCATCCTGATCGTCTCCTAGCAACCGTGCGTGAAAATCGGGACCGCATCCGCACTTGCTTGCGGATGCTTGCGATTTTCACGCAGCCCCATTCACTTCTATGGGACCTGCGTTGCGTGAAAAACGCACAAAGTAGAGCATGCTGCGATTTTCACGCAACGCACAAGTGATGCGTGAAAATCACCGCTCATGTGCACAGTCCCATAGAAATGAATGGGTCCGGATTCAGTGCGGGTGCAATGCGTTCACCTCACGCATTGCACCCGGGCGGAAATCTCGCCCATGTGAAAGAGGCCTTAGGCTAGCTGTAATGATGATCTGACTAACTTTCTGCTGTAGATGATGTAGATGAACAGATATTAAAACCTAAAACTGCCCCCTGACATATTTCGCCAGGAAACTGGCTTCCTCAGGGGTAACGGGCAGAGTGCACATCTCCATCACAAATAGGCAGCATATGTCCATCAGTTGCTGATTGCAGTGAACAGCAAATTTTAAACACTCTTTTAGGCTACATGCACACGACCGTTGTGTGTTTTGTGGTCCGCAAATTGCAGATCCGCAAAACACAAATGGCGTCCGTGTGCATTCCGCAATTTGCGGAACGGCACAGACAGCCATTGATATAACTGCCTATTCTTGTCCGCAAAATGGACAAGAATAGGACAGGTTATATTTTTTTTGCGGGGCCACGGAACGGAGCAACGGATGCGGACAGCACGCGGAATGCTGTCCGCATCTTTCGCGGCCCCATTGAAGTGAATGGGTCCGCATCCGAGCCGCAAAAACTGCGGCTCGGATGCGGACCAAAACAACGACCGTGTGCATGAGGCCTTAGGCCTTATTTAACATGTATCAAATAAAAGCTATATTTTAGTTTTTCACATCAATCTGGGTCAAGTTTGGTAATGAAATAGTAATGGTAGGGGCTGAGCACTCGCCACTTGGACCATAGAAGACAAATTAATTCAAAGCACCTGGGTAGTTTAATGATTAAAAAAGGCACAATATGTGCAACGAATTCTTAAAATTAGACAATGCATAAAAATAAGCGATACATAAAAATACAGTGGGAATAAATCTTGTAGGAAATAATATATCTGTAAGAATTCGGAGAAGATTTAGCTATGTTTGCATAAAGTACCATGCAGTAAAGATATATACCATATATATATATATATATATATATATATATATATATATATATATATATATCAAAGTTATGCAGTCATAAGTAGAAAAGCTAAAATGTTGTTAGATTCAATCTTCATGTGATTATAAAATATATAAAATATAAAAATGAAGGTCATATATTTGTAAACACCGGTAAAAAATGGTAGAGCAATTGTATCATGCACCGATGATAGAAGAAGCGTAGGTGTTCATATACTGTCCAATCCAGAAGATATATATTATCTGGCGTCTACAATAGCCTCTAAATCATCACATTTGCAGGTCCTGGTTTATTCACTCCCGTAAATGGAGAACAGCCTTGATAAAGCAGTATTTATATTGTTGTATATATATGTGGCACGGAGATATTATGTATTCATATGCTGCCCAATAGTGGTATGACTCAACTTTAGGTACACATGTACTTTGTATAACCTCATGTGTCAGGTAAATACGATATTGCGGTATTCAGCCTGCGCTCACAGTGGCATCCCACGTGGCTGCAGTGTTGAATACAGAGGTACCTGTCCTGGAGTTGTCAGCTGCTTCAGCGTAGTGATCGTGGTCACTTGTCTCCGCGCTATGTCACTTGAGTGTGCCGCTTTCTCTATTTGGATGATCTCCGGCCGCTGCAACTGCTTGTATGACTTCTCCGGTTCTCTTTAAAATGGGAGATTGAAGTCACGGCGTCCCACGTGTATCTAGTCAAATAAGTTTGGTAATGAGCCCTTGTCGCTTGTAAGAGTTGTTGCATAAGTATACCGTTACCCAGATTGGGTCCCTTGTGCTATTAGTGTGATCCTAAGAGCGACGCCTGTCATCTGCCTATTATACGGACTCACAGTATTATTTCTCTACCACAGCAGACTCCCTATGCGTGTTACTACAAGGCACAGTGTTCTACACCATTATAAAGGCTCTCAGCAGCCAGGAAGTAGCCGTTTTTGTAACGTAATTCGCCACAAATATATTCGGATCGAACCAAAAAATTTCCCGAAACATATATGAATTTTGGAAAAATGTGCTCATCTCTAAGCAGAACTGTGCTGAGTACTTTCCTGCCAGGCACACATTCTACTGTAGGAGGCAAGAGGTGAGAGTTATGTAAATCTATGGAACAGATTCAGGGTGCAGACCAAAAGACTGCTGTAGGATAGCTTTCAGACCTCTTGTCTCCACCATGTTTCGGGAGGAGCTGGTGGGATCTTAATTCACTTGGGGCCTAGGTTGTCCTTCCTTGGACCATGTTTGGGATGTACTATGTACTGCATACTGGGGACACCCAACCAAACAATTGTGAATCTTTGAGGTACAAGCTGTACTTTTTGGTTTTATTCAGTAGTAATTACAGAGAAGTCCTTAAAGAGGTTACCCCATAATTAAGAAAAAAAATGAAGATCCTAGAACATCATATTGTAAATAACAATATCTTTCTAACCAGTGCTGTACCTCACATGGATACAGAGATCTTTCTTTTATTGCTCTGCTAGATTTATTTTGGCAGGTCAGGGGACGTGTCCTTTCTGCTACCACTAAGGAAGCCTGCTCTCTCTTCTCAGCTCTTCCCCCTATTGCAGCTCAGGGGGTGTATCTTTTCTGCTGCAGCTCTCTCCCTATCACAGCCCAGGGGATTTGTCCTCTCTGCTGCAGCTCTCTGCCTATAACAGCTGAGGGGGTGTGTTCTTTCTGCTGCAGCTCTCTCCCTATCAAAGCTTAGAGGGTGTGTACTTTCTGCTGCAGCTCTCTCCCTGTAATTGTCACAGTTGGTGTGAACTGAGCATGTGCGACCACCTGAGTGATGCTACTGAGGTAGACAAAGAAAAAAGGAAAAGAACAAACAGCAGGTGGCGCTATACCGGAGCATCACAGACAGCCGTTATGATCTGGGTGTGGGGGTGGGGTCCAACACTTTATTGTTCTTCCAAAATAATATCACATCAACCAAAGTTATGCAGTCACTTTAAGTAGCTTCATAGGGACACAAAAACATAAAGAAAACACCTGCCGTCTGAGCGCTAACTGAACATAGGTTTCCTCACCTATGAATACAGCAGATAACAGGTGACCAGGCTTTACTCAGTCAGCAGGACATGTAGCTTTCAGATTCTGACACTGAATGAGCTTTTCAGCCCTGTATTTATCCCTAGAGTAATGAGCCGTGCAGATACACCTGGCTTAGAAAAGTGGTGTACTGGAGTGGGGAGGGAATAGCACACCCCAGTGCCAACCTACATGTCATTCCATAAAAATCCAGCCCATCAAACATTTTAACAAAAAGTGCCTCAACAAACTACACTTTGCTGAAACAATCCGTCTTTCCTGGATTATTTTTACCTCACCCATCTGAGCATACTGGGTAAGATATACACCCTCTCCAGTACCAGCCACCATATTACACGGCAAACAAAATGGTGAAGGCCTTGATAGTAGCACACAGAGCTGCTCTAAATTTCAGTCTTATTTACATCAGTTTCTGGCGTAAATAATGATAATTTAGACGAAGCCTATGGCCTTACCCTCGTCACACCCTCACCACGCCCCCTTTTCATAGTCTTGGCAAGGGCAGAGTAAAATGCCTGGATTTGTGACTCTTCTACACCAAAAAGAGGTGTAAGGGGAATGATAAATTCCCCACAAACTATATTAGAAACTTGCAGAATTTTCAATTTGTCCATAGATTGTTTTATCAGCATGAATTTGGAAAACCCCTTTAAGAGCCATCTTTGGCCCGTTACTATGGCGCATGGAAACCTATGAACAGTATGATTATATATTTTAGTTATTATCTGCTTTTTTATTTCTATATGCTATTCATTAATGGATCATATATTATTTTTATATCCCCAAAGCCCATAACGTCCCAAACCCCTAACAGTAAAAAAAAAAAAAAAAAATGACTAATACGCCATTCAGTTCAAAACACGGGCAAATTTTATTTTTTTGTGCCTCGAGATGAAAAGTGCGCTTACTTAACCTCTGCGTCGATGACTTACGACCGGTACCATTGAAGTTAAGAAAAATGGAAAAAAAAAAGAGTAAAACCCTAAGGGTCCATAAAAATCGTCATGTGTGAAACAATCAAAGCAAAATAGCCCAAAAGAATGATTGTTTTGAGTACGTGTAATAGGTCATAAGGACGTTCCTAATGTATTTACATTGAAGTGTGGCTCACCCACGCCAGATGTCTTCATTTTTCCAAAATTACATTGGTTACAATGCTTTATGATGTAACTAAATGTTCTTTATTAACTTTTAGGGGCCTAGTTAAAATTATATATACGTGTACATATGCACAAGAAATTAGACTGCGATTGAACGTGGGCTTGGTCCCTTGCCATGTCATATAATAAATATGGTTCACAGCCAGTTCATTCTCCGAGCTGTCTATTCCGTCAATGTACTTGGCCCTTACATCAAAGTCCTCGAAGGAGCCGAGAAGAAAATACATTGTCAATTCACGGCAACTTAATGTAAATTAGGAGTAAAAAACACCAAACGGCTGTCGTTTCCCGGTAAACACTGAGAATCCTTTGTTGTTTGAGGGTCTTGAAAAAGTTGACGGGGTTAATATGTGTTTAACATTAGGGCAGGTTGGTTTATGTTGAGCTGAGGCTGTGGCGTTGGATGTGTATCTCTTTGTGCCTGACAGAGATATATATATATATATATATATATATATATATATAAAACATTGGATGGGGGTCCGCCCTAAACTGGGGGTACTCAGAGAATTTTTGCTAAAATCTTTGCTTGTACATAATTTTTTTTTGCAACTCACAACTATTCTTTTGTCATTTTTTTCCTCTCTCATTGAATTACCATATTTTTCGCTTTATAAGACACACCCAGGTTAAAGAAAAGGAAATTAAGAATCTTCATCAGACCCCCAATCTTCATCAGACCTCAGTTCAGACCAGGGGCGTAGCTAGAAATGCATAGGCCCCATAGCAAAAAATTTTTATGGGCCCCCCCCCAGGCCCCACATATCTATCGGGCCTCCCACCACCCCTTCCAGAGCTCCCACACAAACACCAATCCTAGATCTCCCACCGCCATGAGCATAGAAAAGTCAGAGGAAAAACAAATAAGTATAAAAAAAAAATATAGAACATGTCCTGCTCTTGTCCGCAACTGCGGACAAAAGTAGGCATATTCTATGCAGTGTCGGCAATGTGCGGTCCGCAAATTACGGATCGCACATTACTGATGTCAGTGTTTTGCGGATCCACGGGCCCGTGGATCCGCAAAACACTTACGGACGTGTGAATGGGGCCTTACCATGCGTCTTCAGTTAGATGAGAGAGAAAAGTCTGAGTGCACTCAGACTTTTCTCTCTCATCTAACTTTTACAAGTCAGTCCCATCAGACTCCCAGTCCAGACTAGCCTGGTGCCTGCCACAGCAGTGCCTCTGCCACCACCAGACCACCAGCCCTGAGCCCGCCCACAGTTGAACCATCTACTGCGAGTACAGCAACCTTCAATAAGGAGCAGAACTTAAGGTAGTTTCACACTTGCGGCAGGACGGATCCGACAGGCTGTTCAGCCTGTTGGATCCGTCCTGCCGCTATTTCGCCTTGCCGCCACTCCATCCCCATTGACTATAATGGGAACGGGGACGGAGCTCCGGTGCAGCGCGGCAGTGTGCGGTGAAAGGCTGGCGGCTGAAAAGTACTGCAAGTCCGACTTTTTCGTCCGGTGGCCTCTCACCGCGCAGTGCTGCACCGGAGCTCCGCCCCCATCCCCATTATAGTCAATGGGGATGGAGTGGCGGCAAGGCGAAATAGCGGCAGGACGGATCCGACAGGGTGAACAGCCTGCCGGATCCGTCCTGCCGCAAGTGTAAAAGTACCCTTAGGCTACTTTCACACTTGCGGCAGGACGGATCCGACAGGCTGTTCACCATGTCGGATCCGTCCTGCGGCTATTTCGCCGTGCCGCTGGACCGCCGCTTCGTCCCCATTGACTATAATAGGGACAGGGGCGGAGCTCCGGCGCAGCACGGCGAAAGGCCGCCGGACTAAAATTACTGCATGTCAGGCTTTTTAGTCCGGCGGCTTTCGCCGTGCACCGCCATGCTGCGCCGGAGCTCCGCCCCCGTCCCCATTATAGTCAATGGGGTCGGAGCGGCGGTCCAGCGGCAGAGCGAAATAGCCGCAGGACGGATCCAACATGGTGAACAGTCTGTCGGATCCGTCCTGCCGCAAGTGTGAAAGTAGCCTCAGTCTGTCATATAAGGGGGGGAACCCCAGAACTAGAGTGTGCCCCCCAAAAGAGTGTGCCCCTCCTTATCACTGCTGGCATCTACTTATCTACTTATCTACCTACCTCCTTATCTACTGCTGGCATTGGTACTGCTCCTGACTCCTCCCCACTCCCCAGCCAGGTCTGGGCCACGGACGGACCGCCCACTAATTGTGCCCGGCGCCCGCCCTCGGCCCTCCCCTAGCCTGCCCTGCAGGCAGCTCACAATGGATTCCGGAACTTAGGATTCCATTCCAATTTCCTGCGCTGCGGCCGCTGGTACCTGGCTCCCCCTCCGTCCCTCAGGTACGCCCCCCGTTCCGGCCCCCTCCACCGCCTACTGACTCCTTCTCTTCTCCCCAGCCAGGCCCGAGCCGCGGACCGCCAGCGCCCCGCCCGCGCCCCGCCCACTACACTAGTGTAGTGGGCGGACGGTCCGCGGCTCGGGCCTGGCTGCCTGTGTGTGTCTAAATAAAAAAAAAAAAAAAGGCGGCCCGGACGGGCCCCCAGTGGCATAGGGCCCCATAGCCACTGCTATGGTTGCTATGGCGATCCCTACGCCACTGGTTCAGACCCCCATGTCAGACCTCAGATCAGACCCCCATATCAGATCAGATCCCCATGTCAGACCTCCGATTAGACCCTTATATCAGATCAGACCCCCATGTCAGACCTCAGATCAGACCACCATGTCAGACCTCAGATCAGACCCCCATGTCAGACCTCAGATCAGACCCCCATATCAGATCAGACGACCATGTCAAACCTCAGATCAGACCCCCATGTCACATCAGACTCCCATGTTAGACCTCAGATCAGACCCCTAAATCAGATCCGACCCCCATGTCAGACCTGAGATCAGACACCCATATCAGATCAAACCCCCATATCGGACCTCCATGTCAGACCCCCATCAGAGCAGGAATAAATAAATTAACTTACCTCTTCTTCTGCGCTGCTACTCTGCAGGTCCAGCGGTCTCTCCTGCAGTCACACTCCCTGGTTTTCTCTGGGCCTGCACTGCACTGCGACCTGACTGCAGTCAGGATAGTGCAGCGCAGCTCCAGGGAGGGTGAGTGCAGCGCTTCACTTACCGTTCCCCCCCCCCCACACCTCCTGCATGCTAGTGACAGTGCTTACTATTCCATGATGAAAGTGCTTACTAGTATTCACTTTATAAAACACACTGCCATTTTCCCCCAGTAGAAAATACAGTAATTTTTATTCATCCCCATCATCAGAAATTACCCATAATTTAAATAATAATTTTTTGTGCCACTATCCTTGTTAAAATATTGTCAGGAGGCTGTTCTTTGCTCGCGCTAATTATTGATGCTGTACTTCTAAATTCGGTCACCAGTGGTGATTTATCGCTAGGGTTATAAAAGGTCCTTGAATATTGATAGCATATCCTCAGGGTAGGTTATTAATATCTGATTGGACACGGCCCAACTCACAACACCCCCGCCAACCAAATTTTTGAAGGGGGTTGGGCAAGAACCTCAGCCTCTTAATTGCAGTCCAAGCACAGCGCCATAGATTGCGTAGTGGCAGTGCTAGGTATTGCAGATCATCGCCATTCACTTGAGGCCATGTGACTGATGAGTGTGATGTCACAGGCCTGATGAAGAGATTGTGTGGCTTCTCTTCAAACAACTGATTGGCAGTAGTGCCGAGGGAAGGACCCCCACAAATCTGATATTATTATTGTCATAAATATTTAAAGGCCACAGACCAGCCGGATTAACCCTATTAAACCAGGCATACTGCCTGGTGGGGTTGATTCTGGTGATTAAAATAATACCTGTCTTGTGAAAATCGGTTGGGGCGTTTCTGAGAAAAAAGACTTTTACTCTTTATGCAGATGAGGGCTTCAGCGTACAGAGGAGCGGGGAGTAACCATCCAACGCACTTCAGCTTTCTAGTACTGGCCACGCCCCTTGGTGAACTGAAGGCCTGATTTGCATGAAGAATACAATTATTTTTTTCTTGGGAACACCACAACACATTTTTTATGAGACAGATATCATTTTAATTAGCTGGATCATCCCTATCAGGCAGTGTAACGGGTTAAATTGGGTTGATCCTGCTGACATGTGTTTTTTAATTCCTAGAAAAACTGAAAGTTAATATCGATTTACCTTTACAAAATCCTTGCATGTGTACGATAACGCCGCCATTCTAAAGCTGAAGGGAGATAACACAGACCCCACCATTGATAATGGGTCATGGGAGCAAGTCAGCTCCCCCTCTCTGCACGGTGACCAATATACACGTTATGTCATGTGGGCACACAGAGATCATGCCCACAACACTCTAACATGGAAGTCAATGACAGGAGTTAATTAAAACTGGCATTACATACGCCAGTCTTGAACTGAAGTGCGCTGGGCCTCTTAAAGGGGTCTGAAAATCAGACATCAAATAGTACATGACAATCGTTTTCTAACAAAGCTAGAATCAGCCCTGAACCTCTTATGGATCCCCTTTCCCACCCCAATTCATTGCTCAAATTGCTCTACTAGATTTATATCACTCTGGCAGCTCAAAGGGGAGTGTCCTTTCTGCTGCAGCTCAGGGGATGTGTCCTTTCTGCTGCAGCTCTCTACCTATCACAGCTCAGGAGGCAGTTGAAGGATGAAACTGAGCATGTGCGGCCATCTCTGGGAGCCGAACAAAGAAAGAAAGAAAGAAAACAGCAGGTGGCGCTATACAGATACATTTTATTGAATAACTCACTGGCTATACAACATTTTAATAAATTCAGCACATCTTTGGCTGTCCTTGCATATATTTGCTGTATATATAGCTTCTGGCATGTGATGATAAATCTGTCAGCAGGAGATTCTGACCCTTCTATTAAACCATGCCTATTTTTCTTGCCCCTTTAAAAAAGTGGTGAGAAATTCAAAAAGTCGCCAATTACAGCTCACATGTGGCATGCACCATTTTTCTACGCCATAAAATTGACGTAAAGTCTTTGATATAATCCCCTCAATAAGTCAATCTACTTTTGGGTGTTCGAGTGTCCAGGGGCCTATTGTAAAAGTCTCACATAATCTCAGATAAAGATGTCCGCCCCATAAACAGGCAAAGATCAAAAACAGCACCATAGTTAGTAATTGTGAAAAAAATCCACATCGATCTAGTTCAATCTACTGCATTAGGCTACATGCACACGACTCTTCTGTTTTTTGCGGTCCGCAAACCGCGGATCCGCAAAAAACGGAAGCCGCCCGTGTGCCTTCCACAATTTGCGGAACGGAATGGGCGGCCCATTGTAGAAATGCCTATTCTTGTCCGCAAAACTGACAAGAATAGAACATGCTATATTTTTTTTGCGGGGCCACGGAACGGAGCAAAGGATGCAGACAGCACTCGGAGTTCTGTCCGCATCTTTTGCGGCCCCATTGAAGTGAATGGGTCTGCACCCGCGCCCGCAAAAACTGCGGCTCGGATGCGGACCTGAAAAACGGTCGTGTGCATGAGGCCTTATCCTGAAGTGTTGATCCAGAAGAAGATACAATTCTACATGAGGCAGAACCCATTGTCTCTTGTCCTTCCAAACTCCAAAAACAGCAGAATAAATTTCTAGATGAAGAAATCCCTCACGATCCCCCCTTAAAGGAATTGTTCATTTTGGAAAAACCATTTTTCAAACACCCTATTAGGGAATTCTGGGCTCATAGAGGGTGGTCCTCTGTTCAGGATCCCCATCGAGTTCGTCGCTCGGTTAATGTTTGGCATGGGCTGCTGTGCCATTAGTGAGGCAGGGTTTTTCTTTTACTCACGTTTTTTGTCCCCTCTCCTGTTTCAGCTGGCTTGCTCGCTCCCGGTCTCCCGCGTCTTTGGCATCGATCCTGTCTGGGTTCTTGCGCCCCTGGTTGCCACAGCTGGGTATGCAGGCAGGGGGTTCGCAAGCCAGCATTGTTGCAGGCTAGGATACTGGCGCCCTCTGGTGTTTCACTCCTGCTATTGCATAATAAAAAAAAATATATATATATATATACTCATTTCATGTCTTTGCAAAAAAAAAAAGAAAAATGTATACATACTCATTTTATGTTTGGAATTTTTTTTTTTATACATACTCATTTTATATGTTTAAAAAAATAAAAAAATAAAAATTTATACTCATTTATGTTTGAAAAATATATACACTGCTCAAAAAATAAAGGGAACACAAAAATAACACATCCTAGATCTGAATTAATTAAATATTCTTCTGAAATACTTTGTTCTTTACATAGTTGAATGTGCTGACAACAAAATCACACAAAAATAAAAAAATGGAAATCAAATTTTTCAACCCATGGAGGTCTGGATTTGGAGTTACACTCAAAATTTAAGTGGAAAAACACACTACAGGCTGATCCAACTTTGATGTAATGTCCTTAAAACAAGTCAAAATGAGGCTCAGTAGTGTGTGTGGCCTCCACGTGCCTGTATGACCTCCCTGTGCATGCTCCTGATGAGGTGGCGGACGGTCTTCCTGAGGGATCTCCTCCCAGATCTGGACTAAAGCATCTGCCAACTCCTGGACAGTCTGTGGTGCAACGTGACGTTGGTGGATAGAGCGAGACATGATGTCCCAGATGTGCTCAATCGGATTCAGGTCTGGGGAACGGGAGGGCCAGTCCATAGCATCAATGCCTTCGTCTTGCAGGAACTGCTGACACACTCCAGCCACATGAGGTCTAGCATTGTCTTGCATTAGGAGGAACCCAGGGCAAACCGCACCAGCATATGGTCTCACAAGGGGTCTGAGGATCTCATCTTGGTACCTAATGGCAGTCAGGCTACCTCTGGCGAGCACATGGAGGGCTGTGCGTCCCTCCAAAGAAATGCCACCCCACACCATTACTGACCCAATGCCAAACCGGTCATGTTGGAGGATGTTGCAGGCAGCAGAACATTCTCCACGGCGTCTCAAGACTCTGTCACGTCTGTCACATGTGCTCAGTGTGAACCTGCTTTCATCTGTGAAGAGCACAGGGCGCCAGTGGCGAATTTGCCAATCTTGGTGTTCTCTGGCAAATGCCAAACGTCCTGCACGGTGTTGGGCTGTAAGCACAACCCCCACCTGTGGACGTCGGGCCCTCATATCACCCTCATGGAGTCTGTTTCTGACCGTTTGAGCAGACACATGCACATTTGTGGCCTGCTGGAGGTCATTTTGCAGGACTCTGGCAGTTCTCCTCCTGTTCCTCCTTGCACAAAGGCGGAGGTAGCGGTCCTGCTGCTGGGTTGTTGCCCTCCTACGGCCTCCTCCACGTCTCCTGATGTACTGGCCTGTCTCCTGGTAGTGCCTCCATGCTCTGGACACTACGCTGACAGACACAGCAAACCTTCTTGCCACAGCTCGCATTGATGTGCCATCCTGGATAAGCTGCACTACCTGAGCCACTTGTGTGGGTTGTAGACTCCGTCTCATGCTACCACTAGAGTGAAAGCACCGCCAGCATTCAAAAGTGACCAAAACATCAGCCAGGAAGCATAAGAACTGAGAAGTGGCCTGTGGTCAACACCTGCAGAACCACTCCTTTATTGGGGGTGTCTTGCTAATTGCCTATAAATTCCACCTGTTGTCTATCCCATTTGCACAACAGCATGTGAAATTGATTGTCACTCAGTGTTGCTTCCTAAGTGGACAGTTTGATTTCACAGAAGTGTGATTGACTTGGAGTTACATTGTGTTGTTTAAGTGTTCCCTTTATTTTTTTGAGCAGTGTATATACAGGGTGGGCCATTTATATGGATACACCTAAATAAAATGGGAATGGTTGGTGATATTAACTTCCTGTTTGTGGCACATTAGTATATGTGAGGGGGGAAACTTTTCAAGATGGGTGGTGACCATGGTGGCCATTTTGAAGTCCAACTTTTGTTTTTTCAATAGGAAGAGGGTCATTTGACACATCAAACTTATTGGGAATTTCACGAGAAAAACAATGGTGTGCTTGGTTTTAACGTAACTTTATTCTTTCATGAGTTATTTACAAGTTTCTGACCACTTATAAAATGTGTTCAATGTGCTGCCCATTGTGTTGGATTGTCAATGCAACCCTTTTCTCCCACTCTTCACACACTGATAGCAACACCGCAGGAGAAATGCTAGCACAGGCTTCCAGTATCCGTAGTTTCAGGTGCTGCACATCTCGTATCATCTGAAGGCAATCGTCTATGCTGTGAAGATACGAGATGTGCAGCACCTGAAACTACGGATACTGGAAGCCCGTGCTAGCATTTCTCCTGCGATGTTGCTATCAGTGTGTGAAGAGTGGGAGAAAAGGGTTGCATTGACAATCCAACACAATGGGCAGCACATTGAACACATTTTATAAGTGGTCAGAAACTTGTAAATAACTCATGAAAGAATAAAGTTACGTTAAAACCAAGCACACCATTGTTTTTCTTGTGAAATTCCCAATAAGTTTGATGTGTCAAATGACCCTCTTCCTATTGAAAAAACAAAAGTTGGATTCAAAATGTCCGACTTCAAAATTGCCGCCATGGTCACCACCCATCTTGAAAAGTTTCCCCCCTCACATATACTAATGTGCCACAAACAGGAAGTTAATATCACCAACCATTCCCATTTTATTAAGGTGTATCCATATAAATGGCCCACCCTGTATATGTTTACGAAAAAAATAAATAAAAAAAATAATAATATACAGTACAGGCCAAAAGTTTGGACACACCTTCTCATTCAAAGAGTTTTCTTTATTTTCATGACTATGAAGGCATCAAAACTATGAATTAACACATGTTGAATTATATACATAACAAACAAGTGTGAAACAACTGAAAATATGTCATATTCTAGGTTCTTCAAAGTAGCCACCTTTTGCTTGGATTACTGCTTTGCACACTCTTGGCATTCTCTTGATGAGCTTCAAGAGGTAGTCCCCTGAAATGGTGTTCCAACAGTCTTGAAGGAGTTCCCAGAGATGCTTAGCACTTGTTGGCCATTTTTGCCTTCACTCTGCTGTCCAGCTCACCCCAAACCATCCCGATTGGATTTAAGACTCATTTCTTAAAGTAATGATGGCCACTCGTTTTTCTTTACTTAGCTGCTTTTTTCTTGCCATAATACAAATTCTAACAGTCTATTCAGTAGGACTATCAGCTGTGTATCCACCTGACTTCTCCTCAACGCAACTGATGGTCCCAACCCCATTTATAAGGCAAGAAATCCCACTAATTAAACCTGACAGGGCACACCTGTGAAGTGAAAACCATTTCAGGGGACTACCTCTTGAAGCTCATCAAGAGAATGCCAAGAGTGTGCAAAGCAGTAATCAAAGCAAAAGGTGGCTACTTTGAAGAACCTAGAATATGACATATTTTCAGTTGTTTCACACTTGTTTGTTATGTATATAATTCCACATGAGTTAATTCATAGTTTTGATGCCTTCAGTGTGAATCTACAATTTTCATAGTCATGAAAATAAAGAAAACTCTTTGAATGAGAAGGTGTGTCCAAACTTTTGGTCTGTACTGTATATACACGTACAACGGTTATAGCGAGGTTCTCCATTCTCATCTCACTAGATCGTGTTCAGTCATTTTCAGGTACAAAATTATCACGTTAGTTCGCTTCATACCGTCACAGACTACGCATAGCACGCTTGTATGATCATCAATCACGTTCACGTTTCAAGTCACGTATCGCCGTTTCCTTATCCATTTAAGTATGTTTTTTTTTTTTTCGTTCTCTCTCCAGGGACTCCAGTTCTTTCTTTTCAGGGTCAACTATAGATTCTGGGTGGTCCAGTTTCGTTTCCAACAGGTAGTATAGGGAAGTTTATAGGGGTAGGTTTGCTCCCTTATTTGTTTTCTAAACTCATGGTTTTAACTCAGGTATTCTCCTCAACTTGCCATCTGCTCTCCCCGCGCTGTGGGTAAGTCAGCTCAGTCTGTAGGTGGCAGCAATTCTCGGTCACGAGGTGACACCAATCACGATAGCATGTTTGCGCACACCACATTATTCGGTGGTAGATTTGTCACTGGTGTCTGGTCTCGGGTCATGTTGCTGAGCCTCATTGTTACATACTGTACCTACAGGACCATGTCTCACACTTCTGATATTGTGGAGGCCTCGGTCAATGATAATGCCGCCAGACTGTCCGAAGGGGGTAGCATCCCGTCATTACGGAATTGGACCGTACCCAGGTTGATGTCGGAGGTATCCAGGAGGGGTATACCGTTTTCAGCCTCAGCCAGAAAGGCAGAATTATACCGCCTACTCATGTCCAATTCAAGTCCTCAACGCCAGGAGGAAGTCTCTATGGCCACGGTCCAGACGTCACTCGCTCAAATTCACGCTATGCTTAATAATCTCACGTCATCGGTCACGGACATTCAATCCAGACTGGAAATGGTCGAGTCCCGTGGTGCCATCCTCACTCCTCCGAATCCAGAGTTGGCCATCCCGTCCACGTCCGCCGCTGGGGGTACCGGTACGACAGTCTCAGTTCCTAATATCACTCCGGCTCACTTCATACCGGCTAACACCAAAAATGATATTGTCACGGCCCACTTTCCTTCACTTGCGGTTGCCCATGGCAACGTGTGGTGTTGTGTGCATGTGGTGGCAGTGTCTCGGCCTTGTGGCTGTTTCCCAGGACATGGTTGCCTCGCATGCCGTTGCCGGCGGTAACAGGTGGAGTGTGATGTTTGTGTGTACACATCCCCTTTAAGTGGCTTTCTTCCCTTGCCTGGTGTTGGAAGGGTTAATTCCCTTCCTAGTGAGTGAACACTGGGTGTGTCTGTGTGTGGGTGTGGCTACTTGGGCTATTTAGCTCCTGCTGGATGCCAGTAGCTGAGGGGTACTCCAGCCATGGTGTTTGCTGGAGTCATCCTCCTGGTCTCATATACCATCTGTCCAGTAAGGGCCACCCTTGTGGTCATAAGTAATGTTTAGACATAGATGTTCTTATTTTATTATATGTGTAGTGGTGTCTCTATGTTTATTGCAGCTTATGGTTTCTGGGTTCCTGTGTGCTTTGTGTGTGTGCTGTGTCCTTTTGTGTTTGGTGTGGACATTAGCACTTCTGCACGGATTCCAGTCTGTGTGTCTGTGGCAGGTAGGTGTTATACTAGTTTCACTACCTGCCATTGCCATCTGCTGTATATGTTCCCCATTCCTTGCAGCCTGGCCAGTGAGATTCCTGTTCATTTGTGCCTAGGAGGAACAGGTCGTCTTACCCTGCTCCTAGTTCCAGGGCTATCCTGAGGGCTAGTAGGGACCCTAGGTTCCGGAGTATGAGCCCTCCTACCATCAGGGTTGGCTCATACAGCTAGGAGTCAAGGTCAGATTTAGGGACGCTATAGGAGGTGACCTGCTCCCTGTTTTCTGTCCTGGCCCAGCAGCTACCCTTTATTATTGACACCGCACGGCTGAGGGTTTCCCCCACCCTCAGCCGTGACAGATATCCTTGAAGGCAGGGACGTCAACTTGGCTTCCTTGTTGATTGCTACTCGGGATTTCTCAGACAGCAAAGTCATCGCGTGCGGTGATGTTTCAGTGGTACTCAGGGGCCGTGATCTCAGGTTGAATAGAAAGCTTACCATCCCTGAGTTCGTTCTAGCTTTTAGCCTATATAGAGATGTGATTTGCTCTGTACGACCCGACCAGAGGAAGGAATTAGATCTCTATTTGTTCAGGGTAACCGAGTTGGGGTACAAATATGGTGGTAGTTCGTTCTACGACTATCACTGTTCCTTTTCAGCTAAGGCTGCTACGGTCCTCAGTCAGTTTCAATTCGTCACGAACTGGGCTAATATCGACACTGAGATATTTTGTAGACATTTTGCTGGCCTTAGGGCTCCTGCTTGTTCTCTATGTCAGTCCATCTACCATACAGCAGAATGGTGTCACAAAGCTGCCTCAAGTGTCGATAGTAGCCTTTCCGCACAGCCATCTGGGTACTCTGAACCCCAGAAAACCTCCGGTTTAGTCGATAAGTTAGGGAGGCCCATAAAATACCTCGGCCGGTCTCAGATCTGCAATAACTTTAATTTTTCCTCCTGCAATTACAGTTAGTGTAGGCTATTACATGTTTGTGTTAATTGCTTCAGAGCCCACCCCAAATCGGTCTGTACATAAAAGTCGTATAAGTCATATTTAAGTGTCGTTAACATTGATTGCTTGCTGCATTTCCTACGCAACCACCACGACCCTAGCTTCGTACAGTTCCTCATATCAGGATTTAGGTCAGGTTTCCACACTGGTCTAATTGCCCTGCCCGAATCATCTTATGAATGCAGGAATTTATTATCGGCTGAGCGTCAGCCTGAAGCAGCAGATGAACTTATTTCCATCGAGTTGGCCAAAGGGTTCATGATAGGCCCCTTTTCTTTCCCTCCTTTTGATCGGTGGAGAGTCAGTTCTATAGGCGTAGTCACAGGGAAGTTTAGCAATAAAGAAAGATTGATCATCGATTTATCAGCCCCATACGGTCACTCCATTCCCAGTATCAACTCCCTCATACCTTCCGAAGAAGTCAGTATGAAATATTCCTCGATAGATCAGGCTATCGCCATAATACTGCAGTTAGGCCGTCATACTATTCTGTCAAAAGCCGGTATTTCTGACGCTTTTAAACTACTCCCTATCAGTCCAACTCTGTGGCAGTGGCACGGTATAAAGTGGAGAGATCTTTACTACTTTGCCTCTAAACTCACCTTCGGTTTGTTTGACAAATTGTTGTTTGACAAATTGTTTGACAAATTGGCTCAGGCTCTCCACTGGATACTAGTCAACGAGTTTCATTGCAGTTTTGTCATCCATTACCTGGATGACTTTCTATTGTTAGAACACCCCGGGTCCAATTCTAAAGCACTACAGTTGCTTCTAAGCTGTTTCCACCAACTTGGTATTCCCGTATCCCCAAAAAAGGTTGAAGGTCCATCCTCGGTTATCACTTTCCTAGGCATCATTCTGGACACGCTAAACATGGTTGCAAAATTACTGGAAAACAAATTGAGTAGGATTAGGGTCGTTCTTCACAAGTTTACGCAGACCAAAACTATTAAAAAAATAGAATTACAGTCTCTTTTAGGTATGTTAAACTTTGCTATACGAGTTATTCCCCAAGGTAGGCCATTTGTTTCACGACTACTAGCTCTCCTTCCTTCAGCTCCTTCCCAAGACAGCCTCATATGCCGATCAAGCAGTAGCCGATTTAGCCATGTGGGACTATTTTCTTAATAACTGGAATGGTATTTCACTTTTCATCCCTGAAGTGTCCAACAGTTCCCCTGTAGTATTCTCCGATGCCGCTCCGAGTTCTGGGTTCGTAGCCATTTTTGGCACACATTGGCTAGCGAACGTGTGGCCTAACGAGGTCAAGATACTGCCGGGGTTTCTTCAGTCTTCAGCTTCCTTTGAAATTTACCCCATAGTTGCAGCCGCTCATGTTTGGGGTCACGAATGGACCGGTCATACGGTATTATTTGTTTCCGACAACTCAGCGGTCATTGATATCTTGAATAACGGGTCATCTTGAATAACGGGTCATCTAAATCCCCTCAGGTGTTGTTGTTCGTCAGACGTCTAGTACATCTTTCCTTGCAGCACCAATTTCGATACATATGCTCACAACGGTGCCACAGTCCCTCCTTTTCCGTCACTGATCTGGGTTTAAACTCTCATCTGGTCACAGTTCGTTCATTACTAGCCAAGTCCCTGTCACCCAACACAGCCAGATCTTACCATACAGGTTGGAGGGCATTTCTCAAGCTCCAAGACAGGTTTCCCCAAGGCAATCTCGATTTTACCAACTACATTTTAGCTTTCATCGTCTATTGTCATTCTGAATTGAAACTGTCATACTCTACAGTTAAGTCCTACTTCGCCAGTATTCAGCATTTCCGAGCCTCGAGTCAATCAGAAGCTTGCTCACTATACTCCATTCATGTAATCAGGGGCGGACTGACCGGTCGGGCATTTCGGACGTGGTCCGAGGGCCCGGCCAGGATAGGGGCCCGCCGCAGCTGTGCTAAAGAGTTTTTTTTCACCGCCTATTTCGCGTCCCCTCGTCACGTGACCTATTCCTCCCAGTAGCCCATACATTACAGGCTTTTTCTAGTTGGAGGAGGCTAAAAGACCTTTCATGATGTCACGACCACGTGATCCTGCGTGGGCGGAGTCAGTCTCCTGGGCTGGCTGTTCAGCGTGAGGAGGCAAAGGACCTGTGATGATGTCAAGACCATGTGATCCTGTGTGGGAGGAGTCAGGCTCACAGGCTGTGCAACTGGAGGAGGTAAAGGACCTGTGATGCTGTCGCTACCCTGTGATGCTGTATGGGCGAAGTCAAGTGAGATTCCCTAGGTAAAGTCTGTGACCAGGGCCCCACCTATGTTGCAGATCTACAACTTTCAGAATTTCTTGCCCACCAAAGACTGCCAGGACATGCTCAGAGTTTTAGCAGCAGCCTCAGAGCCACAGGTTGGAAAATATTGGTCTACAGAATAATTTATATATCTTAAGGCCTCTTTCACACTTGCGTTGTCCGGATCCGGCGTGTACTCCATTTGCCGGAATTACACGCCGGACCTGGAAAAACGCAAGTGAACTGAAAGCATTTGAAGACGGATCCGTCTTCAAAATGCGTTCAGTGTTACTATGGCAGCCAGGACGCTATTAAAGTCCTGGTTGCCATCATAGGAGCGGGGGAGCAGTATACTTACCGTCTGTGCGGCTCCCGGGGCGCTCCAGAATGACGTCAGAGCGCCCCATGCGCATGGATGACGTGTCATGCGATCACGTCATCCATGCGCGTGGGGCGCCCTGACGTCACTCTGGAGCGCTCCAGGAGCCGCACGGACGGTAAGTATGCTGCTCCCCCGCTCCTCACTACACTTTACCATGGCTGCCAGGACTTTAGCGTCCCGGCAGCCATGGTAACCATTCCGAAAAAGCTAAACGTCGGATCCGGTAATGCGCCGAAACGACGTTTAGCTTAAGGCCGGATCCGGATCAATGCCTTTCAATGGGCATTAATTCTGGATCCGGCCTTGCGGCAAGTGTTCAGGATTTTTGGCCGGAGCAAAAAGCGCAGCATGCTGCGGTATTTTCTCCGGCCAAAAAACGTTCCGGTCCGGAACTGAAGACATCCTGATGCATCCTGAACGGATTTCTCTCCATTCAGAATGCATTAGGATAAAACTGATCAGGATTCTTCCGGCATAGAGCCCCGACGACGGAACTCTATGCCGGAAGAAAAGAACGCAAGTGTGAAAGAGCCCTAACTTGAACAAGTAATAGTTCATTTGGCTTCATTTGTGTCATCCTCTAGGCTCAAACTTGCTTGTCTAAGGCTACTTTCACACGAGCGTTCGGGTGTCCGCTCGTGCGCTCCGTTTGAAGGGGCTCACGAGCGGCCCCGAACGCATCCGTCTGGCCCCAATGCATTCTCAGTGGAGGCGGATCCGCTGAGAATGCATCCGCCTGCCAGCGCTCAGCCTCCGCTCCGCTCAGTGAGCGGACACCTGAACGCTGCTTGCAGCGTTCGGGTGTCCGCCTGGCCGTGCGGAGGCGAGCGGATCCGTCCAGACTTATAATGGAAGTCAATGGGGACGGATCCGCTTGAAGATGACACCATATGGCTCAATCTTCAAGCGGATCCGTTCCCCATTGACTTTCAATGTAAAGTCTGAACGGATCCGCTCAGGCTACTTTCTGAATTAGAAAATTTTCTAAGTAATAATGCAGACGGATCCGTTCTGAACGGATGCAAACGTCTGCATTATAGGAGCGGGTCCGTCTGATGAAACATCAGACGGATCCGCTCCGAACGCTCGTGTGAAAGTAGCCTAAAATAAATATTTTCTTTCCTTCTTGGTCTATAGTTTCTGAGTTTCTTTGTGAATGTACACTACTTGAAATATATCAAATTCCCTTTTGTCCTCTTAGTGAAATTGGCACCTCCTAACCTCCAATGGCATCAGGGATCCAACAACTTTTATATTTTAAAGGGTTGTCAATTATCCTATTAGGGTATCCTAGATTGGTCCTAGAAGGGGCCTATGTTTTGTATGTTCATTAATTAGCACAACTGTGTGTGTCCTCCTGCCCCTTACCTCACCCGGGGGCCCAATGAGTTGTCAGTCCGCCCCTGCATGTAATTAAGGCTACTCTCAGGGGTCTTGACAAATGCAATCAAGATAAACGTCCGGGCCGTCAGGCCATCACCGGGAAATCATTTTGTGAGTTATCTGACATGTTAGACAGAAGCCCCTTTGGCGCCCAACAGAGTCTAGTGATCAAAGCAGCCATATACCTGGCTTTCTATGAGTTCCTGAGACCAGGGGAGTTTACCTCAGCCCTTAGTAGCAGTAGGTATCTGACTGTCGGTCAACTCAAGGCAAATAGAGAAAGCTTCATTCTTTCGCTCACATCCACCAAAACATCACAATCAGGCCCTCCAACCCAGATCATATACTACCCTACCACCCACCGCTGGTGCCCTGTTCAAGTGCTACGCCAGTTGTTAAAAATTTCGACAGTAAACTACCCGATAGTCCACTGTTGCCATTCAATGCGGCGCATCTCACAACTACCCAATTTGTCTCTCATATCCGTACCCTGGTGGCCAACCTAGGTATAGACCCAGCATCTGTCTCTGGCCACTCCTTTCGGATTGGCGCCGCTTCTGCAGCATCCAAGAACCAAGTTCCAGCTCACGTCATCAGGAAACTAGGGCGGTGGCAGTCCTCCTGTTATTACAGATACATACCTCACCTGAACGTTGAGATGTCTCTTGCCTTTCAGAACTTGGTGTTGTAAGTGCAAATTGTATTAAAGTTTTTCTTCTTACATGTTGTCCCTTTTGGCCTCCTTCAGTCATCCCTACAACGTTGCGGTTACAGCACAAATCAAACCGTTTATTCAGGTAACTACTAGTTAGGATTCCTGTTCTAGTTGTAGCCCCGACCACAAGTAATAAGGCCGATTTATTGGCCTGTATTTGTGGGAGGGGCTCTGCCCCGCTATTTAGGGTCACTCCCCCCCCTCCATTTCTACGTCGGTTTCAGCACACCCACCATTCCCACCCTCCATTCCATTGTCACACCAGGGGATGGCCTCCTTCAGTCATCCCTACAACGTTGCGGTTACGGCACAAATCAAACCGTTTATTCAGGTAACTACTAGTTAGGATTCCTGTTCTAGTTGTAGCCCCGACCACAAATAGTATTGATGGTTTTGATACATATGGCTCTGAATATACTTATATTGGCACATGTGTGATTTCTGATGATTTTCCTGTGTTATTCACCAGTTTTTGGATTGACTTACAGGGGTTTTCCAGGAAGAAAATATTCATGATCTGTCCTAAGCATAGCTCTTCAACTTTTAATCGATGTGGGAACACCACCACCAATTTGCTATTAAAAATGGCCTCTTCACAGCATACCGAGCACAGCGTATTAAATTGTATAGTGAATGTGCTTGGTATTGCAGCCCAGGCCTGTTCACCTGAATGGAGTGGCGCTGCGTCTAGGTCATGTGACCAATCAATGTGTGTCTCTGGCCTAGGAAGAGCCCGTCAAACTCAGTGGAGCGCTGCAGCCTCTTCAAACAGCAGGGGTACCTGGAGTTGTACCCCTACTGATCAGGTATTAATGGTCTATCCTGGAGATAGGCGGTCAATATTTTACTCCCAGAAAACCCCTTCAACCAGTTCAAGACCAGGGTAACTTGAGTCTTCAGGACCAGACAAAGTTTAGAGTTTTTTTGCACGGGTTGGTTTAACAACAATAACTTTTTAACTGATGCTTTTTTTAATTTGTAGCCTTAAACTTTGAAAAAAATAAGCTTTTTTTACATTTTAAGGCCTCATGCACACGTGTTGCCTTCTGCAATTTTGCGGAAAGGAACGGGCGCCAGCAATATAAATGCCTATTCTTGTCCGCAAAGCGCGGACAAGAATAGGACATGTTATATTTTTTTAGCGGGGCCGCAGAATGAAGCCACTGATGAGGAATGGGTCCGCATCCGAGCCGCCAAAACGGCGGCTCGGATGCGGACCCAAACAACGGCTGTGTGCATGAGGCCTAAGTTTTTATCTCTAGTAATAATTTAAATTTTGTATTTGCCTTCGTCATTGTCTACAGTAAATTTTCAATATTTTACATACTCAATTTGGGCTAATCAGGTTTTGGCTGGTGGTACGATAGCAATTTGTGCGGGGAACATTTATTTTGGGTTGTTTTTTTAAATTTTTTTTACTTTTTTTAATGTCCCTCGTGTCAGAAAAAAACATTTGAATAATAATATTGTAGGGGAAACTGGACCAGTTACAATTGTCAAAATTGTTAAGACCGTACTTGCTCTAGTTAGACCTGGCAGCAGCCTCATAGAACTGAAATCTTGGTGATCATGTGACTAGTCACGTACTCTCTGGGACCCATAGTGGGACTGTGTATGCGAGAATAGAAAAGACAGAAGTGGTGAACGCGTCTGTCTTTCCCAGCGACCGACCAGACGTTGGGCTGCCCGACAGCTGGCTTAGCCCGGGCTGTACGTATATTATGACATAGGCAGATCTCATAGTGTCCCATAGGGCCCCAACATTTTTATGGCCTCTCTACGTCACCCAGTTTCCCAAGCAACGCTGAATGCAAAGCTCAACGCCCAAGATTTTGGATGGCCGCAAGCAACCTGTCCTTGAATGAGAATATGAGCAGGACTTGTTGCCTCCACTTGCAGAGCTTCCGGGGGTGGGGGGAGTCTCAGTACACAATGCGCTGCTCTACATCAGATGGTAATGGTATGATCCTGCCTATGATATTGTCTCATGGCTGAGCTGCCTGACAGCAACAGCAGACTACTCTGACATACTACATATTGGTGAGTGTTCCTGTCAGGCTGCTCAGCCATGATGGCATATCATATGCAGGATCGTACTGTTACCATCTATTGTAGAGCAGTGTAGTGTGTAATGAGGCCACACCCTTTCACCTTCCTAGACGGCTCTGCAAGTGGAGGTTATCAGTCCTGCTCATATTCTAGGACAAGTTGCTGGCGGCCATTTTAAATCATTCCCGGAAAAACCCTTTAAGGGGAAGAAATTTTCTTTAAAAAAAAATTGTAATAAAAAAGTTGCCCTCCACTTCATCCACTTTATCTGACTTCTGTCAGAAAACGTGGAACAGGTTCTTTATAAATATGGCGCTCATTCATAGTTCTCAGTGTATTTACACCAGAGAACTGGCATAAATACACTGATAAGTCTCCCCATACAGTTCTATGGCTTCCTTCCGTGTTTTATAAAAGTACCTGCTAGAAGCCACCACTAGGGGGAGCTCAGTGCAAAGGAAGCTATAAATATTCTATAAAAAAAATCTCTTTGCACTGTGCTGCCCCTAGTGATGGCTCCATGAAAATGCAGCGTTTTCATGTCGAGAAGAGAAGAGGCGGTTTAGCCCTGGGCGTCCCCTCCCTATAGACCCAGTATCTGTTGGGTGGTCTGTCTCCAGGTACATTGGATGTGGGTTTAGGGACCTGGACTGCCCACCTGTGTTGGCATCAGCCTCAGGGAACGAACTGCGCATGCGCTAGCTCGCGCATCGCGAGATTACGGCGCTCTAGCTTTCTGATGTCGGGGAGCAAGGAGGTGATTCTGAGGATGCGGGGCAGTGCTGGGGTCCGTCACGCTGGACTCATGTCAGGGACAGGACACATCTCAGGGTAATTTGCATATGTATCAAATAGTTTTTTTTACACAATAAAAGCACACAGAGCTATGGGGACTGGGTATTGCGGATGGCAACCCATGTCCTTAGCTATTTACACAAAATCCCGGTGACAGGTTCCCTTTAAAGAGGATTGTGGCACAAAAATATTCAACATTTTTCAAATCAGCACCTGGACCGCAAAACACAGCATGGTCGTGTGAATGCGCCCTTAGAAAGAGATTGTCATGTACTGTATGACTTCTGACTTTCATTTTTTTACGTCAATCACGGCATAACCCCTTTAAGGGAAAGAATGGTGCAAAAAAATATAAAAGTAGCTTTACGTTCTTCACTAATCCCTCACAGATCTCTCGCTGTGATTGGCTGAGCAGGCGTCTCCAGGACAGGAGGCGGAGACCACCCAGGATCTAGTAACCGCCCCATTTCTAAAAAGTAATATCTCTTTGGAGGCTCTCTTCGACACAACAGGCAGATTTATGCAAAACTGTCTGTCGCCCGTAGCAACCCATCACAACGCAGCTTTCATTTTGAATTCAGCTTTTGAAAAAAGAAAGCTGCGCTGTGATTGGTTGCTGAGTAACAAAGACGGTTCTTCTTTTTTAGGGCAGTTTTATATATCTGCCCAGTTGAACATCTGTAGAAATACATTTGAAGGCATGGGAGGGAGGGGGATTTATCAAAACAGGTGCAAAGAAAAACTGGTTTAGTTGCCCATAGCAACCAATCAGATCCCACCTTTCATTTTCAAAAAGAGCTCTGAAGATTGAAAGGTGGAATCTGATTGGTTGCCATCGGCAACTAAGCCAGTTCTACTTTACACCATTTTGGATATATCTTCCACGTGGACTTGTTTTCATAAATTGCGCCCCCACCCCACATAAACCCTCGGCGGTCACTTACTCTACTTATCCCTCATCCCAGCTCTGCTACAACCCGTCATGACAGAGACGTGTGCCTCTTACATGTATATGTTATAAGTTCCACTAGATGGCGGTAGGTTTAAGTCAATGTGAAGCCGCGGTCTCTGCTGTGCTGGACATGTTTTCAGCGTGCTACGTGCATCGTATTTTACTTTATTCATGTGCCTGCGGTTTATACATTTACTGACCGTCAAATGCATCCGTTTTTAACCTCTTAAAGACTGGGCCAAGTTTTGCGTTTTTGTTTTTTCCTCCCCGACTACCAAGACCAAAAGACCAATACATTTTCTGTTTCTATAGCCGTATGAGGGATTATTACAAATTGTATTTTTTTAATGGCCCCATTTAATTTCTTATATTTTGTACGGAAGCATTTTGTCAGGTGAAATTGAATAAAAAAGCCATAATTCTACCAAGTTTTTTTTTTTTTTTGTTATTATGGTATTCACTATGCGCTAAAAAAGACATGACAACCTTATTCTGCAGAGCAGTACGATGACGGCGATACCAAATGTTTACAGTTTTGATTATGTTTTACTATTTTTAGTAAAATAAATACATTTGAAAAAATAAAAGTTTCCTTTGCATCTCCATATTCTGACACCCATAACTTTTTTAGGTTTCCAACCCTCTACAGAGCTGTGTGGGGGCTTTATGTTTATGAATGATTTACCAACTTGATGTTACCAGTTGGCGGTATGCACGGCCGCAACCCCCCCCCTTCACTTTATGGCTCGGATATTTCCGTCAGTCCCAAAGAGATGACTAGAGAGGTGGCCGCAAAGGCGCTGCACGCTCTCTATTTATTTCTTTGCGCTCGCTTGGCTATTTTCGGAACTCCCATAGAAATGTATGGAGAGTACGCCCGGCCTGCGCAGTGTGCTCTTCTTTACTTTTGGGGACCCTTTCTGGAGATACGTGCGGGTCCTAGAGGTGAGACCAGCACATATTTGACATTGGCGGCATATCCTAGTGATGTACCACCACTGTCTGAGTTGATAAAACCCCTTTAATGGTTATTTGAACACTTTATTCTGGTATTATTTTAATACTATATGGCGGTACTTACTTAGGAATTACCGCTATGTGGAACGACACTGTATATAACATTTATAACATGGCTGTTTTAACCTGCCTGTCTTTGTTCTACCTCTATTCTGTTCTTGTAACCTGCCTGCCTCTGTTCTGTCTCTGTTCTTGTAACCTGCCTGCCTCTGTTCTGTCTCTGTTCTTGTAACCTGCCTGCCTCTGTTCTGTCTCTGTTCTGGTAACCTGCCTGCCTTTGTTCTTTTAACCTGCCTGCCTCTGTTCTGTCTCTGTTCTTGTAACCTGCCTGCCTCTGTTCTGTCTCTGTTCTTGTAACCTGCCTGCCTCTGTTCTGCCTCTGTTCTTGTAACCTGCCTGCCTCTGTTCTGCCTCTGTTCTTGTAACCTGCCTGCCTCTGTTCTGTCTCTGTTCTTGTAACCTGCCTGCCTCTGTTCTGTCTCTGTTCTTGTAACCTGCCTGCCTCTGTTCTGTCTCTGTTCTTGTAACCTGCCTGCCTCTGTTCTGTCTCTGTTCTTGTAACCTGCCTGCCTCTGTTCTGTCTATGATCTTGTAACCTGCCTGCCTCTGTTCTGTCTCTGTTCTTGTAACCTGCCTACCTCTGTTCTGTCTCTGTTCTGGTAACCTGCCTGCCTTTGTTCTTTTAACCTGCCTGCCTCTGTTCTGTCTCTGTTCTTGTAACCTGCCTGCCTCTGTTCTGTCTCTGTTCTTGTAACCTGCCTGCCATTGTTCTGCCTCTGTTCTTGTAACCTGCCTGCCTCTGTTCTGCCTCTGTTCTTGTAACCTGCCTGCCTCTGTTCTGTCTCTGTTCTTGTAACCTGCCTGCCTCTGTTCTGCCTCTGTTCTTGTAACCTGCCTGCCTCTGTTCTGTCTCTGTTCTTGTAACCTGCCTGCCTCTGTTCTGTCTCTGTTCTTGTAACCTGCCTGCCTCTGTTCTGTCTCTGTTCTTGTAACCTGCCTGCCTCTGTTCTGTCTCTGTTCTTGTAACCTGCCTGCCTCTGTTCTGTCTCTGTTCTTGTAACCTGCCTGCCTCTGTTCTGTCTCTGTTCTTGTAACCTGCCTGCCTCTGTTCTGTCTATGATCTTGTAACCTGCCTGCCTTTGTTCTGTCTCTGATCTTGTAACCTGCCTGCCTCTGTTCTGTCTCAGATTATAGACACTATAGAGGGCCCAGAAGCATTGGAATCTGCAATACAATCTTTTCTGATGTAGTACAGCATTGTATACAGAAGATAAATTGAAGGAGTTATCTCTGTGGGGTCAGGAGCAGGAGCTCTGCAGTCTGTGTCCTCTCTCCTCTGTCTCTAGACTGTCGTCCACTCCTACCAAGAGGAGAGGACAGGGTACTCTGTTCCTACCAACCTTTTCCAATCTTCCTTGCTGTAAAATGCATAACATAATAATATACAAACTGTAGTACTAGTACTCCAGGTCTAAAGTACTACAATCCCCCTTTTGATCTCCTTGTAACCTAACTTTCTGATCATTATGTGTCTACATTTTGAGTTTTTTTCCCCTAGACTCCCATTTCTTGTTACCTCTTTCCCTTGTCTAACTTTACATCATTTTCATCATTTCGAATTCCTTTACACTTTTTGCATTTTACTCCTATTCCCCTGTGACCCTTAATGTCATAAACTGGATTTATGTATTATTCAGACAAGGTGTTTTTGTATTCTGTATGTGTTTTTTTTCCTGATATATTACTACTATCCTAGATTCTGATGCCAGCACCTACATCGACCAAACAAAACTGCAAGACAGCTGAACTTTGAAATACCCTGGTTTTAATTATAGCCCTCAGACTCCGTCCTCTTGTAAGATAAATTAACCCCTAGATACTGGACACGCCTGCAATTAATCACTAAGCACAGCACCAGTGACTGATTTGGCAGGTAGGAACCTCGCCACTGGCACACAAGTATTGGCTATGTGGGTCGGAGCATCTATTACAAGGCAGAGTTTCGTGGCACCTCGCCATAGCAGCTATTAAACACCAAAGGTAGATCTGTCTTTGAAAATAAGTAACTCAAATATTTTCTTTCCAAACATCTGTAGATAGTTAGTTTGATTTATTTTGATCTGATTTATTTTTTTCAGTAGACTGACAGCTTATTTTAATTTTCAGACGCTAAAAAGTTACTGAGAGATCTAAATGAGGAGACAGCAGCGCCTTTGATGTTTCGGCACTATGCCCTAATATTCAGGTACGCCTGGGCGTCTTACCAATTTTGTGGTGGCAAGGTGCCACTGTCAAGATGGGCGCTAACAGTATTACTTCCTTCTGTTAAAGTGATTGAGTTTGTGGGGCACTGCCTATTTAAGATGTGTCTGCATTTTCTACTTTCGCTACCAAAATCTGCAGAGAAAGAACTCTATGATGTAGTGGTCACAAGGGGACAACATCCAATGAGTCTTTTTGTTCCGTAATTTGCAATGACAAATTTACATTTAGGTTTGGGCTACCAATTGGTAGGAGACGTGAGCCCTAGCAGTGCCTTGCTAATATTGCTTTCTCAATGACGTCACTGATGACTCTAGTAAACCACGTCCTTAGTGATATCATTGTGTCAAGTAAGTTGATAATTAGAATTTCCAATCATGTCATTGTTTTGTATGAGTTGATTCACTTAGTCACCAGCGATGTCATTGCTTCTAGGAACTTGATAGGTTGAGTCCCCACACTTCCGAGTGATGTCATTGCTTCTAGAAACTCGGTAGGTTGAGTCCTCACACTCCCCAGTGATGTCATTGCTTCTAGGAACTCGGTAGGTTGAGTCCCCACACTCCCGAGTGATGTCATTCTTCTAGGAATTCGATAGGTTGAGTCCCCACACTCCCGAGTGATGTCATTGCTTCTAGGAATTTGATAGGTTGAGTCCCCACACTTCCGAGTGATGTCATTGCTTCTAGGAACTCGGTAGGTTGAGTCCCCACACTCCCGAGTGATGTCATTGCTTCTAGGAATTCGATAGGTTGAGTCCCCACACTCCCCAGTGATGTCATTGCTTCTAGGAATTCGATAGGTTGAGTCCCCACACTTCCGAGTGATGTCATTGCTTCTAGAAACTCGGTAGGTTGAGTCCTCACACTCCCCAGTGATGTCATTGCTTCTAGGAACTCGATAGGTTGAGTCCCCACACTCCCGAGTGATGTCATTGCTTCTAGGAATTCGATAGGTTGAGTCCCCACACTCCCCAGTGATGTCATTGCTTCTAGGAACTCGATAGGTTGAGTCCTCACACTCCCCAGTGATGTCATTGCTTCTAGAAAGTTGATAGTTGAGTCCCCAATGATGTAGTTGCTTCTAAGAAGTTCATAGGATGAGCCCCAATGTTGCCATTTCTTCTAGGAAGTCAATAGGTTGAGTCCCCAATGATATAATTGCTTCCTGGAAGTCGATAGGTTGAGTCCCCAATGGTGCTTTCCCTTCTAGGAAGTTGACAGGTTGAACCCTCAATGATGTCAGTGTGCCTGGTGAATTGATAGGTTGATTCTTGTGAGTTTATAGGTGAAGTCATCAATGATGCCATTGTGTTTAGTGAATTGATGGTGACTCTCCAATGAAGTTGTCTAGCGAACTGATAGGTGACTCTCTAATGATGTCATTGTGTCTAGTGAATTTATAGGTGACTCTCCAATGACGTCACTGTGTCTAGGTAATTGACAATTGAACATAGCATTTGCTATGCCCAGCAAAGAGGCATAGAAGGTATTTAAAGCTTTAACAATTAAAAAGCTCTTCCCAGAAAACACCTGACTAAGCAGGTGTAAGGCAGGTGCAAATCAACTGCTTCAAACAAAGAGATCCCAGTAACATCACCCCTCTTCAGGGAAGACTAAAGAGCCCTTAATCCTGGGTTTATCTGGATTGCCCGTATAAAAAGGCTCTTATCAATCAATCAGAATATATGTCCTTACCTGGTTCCCAACATCTTCTAAACCACATACTGAGGATGACCATGGATCAGAACAGGAGAGCCTTTTAACAGACCTTCTAACAGGATACATCGGCTGCAACACGGAACAATGCAAGGTCTTGAATATTTTCACTTTGTGGTAGGTCTACTAGACTCGATTGATCTGTCCTATTGCAGTGTCCCACTCGTGATCGTGGGCACCACAAACTAGTTTGATTGTGTTTTATTGTCATATATTATGCCTGTATGCTGTACTTCATCTCATGTCATATTCTCCCATGTCACTATGTGATTCTATATGTGTAAGATCCTTTACACAGGACTAGTTAGGGTGCACTACACTAGTTTCTCCACTAGATGGGGCAGTGTTACAGTGTATACATATAGCTTAGCTCAGGCCTAGTTAGGCAGTCTAGTTCAGTTCTTTTCCTGAAGTCAGCTGTCTTTTCCTGAAGTCTAGTTAGTGAGCAGCCATGATGTAGCTGCCTGCTGGAGGGAGGCCTCCTGCCTCTCTGCTCTTTCCCTGTTGGCTCCACAGTCCGGGAGCCACAAGATTCAGCCTAGAGGTGAGAAATCTACTTCTATAGCTCGCTCCTCCAGGGTGACCAGTGATAAGCTGCAAACAGCAAGTATTCAAGAGGACTAGTATATTTTATTCAAGTCAAAGGATAGCAAACGGCCGTACTCAAAGGTTTCCCAGGCACCTTTGCAATTAGGTGTAGGACAAAGCTTCCGGCATCCACACCTCAAGTTTAAATCCTGAGGACAGTTAGGCCAACTGCCAGAAAGCACTGGAAATAGAGGATCAAGGATTCTGAAAACCACCTTTAATTCAGGTAAGAATAAGGCGAGAGTTAATACCAGCCTAAGACTTTTTATACTTCAAAAGCCTAGTCTGAAGCAGTAGCTTTCATATATATAAAAGACAAAGAGCCTGTTTTATCTGAGGACTAACAATATCCTACCCCCGTATGCAAGTGGAGACTGTATTTCATATCTGGATGTACTAGAGACTGTTTTGTACTTGGATGTAACCGTTACTAGGAGCAAAGTTCAGTAAAAGTTATAAGCTGGATTGCACCTTCCTTGTCTTAGTCTCCAATTCCTCAGTTAACACTACAGTAAATGGTTGTACCACCATAAAAGGTACTGGCGTCACGAATACAAGGGACCTTGCCATAGGCACATTAATACAGACCATCAAGGGCACCTCGAACCACCAGAGTGTGCCCCAGAGAATTCCTGTGCTGTTCTCCTCATAACTTGTGCAGGCCTGCCCAGGGACGACATAACCGTCAGTAACCATAGTGCCTCATACAGTAATAATGTCCCCTCAATGCCCTACACAGTGATAATGCCTCCTTTTGTGCCCCACTCTGGAATAGTGCCACCATACAATAATAATGACTCTTTTTTTGCCCCAAGCAATAATAATGTCGCCTTTGTACCCCTATGCAATAATAATGCTCCCTTTTGTGCCCTCATGCCGTGATAATGTTCCCCTCTGTGTCCCTATACAATAATAATGCCCCCTTTATGCCCGGTGCAAGAGTAATTCCTCCTCTGTGCCACATGCAATAATAATGATCCTTTTGTACCACAATGCAATAATAATGTCCCCCTATGTGTCAGATGCCATTGTATTGTCCACCTTTGTGCCCTATGCAATAATAATTTCCCCCTTTGTGTAACAGTCATATTTTTTTATTTGATAGTTTATTAGAGCTAGTTAGTCTGTCAATAATTGTCAAAAGATCTGTAGTTACCTTATAATAACAGCTTTCATTAATGTCCTCTGTCCCTTTCCACTGCTCCATTTAAAGACCGTTGCTAGGGCTTTTCTGTCTTCCCTTTAGTGTAAACAGAAGACAGAGGGGCGGTCCTTCACACTGCATACCTGCATTAGGCTTCAGAGTGAGGAGGCGTGTCTCTCAGTAATCCAATCTGATTGGCTGGCAGGAAGCTGCTGGCTACAGCAAGTGTGTATGAGAAGTGAAGGAAGGCAGTTTTGGCCTTTAGAGAACTGGCAGAGAAGCCATCTTGAGAAGATCTTCATATTGTAGGGTTCAAGACAGCTGTAACTAAGGGAAAAGCTCAAGGAAAACAGTGGTATGTGAAGAAACTAAAGATTGCTTTATGAATAATGCTCCACCAGCAGTAACATATGCTAAAATAGTTTTTTTTTATGAAAACATGCCAATTACACTTTAAAATAAAATAAATCTCACCTGATCCCATTCCAATGATGAGTGCTGGACTCGATTCATTTCCTCTGCCTTACTGTCTAGGGTCCGCTCCATGGACCTTACTGCAGTGTAGTTAGGTCCACGCCTCCCTGACGTCCTCTGTGTGCTCCTGCCCTCTGGTAGCGTAAAGAAGCCTGTGGTTTATCAGTGAATGGCTGGTCTCTGCTCCTACATAGTTTTCATCTAGATATACCGGTAGTTGCATTTTTGGGGGAACCCTGCTGCCACAATTTAGGGGGTCCTATGCTATGTTAATCAGGGGGCACACCTCTGGACTGCACACTAGGGGGCACTCAGTGTACACAGAACACTTTATCAGTAGTATTGTTTATGGGCGCAGTCAGCTGGTACTGTTGGGAGTCCTCTGCTGGCACTGTTTATGGGGGGAATCCTGTCATAAACTCTTTATACCAGGGCACTCTTCTGATACCATCTATAAGGGGGAACTCTCCTGGCAACGTTAATATGGTCACATTTATATGTTAATTAAGGTAAAGTTTAAAGGGGGAATCTTAAAGAACAGGATTAGAAAAACAATGGCTGCTTTCTTCCAGTTATAGCGCCACATATAACTATGGTTTGTACCTACAGTCGTGGCCAAAAGTTTTGAGAATGACACAAATATTAGTTTTCACAAAGTTTGCTGCTAAACTGCTTTTAGATCTTTGTTTCAGTTGTTTCTGTGATGTAGTGAAATATAATTACACGCACTTCATACGTTTCAAAGGCTTTTATCGACAATTACATGACATTTATGCAAAGAGTCAGTATTTGCAGTGTTGGACCTTCTTTTTCAGGACCTCTGCAATTCGACTGGGCATGCTCTCAATCAACTTCTGGGCCAATTCCTGACTGATAGCAACCCATTCTTTCATAATCACTTCTTGGAGTTTGTCAGAATTAGTGGGTTTTTGTTTATCCACCCGCCTCTTGAGGATTGACCACAAGTTCTCAATGGGATTAAGATCTGGGGAGTTTCCAGGCCATGGACCCAAAATGTCAACGTTTTGGTCCCCGAGCCGCTTAGTTATCACTTTTGCCTTATGGCACGGTGCTCCATCGTGCTGGAAAATGCATTGTCCCTGATGTTTTTTTTGGAGAGAAGTGGCTTCTTTGCTGCCCTTCTTGACACCAGGCCATCTTCCAAAAGTCTTCGCCTCACTGTGCGTGCAGATGCGCTCACACCTGCCTGCTCCCATTCCTGAGCAAGCTCTGCATTGGTGGCACTCCGATCCTGCAGCTGAATCCTCTTTAGGAGACGATCCTGACGCTTTCTGGACTTTCTTGGACGCCCTGAAGCCTTCTTAACAAGAATTGAACCTCTTTCCTTGGTTCTTGATGATCCTATAAATTGTTGATTGAGGTGCAATCTTAGTAGCCACAATATCCTTGCCTGTGAAGCCATTTTTATGCAACGCAATGATGGCTGTACGCGTTTCTTTGCAGGTCACCATGGTTAACAATGGAAGAACAATGATCTGGGGAGTTTCCAGGCCATGGACCCAAAATGTCAACGTTTTGGTCCCCGAGCCGCTTAGTTATCACTTTTGCCTTATGGCACGGTGCTCCATCGTGCTGGAAAATGCATTGTTCTTCACCAAACTGTTGTTGGATTGTTGGAAGAAGTTGCTGTTGGAGGGTGTTTTGGTACCATTCTTTATTCATGGCTGTGTTTTTGGCCAAAATTGTGAGTGAGCCCACTCCCTTGGATGAGAAGCAACCCCACACATGAATGGTCTCAGGATGCTTTACTGTTGGCATGACACAGGACTGATGGTAGCGCTCACCTTTTCTTCTCCGGACAAGCCTTTTTCCAGATGCAGCAAACAATCGGAAAGAGGCTTCATCGGAGAATATGACTTTGCCCCAGTCCTCAGCAGTCCATTCACCATACTTTCTGCAGAAGATCAATCTGTCCCTGATGTTTTTTTTGGAGAGAAGTGGCTTCTTTGCTGCCCTTCTTGACACCAGGCCATCTTCCAAAAGTCTTCGCCTCACTGTGCGTGCAGATGCGCTCACACCTCCCTGCTGCCATTCCTGAGCAAGCTCTGCACTCCGATCCTGCAGCTGAATCCTCTTTAGGAGAAGATCCTGGCGCTTTCTGGACTTTCTTGGACGCCCTGAAGCCTTCTTAACAAGAATTGAACCTCTTTCCTTGGTTCTTGATGATCCTATAAATTGTTGATTGAGGTGCAATCTTAGTAGCCACAATATCCTTGCCTGTGAAGCCATTTTTATGCAACGCAATGATGGCTGTACGCGTTTCTTTGCAGGTCACCATGGTTAACAATGGAAGAACAATGATTTCATCACCCTCCTTTTAACATGTCAAGTCTGCCATTTTAACCCAATCAGCCTGACATAATGATCTCCATCCTTGTGCTCGTCAACATTCTCACCAGAGTTAACAAGACGATTACTGAAATGATCTCAGCAAGTCCTTTAATGACAGCAATAAAATGCAGTGGAAAGTTTTTTTTGGGATTAAGTTAATTTTCATGGCAAAGAAGGACTATGCAATTCATCTGATCACTCTTCATAACATTCTGGAGCAGATGCAAATTGCTATTATAAAAACTTAAGCAGCAACTTTTCCAATTTCCAATATTTATGTAATTCTCAAAACTTTTGGCCACGACTGTAGTATTGCAAGTCGGCACCTTATTGGAACGAATCAAGTCGAGCTGCAATACCACATACAACCTGCGGACAGGAGTGGCACTGTTCTTGGGGGAAAGCAGTCATGTTTATAAAATTCTGGGGCATGCTCTGAACTTATGACCAGGTTAGCTTAGAAAGACATCCCTGTGGTTCACAAAGCTTGGGTGCGCATGGATATAGGGGGCACGAGGAGACGGAGCACCAGATGAAACTTCTGCCTGGAAATGAGTGCAAATGGAAGGTTCATCCTTTCACATGTCCCGAGTTTCCTTTGATATGAACCTCTGGCTGTAAACATAGTTCTCCCTATAAACAACTCGCTGATAACACCGAACAGACGCTTGTCAGCATTCTGAAGTCAACTTTTTGAAGTGCAATCAAAGAAAAAAAACATCTTCTCAATTCCTGCGATATTCACTGACACGTGGGAACGGAAATCATGGTAATAAAGATTAGCTGCGTGCCTGTGCTTCCTGGACTAACCATACTGTAGAGGAGCATGGAGGCAATGGATAATGGAAAGTGGCTGGAACAGGCACCAGTATCCTGCTGGACACCAGGACCGCTCCGTCTGCTTGCTCTCACAAAAAATATCTGTGGAAGACTGGATCTTGTCAGATGACTCGAAGTAGAGATCATCTTCTTACTGCTGCCAGCTGTTTGATGTGGAGAGATCACACACAATAAATCTGAAAGAAATGGACATCGATATCCACTGTACAGAATAATGGACGTGCGTCATGAGCATCAGGCATAAGAAGTGCTTTTGGCCAACACATGGACTCCAGAAAAGAAGGAGTATCCAACAGCAATCATAACTTCTCAGTAATCTATCTATTATCTATCTATCTATCTATCTATCTATCTATCAATCTCTCTCTCGATCTGTCCATCCGGCCATCCATCATCTATCTATCTATCTATCTATCTATCTATCTATCTATCTATCTATCTATCTATCTATCTATCTATCTATCTATCTATATCTATCTATCAACTGTCAGAAAAAGTAGACACATCCTGGACTTCCTGGTATTGCCCATACGGCGCAGGTAGATGAGTGTTAGGTTCCCGAGCTACTTGAGAAACCTTGGCGCGGTGCTCAGGCTCAGACATGTCCTCCACAGTAGGATATGTTGGCTAATCTCTCAATTTTAACATCAGTTTGAGGGTTTAGTAAGAACGCAGAGTGCACCTGTCTTTGCTATTTTGTTAGATTGCTACATCCTGGACTTCCAGATAAGCTGGCAAATTTTCCGCATTAATGGAAAGTTTCTTCGGCCCGGAGAGCTGTAACTATACATTGTGCTGGGATTCTGCGCCATTAGACACAGTCATATCACCCATACTGTACATGCTGTGAAGTGAAAAGTGGTGTGGCATGTCACCATCATCTATCCAATCATAAGAGGAGAACCACTGCAATCAGCTGGTCTCCAGAAAAACAGAATATGAAAAGTTCTCATATCTATCTATCTATCTATCTATCTATCTATCTATCTATCTATCTATCTATCTATCTATCTATCTATCTATCTATCTATCTATCTATCTATCTATCTATCTATTATCTATCTGTCTATCTCATATCTGTCTATCTACAGGTGAAACTTGAAAAATTTGAATATCGTGCAAAAGTCCATTTATTTCAGTAATGCAAATTAAAAGGAATTGCATTAATGCAGCTTAAAATTCGAATTTTGTGAAAAGCTTCAATATTCTAAGCTCAAAGTGTCACACTCTAGTCAGCTAATTAATCCATACTCCCTGAGCAAAGGGTACCTCAAAATTGTGACTTTGGGGTTTCATAAGCTATAAGCCATAATCATCCAAATTATACCAAATAAAGGCTTGAAATATCTCGCTTTGCATGTAATGAGTCTCATATGTTACTTTCACCTTTTAAGTTGCATTACTGAAATAAATGAACTTTGCACGATATTCTAATTTTTCGAGTTTCACCTCTATCTATCTATCTATCTATCTATCTATCTATCTATCTATCTATCTATCTATCTATCTATCTATCTATCGCTGCCCATTGACCAGTTCCAAATTTGACATCTGGCCAATGCACATATGATACAAATAGAGGTGGTAGTATGTAGCAAGAAACATCTTTCCCTTACCTGCACCACTAACCAACTACATTATAAGGAATTTAAGGGAAAGAGACACTCAAATAAACTATCTCACTCATCAGTGTACCTAGACATTGTTGTAAACGACACCAAAATATGTCTCAATTTGCTACAAATTGGCTCAAAAGGGCACTTTGGCACAATTTGACACATTTTGTTTACGTGAAATCCTCTGCACCCATCCCACCAGGGATGTGTGGTTTACTTGGAAAGGGGTGTCGCTTTGCTGGAAAGAGGGCGGTGTGGCCTAATGATGCTACATTTAGAACCTAAAATAGCAATTCTGACTTAAAATTCAGTTTCAGACTAAACTAACCAGTAGTTGGTATATGGTTAGACAAAAGTGTCTTTCCCTGAACCAGCCTGAGCCCCTGCGATAAATCTGGTGCAGGTCTAGATAGCCGGGACCCCATGGGACCTGTGAAGGAAACTCTTCTTACCTGCTCCCCACCGCTTGGTTCCAGCACTGTAGCTCCTGGGTTGTCTTCACTGCACTTCCGGTCCCTTCATGTAAACTTCCTACACGGAATCGCGTCCGTCGTGTATTCCAATGTCTGACCTCAGTGGTGACGTGTCCGCCAAGTGGCACATGACCCAGCAGTGATGTGCAACTTTGGGACACCTCTCAGCTGAGACTGATCATTGGCTGCAGTGGCAGGGGTGCTAGATGCTTTTCTGCTGCCTGTGGTGAAAACTGAAATGGCGTTCCTCCTTCCCAATGACAATTTCTTAACCCAACCCCTTGCCTTCAGCTCATGGCCCTTGGGCTGCCCCCCTCTTGCCCCAACCTGGTTCTGCCTGAGGCGATCGCCTCACCTGGCCTCATTAGTGGTGCACCCCTGTGCAGTGGCTTGCCTGATCCTGTCTGTGCAGGAGGTTTACTTGCAGGGAGAAGAGCCATATTGCTGGAACCAAGCATCAGGGAGCAGGTCCTGCAGGGTAGCGTTGGAATTAAATAAAAGAGTAAACTGTAGACAACCCCTTTAAGTTAT
Source organism: Bufo bufo (assembly GCF_905171765.1). Classification (NCBI taxonomy): domain Eukaryota; kingdom Metazoa; phylum Chordata; class Amphibia; order Anura; family Bufonidae; genus Bufo; species Bufo bufo. The sequence goes on along the minus strand of NC_053392.1, from coordinate 591,649,409 downwards.
AAGCACAAGAAGGTTTGCAAGACTTTTGGGAGTTTTGATGATGAAGAATTACAAGAATTTTCGCTTCAGCTTGATGTATCCCATTGTGAAAATGTATAATGTCATTTCTGCTGGATAAAAAAAAACGCTTGAAATATTTTCGGTGGGGGGTCCAGTGCTAACATTCATAAAAGGATCCACTTTTTAGAACTCCCTGTGGGGTCAGATGATGAGGTTTAAAGTTAGTTCTGCAGGAGGAGAGCAATTTTTGGAAGAGTTATTTTTTTTTCCTATTAAATATGACTGTGCTCGGCCAAAGGAAAGGGCTCGGGATCAATCATCAGCAAGACAAAAAGTCTAAACCTCTTTCAAGAAATGCTGAAGTTAACATATGTGGCTTATTGAAACCTAGCGTAATCTGAAGCAGATACAAGAAAAAACCTCTGGCTCTCTCTCCAGCCACTTCAAAGACCTGTTATCAATGAGTGGTGGTCTTTTGTGGTGGGAGAACTGGAAGATGGACAAGGAAAGGTCAATTCCAGATCACAGACCAGATCAGTTTTGTAAAAGTGTGGTTGTTGATTTGATAACAGATACTATAAACGTGTAATGGGAAAAACAATTGAATAATACAGTACATGACATGCCTTGTATGGGAATGGATGTGGTAGCGTAAAAATTGGGGATTGCAAATACAAAAAGTTTTATGGGAATTATGGTCTCCAGCTTGTGGCTCTCTGGCTATTGAGAACCTACTACTCCAACCATACAGTGGATTGAATTTTCACAATAGCTGGAGAGCTACAGGTTGGAGATTAAGATATATTTTGGGACCAAGTCAGTCATCCCATAGTCAAAACGGGGTCATAATGGAGTTACATGATCTGGGGATTCCCTAGTCTACTGATTGAGCAGTGCTATTTGGCAAATGGTCTGATGGTGTTATTTGGTCTGGACACTGTATGGTATGGGTGTATGTACTCTGTATGATTGAACTATCCTAGTGCAGTGATCCACTGGTTCACTGCTAAAGGGTTAATGCTATATATCACTGCAAAGAGGTTAAAGTCTACAGACACCTTCAGGGCAATTTTGTATTATGGAATTTTACTCAATTTGGGATAAAAAAAAAAATAATTTTTGTAAATTGATGTTTATTAAAAATTTTCAGCCATTTATAAATTACAAGGGTTAAAAATCTGTCTGTTTGCAGAGTATCCTGTCAGCAGATGGCTCATGTGAAGCCTTATGTCTGATCTGACCTCACAAACACTCATGGCCATATTTTTATCAGTTTGATAAGAGTTTAGCTATAATGAGTGTTTGTGAGGTCAGGAGATCACAGATAAGAGCTCTACATGAGCTGTTAGCTGACAGGAGAGAAGTGATACTCTGCAAAGAGACTGATTTTTAACCTCTGTATCTCAAAAATGGATGACAATTTTTAATAAAGACCAATTGCCCTGAAGATGTTCATAGCCTATAAATTGTCCCTTTGTATTTTAAAATGTGTATTGTCATCCTGAAGGATCGGTATATGAGGGAGATATAGGGTTAATGTCAAGGTCTTAGTAACAGTAGTTAGTCGGGGCTGTTTGAGGCCTCCCTTCTAGAGGGGAGGCTGCTCTAGTTAGTTAGCATTTAGTGAGAAGTTGGAGAGAGTAGATGCGAAGCAGCACTGGAACGTCACAAGGTTGCAGCCAACCAACCAGGGTAAACCAAAGCTAAAACTAGCCAACAGCCTCTGAGGAAGAAAATAAAATTAATTCTGGATGGTAAAGCAACCTGTACAAGCAATAGATATTGGTCTATGTGGGGGCAGATGTTGGTCATAAAGGGGGGCCACCCCTTGGCAGAACTGGGAAGAGACAACTGTTTATTCGTAGAGAGACTCAGGGAGCACCAGGCCCATTTACCCCCATATACGGGCAGCCTCACAAATTGTTCTATACAATGATAAGAACTGTGAGTAAAGACTGTTTTTTTTTGTTACACCATGCAAGCCTCATCATTATAGCAGCATTCTTCGGGTTTCCTTGTCCTCCCGTCTTGCATCCCCCAAAACCCACTGTCACCAAGGGCATGATCGAACCACCATCAGGCAGAAGGTCTTCCCAAAACCTGGGTGCGCCCTGGGGGAACAAGAATGTGCACGCTCATCACTGCATGGCTCAGAGAGTGCCAGAGCAAAGACTGCCACCATGAGTGTTACTACTCCTATCATTGCTGCCACTGCCACTCTCGTCCTTCTCCCCGGACTTGTTGCACTAACACTATATGTAGCTCCACTGGGAGGAGGGCAATGGGGCTTTAATGGAAGGTTCTGCACAGGATCCCATCCAACCTAAGGCCAGCCCAGACTAGGAGAATCCAACAACACCACTGTCACATAAGAGGAAACTGTAAATGGCATGTGACCATTGGAGACCCCGTTTCAACTTTGGCATTGAAGTCTGGAAGCTTCAAGTTTAGTCTCTCAGTGGATCTACCTCCACAAGAAGTTGGTAAGATTGGGTTCACATGCCATATTAGAAGCATGTGAGTGGTAATGGATCATCAAATTGAATTGGGTCTAGGCCATTCTCAATTTATTCTCTTCTTTGGCCTCTAAATTGGCCACTTTCATATCCAGCCCTGATTGACCCCAGTGTAGTCATGGCAGGGTGTATGTGGAAATGTCCTGGTGTGGTGTGGATGCCAGCAGGTCACAAATAAGCACAGAGGCAGTAGGTGCAGCAAGAAAAGTAAACTTTACTATGGAAATGCAGGTCAACAACAAATTGTGAGTTACCCATAATGGAAGGAGTTATATGCCGAAACCACCACCTAAAGGCAATGAGCACTACACCTAACAAACATATAATAGTTAAAGGCATAGTGTAAGATATATTTCTGCAGCAGCAACTGGTCCTGTATGAAACATATAGTATAAGGAAAACAGTCAAAATATCAGGAGGTTTTCTCCACACTTTATAAATACATGTTAAACGCAACAGGCCTGCAAGCAGCTAAAGGCTATCTGCATATGCATTATAAAGAGATGGGCCATGATGGGTAACAATACTAAATTCAATCCACATGAACTATGTAATCTTCATGATGAGGAAATGGAATAATACAGTGCAAACTATTGGAACCCATCCCATCTACTGATTCTACGAAAAGAATGAAGAAGCATTCTGAAATCTAAAAGGAAAAAATTTATAATGCGCCAAATAAATTAAAACATTTTACCGGTCTGGAGAAGAATGTAAAAGTATGAAGTGAAGAACATTCATTAAAGAGAAACATGCATGGATCCTTGAAAACGTGAGTGTTAGTGGCCCTGATGATTATGTATCATGGTGTACTCCCTCAGTGCAGTGAAGTAGGAACACCCTGTGTGCCCATGGTGTTAATGTGTATGTGGGTGCTAGGCAGGGCATGTTTTGGAAATGCAATGGCCTGCATGTGGTGTGAGAGAGTGTCAGAGATCAGTCCATATGAAACTTAACAAGAGTCCCTCTATACTGTATGCAGAGTTTAAGTTGTAGTACATCCAGCAGTAGCTTTTATACAATGCATAGTCCTTCTAGGTGTTCCAGCATGAGCTAAGCAGATTAATAGGGCATTGGCCCTCAGATTCCTCTGGCCAAAATATCTGCTATAGGAATCTCTGGCTAATAGCTGTGCTCTGACAATGGTGGCTGTAGTGTTCACTATTCTGGGGTGCATAGGGTGTCTTAACTTGCTATCCCTCTGTAGCCGCAGGGTTGGATCTGTGGCAGGCGCAGCACTATCAAGTGCCTTTTGCGCTGTGGCATTAGAAGAATTTTGATATCTCTGACTTTTAGTCTAACCAGACTGTCTATTACTCTGTAATTCCTCTAGCGCCGTTCTATGGAAACAGTAGGTTTAAAGAGCACACCAAATGCTTGAAAATAACTTCTTTATTAACTTCAACTCCGCAGCAGATAGTCCATGTACAAAACACGTGTTGAAAAGATATCACAAAATGGCATTATGCAGTTAGCAGTAACTATTTTCAGATTGGTTGAGTATGATCTGGTATGGTTGTATGCAATTTGGATTGCAATATATTTGTATGGTATTTGTAGTAGTTCACAATTTGCAACTGTAGTTTGCAATTTGCAATTTGTACTTTGCAATTGGTGGAACTGTAAGTAAACACACATATAACTGGTTCAGTATACAGTTCCAATCACAATACTAACAACAAGAACATTATATAACTGTTTTAAATACCTATTTTGACCTCTCCTGCTTCCATAAAAACACAGCTCTCAGTGGAGTGAATGTCTCTTCAGCTTCTGTCTCTGGTGAATAATGAAAAAAAAAAGCCAGTGGAGATAATATATCCAAAATAATGTCAATTTTATTGTATATTAAAATATGTAGAAAAAGGCAAGATGGAAAAAAAGTATACAGAGAAGCGAAGGGCAAAATATACAGCTGGACTGTCATGTATCCCCACAAGGCTGATAAGCACTTGATGGGTACCAGGTCAGATACTGTGACTCACAGGCACCCTAAGTCTGTATCACAGATGGTAAATAACACCCCAATGGGGGACTATACAGCGTGATATAACAAAATATGGGAATTCCCCGGATGTCCGTGAGATACACAGTCTGCGTCCTAAGTGGTCATAGACAGCATGTATATAACAGGCTTAATAAAGTATATCTGCAGCCTAGTCTATAACACAACACATATATAAACAGCCTAAAATATAACATAGGCCTAATATGGATATGATATATAGTAGGATGTGTAGTGGTATCTAACTACACCTAACACAGGACGTACCTGAAAACATGACAATCACCCAAGAAGATAAGTGACCGTAAAGCGCAGGACCTCGACGCGTGTTTCACCTCAGCGGCTTTGTCAGGATTCTAGCAGCTCCTGATAGGGGAATTCCCAGACAGACTGTGTGTGAGGCTGGCTGTGATTGGTGAAAACTCTTGCTGTGTGAGAAGCTGGCTGTGATTGGTCTAGACTTCTGCCCAGCAACAACAGATTAACACTTTGCTTTCTGCTGTGTCACTGAGCTTACCTTACACTATAAATGAATCTTAAAGGCATATTACAGTCCTGATCAAAAGTTTAAGACCACTTGAAAAATGGCAAAAAATCATATTTAGCATGGCTGGATCTTAAGAAGGTTCCAAGTAGAGCTTCAACATGCAACAAGAAGAAATGGGAGTGAGACAAAACATTTTTGGAGCATTCAATTTAATGAAAACAACGAATAAACTGAAACAGGCTGTTTTTCAGCTGATCAAAAGTTTAGAACCACACCTCCAAAAAAACCTAAACCCCCCCCAAAACAGAAATCCAACTTCCAATCATGAACTCAGTAAGGAGTAGCTCTGCCGTTATTGTTTATCACTTCCAAAATTCGTTACGGCATGCTTGATGCAAGCGTTTCCATGAGGTGAGTGGGAACATTTCTCCAAGTGGTGAAGACGGCCGCACGAAGGCCATCTACTGTCTGGAACTGTTGTCCATTTTTGTAAACTTCCCTTGCCATCCATCCCCAAAGGTTCTCAATGGCATTTAGATCAGGGGAACACGCAGGATGGGCCAAAAGAGTGATGTTATTCTCCTGGAAGAAGTCCCTTGTCCTGCGGGCATTGTGTACTGTAGCGTTGTCCTGTTGAAATACCCAGTCGTTACCACACAGACGAGGGCCCTCAGTCATGAGGAATGCTCTCTGCAACATCTGGACATAGCCAGCGGCCGTTTGACGCCCCTGCACTTCCTGAAGCTCCATTGTTCCACTGAAGGAAAAAGCACCCCAGACCATTATGGTGCCCTCTCCACTGTGGTGCGTAGAAAACATCTCAGGTGGGATCTGCTTGTCATGCCAGTAACGTTGGAAACCATCAGGACCATCAAGGTTAAATTTTTTCTCATCAGAGAATAAAACTTTCTTCCACCTTTGAATGTCCCGTGTTTGGTGCTCTCTTGCAAAGTTCAAACGAGCAGTTCTGTGGCGTTCAAGGAGACGAGGTCTTTGAAGACGTTTTTTGTTTTTGAAGCCCTTCAGTCTCAGATACCGTCTGATGGTTATAGGGCTGCAGTCAGCACCAGTAAGAGCCTTAATTTGGGTTGAGGATCGTGCAGTGTCTTGACGGACAGCCAATTGGGTCCTCCGGCTCAGTGCTGATAAAATTTTTTTGGGTCTTCCACTTTTTTGTTCCATAACCCTCAGGATCATTTAAGAAATTCCAAATGACTGTCTTACTGCGTCCCACCTCAGCAGCGATGGCGCACTGTGAGAGACCCTGCTTATGCAGTTCAACAACCCGACCACGTTCAAAAAGGGAGAGTTTTTTTGCCTTTGCCATCACAACGTGTGACTACCTGACAGAAGATGACAATGAATCCACATCTTTGCACATATTTGGCCTTTTAAAGGCATGTGGTCCTAAAATTAGGATCAGCTGAAAAACAGCCTGTTTCAGTTTAATCGTTATTTTCAATTAATTGAATGCTCAAAAAATGTTTTGTCTCACTCTCATTTCTTCTTGTTGCATGTTAAAGCTCTACTTGGAACCTTGTTAAGATCCAACAATGTAAAATATGATTTTTTGCCATTTTTCAAGTGGTCTTAAACTTTTGATCAGGACTGTATCTTTTCTGCTTCTGTGAACACAAAATATAACAGTTATATGACATCCAAAACGTAATGTCACAGTAAATAACTCTGCTTTTGTGTTTAACACATAAACATAGGAACTGTATTTAGGTTATTGGCAGGTCTGGCTATTGTAAGGGATCGTCTCTTTTCAGGGGGTCACACTCACAGATATCTCACTAGACAACGGATTTTCATGTCCAAACTGTGCATTTATTGTGGCACATGGCAGAAAGAAAAACATACAAATAAACACCTGCCCGTCTAGGCGCTACCTAAAAAAAATACGTCCCTACCTCACTCGTAGAGCACAGTTCACACTTGAACGTCATATGCGGCTTTCCTCAGCCAACCTCAATACAGAAGCCTCCAGGCTGTGGCAATTCCAGTACCTTTTGGGGGAGTGTGGCCCAGTAGTCCTCCAGACGCTGGCCATGCAACCCTCGTTCTCTAGGCGTCGCTAGGTCCCCCAAACTTCAGGCTATTGCATAGCCTCGTGGCCCCTCAGCCGTGCCTAGCTGAGACCACGCTGACAGAACCTCACCAGGCCTCTGTCTGCACACTCTCCAGAGTGAGCCACACCCACTTCCAGAAACCAGATTAAATGGAATCCCTGGACGTGAGCATGCCCTAAGTCCTGGACTGGAACCTGGGGAACAGGCACCCACCCAACACATTGCCTGTTCCCAGTAAAAGCCCGCCCTGAAATAGCTGAACCAGCTACACTATCTATATGGTGTCCCCCAACTACTTTAGTGGACACCTGGACTAGGGCTTTTACTCCACCAAGGCCGGGGCCCTTGGTGACACTCTCCTGGTGCAAACAACACCTCAATGTTCACATTGCCACACTGTATACACATATAAGCTATATTAGCAACCTAGGACAGGTCTTAGCTGGCCAGCTACAGGATCGCCTTAAGCTTAATCCTCCCCCTTTAGTTCCTGCTTGCTTGCATCTCCTGGAGCTTGTGGAGTTGACCAAGGGTCCAGGGCTTGCAGTTGGAGTTTATGTGAGAGGAGCACATGGAGACTGCTCCTTCTTCCTCCCTCTCTACAGCTCTCACTGTAATCTTCTGGAGCTAGGGGATGGAGCCAGCCCATATTCTGAGCTCCAGAGAGCACTGGCCCAGGATAGTTAACTCTGGCCCTGCCTGGCTCATGTTAGAGCAATTGTGTGCAGTATATAGCATTAACATTACAAACATAACAACCACACTTTGCGTATGCCCCCTGGTCTTGGTTACTGCACAATTATAAGTGGACATGCACTCTGTATACAGTCATGGCCAAAAGTTTTGGGACTAACACAATTTTGCTTTTCACATAGTTTGCTGCTTCAGTGTTTTTGGATCTATTTTTGTCAGATGTTTCTATGGTATACTGAAGTACAATTTTAAACATTAAATTTTTTATTTTTTTTTACATTTATAAACAAATACATCAGGTTTATGCAAAGACTCAATATTTCCAGAGTTGGACCTTTTTTTGTTTAAGACTTATGCAATTTCTCCCTGGCAAGCTGGATGATGGAACCTCAGGTTCTCAATAGGATTGAGGTCTGGGGAGTTTCCTGGTCATAGACCTAAAATTTATGTTCACCAAACCACTTACTGTAGTTCTCACTTTTCCCTTTTGACATGGTCTCCATCATGTTGGAATAAAGCATTATTCATCACCAAATTGCTACTGGATTGCTGGGAGAAGTTGCTCTTGGATTTTCATCCCATTCTTTATTCATGGCAGTGTTGTTAGGCAAAATTGTGAGTTACCCTATTCAATTGGATGAGAAGCAACCCTACACATGGATGGTCTAAGGATGCTTTACCTTTGTCGTGACGCAGGACTCATGTTAGCGCTTGCCTTTTCTTCTCTGGGCAATCATTTTTCCAGACGTTCCAAAAATTCGGAAGAGGGCTTCATCAGAGAAAATAACTTTACCACAGTCCAAGCCCAACAACTTTCCTCTGCAGTCCAATCCCTGTACTTTCTGCAGAATGGCAGTTTGTCCTTGATGTTTTTCTTGGAGAGAAGTGGCTTCTTTGTTGCCCTTCTGGACACCAGGCCATCCTCCGAAAGCCTACATCTCACTATGCATGCAGATGCACATGCCTGCTGCCATTCCTGAGCAAGCTCTGCACTGGTGGTGACCTGATCCAGTAGCTAAATCCTCTTTAGGAGACGGTCCTGGCACTTGCTGGACTTTCTTGGGTGCCCTGAAGCCCTCTTCACAGCAACTGAATCTCTCTCTTTGAGGTTCTTGATTATCCAATAAATAGTTGTTTTAGGTGCAGTCTTACAAGCAGCAATGTCCTTGCCTGTGAAGTCCTTTTGATGAAAGCAATGATGACTGCACATGTCTCCTTGGAGGTCACTATGGTTAACAGAAGAAGATAATGATTTCAAGCACTCCAACCCCCCTTTGAAAGAAACCAGTCTGCTTTTCTAAATCAATCAGTATGACAGTGTGATATAAACTGCCCAGTCCTCGTGTAAGCTTTCTCCTTAACTAATGAGAAGATCACTGAAATTATGTTAGCAGGTAATTTTTAGCAGGGCTAAAATGCAGTGAATCTTTTTTTTGTGATTAAGTTTCATGGCATGAAATAACTTTCCACTTAATTGCAATTCATCTGATCACTCTTCCTAATCTAGAGTTAATGCAAATTGCCACAATAAAGAACTGAAGCAGAAAACTATATGAAAAATAAACATTTGTATAAGTCCCAAAGTGTTTAGCCACAACTGTAGATGGAGGATGGAGCCTTTAAGGAGCCAAGTCCAAGATCAGCAAACTCTTTACCCACTGCTGTCATCATGATCTGATTGGCCTCAGAGTGTTTTTTCTCCACCCACTTCTATGTCATCTTCAGTTGTTGCCATCATTCCTTTGATCTAATTCTACATGTTTTCTTAAATCTGGAGACTACTTTTAATCTTCAGACAGATTTCATTTCAAAAACTGCCCCAAGTGTCTCAATTATATTACTCTTTGCCTGTGCTCCCTATAGAGCTCCCCCTAGTCAGCTGCCCTGATAGTGAGTAACAAGATTAGGAGTTAGACAATCTGGGCTGAATTTGGATGGTTAAAGGTGTTGTCCACCTTGGACAAGTTCTTTTTTTTTTTTTAACAAGGGATGCCGGATAAACTGATCTTCCTGCTGGAACTTTAATGATCCGTTGTAACGTAGGAGATCCCAGTAGCAACTGTTCTCTTGCAGTGCCACTACAGGAAAAATGAAACATTACACACTTCTCATTGCAATCTATGTCCCAATTATGTAATGCACGGTCTTCTGAAGCAAGAGACCATCTTTGTAACCACTTTCTACTATAGATGAGACTCCTGAATATGGTGCTTCTTTGTACTAAAGAGGTTGTCCAGCCAAGAAAAAATATTTAGAAAACAACTTAGCTGTAGCAGTCAAATGTCCTTGGAAGGAACAGAAAGTAGACACCAGTGGAGGTCCTAGGAAGCCTGAAAACAACAGCAGTGGAGGATCAGTAAGGTGAGTATTACTTTTTTGGTTATTTTAGGACATTCTACGCTGTTTTATTATTATTATTTTTGCTGGATGGTCAATTCCTTTAAGAATTCTATCATATGGTATATGAAAATGTGTTTTATAAATCAAACATCCCATTTAACCAAAAAATCCTCTGCCTCATAGCTCACAAACCCGAAATAAAACAGAATTCATAATAACCAGGTAACACCTGTCAAAACTGATTCCCAGTTACAATCACAACACCGTAGTTAATCAGGAAAATGTAATTTGCAATAATACACAATGGCAAATTTCCATCCTGATCCAGGACTGAGATTAGCAAATTATCAAGGCCGTGCTTCAATACCTTCATCTTTCATCTACATGCAAGGGAGAAGATCTAAGAAGACGGAGACAAATACACTAATTGGAATAAGCAGAATTTCATGTATCTCCTATCAGAATCTGGAAAAATAAGTAATTCACGTCTATTACCCAGAAGGATTTCTTGCCTTGAGTTCAGAAGAAGATGAGAAAAGTAATTGAGGCCACATCTGCATAAGATTAGGCCTACAGTAAATACGAGGTTGGGTTACATCGATCCTTCTGACTTAACAACAAGGCCAATCCTTTTTTTTTCAATAACTTGACATTAGAGAGCCATAAAATTTGGATTGTGAAGACAAAGTTCATGAGTTCAATCATTCCGGAAAAAAATTAAAAATAAAAGAAAATCCCTGTGGTCAACTGCAATTTGTCCAATGAGCACAATGGGACCATATATACATGGACATCAAATGTTGGAAACTTTCACTGGTTTTAGACCGAATTCTCTTGAGGATGGAGCCGTGAGATAAACATAAGTAAAATATGTTTTGGTTCTAGTGACCTTTCCACCTGTACTGAGATATTATGACATCCAAACCCCAAGTATTCTCATAGGGGGCGGGTGGTTTCCTTACATAGCTCCATCTTCTCCATTTAGATGAAATATGTTTACACATATGCGTCTGTTTCTTCATGTTTTTTTTCCTGCCTTGAGTTTAATTTGAGCAACTTGAAGGTTCACATATATCTTTTTTTCATAAGAATCTGACAATGGTTTTGAGTGCAAGACCTCAGGGATGAAGCTGACTTTGCATTCTCGAAAATATTTGGAGATTTTGGAATCTGCTCTTAGCATTTAGATATGGTGGTTTAATAAAGTAATATAGCAGAGGAGAAAGCGGCGTGGGAAAAGTAAATTTCCTCCTTGTTTTTACCAAGAAAAGTATGTTGTTCTGTAGATTAAAGGGGTTGTGCAGGAGGTTTATATTGAAGATCTATCCTCAGGATAGGTCATCAATATCAGATCAGAGTTGGTCCAACTTCCGGCACCACTGCCGATCAGCTGTTTGAAGAGGAGGAGGTGATTGTGCAAGCACTAGTTTTTACTCAAGATGACACTGTGTGTCATCTTGTTTGCAAGGTAGGCTTAGTGTAATTACAATACTTACACTTGAATAGGACCACCATTTTCAATCACACTGCGCCACCCCTGCAAGAGAGATGACATGCAGTGTTATCTTGAAGAGAGAGTAGCTCTCGCCCAAGGGCCTCCTCCTCTTCAAACAGCTCAACGGTTGGGGTGCCAGGAGTCAGACCCACACCAATCTGATATTGATGACCTATCCTGAGGATAGGTCATGAATATAAACCACCTGCACAACCTCTTCTTCTGTCAGAAAGGGGTATTTATCTGCCCAGAACTGTTGTGGCGCATGCACAGTTGCAGCGATGGTAGCAACAGTAGAGCCTCTGCACTCGCGACACCACTCGAAGCAGCAGTGCTGGTATGAGATTGTCAGGGTCGGGCGAGATGTCCATCCCTGTCAATGAAGCAGCATGGGGATTCTCTTCAGCAGCAAGGACAGCCCCTCACTGTTCAAGAACAATGATGAACGAATCGATCCATAAGAATCAATTCACTCATCTCTACTTTGGCGCCAATCATTTGCTGCTAGGGTCTATTTCTTATTGGCTTATTTACAGTTACTCCCTTTTGATGATGCAATTAAAAGTGGATGTGCGCATAGATATAGGGTTGGCCCTTATAAGTATTTACATTCTTGGGCTCAGCAAAGCCCAGGTTGTCACTGAGAACAAACTATAATAGTGTCCTACTTCCCGATTTGCTAACCAGAATATCAACGTCCCAGCCCCGAGTGCCGAACATAAAGCTCAACAAGTCAGTAAGGCCATACTGGGGCTTCAGCCTAAGGGGAGGCCCCCATAATAAAATTTTGGTGAGGGGATGGGTGAAGCGAGGGTTAATTTTAGAAGGCGAGGGGGTGGTCACTAGGGGAGGGGTTAAGGCTTTATAAAGAGGGCGGTTAGGGTGACGGGCGCCATTTTTTTATCACTCATTGAGAGAAAAGCTTACTATGTAAAGTCTGAGGTCACCTATGGCGTCCGTGGAGGAGATGTTGCAGAGGTTGTGGGCGGCCCATGGTCCAGGGTGGCTACAGGAGCAGGTGGCAGGCTTATTGCAGGGGGAGGCGGCTGGTGCATCATGCCCGCAGTCAGGAGGGAGACAGCCGTGGTGGGTACGTCTGCCGGTGCACCTTAGCCCTAGTGAGACCCCCAGGGCTCGGTGCCGGATTGAGAGCCCCTCCAGGGACACTCCACAAAGGGAAACAGCGGGCAGCCCATTTCCGCGTCCTCCCAGCGTGGGAAGAATCTACTTGTACGGCGGAGCCCAGAGCAGGGTAGGGGGGGTCCCCCCACTGTCCTCACCAGCGAGCAGCAATGGCTCTGGAGCGGGAACTGTGGGCTCCCCCCTCCTCCAGGGTTGGGCGTGGGAGAGGTGGCAGCTGCAGGAGCACGGAGGCTAGGCAGTTAGGGGACTGTAGTGTACCTAGGCCTCTTGATAGGGACAGCCTGCATAGGGATCCCCCTGCAAACCTGGAGGAAGATGAAGATTCTCATCGTATCAGATCGCGCCCTGTATGGACGGAGCTGGGGTGCAGTCTGGAAGCGGCGGGTTATCAGGAACAAGAAGAAGGGAAGATACACCTGGACAAGACGGATGTCGGGAGTCAGGACCATCGGCTGCGGGTTCACAGCGCTCGGGCAGTCAGGTGAGACAACTTGGGGATCCTTGCATTCACTAGGTGGCAGCCCAGGAGTTGTGGGGGCTGGGGGGAGTCATGGGGAGCTAGTTGGGGGCCTGGGGCAGCTGGTGAGCATTTGGGTTAATAGTTTGGGGGGAGGGGGTTTGTCCCAGTTACCAGATTGGAGGGGTTGGTGCGGGGGCGAGTGGGGCCGTGGGGAGTTTGCTGTCTAGGGCTGGGGGTTCAGTGTCTGTGCAGACACAGGCCTAAGGTGGACGACGGGGCAAAGGGAGAAGTATACATATGCTTCGAAGGCCCGTTGGGAGAGCATTTGAAGCAGGATGTGCGGGAGCGTATATGGAAGGGGGAGTATGTAGATATATTTTCATTATTTCCATTAGAGTGTTTTAATTTAGACAGGACGAAGAAGGATGAGGGAAAAAAGGATGAGGAAGAGAAGCGCACTTTCTCTAATGGGTTACAAGCATTTGCCATTTTAGCGAGTGTTATAGGTGAAAAGACACTCGAGTGTTGCTCGGCCCTGTTCTGCTACTTAGATGCGATAGGGGAGGCGTACCATGGTTATGGGGGTTTGGGTTGGCTCCGTTACAATGAGAAGTTTAGGCAGAGAAAGGCAGTTCGCCCTAACATAAGGTGGGACCATAAAGACACTGGTTTATGGTTACGGGTCACGGCGCCAGGGAGACAGGGGCAGTCCTTTCGGGGGGATTCAAGGGGATCAGGTCAGGCTAGTTTTGCAGCGGCATCCGCAAGAGGGTTGGTCTTCCTTTTTAATGAAGGAAGCTGCAAGTTTGGGGCAATGTGCAAATTCAAGCACGAATGCTCATATTGCGGGGGAATCACGGAGCCAATCGATGTTTTTTTAAGGCAATAGGTAAAAGGGCGCCAACGCCGCTTCAAAAGGGTCTGACGCCAGTGCGGGTGGAAAAGATGGAGCATTATCTAGATTAATACCCTAAATAGGGAAGCAGCGGTGTTATTAAAGAGGGGTTTCTAGCGAGGTTTTAGTAGACCGTCGAATCCCGCACAGGCGGTTGGTATGGGAAAAAAATTGCGTTCGGCTCTGGAGCATTCGGAATAGGGCTGCAGTAAACAATAATTTCAATAATCGAGTATTTTTTACGATTAATCGAGTATTCTAATAAGAAAAAATTAATTAATAGACTTTTTCCTTTATAAAAACTCATCAGACCCCCTGCCATCAGTCCCCAACACCCTAAGTTCCCCCCTGTGTCATGAGCCCAAGTGCTTCAGTTCCCCCCAGTGCCATCGGCTCCACTATCCCCCAGTGCCATCAGCTCCGTTCCCCCAGTGCCTTCCGCTCTCCCTCACCCCAGTGCCATCAACTCCACTCCCCCAGTGCTTTCAGCTCTCCCCACCCCAGTGCCATCAGCTCTACCCAACTCCAGTGCCTTCAGCTCTCCCCCACCCCATTGCCATCAGCTCTTCCCCACCCCAGAGCCATAAGCTCTCCCACCTTGTGCCAGAAGCTCTCCCCCTTGTGCCAGCACCTCTCCCCCCTTGTGCCAGCACTTCTGCCCCCTTGTGCCAGCACCTCTCCCCCCTTGTGCCAGCACTTCTCCCCCCTTGTGCCAGCACCTCTCCCCCCCTTGTGCCAGCAGCTCTCCCCCCCTTGTGCCAGAAGCTCTCCCTCCCTTTATGCCAGAAGCTCCCCCCCTTGTGCCAGCAGCTCTCCCCCTTGTGCCAGTAGCTCTCCCCCTTGTGCCAGCAGCTCTCCCCCTTGTGCCAGCAGCTCAACCCCCTTGTGCCATCACCTCACCCCCTTGTGCCAGAAACTCTCCCCCCCACCTTGTGCCAGCAGCTCTTCCCCCCTTGTGCCAGCAGCTCTCCCCCTTGTGCCAGCAGATCTCCCCCCCTTGTGCCAGCAGCTCTCCCCCTTGTGAAATTATCTCCCCCCTGCTCCTCCTGACACCTGGAGTGCACAGCGTCATTGGTTGCTATGACGATGTGCACTCCGGGCGCCCTACCTTAGTCGCACCAACTTATCTTTCCAGCAGGACACTCCATCGTTCCGCGCTGCTCTGCGTGTGACGTCACACAGCGCGTCAGGTCACGGCGTGCGTACGTCAGGAGGTCAGTGCAGCGCGCGACCATGGATGTGTTGTGGAGTGTCCGGAGGGCCCCTGCTGGAAAGGTGAGTATTGCGGGCCAAGGGGTGACCACGGAGCGGGAGTAATAGCAAGCGCTTCACTCCCGCTCCTTGGTCACGTGACACAAACAAATCTTCGATGCAGAAAATTTGCATCGAGGATTTTTATGTGTAGAATTACTCGATTCAATTGAGTAATCATTTCATCCCTAATCCGGAGGTCGTGTCCGAAAAATTGGCCAAGGAGGTTTTGTTGGGTAGGACGGATGGTCCATTCGCGGAGCCACCGTTAGTTAATTTGAGGGCTTCAAATACTGTATATAATCAAGGGCCAGCTTGTTCTAAAATCTAATACAATACTTTAATAAAAACAAACAACATATAAATCTGGCTAATATTACATACACAACAGTATGACCTAGCTTCTAATCACTGTTAACAATTCGCATACAATCGCAGTCCTTCAACTTGTTATAGCGCGGAGCTCTCGCACCGTAAAAATGTTCACAAAGTTCTGTAGGGTTCTTATATATGCTGAGTTTAGGTTGGACAAGTGTGTTCAAATCGGGCTAAATCAAGCCTTTGATGGTAAACGATATCGCACTTATAATGATGCAGTCCCGTTCGGATATAGATCAAGTCCGTATCAGACACAAATGCAACCGATCATATGGTATGTATGGCTACTGCTACCTAAGTCTCAGTTAAGTCCGGATTGTTGGTTGATAGCAGAGCAGTTTTATGCATATGTGATGTTATTCATAGACCTTTTACGGCTGCCAACAATCCGGACTCAACTGAGACTCTGGTAAGCAGTAGCCATACAGTTGTGTTCAAAATAATAGCAGTGTGTTTAAAAAAGTGAATAAAGCTCAAAATCCTTCTAATAGCTTTTATTTTCATACACACAAATGCATTGGGAACACTACACATTCTATTCCAAATCAAAACATGAAGAAAATATATCAAATTTGTGTTGTTCCTCTAAAAAAATTGAAGAAAAGTGAATATTAGACTGTTCAAAAAAATAGCAGTGTTTGTACTCCATAACGTCAATCTTGTTGATCTGGAACCAAGATGTTGCACGTTTACTGGTGTGTTTGGGGTCGTTGTCTTGTTGGAACACCCATTTCAAGGGCATTTCCTCTTCAGCATAAGACAGCATGACCTCTTCAAGTCTTCTGATGTATTCAAACTGATCCATGATCCCTGGTATGCGATAAATAGGCCCAACACCGTAGTATGAGAAACATCCCCATATCATGATGCTTGCGCCACCATGCTTCACTGTCTTCACAGTGTACTGTGGCCTGAATTCAGTGTTTGGGGGTCGTCTGACAAATTGTCTCCGGCCACTAGACCCAAAAAGAGCAATCTTACTTTCATCAGTCCACAAAATGTCTCTTTAGGCCTTCAATGTGCTCTTTGGCAAATTGTTACCTCTTCAGCACATGTCTTTTTTTCGACAGTGGGACTTTGCGGGGGCTTCTTGCAGATAGCTTGGCTTCACATAGGCGTCTTCTAATTGTAACAGTACTCACAGGTAACATTAGACCTTCTCTGACCTTCCTGGATCTGATTGTTGGCTGAGTCCTTGCCATTTTGGCTATTCTTCTATCCATTCGAATGGTAGATTTTCGCTTTCTTCCACGTCTTCCAGGTTTTGGTTGCCATTTAAAAGCATTTGCAATCATTTTAGCTGAGCAGCCTATCATTTTCTGCACTTCTTTATATGTTTTCCCCTCTCCAATCAACTTTCTAATAAAGGTACGCTGTTCTTCTGAACAATGTCTGGAACGACCCATTTTCCTCAGAATTTCAGAGAGCAATGCACTGTAACCAGCATGTACAACATTTGCTGCCTTCCTTCCTTAAATATGGGCAATAATTGCCACCTGTTTTTCAAAGAATGAATGACCTCTCTCATTGAACTCCACACTGCTATTATTTTGAACAGGCCCCTTTCAATAAGTGATTAAATTACAGAGAATGAGCAGCATTCATGTCATGACTGTTGTGTCTGTTGGATTTCTATTACTCTACTACACCTGCTAGTAAATTATTTGCCATGTAGAAATATCATTTCTCCCAAAAACAGTGATTGATCAGGTTAGTGATGTCTGACTGCTATTATTTTGAACACAACTGTACATACAATATGATCGGTTGCATTTGTGTCTGATACGGACTTGATCTATATCCGAACGGGACTGAATCATTATAAGTGCAATACAGTTTACCATCAAAGGCTTGATTTAGCCCAATTTGAACACACTTGTCCAACCTATACTCAGCATACAGTATATAAGAACCCTATGGAGCTTTGCGAACATTTTTTATTACAGTGCGAGAGCTCCGCGCTATAACAAGTTGAGGGACTGCGACTATATGCAAATTGTTAACCGTGATTAGAAGCTAGGTTATACTGTTGTGTATGTAATATTAGCCAGATTTATATGTTATTTGTTTTTATTAAAGTATTGCATTAGATTTTATAACAAGCTGTCCCTTGATTATATATTTGCATTTAATAGCTAAGTGGTGTAGCAGGCCAAGCTATACTCCTGGAGAGCGCTCTTACATTTTGCATAATTTGAGGGTTTCGACATTGGGGTTAGTGCCCAAGAAGGAGCCAAGCAAGTTTCAGCTGATTCACAATTTATCTTTTCCAAAAGTGGCGTTGGTCAATGATGGTATAGACCCTGAATTTTGTTCGGTGGCTTATACGTCATTTGATGCGGCTGTGGCATGGATGCTGTGGCATGGATGCCAAGGCGGACATTGAGGCGGCTTTTCGTCTCCGTCTGGGTAACCCTGATAGTTTACATTTGCTTGGTTGCTTTTGGGATGGGGGCTATTTTGTAGACAGGTGTTCGCCGATGGGTTGCTCTGTGTCGTGCGCTTATTTAGAAGCATTTAGTTAGTTCTTGGAATGGGTAGTGGCGGACGTGGCGGGTTGTTCATCCATTATCTGGATGATTTCCTTTGCTTAGGTCCAGCGGATTCGCGAGTTTGTTCCTTGTTGTTAAGCACGTTGCGATCTATTTTTGGGGGTCCCTCGGCGGAATTAAGTTTTTTAGGGATCGTTATAAATACAGAAAAAATGAAGTGTCGTCTCCCAGATGAAAAAGTGGTTGATTTGCGGGTGGAAGTTGAAAAGGCAATAAAGTCGCCCAAAATTTGCCTGCGAGAGCTGCAGTCTTTATTAGGGAAGTTGAACTTTGCGTTCCGTATTATGCCAATGGGTCGGATATTTTGCAGAATGGGTTTCAGCTCCACATAATTTTATTAGGCTGGGTCGTAATTCGAAGGGAGATCTGAGGGTTTGGTGGTATGGGGGAGGTGGTAAACAGTTTTGACTTCAATTTACTTTCAGCTGCTGGGGGGTGGGGTTTGGGGTATATTGTCATGGGTAATGATGTGCGGATCGCTGTTCGGATTTGTGGGGTTTACGGGGTTGGGTGCGGAATTTGGCTCTCCTGGATTTTTTTCCAATTGTCCTTGCTGTGCTTTTATGGGGCAAAAAATTCAGGAATAGGAAGATCCGTTTTCACTGTGATAATCTGGGGGTGGTGCAGGCGATCGATGGTTTGACCGCTTCATCACCTCCAGTGGTTCGGTTGTTGCAGCATCGGGTATTGCTTTGTTTATCGCTTAATGCATGGGTGGTGGCTGTTCATGTGCCTGGTGTGTCTAATTGCATTGCGGATTCCCTCTCTCGCTCGCAGTAGGAGCGATTACGTCATCTGGCCCTGGAAGCGGAGTCCGAAGGGTTGGAGTGTCCGGAGTCCTTATGAGAGCCCTTGGAGGTACAGTAGAGGGTCTTCTGTGGGCATCATTGAGTTCAGGAACATGGGCAGCTTATGAAAAAATCTGGAGTCTTTGGGAGCTTTGGTGTGAGAATATTGGGGTGAGGGTGGACGAAGGGGGAGTCCCGTTTTTGTTATTCTTGGGTCCCATTAGAGAAGAGGGTTGGTCAGTAGCACAGTTAAATAGATGTGTTGCGGGTTTGGCTTTTGGTTTCAAGGCAAGAGGTCTTCCAGACGTCACAAAGGATTTCTTAGTGAAACACGTTTTGAAGGGTTGGAGAAGGGGTAGGCGAACAGAGGACAGAAAAAGGCTGGTGTTGTTTACTTTATTGTTGAAAATTGGGGGGCAGGCAAAACTAGGCGACATGTATAAAGTCACAGAAAATAATGCACTATAGTATTAGATGCAAACATAACATATGGACTAAGCCCTCACTCTAATGATAAAATCTGAGACTCTTAGCCAATACATTTTGATCAAAATACATCTGTGCCCACCTACCCAGCGCCAAGGTGGTCTCAGTTCAGGCAGGTCCTACGCAAAACCTACCTATGCCATTATGCATTTATGTTCAGGAGCGCAGAGCCTGCACATATAGTGTGTTGTTCCGAGTTACCTCTGTGTGCATCAGCAGCCAATGAGAGGAGGAATTAGGCTACATGCACACGAACGTTGTGTGTTTTGCGGTCTGCAAATTGCGGATCCGCAAAACACGGATGGCGTCCGTGTGCGTTCTGCAATTTGCGGAACGGCACGGCAAAACGGACAAGAATAGGACAGGTTATATTTATTTTGCGGACCACGGAACAGAGCAACGGATGCGGACAGCACACGGCTCAGATGCGGACCAAAACAATGTTTGTGTGCATGAGGCCTTAGTGTGTAGTTCACTGGGTGAAGTTCGCTTATTTAAGTTGGCTTGGGAGTGGAGAAGATTGGGTCAAGAGAACCCGGAGAAGTAACCAATAATTTAATCAGTAAATAAAAGCTCAGCATTAAGAGATGCTACAGACAACAGCCAGGTTAGAAGGGAATTTGGGTGTAAGAGGGCCATCTACTTTCTCAATTACTCATTGTCTGTTTAAATATATATATCTATTGTGACACAGTAAAGAGAGTTGTATGGGGAGGCAGGTATTTTCCTCCCAGTGTGTGCTGCTGGACTGATTAGCGGCCAGGTGGGGTCAAACACCGGACTGGATCTTTGGTGCTGGTCCGGGTTTTGGCAACACCTTTTTTTGGCCTTTAAAAGACAGCTGGGTTCAGGAGAAAGGATCTCTGTATTGGGATCTGAGGCTTATGCCGGGCTTGGAGGGCTGAGACCCATGTGAGGGGAAACAGGCCGCCTAAAGCCTGTTCATGGTGTGAACTAACACCAAAGCCACAAGGTGACTTTTTATGTTGAATGTGACTTTTTGTTTATGAACTTGCCAAGAGTGTGAATAAACACTGAACTGTTTGATTTGAGAACTGGTTGGTGCCTCTATACTGCGTCCGCTTATCCTGTCTACTAGAGCGAATCCCCACTATATATATATATATATATATATATGGGGTGGGTTTCTTCTGGAGAACATGTGTGGTTGTGAATGATATTTGTTGGGAGAAGGCAGTACTATCTGTACCTACGTCATGGGAGAGAGAGGGGACTGCAATCTGTGTCTGCATTATTTAAACGAGTGACAAGGGGCAGTACTATCTGTACCTACATAATTTACAGAGAGAGGTGGTACTATCTGTGCCTGTCAGAGAGAATGGGACTGTAATAGGTAGTACTGTATGTGCCTATCTTAGTTATGGGAAAAGAGAAGGGGCAATACTATCTGTGCCTACATAATTTACAAGAAGAGACAAGAAGGCAGTATTATCTGAACATCATGTGAGAGAAAAGAGTGAGAGAAGAGAGTATGTGTTTGTCAAATTTATGGGAAGCAAATAGGGGACAGTACTATCTGTGCCTAAATAATTTACACATTTTACATATCACATGTTTAGAAAAGTAAATACGTAAAAAAATAGCAACCGCATACATATACAGGGAAGAAAAAGGACCACAAATAGTATGTCATATGTCAAAAAAACAGACCCCTAAAGAATCGGTGCTAATGTTAGATCTCCATTACCCACAATAAAAAAATACAAATAGTATCACCGATCACAAAAAGCGACCTTTATATATAATAGACTCCAAGTGGAGAAACAGGTAAATGATGGGAGAAGGTCCAACTACCATATAAAGTGTATACATCTAAAGTGCCTAGTGCATAGTTACCCTAATGGGAAATAAATCCAGATAGGGTATGAAATAAACCAGTGTGCTTCTTTACAGCAAAGCAGATACATACTACTATACATGGATGCACCATTTACAGGGAGAGAGACAGGCAGTATTATCTGTGCCTACATTATTTTAGATGGAATAGGATGTGCTACTCTTAAAGAAGCATCCATCTCCAGCACAAAAACGGTGGCCAACTTTCTCCTCCCCTCCCCAAAAGCTTGAATATATAGGATATTTGTATTTTTGTTATTGTGCTTTTATTCTAGAAAATTAGGTCAGCTTTACTCTTCTCCGTATTTGTATGCTTGGCACATGAGTAACATCTTATTTGTATAGGAATACGTTGCAATTAGGAGGCAAACACCGTGGAAACCTTACTCTACCCTGGTGGCCCATGACACATTATGCACTTCACTAAGTCTCTTTTTGAGAAATTCTTGTTTATATTTTCACAGTCGTTACTTGAACCTTGAACGTTCTCCAAAAATTCCATTGAAAGAACCGATTGACCTCAAGGCAACATACATACATAGATCACTGCCTGAGCCGCTATTTTATATAGATTTTATGTGTGGTCACATAAGTGTCAAATCAGTCAAGGTCAGTGCCCAAACCTGGTATTTATGTGTGCGGTAGCCTATATTTTAGTATAGCCTCATCCACGGTTGTGGTCTCAGTAATTGCACCCAGACTAAGAAGGCACACAGTAATCATGAAGAAAACGGGGAATTGCATGGACTTTACAGGAAAGAAAGAGCCCAGCATGGTAATTTTACCTTTGATTGTGAGAAAGTTGCACAACATCATACGTAGTCACGCAATCCTGGCAATTGAAAGGGGTTAGTGAAAATGGAGCCATGTGCATGCTGAGCTGCAATCATCTCAGCAATCAGCAGGGAGGGCAGGCTGCTTTATTTGTCCTTTTTACCTGTCACTTCTATAGAGAAGTCCACTATAGTGATCTACAAACAAGACTGAGCGCCATTAATAAGCATAAGGGCTAAGGCATTCGGAGCCTCAATATAGTGCCTCAATACGGCACCGCATTACAGAGATATTGTCCCTGAGCTGCAGTGCTTACATCTGTAATGCAGCACAGAAACTAGACCATAAAACTGCCTATAAGTCTATATGAGACATATAGAGAGACGACGACTATATGGTCGCGTTTTACGGCACCATACAACAAGAGTGATTCAGCTTGAAAGGCAAAATAAGTAAGTAAAAGACACAAAATC
This sequence comes from Bufo bufo, assembly GCF_905171765.1. Lineage (NCBI taxonomy): Eukaryota > Metazoa > Chordata > Amphibia > Anura > Bufonidae > Bufo > Bufo bufo. The sequence goes on along the minus strand of NC_053392.1, from coordinate 591,626,744 downwards.
AATGATGTGATGTCACTGATGGTGTACACACACACACAAGAGGGACATCTTAGAAAAGAAAATGGCGGATGTGTAGAGGGGTGCTAAGCAGAAGGGCAAGATGCAAGGGCCAACTGTTGGTGGAGGCAATGATCAGTCCTATTTGGCTATAATAAACAAAGTCCTTCTTTACTGAATAGATGATGGGAGTTACAGTATAAATTAAAGCAGCAGACACAGTCTTGAAGTATTTCACACAGTAGACTTTTCCCAAAAGACTATATATAGAAGGTGGAAATTATGGTAGTAGTACTCTCTGAATCTTTCTATATAAAACCCAGGCATGCAATTCCACTAAATATACTTTCTGCAGTCTTTCCTGGCAGAAGGTTCTGTGCTGAGGAACGGCCTTAGCTACCTGTCCCTCTCTACAGCTCTCTCTCTCTCTCTCTCTCTCTCTCTCAGAAGGCTGGTACCCTGGTCCAGGGTCTGTGGCTCAGTTGTCTGGCTGGCCCTCTGGTCAAAAGGCTGGTCACCCAGGGTCTGTGCCAAAGTATCCCCCTCTTAGTCTTTCCTACTGAACACTGGTCACTATCTCCAACAACTAGGGGCTCTGACTGCTCTCCTTACATATAGTTTCTAACTGTAATAGAACCTTTTAGTAGGAGGGGTGGAGTGGAGAAGCACGGCTTAAACACAAACAGTGTTGCAATTTCAGTCTGCCATAGACTTGTATAGAGTTTCAATAGAAGAGTCCTTGCTCCAGAACATTACACATGTTAGCTGTGTGTGCGTGGGAGAGGATTGTTACAGATTTTGTATTGGTGCATAGGAGTTATAAGCAGAGAAAAAAAGGGGGTCAGTCAGCACATCCCAAAGCGCAGGGGCACGTTGCTATGGCTGAGAACAAGACTGTTAAACTGTCCGCCTGAATTTCTGTCATTTTCGGTGCCAAAATGGCCTCCATTATATCCAGGGAAAGCAGTTACCAGCATGCACGCCGGGCCCACTCCACACCACCCCTGGCGCCACATGGTCACCAAGGACTGCAATGAGAGTCCACACACTATCTCTCTCCAGGTGCCAGATGGCTTCAGTGAGTGGGGGGGAGCGGGCTAAGCTATATACTAACATTAATTAAAAGCAACCTGTGGGACAGACGAGCTGGAAGGAGTGCACGACTGGGGAGGCAGCCACACCTCCAGCATGAACTGCAGAGAAAAAAAGGGGGTCAGTCAGCACATCCCAAAGCGCAGGGGCACGTTGCTATGGCTGAGAACAAGACTGTTAAACAAAACAAGCAATGCAACAGCTCACTGCAAACCAAATAAAGTACAAAATTGCATCATAATTGCAAATGCTGAACTAATAAGTTAGAGATACTTGGCAAATCGTTTTGTACAAAATTATTTGAGCCCGTCTGCCGAACGGGGACAACCTGTGGGACAGACTGGGGAGGCAGTTATAAGCTATACCTGTAATTGGAATTCTATAACCTTATGAAGTTAGATAATTTATCTAAAATCTGTAAGCTACATCCTCTAAATGAAGGCACACCCACATTTCCATTAGCCACACCCACTTGATAAGAAAGACGCACAAAGTATTTAAAACATTTAGTAATATGGCACAATGATCACTTTGAGACAGAATTATTTTCATTAGTAAATCTGCCCCTATGTTTTTTTTTACTTTGACCTTGGTTTTTCAGCAAGCAGGTTATTATCCTCAGCTGTTGATATTACATGAGTCATTACACGAATTTGTTTCAAAACAGCCTAAAAACTAAATATAATAAAATGGATGCATTGAAGAAGGTGACATCTGAAATAAGCTGCAAGAAACTAATTTGGAATATCCTACAGGAAATGTTCTGCTGATTGTCAAATATTGAGAATAATTCCGAGGGATCTCAAAATAGTTACGGAATTTCTGTAATTGCACAAAAAATAATCCCATCCTGGCACGTAAAATCATTTTGGACATTCTGAGTCATATTCTTGTCCACAGGGGGCAGTATTATTATAATAGTCAGGACTAGTCAAGTAAATGGATTTTTAAGGTGGAAAATCTTGGGACAAGCATGTGATTGATCCAGATGTCACTTCCCTTCCCCCACTCATCTTACAGCTACATGCATTACTTTATTCAGCAGGGGATGACAGAGGGTACACTGGAATGCCGCCCCAAAAGATACCATATGAAATCTGTGCCCCTTCTTGGGACATGTTTGGAAAAAATTAAATTCCATGTAGAAAAGACTACTTCCCACACATCACTTCTAGGCTCTTTCCACACTGCATGTAGGAGGGTTAGCACAAAGAGCAACCACTTCATATTTAACCCTACTTACCAACGATCCCAGAAGGTCTGGAAGGCATCCCTCCAAATACTTTAAATGTACAGTGGATATAAAAAGTCTACACACCCCTGTTAAAATGTCAGGTTTCTGTGCCGTAAAAAAATGAGACAAAGATAAATCATTTCAGAACTTTTTCCACCTTTAATGTGACCTATAAACTGTACAGCTCAATTGAAAAACAAACTGAAATCTTTTAGGTAGAGGGAAGAAAAAATATAAAAATAAAATAATATGGTTGCACAAGTGTGCACACCCTTGAACTAATACTTTGTTGAAGCACCTTTCGAGCACCTTTTGATTTTATTACAGCACTCAGTCTTTTTGGGTATGAGTCTATCAGCATGACACATTTTGACTTGGCAAGATTTGCCCACTCTTCTTTGCAAAAACACTCAAAATCTGTCAGATTGCGAAGGGCATCTCCTGTGCACAGCCCTCTTCAGATCACCCCACAGATTTTCAATCGGATTCAGGTCTGGGCAGGCTCACAGCCTGGGAGAGGCATGTGTAGGATACAGCTGGGTACTACTTTGCCCAGATTGTAGGCTGTAAGCCCAGGAGAGGCATGTTAGAGTAGGACCCATCTGATTAGAAGCCACTTTGTCGTCTGGTAGATGGGCCCGAAATATTTTTGATCAATTATATTTGCAAAGGTCTTCTAGCTGCATTTGCAGTAAGTATGGCCACCAAGCAGTTATTTTTTCAGTGTTTGCTTATATCTTTGTGCAATTGACTAGCAGAGTGCTGTTACCTGTAGTTCTACTAATCCAATTGTATATTAGAGCCCATCTTATATATTATTTCATTATTTAATGCAGTCGGGATGTAAGCCGTGTACCGGGGTGGGCTCCCCAGGATACAGCAAAGTCACGAACGGGGAAGGCAACTTTGACACCAGCTTTTGGAAAAATTGAATTTTACTAACACGTGATAATAAACATAACCACAAATGCTGAGAACATAAAATAAGTTTACATACACCCAGCCCAAAGGCTGAGCCCCCTGTGTTGCACAGCACAGCGCCCCCTGATGGATGCCAGCAGAAATTTTGCAGTAATTTACCTACTGGTGGGCACAGCTAAAACTGCCTCGCCATACCTATTATTACCCTGAGACAAACACAAACAATTGGTTGGGTGCTTAGTACGGGCTGGCCTGCGGTGCAACACAGCAGTTCACAATCTTATCCTGCTCTATATTATTCCCCCACCCATAACTAGTTCGGTAGCACATGCCTGATTAATTCTCCTGAGCAAAATGCTGAACTTAATAGAGTTCGTGAGAGTATTTATCAGCTCTAAAATGTTCAATGTCCCTTTTAGTAATGGAGTCCTTGTAGTACAGTAGCTACACTTTAGGCCTGACACAAAGCAGAGACCCTAACTATCTAACTACAGGCCTGGTCTAAGTCTCTAGGCGCCAACACTGCAGTGTGATGCGTGCACGATCTTACCAACCCGGGTCTGCTCTTTATCCACTGATGTCTCTGAACCGAACAACCAGTCTCTCCAGTAAACACGAGGTCTCATAGGCTATGCAGCTTGTTCCTTAGCTCTTGTCAGCCTTCCTGGTAACAATCCTCCTTTCCTTGGAAAGGATCTAGGTCTTGGACAACAATCAGCTTCACTCAGCTGCAGCTGTGGTCACAGAGGAGATCCTCTCAATCCTGGATCCATTAGCTTTACTGCTCACACACAGCTCCTCAGCTCTCTCCTAAGATGGCTGCAGATCCTTCTTCATGCTCTCCAGAACCACACTTCTCATGAATATGGAAATATACACTGCTCAAAAAAATAAAGGGAACACAAAAATAACACATCCTAGATCTGAATTAATTAAATATTCTTCTAAAATACTTTGTTCTTTACATAGTTGAATTTGCTGACAACAAAATCACACAAAAATAAAAAAATGGAAATCAAATTTTTCAACCCATGTAGGTCTGGATTTGGAGTCACACTCAAAATTAAAGTGGAAAAACACACTACAGGCTGATCCAACTTTGATGTAATGTCCTTAAAACAAGTCAAAATCAGGCTCAGTAGTGTGTGTGGCCTCCACGTACCTGTATGACCTCCCTACAACGCCTGTGCATGCTCCTGATGAGGTGGCGGACGGTCTCCTGAGGGATCTCCCCCCAGACCTGGACTAAAGCATCTGCCAACTCCTGGACAGTCTGTGGTGCAACGTGACGTTGGTGGATAGAGCGAGACATGATGTCCCAGATCTGCTCAATTGGATTCAGGTCTGGGGAACGGGCGGGCCAGTCCATAGCATCAATGCCTTCGTCTTACAGGAACTGCTGACACACTCCAGCCACATGAGGTCTAGCATTGTCTTGCATTAGGAGGAACCCAGGGCCAACCGCACCAGCATATGGTCTCACAAGGGGTCTGAGGATCTCATCTCGGTACCTAATGGCAGTCAGGCTACCTCTGGCGAGCACATGGAGGGCTGTGCGGCCCTCCAAAGAAATGCCACCCCACACCATTACTGACCCAATGCCAAACCGGTCATGCTGGAGGATGTTGCAGGCAGCAGAACGTTCTCCACGGTGTCTCAAGACTCTGTCACGTCTGTCGCATATGCTCAGTGTGAATCTGCTTTCATCTGTGAAGAGCACAGGGCGCCAGTGGCGAATTTGCCAATCTTGGTGTTCTCTGGCAAATGCCAAACGTCCTGCACGGTGTTGGGCTGTAAGCACAACCCCCACCTGTGGACGTTGGGCCCTCATATAACCCTCATGGAGTCTGTTTCTGACCATTTGAGCAGACACATGCACATTTGTGGCCTGCTGGAGGTCATTTTGCAGGGCTCTGGCAGTGCTCCTCCTGTTCCTCCTTGCACAAAGGCGGAGGTAGCGGTCCTGCTGCTGGGTTGTTGCCCTCCTACGGCCTCCTCCACGTCTCCTGATGTACTGGCCTGTCTCCTGGTAGCGCCTCCATGCTCTGGACACTACGCTGACAGACACAGCAAACCTTCTTGCCACAGCTCACATTGATGTGCCATCCTGGATAAGCTGCACTACCTGAGCCACTTGTGTGGGTTGTAGACTCCGTCTCCTGCTACCACTAGAGTGAAAGCACCGCCAGCATTCAAAAGTGACCAAAACATCAGCCAGGAAGCATAGGAACTGAGAAGTGGTCTGTGGTCACCACCTGCAGAACCACTCCTTTATTGGGGGTGTCTTGCTAATTGCCTATAATTTCCACCTGTTGTCTATCCCGTTTGCACAACAGCATGTGAAATTGATTGTCACTCAGTGTTGCTTCCTAAGTGGACAGTTTGATTTCACAGAAGTGTGATTGACTTGGAGTTACATTGTGTTGTTTAAGTGTTCCCTTTATTTTTTTGAGCAGTGTATATGCAGTCAGTCAGCTGTGCCTAGGAAACAGCAGCATCTTGTGGCCAAACAGCAAAACGTCAGTCCAGATCATTTAACTTCATTTAAAGGGGTTCTGCAGTTTATTTAAACTGATTATCTATCCTCTGGATAGATCATCAGCATCTGATCGGCAGGGGTCCGACACCCGGGACCCTGGCTGATCAGCTGTTTGAGAAGGCAGCGGCGCTCCAAAAGCGCCGCGGCCTTCTCACTGTTTACCGCAGGGCCAGTGACGTTACGACTAGTATCAACTGGCCTGGGCGGGGCTAAGCTCCATTCAAGTGAACAGAGCTTAGCCGCTCCCAGGCCAGTTGATTCTAGTCGTGACGTCACTGAGCCTGCGGTAAACAGTGAGAAGGCCGCGGCGCTCCTGCAGCGCCGCTGCCTTTTAAAACAGCTGATCGGCGGCCGATCAGCTGCTGATGATCTATCCAGAGGATAGATCATCAGTTTAAACAAACTGCAGAACCCCTTTAAACAAACACAATGTTTAGGCAATGAGAGCAGTTTCCCTATCTCACAGGGATTTTTAGAATTTCAATAATCAGATTATTTTTGCGCTATTTCGTAAAAGAAAACTATTGAAGTGCATAGATTTTTCAGACAATGAACCATAAGTGTCCCTCTTTGACTGTCCACAAAGTTGAGAGAAATGCTAGTGATAAAGGTTAAACACCTCAGGGCATAGATAATGCCATGGGGCATTTGAACGCCACAGAATAGTTGAGGCTGAAGCTGCGGAGTACAAAACAGGTGTCGTCTGTTCATCCTGGAAGCAACTAAGAACAGACAACTTGCAATCTGTAACCAACTATGTGCAATACTGTGCGTCACACAAAAGGGCAACTGTGACTGAGAAGAAGGTGTGCTTAAGTTGCGAGCATGAAACTATTGCAACCTGGGTGTGAGACTTCAGAATAGGTCGTAATGTGCCACTTGTAGAGGAAGACGCAGAGACAGTTGCATATGAAACTATCTTCATTGCAGCCATCCAGACCAGAACCAGCATCATCGCCTAGATGTTCACTTAGAAGCTCGGTGCAGTGCACTCTGGAGGGAAGGTGTTATATTTGTCTGTTGCCACTTAAAGAGACAGTGAATCTAATTACTAGAAAAGCGTCCTTATTTTTAGTGTCCACCAGAGGGCCCTCATTTGCAGAGCCATCTACTATGCCTCCATTAATACAGCCATTGGAGTACCCCATTATTAACACCTTAGTGCTCCATTTGAGGGCTGGTAAGCTGAAGGATGGGGGGAATAACGGAATCCAACAGATTGATCCAGTCATTCCTATTTTTTTTATTTCGCCCCTGTAACCTAAGTTGTAATAACTTCCTTTCCTGTATACAATATATTATAGATTGGTTCAGACAAACCTATGATGAGCCACCTGCTAATTTGTAAGATTCATACTCCCATCATTTCTTAAAGTTGAAATCCCAATAAATTTTAAGAGATTCCACCACTGGAAGACATGATAAACGTCTTTTCCTTAGGAAATCGAGCAGAAATCTGGCTGTGATCCATTATGGCCATTCCCTTCTCTAATCTCTTCCCTCTGTTCTCTCGGTCAATCAAATTTGTACTAAAGGAGAGCGAGTAATCGGGAAAACTTTCCCACATCTTGTGTTTTATTAGCCGACATGTCACTTCCAAATCCTTCAGGTCTCATTTGCAGCAGTAAAAATATTCGGCTCCGGATGACTTTGATTAAGGGGGTGCACGTACGGCCCAATGTCAACCCATCTGTCCTGACCTACAACCGGTGAGCCGGTGTTAAAGGATTCAATATGTTGCCTTGTGCATTCAAGTTTTATATATGAGCATTGTTCGAGGCCCGGTGGGGTTTTCTGTTGCCTGCGAGGATTATGATTTATTGCAATTCTTTTCTGTTTCTTCAAGAGACTACAGGGGAGGATGTTAAAAATCTGCATTATCACCTGTATTGGCACATTGCAATAAGGCAATTGTAACGCAAGCCGGTAGGCGGTTGGCGCCAGGTGGCTTTGGAGAACTTTTTTCTAAAGAATCTTTTATTGTAACAAAAAGAGATTAGTCCCAGAAATGTTCTATGGATTGGATACGTTTATTCTTTTAAGTTGGGGGAGTTTATCCATAGCCAGCTTTTTTTTTTCTTGAATAGAATGTCAGAACTACAGTGAAGACTGACACAAGCAGGAGCATGAAATCATTTGACAGTACTCAATAATACAAACGGATCTTGTAGCATAGAAGAGGGGGGAGGATGTACTGTAAGAGGGAGCTTACAGTAGAACAATAGGGGTTGGATGACCTTTCGGAGAGGTTCTTCTGGAGTCCAGCTGTGCCAACGTGACTGCCAGCTAACAGCCTGTCCTACAGTGCCGTTTTGGTCTCTTCAAGGCTGTTCTCGGCCACAGTCTAACCCGCCCAGGCGTGGGGTTGCAGTAGTGAGTTAAGCACTCTATGCCTTCATGGGTCCTTGCCATGGCAAAAATTAGTCTGGGGGCGGTGATGGAGACAAACAGAACCCTGTCCCAGAACCACTTAGATGCCATGGTTATTATTGATGGTGGCATCTATGGGGTAAATGACCAGGATTGGAGGTAACTCCACTCCCAGCCTTTGTAGCAGGTCCTTGGCTGTATAGTATATGGATGGCGCATTACAAATCTCTATGTAAAAAAAAAAGAAGACTTTTCTGTGACAATTTCTTCGTGACTTCTGGCAATTTTTACCATTAATTTACATTAATGAATCCATATGGAGGACATGTGAGGCAATAAGTGTGAGATTAGTCCTTCGGTGACATGTTCTTCTGAAGTGAAGATAATGTATTACGTAATCAGCAATTGGCACACATCATATTCCTATTGGAATAATTTACATGAATTTCTCTACTGCTAAATAATAACAAAAAGTGTGAAAAAAAAGTTGTTTTTTGGGACCGTGTCAAGTCTCATTGGTTTGGACTGTTGCTGTGTTTTCCATTCTTCCCCAGGGGACTTAATCAAGTCTGGTCAGAAGATTTCTGCATATCCCCTCTCCAATAAAAGCACAGCGAGCCATGTTCCAGCTGCGTTAATTAGAGTTATCCAACAAGACGTAATTAAGGAGATGAACGTATCCCTGCATATGTTGCGGGGGTGAATAACGGAGTCTATGTATGACAAGTTTAGGGTCATAATGCCTTCATCACTGGGAATCTCGATCAGGGATTATAGCAGAATTTTTGACACAAGCTTGTTGATAAATGAGGAAGAATGGGTGAGAAAGTTCCATCAGAACCAAATATGTTATGTTGGTCAAGATCATACTAGACCAAGATGTCCACCCAGGAAAAGCGGCTACAGAAAAAAATGGCCGAAATTTGAATGTCTCTGCTTTGAAGCAGCTGAAACTTCCTTCTAATACTGCGGCCATGACATACACAAACAATATAATGGGCAATGGGGCAGGCGGTTGTAGCACAAGATCTACGTCCTGTCCACTAAAGTGTCAAATAACTGGGTGCCAGCTTGATACCAGGTCTCATGGGTTCGATGCTAGACCCAATGTCCATTGCTGGACAACTACATCATCCACAGGCAATTTTTTTTCTGGATGAGAAATCTTAAAGGATCCTCCTAAGGGCAAAAGCTGAAAAGCAATAATACATCTGGAGTCCTACAAAAAGTCTAATAGGGCAATGGAAAAAGGTTTTCTAAAATGGACAAACCTTTTAAACCTTAGAAATAACATAGGCAATAGTTTAGAGTCATCATATGGTAACGCAACATATGAATGTGGAATCTTGTCGATCCTTGGGTGAATGCAACAAAAACAGAAAGTTATAAAGAGAGTTCATGAATAAACCCAGAGTCCAGAGGAATAGCAGAGTTATTCTTGCAACACAATACATTGCAGGACTGTGGCCACACAGCAATGAAGCAGAGCTGGAGTAGTTGAACTGTGGCTTGGAGCAACACAATGCAGAGGTGTCAACATGCAGAAATAGCAGAAAACCAAGCAGACTGTCATCAGGAGTAGACAGGAACCCACTTGGCAGGCAGACTGGCTTTAGGATCGGACAGGAACCCCTGGGGCAGGCAGACTGGCTTTAGGATTGGACAGAAACCCACATGACAGTCAGATTGGTTTCAGGATCGAACAGAAACACATGGGCAGGCAGACTGGCTTTAGGATTGGACAGGAACACACGGGGCAGGCAGACTGGTTTCAGGATGGGACAGGAACCCATGGGGCAGGCCAACTGGTTTCAGGATCGGACAGGAACCCATGGGCAGGAAGACTGGTTTCAGGATTGGACAGGAACCCACATTAGAGGCAGACTGGTTTCAGGATCGGACAGGAACACACGGGGCAGGTCGACTGGTTTCAGGATTGGACAGGAACCCATGGGGCAGGCCGACTGGTTTCAGGATCGGACAGGAACCCATGGGGCAGGCAGACTGGCTTCAGGATCAAACAGACCAGCACAATGAAACATGGACACTCAGGCAGCCAGTGAGCCTAACAGTACGGAATATATAACAAAAGCTGATTAACACATTAGCAGCTGAATCACACCAGGACTACAGATTAACTCTTGCACTTGCAGTATTTCCGACCTGGAGGCACTACAAATTGTTTATCCTCTATAATAAAATCCCTATGTGCGATGCAACGTGCGTGTGTGCCGATGTTAAATGTGCATGCGCGGTGCACCGCCCACATCAGCGCGCTGGAGAACAGAATTGGGAGAGAAAGAAGCACTCTCCGCTAATTGGTGAAAGAGGTGGTAAGGGGGCATGGTTTTGAATACCCATCATCGCAAGGGGGTTAACCTGGAGCAAAGACTACCTCAGCAGGGGCACGACAGAAGGTGGAGGTGGCATGAGCACAGGCACCAGAGAGAGGAAGGGCATCTGGAGCAGGGGCACTACAGAGGGGAGGCAACTGATGGAGGGGCACTGAGGGAGCATCTGGAACTAAAGGGGAGGCACTTGGAGCAGGGGTACCCGGGGAAGGGGGTTCCTAGATGCATGGAGAGTAGGGGCTCTGGGGAACACCTGCAGCAGAAAGGGGGAAGCTGGAGCAGACAGCAGAGCACCTGGAGCAGGGGCAACTGATGGGAGTTACTTGGAGCAGGGGCAACTGATGGGAGTTACCTGGAGCAGGGGCAACTGATGTGAGTTACCTGGAGCAGGGGCAACTGATGGGGGTTACCTGGAGCAGAGGCAACTGATGGTGGTTACCTGGAGCAGGGGTAACTGATGGGGGTTACCTGGAGCAGGGGCAACTGATGGGAGTTACCTGGAACAGGGGCAATTGATGGGGGTTACCTGGAGCAGGGGAAGGATCACTAATGGATAGACACTAGAGCAGGAGTATTACTACTAGCGGTAAATACCAAACCTGCGGCAGCCCCCTGCACTCAGCACCTGATGCCGCCGCTTCTATACACAGAACAGCCTCCTCCCCTCAGAGCTGAGCCCCGGGGAGCAAGTCCTCCGTCGGGCAGCCTCACGCAGAAGTGCCCGGGCCCTGGAAGAGGAGGGAGCAGTGTGCAGACTGCAGAGACCGCGGGATCTGGTGATGGCGCCGCTGCGGGTGCTCTAGCTGTACAGCGGCATCGGAGGCATGTACTGCGGACTGTCAGGTAACGGGAGTCCCGGCCCTCCGTGCGGACACCTGGTGCGGGGTACAGGTGTGTAATGAGCGGTGCGGGCGGAGTGTGGAGCACCGTGAGCTAATTGGTCGGCACACCCGCCATGCACAGTTTAATTATCAGCACACACGCACGGACACAGAGCACGCACACAGGGCTTTTATTATTATACATTGTGTTTGAGGGAATCAATGCTACAAGCTATCTCTTATAATAAAAGCCCTGTGTACGTGCTCAGGGATACGTGTCTGTGCGTGTGTGCCGATAATTGAACTGCACATGCGCGGTGAGCCAACGAATCATCCACACGCCGCCTGCACCGCCCACACCCGCGCGCCGCCTAATCACCGCCGTCACTCGCAGGTTATAGTGTGCTCTCCACGTTGGAGTGCCGCCATTACTGTCCGTGCATTACAGAGCCGCACAGTCCCAGCACTGTCAGCCACAGACAGCAGCCGCTGCCAGCAGTCTCAGCCACCAGTCAGTGCCAGCTGTCTCAGCCATCAGTCAGTGCCACCAGTCACAGTGCCAGCAGTCTCAGCCACCAGTCAGTGCCAGCCGTCTCATCCTTCAGTCATTGCCAGCAGTCTCAGCCACAGTGCAAGCAGTCTCAGCCACCAATCGCTGCCAGCAGTCTCAGCACCACCAGTCAGTGCCACCAGTCAGTGCCAGCCGTCCCCTTGCCATTTAATATAGACTGTTCCTACTAATGTTTATGCACTACTGTTCTAGCGCCCGTTATTGTAACGGGCTTAATGTCTAGTATTGTTATATTATGTATTTTACTGTTTGTTCCTGGCCATTACTACCAGCAAAGAAGGAATAGCAAAGTTTGGCAAGAACAGGGGCGGTTCCTCCCCTCTTAGTAGGAGTGGTATGGACCTGTCTTGGCCAAGAAGGGGAGGGAGGGGGGAGTTCCTGTGTAGCTATAGGGTGGAGAGGAGCAAGTTGCCGAGCTCCTGCTCCTATTCTCCTATTATCTAATCTCTAGAGCAGTGGTCCCCAACCTTTTTTGCACCAAGGACCGGTTTCATGCGAGACAATTTTCCCAGGGACCGGGTGGGGGTGGGGGGGTTCTGGGCGGGGCTTAGGGGGTGGGCGGGGCTGACTGATTCACGCGCATAACAAAACACAAGGTGCATATTAAAATATATAACACTATATAATGACTATATAAACTGACTATGGTCTCTGCTGCACTGGTCTCTGCTGCACTGGTCTCTGCTGCACTGTACCATATTTTTCGCCCTATAAGATGCACCTAGTTTTAGAGGAGAACAATAAGAAAAAAAAAATGTCATTACACCTCAGGTCAGACCAACAATCAGACCCCCAATGTTAATCAGACCTCAGATCAGACCCCCAATGTTAATCAGACCTCAGATCAGACCCCCAATGTTAATCAGACCTCAGATCAGACCCCAAATGGCTCAGATCAACCCCCAAACCTTTAGCCATCTATCAGCCCCCAATGTCAGCCATAACCCCCCCAATGTCAGCCATAACCCCCCCCAATGTCAGCCATAACCCCCCCAATGTCAGCCATAACCCCCCCCAATGTCAGCCATAACCCCCCCAATGTCAGCCATAACCCCCCAATGTCAGCCATAACCCCCCCAATGTCAGCCATAACCCCCCCAATGTCAGCCATAACCCCCCCCAATGTCAGCCATAACCCCCCCAATGTCAGCCATAACCCCCCCCCAATGTCAGCCATAACCCCCCCAATGTCAGCCATAACCCCCCCCAATGTCAGCCATAAGCCCCCCTCTGGTCAGCCATAAGCCCCCCTCTGGTCAGCCATAAGCCCCCCTCTGGTCAGCCATAAGCCCCCCTCTGGTCAGCCATAAGCCCCCCTCTGGTCAGCCATAAGCCCCCCTCTGGTCAGCCATAAGCCCCCATCAGGTTAGCCATAAGCCCCCCTCTGGTCAGCCATAAGCCCCCCTCTGGTCAGCCATAAGCCCCCCTCTGGTCAGCCATAAGCCCCCCTCTGGTCAGCCATAAGCCCCCTCTGGTCAGCCATAAGCCCCCCTCAGGTTAGCCATAAGCCCCCCTCTGGTCAGCCATAAGCCCCCCTCTGGTCAGCCATAAGCCCCCCTCTGGTCAGCCATAAGCCCCCCTCTGGTCAGCCATAAGCCCCCCTCTGGTCAGCCATAAGCCCCCCTCTGGTCAGCCATAAGCCCCCCTCAGGTTAGCCATAAGCCCCCCTCTGGTCAGCCATAAGCCCCCCTCTGGTCAGCCATAAGCCCCCCTCTGGTCAGCCATAAGCCCCCCTCTGGTCAGCCATAAGCCCCCCTCAGGTCAGCCATAAGCCCCCCTCTGGTCAGCCATAAGCCCCCCTCATGTCAGCCATAAGCCCCCCTCATGTCAGCCATAAGCCCCCCTCATGTCAGCCATAAGCCCCCTTCAGGTCAGCCATAAGCCCCCTTCAGGTCAGCCATAAGCCCCCCTCAGGTCAGCCATAAGCCCCCCTCAGGTCAGCCATAAGCCCCCCTCATGTCAGCCATAAGCCCCCCTCATGTCAGCCATAAGCCCCCTTCAGGTCAGCCATAAGCCCCCCTAATGTCAGCCATAAGCCCCCTTCATGTCAGCCATAAGCCCCCAGTGCAAATAAAATAAAATAAAAAAAACACTTACCTCTCCTGCTCCTGGTCACCATCGCGATCCTCTTCATTCTGCTGTCGGCTGGCTGTGTATAGCGGCGCACAGCGTGAGGTCACAGAGAGACCTCACGCTGTGCGCAGACATGCACAGCCGATAGCCGAGCCGAGGACCAGGAAGCGGTGAGTACAGATCCTTCACCGCTCCCTGGTCCTTCTGTACTAATGAAGCGCTTCCATAATGGAAGCGCTTCATTAGTACAGAGTTAAAGACGGCCCTGATCGCCGCGGCCCGGCTAACAATCCTCCACGGCCCGGTTGGGGACCGCTGCTCTAGAGGGAACCATTCCAAATTGTCCTTAAGTAAAGCCTTGAGATTCCAGACATTACAGTGACCTGCTACATCTGCATCTACAGACACTGCTGTAAGATGAGGAATACAGCTAAGCCACCCATCACCAAACAACCACTAGGCCAGTATCACCTAAGTACTCAATTCCCACTAACCAATATGCCTCCATATCCTTGCTGGTGCTAGAGAAGAATTGCACTACAGCCTGCTGCTACTGTATGTATTCCAAGTTCAACGTTGCACTTAGTAAAAAAGACGTTGTTAGGTTTAATTCTGGCCTCATTCTACAGTACTATATTTCCACTGTACCAATCCCCAGGGAGCTGAGGCCTGAAGAAGAACACTTTGACACAACACTTCATCAGGGCCACTAACACTCCCATCCTCTACACTGGCTTCTCAGGGGGTCGCTGCACACTGCTGCAGAATGAGGTGAGGTTCCATTCTTACGAGTTGACACATGCATTACCCACCCATATTTAGGAACAGAATACCAAATAGATTCAGGGTACAGGATGCACCCTGGATATACCCCAGGCTTATACCCAAGGGCCCCTTTCCTGCAAGAGCAAGCCCAAAGGGTTTTCAGGGTGTAGGTACAAATCACAGGTTTATACCCCAAGGACCTGCCAAAGCAAGACCAAAGGGTGTTCAGGGTTGCAGGTTCGAGGATCAGAGCTTCGGTACAGGGTGCAGGTCTGGCATGGCAGCAGAGCAGGAGAACAGAGCATATAGGGTGGGTTATGACAAATATATAAATGTCCGCAGGGACTTGCACTTTACTTATTTTTTTTAGATTTTAGTGGAAATTGTTCTTAACCTTGAGTACCATCCTTGAGAATAGTTTATAGTGACTGCTGGAATCTGGAATTTTATGGTCTATTAAATTCTGATTGTTTACAAGGTGGGACGCCAAATCCGTGGAGAGTTTTTGTTCATAAAGATCTCATGGTGGGGCGAAGTACGATCACGACAAGCCCAACATATCACTATAGTGCAGTAAAATCCAGAACACTACTCCTACCACGTTCAGCATCTGGGGGACACCTGCATGGACTATGTTCCTCTAGGGTGATAAATGTCCACACACCCATCTTTTATGAGCGTGCTGGTGGAAAATGGCCTCTTATGTAGATCTTCCATGTACATGTTGCTTAATTGAGCTTCTTGTATAATACAACATGTGTTTGACTTAAAGAAGTCAGCCGCGTGACAGATTGTCTTCTCGCTGGATCTGGTCATGATGAGGAATAGGGGTCAGGTCACACCTGCGGCTCCAGTAGTGATGATTCCTCTAGTTTGCTTGAAGTCATATTAGATCAAGCATTTCATTGGTGATAGTTATATTGTGGTGATCTTTCAAAGCCGTGTCATTAGATGATTAATGTGCAGTAACTATTATATGTTCTCCATGGTTGTCATGATTTGCTTCTGAATCAAACGATTTTTTTTTGCATGTAGGTTATGGTAATTATTATTTTATGCTTGTTACTTTACTCTTCCTGGAAATTTGAGACCCAGAGTTGCACTCTTGTGGGGTGTCTATTGCGGCATCATCTTGATCTTCCAGATGCTGGATAACAACCTAGCCTTCAGAGGTACATATCTTGAGCTTGTGGCTTGCTCAAAATATAGAAGCTGTTTAGGGGAGTGGATAGGGATGTGCAGGGGTGCACCACCAATGAGGCCAGGTGAGTTGATCGCCTCAAGCAACACCAGGTAGGGGCAAGAGGGCGGCAGCGGATGGGACATGGGCAATGAGCACTTTCATTGTGGCAAAGGGGTTGATGCACCCCTGGGGATGTGGCTGTCAATGTATACAGGGTGGGACTATGGCTGTCACTGTACATGGTGGAGTGATGTCACTGTGTTCAGGGATGGTGGGTATGGCTGACAAACTATATGTAACAGTCCAATAGACAAACCGAAGAATCGAATGTGTAATCTATTGGAGATGCATATACACCAGATCCGACATTTCGGTCTTGTGGCCTTTCTCAAGCGTGTACAAACTGAACCCAATGCCCTTATATATATCAACCTCAGAGTGACATCATCAATGTGCATCAATAAACATCATGACATCATCAGTTACCACATAATATAGCCAGAAGGGATATAATATACTCTGCACCTGCTCTGCCTCTTTCATTGGAACAGTATGCACCAAGCGCATGCACTGATTGCATACATAGTGCTTGCGCTGTTAGGGCACACACAGATATGATGTCATCATGCATGTGTAGTCTTACTTTAGAGATGCTACACAGACAGCTATTGCTAGTTGAAACCAACTAGTGTCTTCTACTGATCTACCGCCACCTAAGCAACAGGTATGTGCAATTTTCACTTCTATTACGTGTCTGATGCAATAAATGACACATTTATTCTTTGGATTGTCTGTTAGAGTTTTGCCTCAAGTTGTTACACTTAAAGGGGTCCTCTCACTTTAGCAAGTAGCATTTATCATGTAGAGCAAGTTAATACGAGGCACTTACTAATGTATTGTTATTATCCATATTCCTTCCTTTGCTGGCTTCATTCATTTTTCCATCACATTATACACTGCTTGTTTCTATGGTTACGACCACCCTACTATCCAACAGTGGTGGTCGTGCTTGCACACTATAGGTAAAAGCACCAGCTTCTCTGGTGGCCGGGACCGTGGGACTGCACATAGGCTACCGTCTTTTCCTATAGTGTGCAAGCACGACCACCACTGATGGATTGCAGTGTGGTCATAACTATGGAAATGAGCAGTGTATAATGTGATGGAAGAATGAATCCAGCCAGCCAGCAAAGGAGGCAATATGGACAATCACAATACATTAGTAAGGGCCTTGTATTAACTTTCTTTGCATAATAAATACTATTTGCTGAAATGAGACAACCCCTTTAACCTCTTAAGGACATAGGGCGTACAGGTACGCCCTTGTGCCCTGGTACTTAAGGACACAGGGCGTACATGTACGCCCTGTGTATTTTCGATCACCGCCGGGCGGCGGGCGGTGATCGGAAACCCGTGCCTGCTCAAATCATTGAGCAGGCACTTGGGGCAAATGCACCGGGGGGTCCGGTGACCCCCCCATGTATGCGATCGCAGAAAACCGCAGGTCAATTCAGACCTGCGGTTTTCTGCGTTTCCGGGTTGTTCGGGTCTCTGAAGACCCGATAACCCGGAACAGGATGGTGATGGTGGTGTGATTTCACCCCACCAATCACCATCCAGCGATCCTGAGTGGTGATGGTGACATCACCACTTAGGATCGCTTTCCGATTGGTCTGTGGGCGGTCCGGCGCCAAATTCAAAAGAGGCAGGCGCTCCTCTCCTCCTCCTTTTGTGTTCCGGAGCCGGAGGAGAGAGGAGCTGCCTGCACGTGTGCCCACCATCGTTGCCAGCACCCCCAGGACCCGATCTGTGCCCCCAGGACCCGATCTGTGCCCCAGCACCCCCCATCAGGTACATAGGGACAGCATAGGGAAAGTTTGTTTTAGGCAGGGAAAAAAAAGGGAAAGTTAGTTTCTGAACTTTTCTTACTTTGATTGCATCACCCTAAGTTAGGGTGTCTGGGGTCCACAGCACAGCTGTGTGACCCTAGACCCCCCCAGGGGTGCTGCCACTTGTCCCCCCCCCCACCCCCTCCCCCCCCCCACCTTTTTTGGGGTGCATTTTTATTTTTATTTTTTTGTACGCTGATTGTGGCCGGCACTTAGTGTCCGGCCACTGTTAGCGCATCGCACACCCCACCGCTGATCAACTTCGGACAGTTGATCAGCGGTTTTGATTTTTTTCCCCCACATTTTTTGCCCTTTTTTTAGTTAGTTTATTTTATTTTTTTTCTGTTAGTTTTAGGGTGAGTTCGTGAACACCCGTGCCCCCACACACACGCACACAAAATAAAGAGTTACACACACGCACATATACACGCAGACACACACTCCCCTATGGCCCGCCGGACGTTCTCGGCCGAGGAGGCATACGCCCAGCTTGCCTCCGACTCCGAGAGTCCCAGTGAGGATGAGGATGACCCCACATTCCTGTTGTCATCCGCATCCTCCTCATCATCTAGCGATGATGATGAGCCCCCAAGGCGGCGGAGACGCCGCCAGGCGGAGCAAGGGGACCGCCATGTTAGGGACCCTGTGGCCCACACTAGTACGAGCAGCTCTGGGGCTCGTACTGGTTTCCCGGCCCACCAGTTAAATCCACCGGAGCCCCCTTCCGGTGAACTTGTCTGGTGTAGCCCAGAGCGATACGAGCCCGTGATTCCTGATTTTGTAGGCCAATCAGGAATCCAGATTTCCACAGTGGGCTACACTGAATATGACTTTTTTTGTCATTTTTTCAGTGACCCACTGGTAAATCTGATGGTGGAGCAGACGAATCTGTACGCCCAACAGTTCGTCGCTCAACACCCGGGCTCCTTTTTGGCCAGGCCCGGTGGCTGGACGCCGGTCAGTGCAGCCGAAATGAGGATATTTTGGGGCCTCGTGCTGCATATGGGCCTGGTCAAAAAACCCAGTGTCAGGCTGTACTGGAGTGGGGACGTCCTATACCAGGCCCCACTTTACAGTACAGCCATGACACGCTCCCGGTTTGAGGCCATCCGGAAATGTCTGCATTATTCCGATAATGCAGCATGTCCCCCCCGAGGTGATCCTGCCCATGACCGTCTGTATAAGATACGGCCGGTCATCGATCACTTTGGGGCCAAATTCATGGAGGCCTATGTACCTGGAAGGGAGGTCGCGGTTGATGAGTCTCTCATTGCGTTCAAGGGGAGACTCATTTTCCGCCAGTATGTGCCCTCCAAGCGGGCGAGGTATGGCGTGAAGCTATACAAAATTTGTGAGAGTACCTCAGGGTACACTTACAAATTTCGTGTGTACGAGGGGCGAGATTCCCGGATTCAACCCCCAGAATGTCCCCCCACTCTGGGTGTTACCGGGAAACTTGTGTGGGACCTTATGTACCCACTGCTGGATAAGGGTTACCACCTTTACGTGGATAACTTTTATACCAGTATCCCCTTGTTCCAGTCCCTTGCCGCCAGATCCACGTCCGCTTGTGGGACCGTGCGGAAAAATCAACGCGGCCTCCCTGCCCACCCCCTCCAGGTACCTATCCCCAGGGGTGAGACCCGTGCCCTTACCACTGGAAACCTGTTGCTGGTCAGGTATAAGGACAAGAGGGATGTCCTTATGCTGTCCACAATTCATGGTAACGGCATCACCCCTGTCCCTGTGCGAGGTACCACGGCAACGGTCCTCAAGCCCGATTGTATCGTCGCCTACAATCGGTATATGGGAGGAGTTGATCTCTCGGATCAAGTCCTCAAGCCATATAATGCCATGCGCAAAACCCGGGCATGGTACAAAAAAGTTGCGGTCTACTTGGTGCAGGTTGCCATGTACAACTCTTTTGTACTATCCCGAAGCGCTGGCAGCACAGGGACATTCCTCCAGTTCTATGAGGCAGTCCTCAAGGCCCTGATCTTTTCGGACCGGGAAAGAGCAGGCCGGAGTACCTCGGGAACTGTAGGTGCCCGGATCGTCCCTGGCCAACACTTTCCAGGTGTGGTCCCCCATACTGGAAAGAAGGGACGAACCCAAAAAAAGTGCAGAGTGTGTCGCAGGAGGGGGATACGGAAGGACACGACTACTCAGTGCGACACGTGCCCCGATCATCCGGGCCTCTGCATTGACGGTTGCTTCAGGGAGTATCACACTTCCATGGAGTACTAAATTTATATCCCAATTTAGCACTGACATCGGATAAAAAAAAATGGTTCTCAGACCTGAGACACCCAAAAAAACTAAAATAATTTATTAAAAGTAGACATATTAGGTATCGCCGCGTCGGTAATAATCTCCTCTATAAAACTACCCCATGACCAACCCCCCCAGATTAACACGGTCAAGAAAAAAAAAAAAAAAAGGTGCAAAAAAAGTTTTTTTTTGTCACCTTACATAATAAAAAGTTTAATAGCAAGCGATCAAAAAGTCATATAGCCCCCAAAATAGTGCCAATAAAACCGTCCGCTCCTCCCGCAAAAAATGAGCCCCCACATGAGATAATTGGATAAAAAAAATAAAAATAAAATGACCCTTAGA
This sequence comes from Bufo bufo, assembly GCF_905171765.1. NCBI lineage: Eukaryota > Metazoa > Chordata > Amphibia > Anura > Bufonidae > Bufo > Bufo bufo. Next base: position 591,606,322 of record NC_053392.1, on the reverse strand, counting down.
CTTTAGAGATACCCAAAAAAAAGATTTGTATCAAAAAAGATAATATAGTCAAAAACCTAAATAATTGTAAAAAAAGTAGACTTATTAGGTATTGCCGCGTCCGTAAGAATCTCCTCTATAAAAATATCCCATGACCTAACCCCCCAGATTAACACGGTTAAAAAAAAAAAAAAAACGGTGCCAAAACCGCTATTTTTGGCACTTTTCCATTTCAATCCGTTTTTTCCGGTAACAAAACAAGGGTTAACAACCAAACAAAACTTAATATTTATTACCCTGATACTGCAGTTTACAGAAACACCACATTTGTGGTCGTAAACTGCTGTATCAGTAAAAGGGAGGCCGCAAAAGGAAAGGACCGACATGGTTTCTGGAAGGCCGATTTTGATGGCCTTTTTTATTGACACCATGTCCCTTTTGAAGCCCCCCTGATGCACTCTAGAGTAAAAACTCCCCAAAACTGACCCCATCTAAGAAACTACACCCCTCAAGGTATTCAAAACTGATTATACAAACTTTATTAACCCTTTAGGTGTTCCTCAACAGTTAATGGCAAATGAAGATGAAATTTCAGAATTAAAATTTTTGGTAACCTTGCCTCACAAAAATGTAATATAGAGCAACCAAAAATCATATTTACCCTAAAAATAGTCCCCAAAAAAATGCCACCTTATCCCGTAGTTTCCAAAATGGGGTCACTTTTAGGGAGTTTCTACTCCAGGGGTGCATCAGAGGGGTTGAAACAGGACACAGTGTAAATAAACCGGTCCATAAAAATCAGCCCTCCAAAAACCAAACGGCGCACCTTTCACTCTACGCCCCGCTGTGTGGCCGTACATTAGTTTACGGCCACATATTGGGTGTTTCTGTAAACGGCAGAGTCAGGGCAATAAAGATACAGTCTTGTTTGGCTGTTAACCCTTGCTTTGTTAGTGGAAAAAATGGGTTAAAATGGAAAATAAGGCAAAAAAATGAAATTTTCAAATTTCATCCCCATTTGCCAATAACTCTTGTGCAACACCTAAAGGGTTAACGACGTATGTAAAATCAGTTTTGAATACCTTGAGGGGTGTAGTTTCTTAGATGGGGTCACTTTTAGGGAGTTTCTACTCTAGGGGTGCATCAGGGGGGCTTCAAATGGGACATGGTGTAAATAAACCAGTCCATAAAAATCAGCCCTCCAAAAACCAAACGGCGCACCTTTCCCTCTACGCCCCGCTGTGTGGCCGTACAGTAGTTTACGGCCACATATTTGGTGTTTCTGTAAACGGCAGAGTCAGGGCAATAAAGATACAGTCTTGTTTGGCTGTTAACCCTTGCTTTGTTAGTGGAAAAAATGGGTTAAAATGGAAAATTAGACAAAAAAATGAAATTCTCAAATTTCATCCCCATTTGCCAATAACTCTTGTGCAACACCTAAAGGGTTAACGACGTATGTAAAATCAGTTTTGAATACCTTGAGGGGTGTAGTTTCTTAGATGGGGTCACTTTTAGGGAGTTTCTACTCTAGGGTGCATCAGGGGGCTTCAAATGGGACATGGTGTAAATAAACCAGTCCATAAAAATCAGCCCTCCAAAAACCAAACGGCGCACCTTTCCCTCTACGCCCCGCTGTGTGGCCGTACAGTAGTTTACGGCCACATATTGGGTGTTTCTGTAAACGGCAGAGTCAGGGAAATAAAGATACAGTCTTGTTTGGCTGTTAACCCTTGCTTTGTTAGTGGAAAAAATGGGTTAAAATGGAAAATTAGACAAAAAAATGAAATTCTCAAATTTCATCCCCATTTGCCAATAACTCTTGTGCAACACCTAAAGGGTTAACGACGTATGTAAAATCAGTTTTGAATACCTTGAGGGGTGTAGTTTCTTAGATGGGGTCACTTTTAGGGAGTTTCTACTCTAGGGGTGCATCAGGGGGCTTCAAATGGGACATGGTGTAAATAAACCAGTCCATAAAAATCAGCCCTCCAAAAACCAAACGGCGCACCTTTCCCTCTACGCCCCGCTGTGTGGCCGTACAGTAGTTTACGGCCACATATTGGGTGTTTCTGTAAACGGCAGAGTCAGGGCAATAAAGATACAGTCTTATTTGGCTGTTAACCCTTGCTTTGTTAGTGGAAAAAATGGGTTAAAATGGAAAATTAGACAAAAAAATGAAATTCTCAAATTTCATCCCCATTTGCCAATAACTCTTGTGCAACACCTAAAGGGTTAACGACGTATGTAAAATCAGTTTTGAATACCTTGAGGGGTGTAGTTTCTTAGATGGGGTCACTTTTAGGGAGTTTCTACTCTAGGGGTGCATCAGGGGGCTTCAAATGGGACATGGTGTAAATAAACCAGTCCATAAAAATCAGCCCTCCAAAAACCAAACGGCGCACCTTTCCCTCTACGCCCCGCTGTGTGGCCGTACAGTAGTTTACGGCCACATATTGGGTGTTTCTGTAAACGGCAGAGTCAGGGCAATAAAGATACAGTCTTGTTTGGCTGTTAACCCTTGCTTTGTTAGTGGAAAAAATGGGTTAAAATGGAAAATTAGACAAAAAAATGAAATTCTCAAATTTCATCCCCATTTGCCAATAACTCTTGTGCAACACCTAAAGGGTTAACGACGTATGTAAAATCAGTTTTGAATACCTTGAGGGGTGTAGTTTCTTAGATGGGGTGATTTTTGGGTGGTTTCTATTATGTAAGCCTCGCAAAGTGACTTCAGACCTGAACTGGTCCCTAAAAATTTAGTTTTTGTAAATTTCTGAAAAATTTCAAGATTTGCTTCTAAACTTCTAAGCCTTATAACATCCCCAAAAAATAAAATATCATTCCCAAAACAATTCTAACATGAAGTAGACATATGGGGAATGTAAAGTCATCTGAATTTTTGGGGGTATTACTATGTATTACAGAAGTAGAGAAACTGAAACTTTGAAATTTGCTAAATTTTTCCAAATTTTTGTTAAATTAGGTATTTTTTGGTGCAAAAAAAAATAATTTTTTGACTTCATTTTACCACTGTCATGAAGTACAATATGTGACGAAAAAACAATCTCAGAACGGCCTGGATAAGTCAAAGTGTTTTAAAGTTATCAGCACTTAAAGGGACTCTGGTCAGATTTGCAAAAAATGGCCTGGTCCTAAGGTGTAAAAAGGCTGTGTCCTTAAGGGGTTAATTCCATATTGGGGTTGAGTTGGACCAAACCGCACTGTGGTGAGCACCCATGCATCTTGCTTTTGGTGTGCTGTTCCCACAGCTCCCCATGATATGGGGGTATATGAGGAAGGGTGGTGTTGTCACTGAACATAAGGGAGAGGTTGCCCTTGTTTGCTTGGGCACAGCCACTTGCATCCTTCTTGACAACCTCTTAAATTTTTTGGCTGTAAACCATTTGCCTCTGTGTCACAGATGGAATATATTGGAATGCTGGTAACACTAGCCGATTCAGGAGAAGACCGGGAGGTCATTGCTGATTCTTGGGGGGAGAAAACTCAAAGGGACCAAGAAGACGTAAGCAGCTGGGCTGGAAAGAAATTCAGTACAGTTTGTATAGGTTTGGAGCAGTGGGCTGTGTGCAGAGCCTGTGGGAGAGGCATTCGGAGCAGTGGAGTACCCTGAGGTGACACAGCAAACACTGTCCTGGGTTTATTTAAAAGGATCATCATCACACTTTGCACTATATCGCCAAAGACAACAAAAGTATGCAGCGTCCCACTGCAAAGCAGCGGTACATTGCAGAACTGCAAAAAAGGGGTTAAAATGTATTTTTGTGTGGTATATGCATTTATTATATTTTACATGCGCATGGTATTAATGGGCTGTATCCACAGCCACCACTAGATGGGGCTGGTGTCATTCTCCATATAGAGAAGAGGAACATTCTAGAGACAGTTCGTGGTAGACTAGTCTGAGGAAGAGAAGGAAGCACATGTCCAATGTAGGAACTGACTAAGGAGCCTGCCCTGCATTAGGTGCCAGCCAGAGCCAGGCCAGAAATTTTTTTTATGGGAAAAACAGGCCAGAAGAGAAATAAAGAGAGAGAGTGGTGCAAAGTAGAGGTTCTGTAGAGGTGAATGGCATTGTGAGAAGCCTATAGACTCTACAGCTACATTGTCCAGTTGTGTAAAGGCTACTGGCCTATGGGAGGTGAAACCTGCCAAAAATAAGATTAAAATGAAAAATATAAAATTAAAATGCAAATCCTGATTTGACGTTTCATTTTCAACCCACGTCCACAAAATTCACGCCAAAATGAAGAATAAAACGAAATACCTCCACCTGAATTTTCATTTCCAATTCCAGCATGGGTGATAGGAGCCCATGTCTTCCATAACTGGACCTGGACAAACTTACTCAGCCTAGAGGAATCCACATCCCGCAGAGGACACTGTGGAAGCCCTCTGCAATCTGTGCAGAGCATAGTCTGATGTTTAGGGTCCGCCCTGTGGTTGCCAAGTCAAAAGAAACGCAGGCATTCCAAGTAAAAGTCAGCTAGAGTAGAGCAGTGTAAGAATGGTTGTTCTAAACAGAGACTTCAGCCTATTAACTACCTTTGCAGCCGTGAAACCTGTATCATCTGTGGAAAGTATATTTTGTGCCCTTCCACATCACTGAAAGGTACTCACTAGTATGCAGTAGGTGCGGGGAGCGGTGAATACAGCTGTACTCACCACTCCCTGTTCCTCTCTGGGCATTGCTCTGCACTGTCCCGCCAACAGACCTGTGGGTGGACATAAAATGTTCTACTTCAGACGAGCTTTGCAATCAAAGCAGCTTAGCCTTAAGTGGTCACTAACTTTTTGCAAAACTAGAATGATGGGAAAGAAGCACCGCCATTGCATGCGCACTCTCTCCTCGCTGCTCTGCTCTGTAGCGAGAAGAGAGAGCACTCTATGCGAGTGCTTCTCTCCCTTCGTTTCCAGAGGTCAGTGGGGGTCTCATCGCTCATGCCCACACCTTTCTAAACTTTTTGTATGTCTCTACAACATATCAGGAGTTTTGCAAAAAGTTAGCGACCCTTTAAATATCGAATTTCTCAACCGGTTTCTAGTCTTGGGCGGTAGGGAGCAATTGAACATGGGATGAAACCCTATGAAAACCAGAGCTATGCATACATTTTAGATTACCTCGCAGTTTAGCTAACCTTTCAGAACGGGCTAAATTCATGTGACATTTTTTTAAATATACAAAAGCATTTAATACAAAACAGAGCAATCTGATGTGAGGTCTTAGGTTGGATTGTCTGGTAATATGAAACAAATCTGCCTGTTTTATCTGAGCTCTGGTCATTTTCCATGTCAACATGTTATGTGAGCTCCGACACATCCACCCATGAAAACGGTCCAGACCCCCCAAGGATGTTCAGGCCACTTGATCCTTTGTCCCATCAGGGGAGTAAACAGTGGCAGCCCCCGCCATGAAATGCGTGCTCTCGGTTGAGCAAAGATTTCATTGCATGGATGGCAGGCATTCCACGGCTGCTCTGAGGTAGCACTCAGGAAGCGGCTTTCTAAACATTGGTTTGTATTTCCCAGGCTGCTTGTTCATCCCCTTTTAGTATCTAAATAAATGGCTGACATAATGCACAAATATACAAAGTTGTCTGTCCTGAGGAAGGAAAACCAAAAATGCATCATTGCAAGGAGTGCATACACAATGGATGCTCACAAACAAGGAATTCTATATGAGGGGAGTCAATGCAAGGAAGGCTAAACAGATTTTTATATATAAGGAACTTGATGGCAAGACGGGGACAAAAATCTCGTTACCATAGAGGAACAGGTTCTCCAGTGTAATCTACAAATAGGCTACTTTCACATATGCGCTAAGCCAGTGATGCCCAACCTGTGGCCCTCCAGCTATTGTAAAACTACAACTCCCACCATACCCTGCTGTAGGCTGTCCAGGCATGCTGGGAGTTGCAGTTTTGCAACAGCTGGAGGACCGCAGGTTGAACCTCCTTGTGCTAAGCTATCCGGCAGGCTGTTCCTCATTGCAAACCCCATTCACTATAATGGGACCTGGCAGGATCCGGCCGGTTTCTAGCATGAGTGTTGGGATTCGGACGAACAAAAACCTGTTTCCAGCCGAATCCCGGCACTCATGGTGGAAACCAACCAGATCCCATTATAGTCAATGGTATCCAGTTATTAATGGCAGTATCTGGTTGTGCCAGTTACCATGCACTCCGGTAGGCTGTTCCTCTGCCAGATCAGCCCGCCGGATAGCTTATCAAATATGTGAAACTAGCCTTAAAGGGGTTAAATATCCAACCCCTATAATGCCCCCCATGTGCCTTGCCCTCACACAGATTGTACTTACCTCACTCCCTGGCATCCCGTCATTTCTGATGCCCGCACTGCCGCTGCATTTCCCTGTCGAGCGTATCAAAACATCTGGTGACAGGGGGCAGCCAATAGCAGGACGCGACGGGAACGAGCCTCCCTAGCATTGTGGGTAATTTTTTTTCCCAAAGGATAAAAAAACAGTCCTGCTCACATGGCCACGGATCGTTACAAGACACATAATAATGTCCAATAACTGTAACAAGCTGTGCACCCGTGTGGCCATGGCCAGGACCGACTTTGATCCCCTGTTAATAGAACTATGAAGTGTCACGGACGTTCCGGCAACAGGTGGCAGGGGATCGGTGAGACTGGCAACACGTGGTTTGATCAGAAATGTTTTTTGTTTGGATCAAATGACGTCTGTGTTGTTTCTGGCGCTTGCCACACCTTCTTTCCCCAGGTGTGGCTATTAGAGTCATTTAACATTCTCTATTTATAGTTGCTTCTTCCACAATGCTGTGCGGTTTATAGCTTCTTTTTGGACCTTTGGATAGATTGTGGTTGGATCTCAGCTGAGTTCCTGGTGCTTCCATTGCTCTTTTGAAGTTAAGTCTTTCCTTTTCCTTTTGTATTTTGTTTGGGTTCTGTGTGTTGCATTTCCCTATTGTTTGTATTAGGCCTGAAGTAGACTCCTGTTCGTCCTTTCTTTTGAAGAAACAGGTAGTCTCGGCCCTGCTTGTTAGGACTGTAGGCATTCCTGTGTATGAACTCACCTACCTTTGGGGTCTGTTTATACTGGTAGTCATAACAAAAGCAAACGGTGGGACCATATATCAAAAATACAATAGCTTTATTAAATAATACATATATAAGGATCAGGAGAAGAAAAAGGCAAGCTGGAAAAAGATACAAAGAAAAGCAAGGGGCAAAACCTCACTGAATAACCGTATCCACCATATGCCCCGCAGTATGATATAACAATGCCAGACATATAGCTATATTGAAATATAACTTGTGACATCACAGCACTATTTATGTATGTAGCATGTATGTATGGAAAGCAGAACCTATCAGCTACACTATATCACTATCTAACCTACACTATCTGTATTATATATATAAGCTAACTAACTAACTATCTAATGTAATGAGTGGAAAGCAGAGAGCACAGCAATAACACTGCTGTCTCTCTCAGATCTGCAAAATACTGCATACAGTGGCTGTGTGACGGTAATGTACACTACACACACAGGGGGGAGGATAGTGACCACTGCGCTCCACCCTCACCCCTGGCCCTGCCTACTTGCCTCGCAAGTCCTAATGACAGGGGACAACTAGACGGCAGTCCCTAACTTAGGATACGTGCTGGGAAGACAGACAAGACGGACCGGGTCAATACCTAGAGAGCTATGCAGTACTAAGGAATGAGCAGAGAATAGTCAGGAAAAGCCGAGCTCAAATACCAGGAGAGAAACGAAGTACAACAGGAGTCCGCAAAGAATCGTCAGGTGGAAGCCGGGGTCAGGATACCAGGAGAGATGCGCAGTACAGGAGGAGAAGGCAGAGAATCGTCAGGGAACACAGGATTAGGTAAGTATGCAGGAACAGAACAATCACCAGATACCTAAAATTAACAGGCAACCTGTGGCCAGCAGGCTGCCTGTATTTATAGTGGGGAGTGAGGGTCATGTGACGCATTTGGATGTGCTGACCCCCCTTTTTTGTGTTTATAGTATTATATATGGGTGTAGTGGCTGACTCCCATATGCAGGGTCGTGCACTCCCTAGCCTCTTCTGCCTCACAGGCTGATTTTAATTAGCTTGAGTATATAGTTTGCTCAGCATGCATGCAGGTATTTATAGTCCCTGGATTCCATGTAGGCCATTTTGGCTCCACACAGATATTGATCAACAGGGGCCCAGCATGCATGTGGGACCTGCATTTCCTGGATTTCATGGTCGCTGTTATGGCACCCAACAGGTGAGCTTTAGTGTTAGGACCCGTCTTAGTAGAGATCGCCTTGGCGTGCGGCAGACGGGCTCAAATGATTTTGTACAAAATGTATTTGCTAAGCATCTCTAAGTTATTAGCATAGCAGTTACAATGTAATATACTTTTGTACTCTACTTTTGGTTTGTAGAGTGCTGTTGCCCTATGTGTTGGTCATGTGACGTGGCCAGCATCACATGACCGACAGACCGACCAGTCGAGCACCGAGTGATCAGCTCGGCGCTCAAGGCAGACCTAGGAGCAGGGAGCCTCCCAGCTAGCAAAGCTGCCCTGGGAACAAGGTCAAACACAGATCCTCGCTCCCGAAGCTAAGCAGCAGGTCTGCGGCTGATGGGAGACCGAGTGCGCCTTCGGAACCCCGTTACAGGCTGCTGGGGAGGTTCTTATATAGTAAGGGGTATGCAACTTTCCTATTGGTTGCTAGGGATGTTGCTAAGCTCAGACAAAGACATTGCACACTTCTCATTGGCCCAAAAGCAAGAAGTGAGGTTACTGATGAAAAAAAATCTCGAATATTTGCGATTACGAATATATAGCACTATATTCTACATCTTCGCGAATTCTTGAAGTGCTGATATTGGCGATTAGAATATTTGCAATCAACACTAATGAGCGGCAGCAGCATATAAAAGAGCGTGTAAATAAAAAGGGGCACCCTCTGTCAGCCCATCAGCACCCTGTGAGGCCCAGGTGGCTATGGTTTTCTATGACAAAGGTCTCTTAGGTATCTCCCTATGATGCTTATGTGAGATGGTGTAACAGCTCTCATTGTGTGAACACTGTGTTTTTCTAAATGAAGTTAAATGATCTGGACTGACATTCTGCTGTCCTAAGCATAGCTAAAAAGGGCTGCATTCCTAGATTCATCTGATGTTAAAAAATCTCTCAGGGGTGGAGTTACAAGCCTGGAAAGAAAGTGAAGGATCCTCCATCCTAGAGTGAAGCTGAGAGAGACACTGAGGACCTGTGTGAGGAGAGAATCCATCGACATCCATGTGTGGGAGCACCATTCAGTGACCAGAGCTGCAGCCAAGTGGAGCTGACCGTGTCCATGACCCTGTTCCTGTCCAGAAGAAGGAGGATTGCTGGCAGGAACGCTGATGAAAGCTGAGGAGCAAATCAACATACACTGTGATACCGCACGCTCGTTGGAGAAGCCTTTGTTGGATTCACAGTCACCAGCGGAGGCAGAGCAGACCTGGGTCGGTAAAACTGATCGTGCATGCACCTCATCACAGTGTTGGCGCCTAGGATCCTAGTTAGATAGGGTTTCTGTTTGTGTCAGACCACAAAGATTGTTAACTTTTCATTACAAGGACTTCACAGTTAAAGTTATAGTTCACACCGGAGAGCTGATAAGCTTCACCACAAACTCAAGCCGGGCTGGCGTTTACTCAGAAGAAACACTAAGGGACGTGCTACATGACCAGTTATTGGAGGGGGAATACTATAGAGTATAATAAGATTGTAAGCTACTGTGCTGCACCGCAGGCTTGCCCGCACCACGCACCCAAACAGTTGATTTTAGGGTAATAACAGGTAAGGCGTGGCTGTTTTATTTGAGCCTGCCAGTAGGTAAATTACCGCTCTTGCCTACAGCATCCACCGGAGGGCGCCGCACTGTGCAGCTTGCAGCCCATAAACTTGTATTATGACGGAATGCAAAACGGAAGGCTTTAAAAGGCATTCAGTTAGCTTTCTGTCATAATAGAAGTCTATGGGAATGAAAACGGATCCGTCTGGTTCCCTTTATGCAAGACGGAAAACAAAGTCCTGTTTTCCGTCTTGGACTTTGTTTTCCGTCTTGCATAACGTGACCCATACGGATCGGTTATGCTTTCCCATAGCCTTCTATTAGGACAGAGCAAAACGGAATGCCTCTTAAAGGCTTACGTTTTGCATTCTATCTGGCCATTCCGTTATATTCCGTTTGAAACGGAATATAACGGAATGGCATAACGCAGATGTGAACCCACCCTTAGGAATAGATTGTTTCTGAATACTTAAGCGTACCGAGGAAGAAAGGAAAACTATTGAAAGCTTGTCTTTTAATTATTAGGTTAGTACAATAAAAAGGTATCCCTGCATCCCGCAATACTCTCGTATTTTGTTATCTTATTTCTATATACTTATTTTGTTTTTTTCAGTAATATGATTAAGTGGTGAAAATTATTAGTGCCCCCCCATTTTTGACTGTGGCATCTTATGTGCCCCCCCTATATATTGTTCCTAGAGTCGCCACTGGTCTCAGCCTTCTGGCTCGGTGTATGTAAATGTATTGTATGCGCCCAGCATTTGTGGTTGTGCTCAGTCATTACCACGTTTAAAGAGGACTTTTCATGTTTTTTTTTTTTTGTTTAGATAAATACCTTTACTTGCAGGGTACCCCCCTCTGATGCTGCCACCCTGCCTGTTTTTTCAAATATCGCTCCTATGCCCCACTGTGCGGCCCTGCAGTTTTCCCGCTCAGTGTGTTAATATTGATCATCAGTACAGGGAGGAGGAGACGCCAGGGTTTCTCAATGGGCGTCTCCTTCTCCCTTGATCCAATCACAGCGGAGAGCGTCACAGCCAGGGAGAAAAAAAAGCTCACCTTCTCCCTCTTTAAACGTGGTAATGAGCACAACCACAAAGGCTGGGAACATACAATACATTTACATACACCCAGCCAGAAGGCTGAGACCCTTTCAGCGGGGGGGGGGGGGGGGGGGTACTCTGCAAGTAAAGGTATTTAAATGAAAGACATGAAAGGTCCTCTTTAAGTAAAATACTGTTTTGGCAGTTGCTTTCCTCATTCGTGACTTCGCTTTATCCAGGGGAGCCCACCCCGGTACACTAGGGTTGCCACCTTTCCCCCAAAAAAAAAAAAAGTCACTTATAGATATTGTAGACAATGCAGCTCACTTGTTTTTTTTTTTTGTTTTTTTTTTACTGTTCTAGTATATATAGATGCAATATATATTTTCTTTATCAATGATGAAAACACCAATAAAAATCACTTTGATCTAACTAAAAGAAAAAAAAGAAAATAAATAAATACCGGGCAAGTTAAGCCACACCCCAAAAGGGGTGTGGTTGTGGGGCATGGCTTAACACGGGGTGTGAAGTCGCTGTCATACTGTGGCTCCCCAGGAATATTAAAGCCCCCATTAGCGCCCCTAGTAATACTAATGCACCCAGTAATAGTATTGCCCCCTCAGTAATAGTAATTCCCCCATTAGTGTGCCCCAGTAAGAGTAATGGCCCTATTAGTGCGCCCCAGAATGAATAATGCCCCCTATTATTGCCCCCAGTAAGAATAATGCCCCCAGTAAGAATAATGCCCACATTAGTGCCACCCATTAAGAATAATGCCCCCATTAGTGACCCCCAGTTAGAGTAATGTGGCCCTCATCCCCCGGAAACCGTCACTCGGGGCCGGCACACTGACTGTAGAGTGTTGTGTGAGAGTCCGGCAGCTTTCCGGGGCCCGGTAACGGAGACCGGGGGAGAGGGGAGGTGATAGGAAAGGAGCGCAGCAGAAGAGCCGGGGATGGGAGGAGCGCAGGCCCGCGGCTCGTCTCATTGTTATCCGGCCTGATCTGGGAGTGGGAGCGGCTTAGTCCCGGTGCGGCCGCCATGCTGTGGGGCGAGGGTTCGCTGCTCTCCTTCAGCAGCGTCTTCGTGCTCCTGACCACCGCAGCCCCCAGTTCTCCGGCTTCCAATCCATCCTGACCGGCGGCCTCGTCCTCTTCAGGTTCGAGCCGGTCCCGGAGTGCCGGTCGCTCACAGCTCGCCGTCGCTCACTCACCGCCAGCTGTCAGGACCGTGAGCGAGCAAGTCAGGCAGTCTGCACTGCAGTTTGAAATGAATCCTGTGCCCGGGTCTGAGAAAGGCTTGTACCCGGACACAGGATTACAAACCCGTACGGGGGGGCAACCCTACGGTACACACTTAACAGGCAACAACCCTTACCATAGGATAGCAATATTCGACTGGCAGCGTCCCACCCGCAGAATCCCTACTGAGGCAGTGGCACACACTAGGGTGCAGGGGCTCTTTTACTGCAACATCCCAGACAATGAATGATATTCATGTGGTCTATTTAATTGAATGGGACCGGTTGCGTTTCGGCTGCAGCACCAGTCATGGCTACATGGGTTTTGTTGTAATTGTGTCGGGAATTGCTTTGAAGGTAGGTCATCAATCTAAAATCCTATAAGGACTAAAAATGGCATGTGAAATGGCCCAAAACAGTGATAAACGACAGGAGAACACGTTGGAGTTGTCTTTTGCAAGACCTGCATGGGGCTCATCGACCATGCTGCATAATGAGAAGCCACCGATAGTGACCCAAGTTTGATTTTGAGAATGTAAAGTAGTAATTTATACACTTTGCAGCAGTACATTATATAGGGGGTTACCACACATGGCACCATCTCACATAAGGTCATACAGGACTATAATTAAAAGGGACTTTTATATTGATGATCCTTAGGAAAGGTAATTAATATCAGATTGGTAGGGTCCGAATCCCGGCGCTCCCCCCGTCAATCAGCAGAGCACACAGCGCACTAAAACCAGGCACAGCTCCAAACAGTGGCCGTGCCTGGTTACTGCAGCTCACTCCCCATTCACTTGTATGGAATTGGGCTGCAGTAACCAGATACGGCCACTGTACGGAGCTCTGAAATCAGCTGATCGTCTGGGACCTCTACAGATCTGATATTAAGATCTTACCTAAGGATCCTAAGGTCACCAATATTAGGGTACTAGAAAACCCCTTTGACCCTATAGATTCTGGACTTGGCTGTCTGATATAATATGAAGTTGTACTACCCTATGAGACCCTGTTACTGCTTGTAGCGACCATGTGGCAGGAACTGCTCAACTCTTTTTTTTTTTTTAGCTATTACCCAAAATGCTCCAAATCTTCAGGGTAAGGGCTCATGCACACGACCGTTGTTGTTTTACGGTCCTTTTTTCACGGATCTGTTGTTCCGTATCTGAGATATTTTTTTTTCCTCTGATTTAAGTCCTCTTCCATTCCGTTATTCCAAACACATATCCCTATGGTTTCTGTACGGATCGGAAAATGGAAACAGTAACTTATTAATCACCAAACACATGAGCAATATGGGCTGGGCATAGCATTTCTACAGCATGGATCCGCTAAATACGGATGCAATACCGATGACATATGGACGTGTTCCGTGTCCGTTCCGTATTTTTTGCGGACCCATTGACTTGAATGGGGCCTCGGACCGTGATTTGCGGACAATAATAGGACATGCACTACTTTTTTGCGGAACGGAAATACGGAAACGGAATGCACACGGAATACGGTACCTTCTGTTGTTTTTGCGGACCCATTGAAGTGAATGGTTCCGCATACGGTCCACAAAAAAACGGAAGCAGAAATAAAATACGTTCGTGTGCATGAGCCCTAAATCATCTTCACTGCATCACAAAAATGAAAACGCTTTAAATAAAGTAAATATTTTAGCAAAGTGATTTCTTTAGTAGCCCGGAGTATGACAGTTATCTGAGACGCTCTGGCTCCACGCAGTCTTCAGCCAAATCCCTGGCTCGCTCCACATCATGGAGTCTACGCATGACAGCGCAGTAGAGCGTCTGCAGATTAGACGCTCCAGAGGGTTTCCAGGTACACATAAATAAAGCTGCGCTGTAGTAAAATGAAAAATTGTGCAACTTTGTATCAGTGTATCACTGTTTGCAAGATTTCTGCTTGCTGTCAGCAAATCGTTGACCTGTGCAGACCTAATACTTTACACAGCTGAGGGTTTGTTACCATCATTATTCAGTCCAGACAATCCTCCGTGAGCTCAACAGACTGCACTGCAGGTTGATATATTTTATCTGCACTGATACATTGTAGCAAATTTTCAAGACAGGAAAAAGTGTTGTGCTGCTGAGGTGTTTAGCTCATGAACATCTGACCAATGGTGGACATGGACAGAAGAGGGCCTAGGAACACAGTGTGGACCATATGCTGGACACCAATTTGCACATATACAGTCCCTTATATACAGGGTGGGCCATTTATATGGATACACCTTAATAAAATGGGAATAGTTGGTGATATTAACTTCCTGTTTGTGGCACATTAGTATATGTGAGGGGGGAAACTTTTTAAGATGGGTGGTGACCATGGCGGCCATTTTGAAGTCGGCCATTTTGAATCCAACTTTAGTTTTTTCAATAGGAAGAGGGTCATGTGACACATCAAACTTATTGGGAATTTCACAAGAAAAACAATGGTGTGCTTGGTTTTAACGTAACTTTATTCTTTCATGAGTTATTTACAAGTTTCTGACCACTTACAAAATGTGTTCAATGTGCTGCCGATTGTGTTGGATTGTCAATGCAACCCTCTTCTCTCACTCTTCACACACTGATAGCAACACCGCAGGAGAAATGCTAGCACAGGCTTCCAGTATCCGTAGTTTCAGGTGCTGCACATCTCGTATCATCTGAAGGCAATCGTCTATGCTGTGAAGATACGAGATGTGCAGCAGCTGAAACTACGGATACTGGAAGCCTGTGCTAGCATTTCTCCTGCGGTGTTGCTATCAGTGTGTGAAGAGTGGGAGAAGAGGGTTGCATTGACAATCCAACACAATGGGCAGCACATTGAACACATTTTGTAAGTGGTCAGAAACTTGTAAATAACTCATGAAAGAATAAAGTTACGTTAAAACCAAGCACACCATTGTTTTTCTTGTGAAATTCCCAATAAGTTTGATGTGTCACATGACCCTCTTCCTATTGAAAAAACTAAAGTTGGATTCAAAATGGCCGACTTCAAAATGGCCACCATGGTCACCACCCATCTTAAAAAGTTTCCCCCCTCACATATACTAATGTGCCACAAACAGGAAGTTAATATCACCAACCATTCCCATTTTATTAAGGTGTATCCATATAAATGGCCCACCCTGTACAGTGCAGTATATACAGTAGCAACTGCATTTGATGATTGATGGTGGTGTGTCTTCTTACCTATGTGGCCTCTGCACAGACTTACACTATGTCTGCCCTGCATCTAACATCAGTTATTAAAGGGATTGTTCAGTTTACAAAAAACAGATGGGTGTCCTATGTTTAGGAGCCACATCTTTTGGTGAAAATGGACAGCAGTTACAAAGAGTGTCACTCGCTCTGGAGGACCGGTACTGCCCTGCATTACACGGACAACCCATTGATTTGAATGGGCACTGTGCAATGCTCCTTTTCTCCTGTGGTGGCGCTGCAGGGAAACTGAACTCTTACTGCAAACTCAGGTTTCCCCAATAATTACAGCTGATCGCTAGGTGTCCCAGCAGGAGGAGCTTATTGTCCTTCAAATAAGTAGGCATTTTCACCCATTTCCACCCACTGACCTGCTGGAAGGTCCTTGTGGAGTCCTGGGTATGTGCGGCCCGTGTAACTGATTGCTGTATGTGGCTGGATCCACTGGCAAGGGGGTTTCCCACAATGAATGTGTACCCACAGGATAGAGATAAATGGCTGATCACTGGGGGTCCCACCAGACCCGCCATTCCATCTCAATTCAGGACCACAATAAGGAAGGATCGGGGGGCTTAGGACCTTTGTTCTAATTGGTCATGTCAACACTTATTCAATTAAAATAGCGGCTATTCACCAATCAATACTTATATCACAAAATTACACATGGCGGTCATGGTACACATTGGCAACAATGACAAAGTCAGGGGGAGATGGAAGGTCCTTCAAAAATGATTTTAGGGAACTAGGAGAGAAGCTCAAGTCCAAGACCTCCAAGGTAGTGTTTTCATAAATACTACCAGTGCCACGAGCGTCACCAGAGAGACAACGGGAGCTTAGGGAGTTAAATAAGTGGCTCAGAAGCTGGTGCAGGAAGGAAGGGCTTGGGTTCATGGAGAACTGGGCCGAATTCTCGTCGTTAAGGCTGGGTTCAGACCTGAGCGTATTTCATATGCGCGTTTAACGCGCATTTTTGTCGCGCGTTTTTATGCGCGTTTTTTGCAATAGTAAACGCGCGTTTGACGTGCGTTTGTGTGATTGACTGCAGTGTCCTATGGCCACAAACGCGCGTCAAAACGCCCCAAAGAAGCTCAAGAACTTGTTTGAGCGTAGGGCGTTTTTCAGCGCTGTAAAACGCTCAAGTGAGAACCAGGGCCATAGGGAAGCATTGGTTTTCATGTGTTGAGCGTTTTACAGCGCGTTTGAACGCGCTGTAAAACTCTCAAGTGTGAACCCAGCCTTACAGGCTCTACAGTAGGGACGGGCTGCACCTTAACCCCTTAAGGACTCAGCCCTATTTCACCTTAAGGACTTGGCTATTTTTTGCAAATCTGACCAGTGTCCCTTTAAGTGCTGATAACTTTAAAATGCTTTGACTTATCCAGGCCATTCTGAGATAGTTTTTTTCGTCACATATTGTACTTCATGACACTGGTAAAATAAAGTAAAACAAATTCATTTTTATTTATAAAAAAATACCAAATTTACCAAACATTTGTAAAAAATGGCAAATTTCCAAGTTTCAATTTCTTTACTTCTATAATACATAGTAATACCTCCAAAAATAGTTATTACTTTACATTCCCCATATGTCTACTTTATGTTAGGATCATTTTGGGAATGATATTTTATTTTTTGGGGATGTTACAAGGCTTAGAAGTTTAGAAGCAAATCTTCGCGGAGATACCTAATATGTATACTTTTTTTTATTTATGTAAGTTTTACACAATAATATCATTTTTGAAACAAAAAAAAATCATGTTTTAGTGTCTCCATATTCTGAGAGCCATAGTTTTTTCAGTTTTTGGGCGATTATCTTAGGTAGGGTCTTATTTTTTGCGGGATGTGATGACGGTTTGATTGGCACTATTTTGGGGTGCATATGACTTTATGATCGCTTGCTATTACACTTTTTGTGATGTAAGGTGACAAAAAATTGTTTATTTAGCACAGTTTTTATTTTTTATTTTTTACGATGTTCATCTGAGGGGTTAGGTCATGTGATATGTGATTTTATAGAGCCGGTCAATACGGACGCGGCGATACCTAATATGTATACTTTTTTTTATTTATGTATGTTTTACACAATAACAGCTTTTTTTAAACAAACAAAATGATGTTTTAGTGTCTCCATATTCTGAGCCATAGTTTTTTATTTTTTGGGCGATTGTCTCTGGTAGGGGCTCATTTTTTGCGGGATGAGGTTAGATTGGTACTATTTTGGTGGGTAAACGGCTTTTTGATCGCTTGCTGTTGTACTTTTTGTGATGTAAGGTGACAAAAAAATGGTTTATTTAGCACAGTTTTTATTTTTAATTTTTTACGGTGTTCATCTGAGGGGTTAGGTAATGTAATAGGTTTATATAGCCGGTCGATACGGACGCGGCGATACCTAATATGTATACTCCCCCCCCTTCCTATTTTTTACCATTTTTTTTAACTTTATTTGGGGAAAATTAAGTTTTTGTTTATTTTTACTTGAAACTTTAACCACTTAAGGACCACAGGTTTATACCCCCCTAGTGACCAGGCCCTTTTTTACAAATCGGCACTCCACAACTTTAGCGGTTTATTGCTCAGTCATGCAACTTACCACCCAAATGAATTTTACCTCCTTTTCTTCTCACTAATAGAGCTTTCATTTGGTGGTATTTCAATGCTGCTGACATTTTTACTTTTTTTGTTATTAATCGAAATTTAACGATCTTTTTGCAAAAAAATGACATTTTTCACTTTCAATTGTAAAATTTTGCAAAAAAAACGACATACATATATAAATTTTGCTCTAAATTTATTGTTCTACATGTCTTTGATAAAAAAAAAATGGTTTGGGTAAAAGTTATAGCGTTTACAAACTATAGTACAAAAATGTGAATTTCCGCTTTTTGAAGCAGCTCTGACTTTCTGAGCACCTGTCATGTTTCCTGAGGTTCTACAATGCCCAGACAGTACAAACACCCCACAAATGACCCCATTTCGGAAAGTACACACCCTAAGGTATTCGCTGATGGGCATAGTGAGTTCATAGAACTTTTTATTTTTTGTCACAAGTTAGCGGAAAATTATGATTTTTTTTTTTTTCTTACAAAGTCTCATATTCCACTAACTTGTGACAAAAAATAAAAACTTCCATGAACTCACTATGCCCATCAGCGAATACCTTGGGGTGTCTTCTTTCCAAAATTGGGTCACTTGTGGGGTAGTTATACTGCCCTGGCATTCTAGGGGCCCAAATGTGTGGTAAGGAGTTTGAAATCAAATTCTGTAAAAAATGACCAGTGAAATCCGAAAGGTGCTCTTTGGAATATGGGCTAGGCTGCAAAAAAGTGTCACACATCTGGTATCTCCGTACTCAGGAGAAGTTGGGGAATGTGTTTTGGGGTGTCATTTTACATATACCCATGCTGGGTGAGAGAAATATCTTGGCAAAAGACAACTTTTCCCATTTTTTTATACAAAGTTGGCATTTGACCAAGATATTTATCTCACCCAGCATGGGTATATGTAAAAAGACACCCCAAAACACATTCCTCAACTTCTCCTGAATACAGAGATACCAGATGTGTGACACTTTTTTGCAGCCTAGGTGGGCAAAGGGGCCCACATTCCAAAGAGCACCTTTCGGATTTCACTGGTCATTTTTTACAGAATTTGATTTCAAACTCCTTACCACACATTTGGGCCCCTAGAATGCCAGGGCAGTATAACTACCCCACAAGTGACCCCATTTTGGAAAGAAGACACCCCAAGGTATTCCATGAGGGGCATGGCGAGTTCCTAGAATTTTTTATTTTTTGTCACAAGTTAGTGGAAAATGATGATTTTTTTTTTATTTTTTTTCTTACAAAGTCTCATATTCCACTAACTTGTGACAAAAAATAAAAACTTCCATGAACTCACTATGCCCATCAGCGAATACCTTGGGGTGTCTTCTTTCCAAAATAGGGTCACTTGTGGGGTAGTTATACTGCCCTGGCATTCTAGGGGCCCAAATGTGTGGTAAGGAGTTTGAAATCAAATTCTGTAAAAAATGACCAGTGAAATCCGAAAGGTGCTCTTTGGAATGTGGGCCCCTTTGCCCACCTAGGCTGCAAAAAAGTGTCACACATCTGGTATCTCCGTATTCAGGAGAAGTTGGGGAATGTTTTTTGGGGTGTCATTTTACATATACCCATGCTGGGTGAGAGAAATATCTTGGCAAAAGACAACTTTTCCCATTTTTTTATACAAAGTTGGCATTTGACCAAGATATTTATCTCACCCAGCATGGGTATATGTAAAATGACACCCCAAAACACATTCCCCAACTTCTCCTGAATACGGAGATACCAGATGTGTGACACTGTTTTGCAGCCTAGGTGGGCAAAGGGGCCCATATTCCAAAGAGCACCTTTCGGATTTCACTGGTCATTTTTTACAGAATTTGATTTCAAACTCCTTACCACACATTTGGGCCCCTAGAATGCCAGGGCAGTATAACTACCCCACAAGTGACCCCATTTTGGAAAGAAGACACCCCAAGGTATTCCATGAGGGGCATGGCGAGTTCCTAGAATTTTTTATTTTTTGTCACAAGTTAGTGGAAAATGATGATTTTTTTTTTTTTTTTTCTTACAAAGTCTCATATTCCACTAACTTGTGACAAAAAATAAAAACTTCCATGAACTCACTATGCCCATCAGCGAATACCTTGGGGTGTCTTCTTTCCAAAATGGGGTCACTTGTGGGGTAGTTATACTGCCCTGGCATTCTAGGGGCCCAAATGTGTGGTAAGGAGTTTGAAATCAAATTCTGTAAAAAATGACCTGTGAAATCCGAAAGGTGCTCTTTGGAATGTGGGCCCCTTTGCCCACCTAGGCTGCAAAAAAGTGTCACACATGTGGTATCTCCGTTCTCAGGAGAAGTTGGGGAATGTGTTTTGGGGTGTCATTTTACATATACCCATGCTGGGTGAGAGAAATATCTTGGCAAAAGACAACTTTTCCCATTTTTTTTATACAAAGTTGTCTTTTGCCAAGATATTTCTCTCACCCAGCATGGGTATATGTAAAATGACACCCCAAAACACATTCCCCAACTTATCCTGAGAACGGAGATACCACATGTGTGACACTTTTTTGCAGCCTAGATGCGCAAAGGGGCCCACATTCCTTTTAGGAGGGCATTTTTAGACATTTGGATCCCAGACTTCTTCTCACGCTTTACGGCCCCTAAAATGCCAGGGCAGTATAAATACCCCACATGTGACCCCATTTTGGAAAGAAGACACCCCAAGGTATTCAATGAGGGGCATGGCGAGTTCAAAGAAATTATTTTTTTTTTGGCACAAGTTAGCGGAAATTGATTTTTTTCGTTTTTTCTCACAAAGTCTCCCTTTCCGCTAACTTGGGACAAAAATTTCAATCTTTCCTGGACTCAATATGCCCCTCAGCGAATACCTTGGGGTGTCTTCTTTCCAAAATTGGGTCATTTGTGGGGTGTTTGTACTGCCCTGGCATTTGAGGGTCTCCGCAATCATTACATGTATGCCCAGCATTAGGAGTTTCTGCTATTCTCCTTATATTGAGCATACGGGTAATGAGATTTTTTTTTTCCGTTCAGCCCCTGGGCTGAAAGAAAAAATGAACGGCACAGATTTCTTCATTCGCATCGATCAATGTGGATGAAAAAATCTCTGCCAAAAAAAGAAAAAGGAGGGGAAAGGCGTCTGCCAGGACATAGGAGCTCCGCCCAACATCCATACCCACTTAGCTCGTATGCCCTGGCAAACCAGATTTATCCATTCACATCAATCGATGTGGATAAATAAATCATTGCCGGGATTTTTTAATTTTTTTTATATATACAAAGTGTTTGCCAAAGTATATGAACACCGCCGCCTCCTCAGCTCATATGCCTCGACAAACGTATCTTTTACTGCAGAGGAGAAATCTCGTCTTGCAGCGCCGCATACACCGACTTGTGTGTAATCTGACAGCAGCGCAATGCTTCTGTCAGAATGCACATCAGTGCTGCAGCTAGTCGATCGCTTGGTCCACCTAGAAGGTCAAAAAAAAAAAACAGGCCGCAACGCAATAAATTTATTAACATTAACTTTAGAGAACATTAACTTTTATAAACTTTTGAAACAGAACAATAACTTTTTTGCTTACCGTTTTTTTTTGTTTTTTTACCTTTATAGGACAAACCTCTCCTTCCCCATGGGACAATGTGCAAAGCGCAAATCGCCCAGAGATGTGGCAAAGTACATTATGCACTTTGTCCCAGGTGAAAGGAGAGGTTTGTGGCAGCTCTGTGTGAAAGGGCCCTAATAGCCCTGTGTGCCTGTCCTGTGTATGCAATCCCTATGCTAATAGTGTACCTGAGTGTGGAACTTGCGGAAACACTCCCCTATGCATAGGGCAGGCTGGTCAGGACAGTCAGGACAAAAAACGGTGGTGTCACGCCTTATTCCAGCCCTGCTGCAGACACGACATCTTTTTCTTGGGGAACGTTGAGTTGGGGTACCAGGATAGACAGACGGGAAGTGTCTGCCATGTAGCCGGCTCACTACATCAGGGCCTTGGGGCACGGACCCTCCTGGATACAGGAGTTCCGAAATGATCTCTTCCTGGAATTTTAGGAAGGATCCTGTTCTCCCAGCCTTACTGTAGAGAACAAAACTATTATACATCGCCAATTGAATTAAATATACAGACACCTTTTTATACCAGCGTCTGGTGCGTCGGGAAACTAAATAGGGAGCCAACATCTGGTCATTGAAGTCCACCCCTCCCATGTGAAGGTTATAGTCATGGACAGAGAGGGGTTTCACAATGACTCCAGTTGCCCGTTCAATTTGGACAGTCGTGTCGGCGTGAATAGTGGACAGAAGGTAAACGTCCCTCTTGTCCCTCCACTTCACCGCGAGCAGTTCTTGGTCACACAAGGCAGCCCTCTCCCCCCGTGCAAGTCGGGTACTAACGAGCCGTTGGGGGAAGCCCCGGCGACTAGGTCGCGCGGTGCCACAGCATTGAATTCCGACTAGATGTAAGTGCCGAAAGAGGGCCACGCTTGAGTAAAAATTGTCCACGTATAAGTGGTACCCCTTGTGGAGTAAGGGTGACACCAAGTCCCAAACAATCTTGCCACTGCTCCCCAGGTAGTCAGGACATCCGACCGGCTCCAGTTTTGAGTCTTTTCCCTCATAGACCCTAAAACGATATGTATAGCCTGTGGCCCTTTCACAGAGCTTATACAGTTTGACCCCATAACGGGCGCGCTTGCTGGGGATGTACTGTTTTATGCCAAGGCGCCCGGTAAAATGTACTAGGGACTCGTCTATGCAGATGTTTTGATTAGGGTTATACGCATCTGCAAATCTGGATGACAAATGGTCTATGAGGGGCCGAATTTTGTGGAGCCGGTCATAAGCAGGGTGGCCTCTTGGATGACAGGTGCTATTGTCCGTAAAATGCATAAAGCACATGATGACCTCAAAACGTGCCCTGGACATTGCAGCAGAGAACATGGGCATGTAATGTATTGGGTCTTTAGACCAAGATGACCGCAATACATTTTTTTTAGTTAGACCCATGCTGAGGATAAGGCCCAAAAAAATTTTAAACTCTGAAACTGTGACTGGTTTCCACCGGTAAGGCTAGGCATAGAAGCTTTCCGGATTGGCGGTTATATACTGTGTGGCGTAGCGGTTGGTTTCTGCCACAACTAGGTCATAGAGATCCGCGGTGAAGAACAGCTCAAAAAACTGAAGGGCCGATCCTAAATGAGCCGTCTCCACGCGAACTCCAGACTGGGCGGTGAAAGGGGGCAATACGGGTGCGGCGGAAGCAGGGGAGTGCCAATTGGGATTTGCCAGCACCTCTGGGAGACTAGGGGTTCTACGGGCCTGTGAACGCGGTGGCTGCGACAGGGGAGTTACTGCACGTGCCACCGTACCAGCTGGAACTGCCCTTCTGGTGCTCGCCACTTCACCAGGGAATACGGCAGTGCTGGTAGAAGGTCCAGGATGTGCTGCGCTGCTAGTGTATGCCGCACCATAAACAAGATCAGCGCTAGCACCACTCTGCTGCAAATGAGGGTCATCATGCAGGGTAGGCAGAACCCTGACATGGGATCGGGTACGTCTGGCCGTAGCAGGGACCTCTACCTCGTCATCCTCACTAGCGGTTAGAGTGCCACTGCTGTCTACAGGTTCATATTCTGAACCACTGGATTCAGCGGGTGAGTCGTCCCCATCGCTTTCATCCATCACGGACAGAATCCTGTAGGCCTCTTCAGCGGAATACCACTTGTTTGACATTTTGGGTTCACTAAATTTAGGGGGTATTCCTCTGAGACTACCCAGGAAAAAGAGCAAACCTACCTAGCAAAAAGGAGTGCTTGCGAAGTAAAGCTGCGACCGCTAATAAAGATCCAAAAAGCTCAAAAGTGATCTTTATAGCGGCGCAGCGATTTTACCGTGTTTTTGCAGTGATCAGAAAAAAAAATGTCTGTCACTGCGGTGGAGCGGACTGAACGCAAGTGTGCGCAAAAGATCAGGCCTGATCGGGCGAACACTGCGTTTTGTAGAGCCTAAGGTGACCCTAATGTACTGATATAGATCTGATTGCGATCAGTATTGATCACTTACAGATACTATATAGTACTAGTGCTGATTATGGACAGCGATGACGCTAATCGGCGACTAATCAGTGACTGCGGTGCGGTGGGCTGGGCGCTAAACTACCTAGCAAGTAGCTAACTAACTGGCGGTGATAAGGGACCCTTACAGGGGGGGTGATCAGTGACAGGGGGTGGACAAGGGGGTGATCAGGGTGATCAGGGAGTCTAATATGGGCGATCAGGTGCTAAATAAGGGGTTAATAAATGACAGGGTAATGTGTAAATGTGTAGTGTGGTGTTTGGTGCTACTTACTGAGCTGCCTGTGTCCTCTGGTGGTCGATCCAAGCGAAAGGGACCACCAGAGGACCAGGCAGCAGTTATATCAGACGCTATTTTGAAAATAGCGTCTGACATAACCTTTTCATTCGGCGATTCAAAAATCTACAGCCTGCCAGCCAATGATCGCGGCCGGCAGGCTGTAGAAGAACTTGTGCACTATGCGTTCCTGTGAACGCGTGCGCCTGTGTGCGCGCGTTCACAGGAAATCTCGGCTCACGCGAGATGACGCCAATCGGCGTTAGTGTGACCTGGGAGCGCCGCAGAGATGACGCCTTTCGGCGTTAGTGTGACGGTAAGTGGTTAAATTTTTTGGGGGGAAAACTTTATTTATTCACTTTTTTTTTTCACTTTATTTTTTGTCCCACTTTGGGACTTGAACTTTTGGGGGTCTAATCCTTTACAATGCATTCCAATACTTCTGAATTGGAATACATTGGCTGTATGAGTAATACTGTGTGTATTACTCATACAGCTTCCGGTCTGTGAGATCCAGGGGGCTGGATCTCACATGCTCTTCACCGGAAGGCAGCGCGCTGCCTTCCTTAGGCATCGCACTGCCTTCCATGCCATCGGGTCCCCCCTACAGCCGCATGGGGACCCGATGGCACCGCCGACCACCGCCGCCGCACCAGGTAAAAGCCACAAACCGCAGGTCTGAATTGACCTACGGTTTGCGGAGATTGCCGACATTTAGCCGAGGTGCCTGCTCAATGATTTGAGCAGGCACCTTGTTCTGATCACCGCCCGCCGGGCGGCGGTGATCGGAACAACACATGACGTATCGGTACGTCATGGGTCCTTAAGGACTCGGGAACCATGCCGTACCGATACGTCATGGGTCCCTAAGGGGGTTCTCCAGGAATTAAGAAAATGAAAATACTTAAATAAGTTTAAAAAGTTGGTAGTAATAATCTCTGTGCTTCATATGTCCTAGAGGATGTAACACTGGGGAAGTCACTGTGCCTTGCAAAAGTATTCACCCCCTTGACTTTCTTCACATTTTGGTGCATTACAGCCTTAAGTTCATTGTTTTGTTAATCTGAATTTTATGTGATGGATCAGAACACAATAGTCTAAGTTGGTGAAGTGAAATGAGAAAAATATATAAATAAAACTATTGTTTAGAAATAGAAAACAGAAAATTGTCATGTGCGTATGTATTCATCGCCTTTGTTAGGAAGCCCATAAAAAGATCTGGTGCAACCAATTACCTTCAGAAGTCACATAATTAGTGAAATGATGTCCACCTGTGTGCAATCTAAGTGTCACATGATCTGTCATTACATATACACACCTTTTTTGAAAGGCCCCAGAGGCTGCAACACCTAAGCAAGAGGCACCACTAACCAAACACTGCCATGAAGACCAAGGAACTCTCCAAACAAGTAAGGGACAATGTTGTTGAGAAGTACAAGTCAGGGTTAGGTTTTAAAAAAATATCCAAATCTTTGATGATCTCCAGGAGCACCATCAAATCTATCATTACCAAATGGAAAGAACACGGCACAACAGCAAACCTGCCAAGAGACGGCCGCCCACCAAAACTCATGGACCGGGCAAGGGGGGCATTAATCAGAGAGGCAGCACAGAGACCTAAGGTAACCCTGGAGGAGCTGCAGCGTTCCACAGCAGAGACTGGAGTATCTGTACATAGGACGACAATAAGCCGTACGCTCCATAGAGTTGGGCCTTATGGCAGAGTGGCCAGAATAAAGCCATTACTTTCAGCTAAAAACAAAAAGGCATGTTGTGAGTTTGCGAGAAGGCATGTGGTAGACTCCCAAAATGTATGAAGGACGGTGCTCTGGTCTGATGAGACTAAAACGGAACTTTTCGCAATCAAAGAAAACGCTATGTCTAGCGCAAACCCAACACATCACCCAAAGAACACCATCCCCACAGTGAAATATGGTGGTGGCAGCATCATGCTGTGGGGATGGGACTGGGAAACTGGTCAGAGTTGAGGGAAAGATGGATGGTTCTAAATACAGGGATATTCTTGAGCAAAACCTGTCCCACTCTGTGCGTGATTTGACACTAGGACGGAGCAGGATAATGCCCCCAAACACACTGCTAAAGCAACACTTGGGTGGTTTAAGGGGAAACATGTAAATGTGTTGGAATGGCCTAGTCAAAGCCCAGATCTCAATCCAATAGAAAATCTATGGTCAGACTTAAAGATTGCGGTTCACAAGCGCAAACCATCCAACTTGAAGGAGCTGGAGCAGTTTTGCAAGAAGGAATGGGCAAAAATCCCAGTGGTAAGATGTGGCAAGCTCATAGAGACTTATCCAAAGTGACTTGGAGCTGTGATTTCCACAAAAGGTGGCTCTACAAAGTAGTGACTTTAGGGGGTGAATAATTATGCACATTGACTTTTTCTGTTATTTTGTCCTATTTGTTGTTTGCTTCACAATAAAAAACAAACAAACATCTTCAAAGTTGTCGGCATGTTCTGTAAATTAAATTATGCAAATCCTCAAACAATCGATGTTAATTCCAGGTTGTGAGGCACCAAAATACGAAAAAAGTCAAGGGGGGTGAATACTTTTGCAAGGCACTGTATAGAGAAGGATTTGGGTGTCCTTGTAGATCATAGATTGAATAACAGCATACAATGTCAATGAGCTGCTTCTAAGGCCACCAGGATATTGTCATGTATTAAACGAGGCATGGACTCATGGGGCAGAGATGTAATATTACCACTTTACAAAGCGTTGGTGCGGCCTCATCTGGAATAGGCAGTTCAGTTCTGGGCACCAGTACATAGAAAGGATGCACTGCAGCTGGAAAAAGTACAGAGGAGAGCGACTAAACTGATAAGGGGAATGGAGGGTCTTAGTTATGAAGAAAGATTAAAATAATTGAATTTATTTAGTCTTGAGAAGAGATAACTAAGGGGGGACATGATTAACCTATACAAGTACATAAATGGGCCATACAAAAAATACGGAGAAAAACTGTTCCATGTAAAATGCCCTCAAAAGACAAGGGGGCACTGCCTCCGACTGGAGAAGAAAAAGTTCAGTCTCCAGAAGCGTCAAAACTTCTACTGTAAGAACTGTGAATCTGTGGAATAGACTTCCTCAGGACATGGTCACATCAGGAACAGTGGACAGTTTAAAAAAAAGGTTTAGATGAATTCTTAAAAGTAAACAACATTAATGCTTATGAAAACGTGTAGAAATCTGAGTCTTCCTTCCTTCTGGGATTCGTGTTCTCACCTATCCCTTGGTTGAACTTGATGGACTTATGTCTTTTTTCAACCGTATTAACAATGTAACTATGTAACTATACATGTAAATCGTACAATGCGTTTTCTAGACTTTGTGGTCAAAAGTGACTGAGGCATCTAAGCATTTAGAAAGAGGGAGGAGCTATCTCACTTACCCTCTCGGAGCCACTGTGGTGTGATAACGGAGTGTGATGAGTTTTCTTGGCAGTCGGGGGCCTAATGAAGGTCCCCAAATCTACAATCTTGAAACTCCCATTAGGACCTGCTAGGTTACCTGTCAGGCATACTACACTGCTCTACAGAATAAGGACCGTGTCATGACCGTGACATGGTCATGTCCTAACTGGACTAAAAAAAAAATTCAAAAAAGGTTTAGCAAAATATTAAAAATATTTTAAAAAGTTCAAATTAAAAACATAAATAGAAGAAATATTTTTCCCCATAAAATAAAAATAGGCACATAATTGTTGAGGATGGTACTAAAACTAAAAATTGTTTATTCTTAGTGCAACAACAAAAAAAGTTCATCTTTCATCCCACCCCCCAAAAAATGGAATATAAAGTGATCAAAAATAGGCACATAATTGTTGAGGATGGTACTAAAACTAAAAATTGTTTATTCTTAGTGCAACAACAAAAAAAGTTCATCTTTCATCCCACCCCCCCAAAAAATGGAATATAAAGTGATCAAAAATATTAGATAAGTCGACCACCCGACAAATATGGGTTTCAGTGGAGGAAGGTCAAGCCCCAGCCCCATTAAAACAAACTATTACTATCTCCACCAGACCAACTGGCAAGCTTTGCAGTAGAATAACAATGAAAATCTGGACCTTTGTTCCACTTCCTCTCCATTAATAAATATTTCAGATCTCATAGATCTCTATGTTATCTAGAAGGACAATCACCTGACAAATCCATGAACCCCTGGACTTCATAGTACAAGATGGAGTAGTTACATCATATCAAGATTGGCACCAGAACCCCACATTTTCTTCACTGCCCTTTGCTTATTAAAGCAACAAAACCTTACCTCGCAAAAGGTGACCTCACCAAAAACCTCAAGGAACTTGAAATGCTTCTGGCACACTGGACATACCCCAATAATCTTTTGTTAGCCTTCTATTTTCTGCTACCTACCAACAGTATTACATTAAAAAGAGCCTACATCTCACTATAGGAGAGCCCTAGATAAAGCATTCACAGAAAGTTCAGGAGGACTCATACAAGGTTATAACTAAATACACCATAAAATTGTTCCCCAGCATCCCACACTCTTGGTGGAGGTGTCCTAATGA
Organism: Bufo bufo; assembly: GCF_905171765.1. Lineage (NCBI taxonomy): Eukaryota > Metazoa > Chordata > Amphibia > Anura > Bufonidae > Bufo > Bufo bufo. Next base: position 591,577,547 of record NC_053392.1, on the reverse strand, counting down.
TATGGGTTCATATTTACATATTTGGTGGTACGGTCCTCTTTAAACTTTTTGGAGAGATGTCCTACACATAATCTCAACCATCTGCCACATCCCATCCCCTCTTACAGTAGCTTAGAAAACATATTTTTAAACTTACAGAATCCATCACAATGTAAGGTCCCATGCACACGACCTTATCGATTTTGTGGCCTGCATTTTATGGGACCATAGTCCACATCTTGCAGCCAAGTATAGGACATCTTTTTGCAGAACGGACATACAGATGATCCATGTACTTTCTGCATCTGTATGTCCATTCCAGACCAAAATGCGGACCGTGGACCCATTGAAGTCAGTGGGTCCACAAAAAATGCGGATGCAACACAGGTGGTGTCTGTATTTTGCAGATCCGCAACTTGAGTACCGTAAAATACATAAGGTCGTGAGCATGAGGCCTAAGCCAACAAATGAATACAGTATCTCCTAGCTGGAGCTAAACTGTTGATCCCTGCCTGATGGAAATGCTCTGCTTAACCAATGGTTAATCAAAGTTGACCAGATAAGTAGAATTGAATAAACTGTAACGTTAACTTTTCAAAACTATCCATCTTTCACGCAACTCTGTAGACTATAAGGCTCCTTTCACATCACAGTTTCTCTTTTCTGTTCTCCGGCTCCGCTGAGGAGCAGGAGAACGGAAAGGACGGATTCTGCAGATAACTGAGACCTAACTGAGCGTATCGGAGCCTAAAGACCCCATAGACTATAATGGGGTCCGTTCGGTGTCCGCTCATAATATGATTTTTGAGCGGAGACGAAAGTCCTGCATGCCGGAACGGAAAGGAGAAACAGTGATGTGAAAGGAGCCTTAGTCCATAGATGTCTTGACTTTTCAAAGCCCAAACCTTAAAGGGGTTTGTTCACTTCAGCAAATGGCATGTTTCGGGTAGAGAAAGTTAAAACAAGACACTTACTAATGTATTGTGATTGTCCATATTGCTTCCTTTTCTGGCTAGACTCATTTTTCCATCACATTATACACTTCTCGTTTCCATGACTACAACCACCCTGCAATCCAGCATCGGTGGCTGTGCTTGCACACTATAGGAAAAAGTGGTGGACTATGTGTGCTCCTATGGTCCTGACCACCAGAGAGGCCGGGGCTTTTTTCTATATTGTGCTAGCACGACCACCACTGCTGGATTACAGGTTGGTCGTAAACATGGAAACAAAAAGTAGATAATGTGATGGAAAAATGCTAAAAAAAGGAAGCAATATGGACAATCACAATACATTAGTAAGTGCCTTGTATTAACTTTCTCTACATAATAAATGCCATTTGCTAAAGTAAGACAACCACTTTGAGGTTCCTCTGCATCCTCAAAATTTGAATACAACATGGGATGAGCCTCAAACCTGACTCAACATCAAAAACTCCAGTTGTAGATGCCACAGTTGACATGTTCCGTAGTTATTATTCCCCTTTATACCATTTTTATTTTAATTTACATCAAATTAAGTAACATAGGGGGAGATTTATCAAAACTGGTGTAAAGGAAATGGCAAGCCAATCAGATTCTACCTTTCATTTTTCAGAGCTTCTTTGGAACATCACAGAGGTGGGGGCAGACTGGGGATGTACTGGGATCAAGTGAAGAGGTGGACTTGGGCTCTTGCTGGAGGTGGTCTTGGGCTCTTGCTGGAGGTGGTCTTGGGCTCCTGGAACTTTTATTCACGCCCATCTGGGCACTTTGAAGCCTCATTAGCAAACCAATCAAACTGCGATTTCTGGAGTTCTCAACTAAGGATAACACTAACCAAGGTGCGCTTTTGATTATGTTAAGCCGCACCACATACTGTAGCATTGCCATGGGTTAAATAGAATCAAACTAGGCAACAGATTCCCTTGAATGATGAACCTATCCTCAGGATAAGTCATCAGTATGTGATTGGTGTGGGTCCAAATCCCGATCACCCTTGCCCATCAGCTGTTTAAAGAGGTTGCGGAGCTCCAGTGAGAGCTGTGGCCTCCTCGCACCTTATCAAGCACAGCGCCATCCATTGGATAGTGGCTGTGCTTGGTATTGCAGCCAGGCTGAGCTGCACCTAGGCCATATGACCGATGAACGTGACATCACTGGTCCTATGAAGAGGCCACAATGCTCACTGGAGAGCCACGGTGTCTTCAAACAGGTGATCAGCGAGGGTGCCGGGAGTCAGACCCCCACACAACAGATACTGATGACATATCCTGAGGATAGGTCATCAGTATTAAACACTCAGTCAACCCCTTTAACAACTGCAACTCATCCCACAAATAACAGGAACATTTTAGAAGGGAAAATTCTTTCTTTTGTTAATCTCCAAACGTCTTTGAGAAAATGTCTCTTGAGTGGAGCTGCGTTCTGTGGACTGCGTCCAAGTGGAAAACCCACCCACTTGTTTCTCAGGCTTCCAAGTCCAGACATCGTTCCATTGGGGGTTACGCGGTGGAGTTTATAATACAGCCAAGCACTGGCTTGCACTTGCTGTAAAATGCTGTACCGATCCTCGCGATTTTTTTTTTATAGATATCAGAACGTGTAACTATGTTGAGTGTTTGTTTGAAACGTGATGCAGCGCGCCTTGGCTGCAGCTAATACATTCTTGTCCTGTTGCCATGAAAACCTATACTCACATGATATGGATAGAAGGGAAAAGATAGGCAATAGTTAAAATTCCTTTAATTCACCATCTCAATAGGTAGTGATGAGCGGCAGGGGCAATATTCGAAGTTGCGATATTTCGCAAATATTTGGTAGAATATTCGTCATATATTCGCGAATTTGAGAATTCGCGAATATGGTCTTGATTGCGAAAATCTGCAATGTAATATGCGCATAATGCGCGCACAATACAGGCGTGGGCCACTATAGCTAAATTTTTCAAGCTGCTAGAAGTTTCCTGAGACTGGAAAAAATGGTTGGCACGGCAGAACGTTACAATAGCTTTATATGCAAATAGAGTGCTCCAATATATTCGCGATTGCGAAATCGACACTAATGATGCGAATATTTTGGTGCAATACGTGCAACTTCACATTTTAACAGGTCTGACTACATATTACTGATTGGTGCACTAAGTATTGTTGTGCACTTGTGACATCACAGCACTATGTATGTAGCATGTATGTATGGACAGCAGAACCTATCAGCTACACTATATCACTATCTAACCTACACTGACTATCTCCCACTAACTATCTGTATTATATATATGAGCTAACTAACTAAGGCTACTTTCACACTAGCGGCACAGACGTCCACCAGGCTGTTCCGTCGGGTGAACAGCCTGTCGGATCCGTCCTGCCGCTAGTGAATGTGTGCCCCCGGACTGCCGCTCCGTCCCTATTGACTATAATGGGGGCGGGGCGGGGCGGAGTTCCGGCAGAGGCACGGCAGCGCACGACGAGAGGCTGCTGGAATAAATGTCGGACATGTCTTAGTTTTATTCCGGCAGCCTCTCGCTGTGCGCTGCCGTGCCTCCGCCGGAACTCTGCCCCCGCCCCATTATAGTCAATGGGGACGGAGCGGCAGTCCGGAGCACACGTTCACTAGCGGCAGGACGGATCCGACAGGCTGTTCACCCGACGGAACAGCCTGCCGGAGGTCCGTGCCGCTAGTGTGAAAGTAGCCTAACTAACTATCTAATGTAATGACACAGGAAAGCAGAGAGCACAGCAATAACACTGCTGTCTCTCTCAGATCTGCAAAATACTGCATACAAGGGCTGCTGGGGAGGTTCTTATATAGTAAGGGGCAGGCTGCTTTCCTATTGGTTGCTAGGGATGTTGCTAAGCTCAGACAAAGACATTGCAGCCTTCTCATTGGCTCACAAGCAAGAAGGGAGGTTACTGATGAAAAAAAAATCTAGAATATTCAAAATTACGAATATATATCACTATATTCTAAATATTCACAGAGTGCAAATATTCGCTATTAATATTTGCAATTCGCACCCAACACTACTCATAGGCCAGAAGTCCTGATAGTCCATCACATGACTGGAAGCAGTGGACTAAAGGCCCCTTTACACTGCTAGATAAAGCGGACGATTGTTGGGAAGGAAGCTTTAATTCCAGACAAATGCCTATTGGTCAGTGAAGGAGAGCGCTGTATCTACACACAGTAATCTCCTCCACAGTTTGGGGAGGAATGATCTCTAATGCTATCATTCGCCCCCATACAGAATCATTATTTGCTGGCAGCAGGGGCTATTTAGACACCATGATCTGCTGCCGACTAGCAATGAATTAGATGACCACACAAACGATCATATTACCCGATGAATGAGGATTTCGCACCCCCTTTACACTGGCAGATTATTGCTAAAGGGAGTTCCTACAAACCAACTCCCAGGACTCCCACTGATCAGATGTTTGAGGACTGCTTGCAGCTTACCAAACACAGCTCTATCCAATAGATAGTGGCTGTGCTTGGTATTGCAGACCAGACCCATTCACTTGAGCTGCGTCTAGGCCACATGACCAATGAACGTGACGTTACTGACCTAGGAAGAGGCCACGACGCTCACTGGGACGCTGTGGTCTCTTCAAACAGTTGATCGCTGGGGTTCCCAGGTGTCAGACCTCTGCCAATCTCATATTGATGGCCTATCCTGAGAATCAGTCATCAATATCAGAAGCTCAGAAAACTCCTTTAAAGGGAATGTCTCATGTGTTTGATTTCCATGTCCTTCATCGGATGTACATCTATAGTTTTTTCTTTTTGTTACAGCTATTTATTTTTTTGTTTTCAAAGGGGTTTTCTGAGACTTTTTAACTGATCATGTATCCTCTGGATAGGTCATAAGTATCTGTCACAGTACCTTCTGTGACAGAGGTTAGAAGATCAGAGAGACTGACTGCACGTGAGGTTAACTGACAGTCTCTTGATTCTCAGTGTTGTTGATTGGTAATGACCACACCTCTTGTCAGGTGCAGCTGGCGGTCATTACTGCTTCCCTATTTAGCTTGGTTTCACACTTCATACCATGCGGTTGATATTCTCTGCTTGGATTTGGAGGAGTTGGTGTGTGGACCTTGCTTGTGTTCCTGCTCATCCATTTTCTATAAGATAAGTTGTACTGCTCTTGTATTTGGTTGTTCCTTTCTGCTTGTTGTTACTATGCCTCAGAGAGACGCTGGTTTGTTCACCTTGGAAGGAACCAGTAGTCTCATTCCCTTTCACTACCTTTAGGGCTTCTCAGGGCTCCTAGGGTTTAGGTTACGGCGTATGTATTTTCCCACCTTCAGGCTCTATACATACTGACAGGAGTCAGGGCCAGATCTAGGGGTTTCCTAGGAGATGACCTTTCCTTCTCCCTAGCCTTTGTCCTCTCCCTTCTGTGTCTTTCTGGTGTCCCTCCTCTCCCCATTATTTGTGACATTATCAACTGCCAAATAACCGCCATTTTGCAATGGATCCTATTGGATCCTATTTCTGCACTGGTCGGACAACTCCAGGGGTTGTCTCTGGAGGTAGCAGACCTCCGCACGACAGTCTCACAGATCCAGAGACCACAGACGGCCACCCAAGATGGCTCTTCCGGACAGATTTTCCGGGGGGAAGTGACGATTTTAGTTGGTTCAGGGAGTCGTGCAAATTATATTTTAAACTGCGTCCACACTCTTCAGGGGACGAGAGTGAAAGATTGGGTATAATCATTTGTTTGCTAAAAGGTGATGCTCAGATGAATTTTTCAGAGCTCTAGGGCTTATGATGACCCAGATCAGATCTCCCTGGCCGAGACCAAATTGCGTGGCTTACGGCAGGGAGGACGTTGTGCGGAGACCTATTGCTCTGAATTTAGGAGATGGGCTACGGATACGGAGTAGAATGATCCTGCTCTCTGTAGTCAATTCTGCAAAGTCCTATCCGAGGGCCTGAAGGACGCATTGGCATTTCACGAATATCCCGAGTCATTGGAGGCAGCTATGTCCCTTGCTGTACGTATTGATAGACGCTTGAGGGAGAGATCTAAGGTTCCTCACACTCAGGACGGACTATCATGTAAGGTGGCGGCCTCTTCCGACACTTTGGCTAGAGAGACACTTGAGCACATATCTGGTGATGAGCCAATGCAGCTGGGGGGAGCTACCCCTGGATCTGGCAATAAGAACTTTAGGCTTAAGATGAGACTGCTTTTTCTGTGGAAAAGGGGGGACATTTTGTTAATGTATATCCTTATGTTAAACGTCAAGGTGAAAAAGAAAACGTGTTTAGTCCTCATCTCACTCTTGGTGGTGTGGGTGGGGAATCTGAGAAATTACTTTTGTCTTTTGCTGGTAGTACCTGATTTCTCCTGCCTGCCAAGGTGGTGCTAGATTCCAAAACTGTGGGAATTGAGGCATTTATTGACAGTGGGGCAGGGGTTAACATAGTTGATGGTCAATTCGTTCGTATGCATGGGTTGACAACAAGTGCATTGGACAAAAATATTTCAGTTTTTGCAATTGATTCCGCTCCTCTCACACAAAAATGTTTATCACAAATGGTGCAGGACATTCGTTTAATGGTGGGTGATTTTCATCAAGAATCTATTTCGTGTTTTGTGCTGGAGGGTCTGCCTGTGCCCTTGGTGCTAGGTTTACCATGGTTAAGCAAACATAATCCTACCATCGATTGGCAAGCGAGACAGATTCTTGATTGGAGTGATTACTGCATAGACAACTGTCTTAGAACGTTGCTTTCTGTTGTAACCACTAAAGTTATACCTTCGTTTATTTCTAATTTTTCTGGTGTATTCTCTGAAAGTGCAGACCAGGAGTTACCTCCACATCGAGAGTATAATTGCCCCATCAACCTTATTCCCGGATCTAGGTTGCCCAAGTCTCGGTTGTATAATCTTTCTGATCCCAAAAGAGTCGCCATGCGAGAATATATCACTGAGAGTGTGGCTAAAGGTCATATTAATCCATCCAAATCCCCAGTGGATGCAGGGTTCTTTTTTGTTAAGAAAAAGGATGGAACTCTTAGGCCATGTTTGGACTTCCGTGAGCTTAATTGCATTACTGTCCGTGATCCTTATCCCCTTCCTTTGATCCCGGATTTGTTCAATCAGATTGTCGGTGCCAAGGTGTTCTCTAAGTTGGATTTGAGGGGGGCATATAATCTAGTAAGAATCAAGGAGGGGGGACAAATGGAAGACGGCTTTTAATACCCCTGAAGGTCATTTTGAGAATTTGGTCATGCCTTTTGGGTTGACCAATGCTCCTGCGGTTTTCCAACATTTCATTAATGACATCTTTCATCATCTGGTGTCAGGTTTGTTGTGCTGTATCTGGATGATATTCTAATTTTTCTCCAGACATGGAAACTCATCAGGATCATGTGAGACAAGTGTTACAGATAATAAGAGAGAATAAATTGTATGCTAAGATGGAGAAGTGTGTATTTGCAGTTTCGGAAGTGCAATTCCTGGGTTACCTACACTAATCTTTGGGTTTTCGTATGGATCCGGAGAAAGTCTGTGCTGTGTTGGACTGGGATCGACCCGAAAATCCGAAAGCACTCATGCGATTTTTGGGGTTCACCAACTACTATCGTAAATTTATCTTGAATTACTCGACTGTTGTTAAACCATTAACAGATATGACTAAGAAAGGTGCGGATTTCTCAGTCTGGTCTGATGCAGCATTTTCAGCGGTGAAGGAGTGTTTTGCTTCTGCTCCTATACTGGTGCAACCTGATGTGTCACAGCCATTCATTGTGGAAGTTGACGCATCCAAGGTAGGGGTTGGAGCAATCTTGTCGCAGGGTCCTTCACCTAGTAAAAGGCGCCCATGTGCATTCTTCTCTAAGAAATTCTCGGCTGCTGAAAGAAATTATGATGTAGGTAATAGACAGTTGCTGGCCATTAATATGTTTTTTGAGGAATGGCGGCATTGGATGGAAGGAGCGATGCATCATATTACGGTAATTACTGATCACAAGAATCTAGCTTACCTGGAGTTGGCTAAACGTCTGAACCCAAGGCAGGCCAGATGGTCGTTGTTTTTTACCATATTTAATTTCATTGTCACCTATCGCCCTGGGATTAAGAACGTCAAGGCGAATGCCTTGTCACGTAGCTTTCCTGGGGGTGGTGATTCGGAAGATCCTGGTCCTATCTTGTCTGAAGGGGTAGTAATATCCGCCCTTTATCCCGATCTCGAGGCAGAGGTGTTGGAGGCCCAGGGAGATGCACCGGATTCTTGTCCTCCGGGAATTTTGTTTGTTCCTTCGGTATTACGGCACAAGGTATTCGAGGAACATCACTGTACTGTTCTTACAGGACACCCTGGGAGCAGATCCACGGTCGATCTCATCTCTCGTAGATTCTGGTGGCCGGGGTTGCGTAAATGTGTGGAGGGCTATGTGTCAGCCTGTAGTACTTGTGCACGTGCTAAGGTGACACATACTTGGCCTTCAGGATCTCTACTTCCATTGTCCATCCCGTCCAGACTTTGGACTCATTTGTCCATGGATTTTATCACAGATTTGCCGAATTCCTCAGGAAAAACTGTGATTCTGGTGGTTGTTGATCGTTTCGGTAAAATGTCGCACTTTATAGCATTACCAGGGCTACCTAATGCTAAAACTCTCACACAAGTGTTTGTTGACAACATCGTGAAGCTACATGGTATTCCCTCTTATGTGGAATCTGATAGGGGGACTCAGTTTGTTTCCAGATTCAGGAAGGTGTTCTGCTCTCGCTTGGGGGTACAATTGTCCTTCTCTGCCTTTCGCCCTCAGTCGAACGGAGAGACTGACCGCACAAACCAGAATCTGGAGACTTATCTGAGATGTTTTGTCTCAGAGAATCAGGAGAAGTGGTCTTCTTTTTTGTCTTTGGCCGAGTTTGCCATAAATAACCGTAGGCAGGAGTCCACTGATAAGTCGCCGTTTTTTGGGGCATATGGGTTCCATCCGCAGTTTGGCACATTTTCTGGTACTGAGACTTCTGGTATACCGGAAGAGGAAATATTTGATGGAAAATTCTAAATAATCTAAAAAAAATGGGCAAGAAGTATAAACGTATGGCTGACAAGAGACGCATGAGTGGTCCGGACCTGAGATTGGGTGATTCTGTGTGGCTGTCCACAAGAAACATTAAGTTGAAAGTACCTTCTTGGAAGTTGGGCCCAAGATTTATTGGTCCATATATTAACCCGGTAGCATTTTGTCTTGAACTTCCGCAGGCTTTAAAGATTCATAATGTGTTCCACAAATCATTACTGAAGAGATATGTCGAACCTGCTGAACCGTCCTCCCTGCCAACCCCTCCTGTCATGGTGGAATTTCAGATCGCCAGGATAGTGGACTCCCGAATTCTCTATAGATCCCTCCAGTATCTCGTTCACTGGAAGGGTTACGGTCCAGAGGAGAGAATGTGGGTTCCAGCAGCCGACGTTAATGCCAGTCGCCTTGTGAAAGCCCTTCACAGGGCTAATCCGGTCGGTCCTGGGTGTCCGGAGGTCACCCGTAGAAGAGGGGGTACCTTCTGTGACAGAGGTTAGAAGATCAGAGAGACTGACTGCAACTGAGGTAATGACCACACCTCTCATCATGTGCAGCTGGCGGTCATTACTGCTTCCCTATTTTGTTTGGTTTCACACTTCATACCATGCGGTTGATATTCTCTGCTTGGATTTGGAGGAGTTGGTGTGTGGACCATGCTTGTGTTCCTGCTCATCCATTTTTTTATAAGATTTTCTATAAGATAAGTTGTACTGCTCTTGTATTTGGTTGTTCCTTTCTGCTTGTTGTTACTAGGCCTGGTTCATTCACCTTGGAAGGAACCAGTAGTCTCATCCCCTTTCACTAACTTTAGGGCCTCTCAGGGCTCCTAGGGTTTAGGTTCCGGCGTATGTATTTTCCCACCTTCAGGGTCTATACATACTGACAGGAGTCAAGGCCAGATCTAGGGGTTTCCTAGGAGGTGACCTTTCCCTTATCCCTAGCCTTGAGGCCTAGTTCTTTGTCCTCTCCCTTCTGTTGTCTTTCTGGTGTCCATCCTCTCCCCATTATTCGTGACAGTATCTGATTGGTGGGGGTCTGACACCCGGGACCCCCGCCACTCAGCTGTTTGAGAAGGCCCTTCTGTGAGTGCTGTTGCTTCTTGCAGCTTACCTTAGGTCAGTTACAGCACGTTCATTGTTCATGTGGACTAGGTGCAGCTCAGTTCCAAGCACAGCTGGTATACTATGTATAGCTCAGGAGCACTGGGGCTTTCTCAAACAGCTGATTGGTGGGGTCCCCTAATGAGCAGATACTGACGACCTATAAAGAGGTTAGTTCATGTGTTAAAAAGTGTTGGAGAACCACTTTAAAACCTGCCATATTGGAGACACAACTTACTTCCTGTACCGTCTGTAAAGGTGCGTGTGCATTATGGGAGCTGAAATTAATGAAATTGTCTATACCTGCCTTAATTGAATTCTCCAGTCACATACTGATTTTAATATTTTTTTTATCTTCATTCAGTATCCCCAAACACTGCATAATAGGTACCTGTTTTTCATGTCTGTGCTTTCCTGGCAGAATGTTTACATGCAGAACTTCCTGTTTTCATCAGCTTCCTATTTGGGTTTATAAACAATCTCAGCATGCTTTGCTTTGAAATCTTTCATGGTACTTGCTCCTCCTAAGTAGCATGGAGAGGTGCAGTGTAGGAGATGTGACTGCTGCAAAGGAAACATTACAGAGCAAAGCATGCTGGGATTGGTTAGAAGTTCTGTATGAAAACATCCTGCCAGGATGCACTGATGCTGAGAAGAAGGGAAATAAAGTTCACATGAAAAACATGTGTAACAAATTAATCAAAGACTCACTTGGACTCTCTAACATGACTACTCTCAAAAAGACCCCCCAGGTTCATGTCCCAGCTTGCATAGCCCATACCACAAATGGTAGTGTCACGCTTCGGTGTGAGAGGGAAACCCTACACCGAGCATAAGAGGGAAGGGGGGAACAGAGAATCAGGCCTGAGAACTAGGGAAGGAAGATGGACACCTCCTAGTAGAACCCTAACCAAAATCCTAAATGACTACCAGTATAAACAGACCCCAGAGGTAGATGTGTTCATACGCAGGAATACCTAGAGTCCTATCTAGCCCTATAGAACCCTGGTACTAATGGAAGGGATGAGACTACCCGTTCCTCCAAACTTCAAAGAGGCTATGGAAGCACCAGGAACTTCGCCGAGATCAGCTATCCATAACTGAAACTGAAGCTATAAACCACACAGCATTGTGGGAGAAGCAACAATTAATAGGGAAGGTTAAATGACCACAGTAGCAACACCTGGAGGCAAGTGGTGTGGCCATTACCAGAAACAACACAGACATCTATTGATCCACAAGGAAAACCTGTCAGATCAAACCATGTGTTGCCAGTCTCACCAATCTCCTGCCACAGGGGAACGCCAGTGACATGTAAGATAAGATAAGATGCCTTTATTGTCACTGTACAATACAATGTAATACAATGTACAATACAATGAAATGTTGTTTGAAGCAATCCTAGATGCCATGGACAGAGGAACAAGAACTGACATTTAAACTAAAGTATTACACTAGAAAAAAAAACAAAAACATTGTACTAGAAAGCATTACTATTCACAGTTCACACCATATATATATATATAGCAAGAGCAAAGTAGGAAGTGCTTATGAGTATATATACACACTGATTCAGACACCACTGCAGACAAAAGATCATCATGGGGTCATGAATGCAGCAGTCACTTTCAGTCTGTGGTAGTTTCTATCCTAGGAAGGGGCAATAATCTCATGATGCGCTTGAGGGTCTTCTTGTCCTCAGAAGAGCCGCCGGAGGACCACACTGTAATGCAGTATGTGGTAACAGATTCTATGGTGCACCTGTAAGAATTGACTAGCAGCTGTTTTGGGAGTTGTGCTTTCTTCAGACTCCTCAGAAAATAAAGCCTCTGAAGGCCTTTTTTGGTGATTTCTGTTGTGTTTTTTATGTAGTGGCAATCTCAGGGTGGAAGAGTGGAGGAGATCCTACTCTGCTACAGTATGACTCTCTGTCCCTCGCAAAACAGTGTCTACTGGGGATTTCCCTCATTACTATAGCCTTCGATGTCTCTCAGGCTGCAAAGTGATTCTCTTGGACCTCCACACAGCTGCTCTCTCACTCGCATCTACACTGCCTCAACAGCTTCCTCACTCTCTGCTCTTTTCTATCAGGGGATCTGAGCCCCTTCCAACAGTAGGGATGCACCCATGGAGACCCCAGTCAATGCGTATATCAGGGGCGTTGCTAGGGCCTGAAAACATCCGGGGCACAAGTCCACTGTACCACGCCCCCGTGAAGCCACGCCCCACCCCATGAAGCCACGCCCGCATGGGGGGGGCCTTCACAGTAGTTATTAACCCCTTTCAGCAGTCCCCCCTTGACAGTAGTTATTAACTCCTAAGATTTCAGTTTGTTTTTCAATTGAGTGGTACAGTTTATAGGTCACGTTAAAGGTGGAAAAAGTTCTGAAATGATTTATCTTTGTCTCATTTTTTTACATCACAGAAACCTGACATTTTAACAGGGGTGTGTAGACTTTTTATATCCATATATTTTTATATATACGAAACATGACATGAAAACTGGATTTGGACAACAGGCCATTTGCAGACAAGATGTTCCCTTTAAGAGGATGAAATAACGTGTTTTCACACAGATGACAGAACATTTGATTCTCCCACTTGAGGCAGAGGCTTAGCGATCGGATACTGCCAAGCTAAACATCGACTTAGAGGGATTCAGCCTTAAGCGCAAAAACATTGTAGAAGAAGCAAGTTAAATTGGATTCTGACGACTTTTGTCAATCAAGAAAGTCATCACTTAGCAGGTTTAGACAGAACTTCTTAAAAGAGACTTTCTCCAAAATCAACATTTCAAAAAGAAAGGAGATCCCAGAGAAAGCAAATGGCAAACTGTGGTCATAGCTAAATATATGTCATATACTGTATATCTACCAATCTTCTATCTATCTATCTATCTATCTATCTATCTATCTATCTATCTATCTATCTATCTATCTATCTATCTATCTATCATCTATCTATCTATCTATCTATCTATTATCTATCTATCTATCTATCTATCTATCTATCTATCTATCTATCTACAGTATCTATCAATCTTTCCTGGATGGGGGCGCAACTTTGCATCTGCCGCCTGGACAGTCACATGCCCAGCCGCCTGATGACATAATAGCGTAATGAGACAGGTCCATGTATTGGGGTTGTCTTGTCGCGCTAACTTACTAAAGGTTTATTTTTTTGACATTAAAGCTGTTATGGTATGATATCCCCACCACTGACATACCCACACTGTCATTTGCTGTGGTTTAACTATTGTGATCACATGGTAATGTGGTATCAGTTGTTTCCATGAAAATCACCATGTATCAATGCGATTCCCTGCCGACCGGTGTGGTGAGTGATCACATGACCTGACCCTCCCCTGCATGGCGTCAGCGCGTCCCTCGTCATCATGCTCCCTGATAAGTCAGGGCGTGTTGAACCCATGTGGGGGTGGATCGGTGTTGTTGGTATCCCGCACCGACGCAGTAAGCCGATAAGGACGCCACCACACATTGTACCCACTGGAACCACCAATATACTGCATGATCGAATATACACAGCTGTGACTGTGCTAATTAATTAAATATTAATTCGTTTTTTAACTCACAATGCACTGGTCACTTTATTTATTAGTAGTAAATGTGGTATTGTATGATATATGAACTTTAAATCATGATGATGATCACTGGGTATATATATCATGTCACTTTTATGTCCAAGAATCATGTTTTCTATGAACTATGAAGTTATTCTGATAATTGATTAATTATTTAATAATCATGTCACTAATTACTAGTTAATGATGTAGAGGGGTATTTAAAGATGAACTTGTCACTACTACATGCTTGACAAAGGCCTCATTGTGCTGGGCTGAAACGTTGCCTTGGGAATAAACAGGTCTTCCCCTTTCACCACAATTGGAGTGCTGCCTCACTTTATGTTTATTGGATTTATCAGTGGAAATTATACCTATCTCCCCTGATGATTTGCACCCAGCTTCACATTGTCTATCTATCTATCTATCTATCTATCTATCTATCTATCTATCTATCCATCTATGTCTGTCTTATCTATCTATCTATTTATCTATCATCTATCGTTCATCTCATATCTATTGCACTGGCAATCCATGTCTGCCACTACTCCTGGTGGACACAGGCTCCGCGCTAATCACCCAGCCCGTCCTTTGTCTCCTTCTTATTACTCACAGTAGTTATGCCCACATTGTGCCCCAAACAGTAGTAATGTCCACATTGTGCCCCAAACAGTAGTAATGCCCACATTGTACCCCTTTCACAGTAGTTTTTGCCCACTTTGTGTTGACACAGTAATTATGCCCACTTTCAGTAGTGCCATTGTGAGATGGGGAAACAGCTCTCCTTGTCTGAACACTGTTTTGTGTGATTAAATTAAATGTTCTGGACTGACATTCTGCTGTTTTGCCACAAGATGCCGCTGTTTCCTAACACAGCTACCAACTGCACATATATCTTCATATTTAAGAGAGAGGTGGGGCTTACACAGAGTCTCAGGAGAGGAAGTCAAGAGCTATTTTAGAAGGAGGCTGTGAGAGACACTGAGGAGCTGTGTGAGCAGAGAGTCTGACGGCATGCAGGTGTGAGACCAAGACCCTGATCCTGTCCAGAGGAAGAAAGATTGCCAGGAATACTGATGAGAGCAGAGGAACACTGTGGTACCGCATGCTTGTTGGAGAGACATTTGTTCTGTTCAGAGTCCAGCGGATGCAGAGCAGACCCGGGTCGATAAGATCGTGCACGCAGCTCATCACGGTGTTGGCGCCTAGAGACTGAGACCAGACCTGTAGTTAGGGTTTCTGTTTGTGTCAGGCCACAAGTGTTAATACTGTTCATTGCAAGGACTCCATAACTTAAAGGGATATTTCACCTTGGAGAGCTGATAAATCCCCACAAACTCAAGCCAGGCTGGCGTTTTGCTCAGAAGGAATACTCAGGCACGTGCTACAGGACCAGTTATGGGAGGGGGAATACTGTAGATCTGTGTAAGATTGTTAGCTATTGTGCTGCACCGTAGGCCAGCCCGTACTACACACCCATACAGTGATTCTTTTTTCTTTTAGGGTAATAACAGGTAAGGTGTGGCAGTTTAGTTGCACCCGCCAGTAGGTAAATTACTGCCCTTTCCTCCTGCATCCATCGGAGGGCGCCGTGCTGTGCAGCACAAGGGTCTCAGCTTCCGGGCTGGGTGTATGTAAATTTATTGTATGTTCTCAGCATTTGTGGTTGTGTTTATTGCCACATTTAAGTAAAATTCAGTTTTCGCAAAAGCCGGTGTTGGGGTTGCTTTCCTCGTTCATGACTTCTCTGTATCCTGGGGAGCCCACCCCGGTACACGGCTTACACCATCTCCATTAATAAAATAAAAAAACAAACAGTGAATACTCACCTAGGCTGTTCCCTCAATGATCGGGCACATCCTGCACTCTCCACAGGCACATTGCGGTCACACACACATTGCTCTTGCTGGGCTGTGTATAAGGAGCGCACATGCTGATTCCCAGACCTGCACGCTCCTCCTACACGGCCCAGCAGCGTGATGTGTGACCGTATTATACCTTCTGGGGAGCGATGGCAAATAATTTGAATGGTGAAGCAGGGAGGGGACAGCTCCCAGCGGGCAGGGGCGTAACGATCGCGGTCGCAGGGAGTGCGACTGCGACCGGGCCCGGCGGGGGGAGGGGGCCCGCTGTACTAACATGTAATGAAGCGCTGTGAAGGGGCCCGGCATGAAGTACAGTGACAATGCCGGGCCCCGTCAGGGCGCTCCATTCAGAGGCGTAGCGTGGGGGGGGGGGGGGGGGCCGTCGCCCCGGGCGCCACTCTGCAGGGGGCGCCGTCTGCGGGGCTGGCACAAGTTAAATCGCCGACGCTGTGTTTTTTTTTCTTCACACAGCGTTCGGCTGCAGAGCAGAGTGAGGAGGCGAGAGGGGGCGGGGCATGCACGGCAGTTCCCGATAGGCTCCGCCCACCTTCCAGGCGGGAAGTACAGTGCAGACTGCAGAGCCAGGAGCCGGAGGCAGCAAGAAGAAGCAGAAGATCATGGCTGCAGCTGAATCAGTAGGAGACTGTAGTCCAGCCATGAGCCTAGAGACAGTGATTCAACTTGAATTACTTAGTGGGGGCATTGTGCACTGTCTGTGGGGACAGTATTACTTTGTTGGGGCCCTGGGGCGCAAATTACGTAATGGGCAGTGCCCATTACGTAATTTGCCCCCCAGTGCCCCCACTAAGTAATACTAACTGCCCCCACAGACAGTGCACAACTCACTGCACACTGCCCATTACGTAATTTGCCCCCCAGTGCCCCCACTAAGTAATACTAACTGCCCCCACAGACAGTGCACAACTCACTGCACACTGCCCATTACGTAATTTGCCCCCCAGTGCCCCCACTAAGTAATACTAACTGCCCCCACAGACAGTGCACAACTCACTGCACACTGCCCATTACGTAATTTGCCCCCCAGTGCCCCCACTAAGTAATAGTGCCCCACAGACAGTGCACAGTTGTGGCAGTATTACTTAGTGGGCCACTGGGGGGCAAATTACGTAATGGGCAGTGCGCAGTGAGTTGTGCACTGTCTGTGGGGGCAGTATTACTTTGTTGGGGCACTGGGGGGCAAATTACTTAATGGGCAGTGCCCATTACGTAATTTTCCCCCCAGTGCCCCCACTAAGTAATACTAAGTGGCTGAACAAATGCATGCCCTCGCAGGGGCAGCAGTGCAGCACAATCCACCATTATCCGGCCGGCCAGCAAGTACAGGAACAGCCAAACAGGAGGAGTCAGATCGATGACAGCCAGGTAGGAATCAGGAGAAGATGTTAGAACTTAGATGGATGGATGGATCACAAGTAGGGGGCGTGGAGCGGGCGGCGGCTAGTCGGGATTCGGACTCGAGAGCACCGGCGCTCCCAGGCAGAGTGCGCTCTGCGCGGTGGCCTACTCTGCTTATAGGTGGCGCCGGCCCTGGATTCAAGCGACCCTGAGACAGAGTGAGTGACAGTCAGTGTCACTGTCCCAGAGTCCCAAAGTCCCACCCTGAGTGTGTAATTAGGTCAGTAGTTTACTTTGTTGGCATTGGCTGAGGGCAGGCAGGCTTTAGGGGTAATATATGATTATATGAGTTAAGTGCCAGTAAGTGTCATGAGAGCCAGGCCAAGGCTGCCAAGCAGATGGCACCATGGCACTGCAGTCAGAGTGCTGGTGAAGGATGACCAGGGACACTGAGACAGTACTGCCTCTCTGGGATGCCATCTGCCCATTTCTGCTGTCCATATACCAGGCCTACCCTGGTATATGGACAGCAGAGATGGGCAGATGGCATCCTCTGGGCAGTACTGTCTCTCTGGTCATCCTTCACCAGCACCCTGACTGCCACGGTCCTGCTTGGCCTGGCTCTCATGGCACTTCACTGCCTCGTGCTTGGCTATCAGCGCTGAGTGACTCAGTCACACTGCAACATTGACTGAGTCACTCAGTGCTGATAGCCAAGCATGAGGCAGTGAAGTGCCATGAGAGCCAGGCCAAGCAGGACCGTGGCAGTCCGGGTGCTGGTGAAGGAAGACCAGAGAGACAGTACTGCCCAGAGGATGCCATCTGCCCATCTCTGCTGTCCATATACCAGGTCTACCAGCATTAGCCATTGATATACCACCTGCCTGCCTGGTCACCCCACCTAACACTCACGGAGACAAGTGACTCAGACTGTTAGGTGTGGGGGGACCAGGCGGTATATGAAGGGGTAATACTGGTAGGCCTGGTATATGGACAGGAGAGATGGGCAGATAGCATCCTCTGGGGGTTGTATCTTACATGGGACTGTATGCTGGAGGAGCTGAAGGGAGAGTGATGTGTTTTACATGGGACTGTTTGCAAGAAGGACTAAAGGCAGGGGGAGTGTTGTATCTTACACAGGACTGTATGCTGGAGGGGCTGAAGGGGGCCATAATTATTACTATAATACTACAGAGGTGGTCATTATAATAATAATACAGAGGGGGCCATTATATATTATAATTATACAGAGAGCATTATACTTATGGGCACTACAGGGGAAGGGGACTTCTGTTATCTGAGGATGATAGTAAAGTGAGGAATCTAAAACATTTTCTGCAAAACTTTGCAGAGACGAGACATGGCTGAAAGAAGGTGTCATGACAGTCCTATCTCCGAATGAGGACGTTGATGAAAGTCTACATCACAGGAGATGTCACTGGATGTAACAGGTATGGTGCGGTATTCTCCTGTATATTTCATAGCAATGTATGTTATGTCCATCCAAATATCTGTTTCACGGTAGGGGGGAGGGGGTATATAGAATTTGACCCACACTGATGCAGACCGGCCCCAGACTTGAGGTCACACTGTGTGTGTTCTGAATTCTGGGGCCTCACACCCATCTACTACATTATCTGTACTCAGAGTTATCACCGTGTTATCTGTGGTGTTACATAGGACTGCAGGTGACATCTATTACATTATTTGTTTAAAAAAGGGGCGTGGTCACAGGTTGGGGGGGGGGGGGGGCGCAATACTTGGCTTGCCCCGGGTGCTTGTTACCCACGCTACGCCACTGGCTCCATTACATGTTTAATATGAGGCAAGGTGGGGGAGGTTTGCGCAGAGGGGGTGGGAGGAAGAGGGAGGACGCGCGCACTCACTCACATACACTCGGCCCGGCAGTTCTTGTCACTGCCGGGCTGTCTCCAGATCATCAGTGAAGCAGGAGCTCTAGCGCTCCCTCTGCTGGCCGCACATCGGGCTGCTGGCTGTGGGAGGAGCTCTGAAGGCCCGGGAAACTGCCTTTAGTACAGCCAGCAGTGCGATGTCAGTGTGGCAGCGCAACATCAGGGAAGAGGGTAAGTATGTGTTTTATTTTTATTTTCCTAACACTGCAGACTGGGGGCAAAGGGGAAGGGGGGGGGGGGGGTTGATGGGCACAACTAGAGTGAGGGGGCACAAAAGTGGGCATCTCTACTGAGGGGGCACCTAATCTGCCATAACTACTGTGAGGGGGGCACATAATCTGGCATAACCACTGTGAGGGGCACATATGTGGGCATATCTAATGTGAGGGGCACATAATCTGGCATAACCACTGTAGGGGGGCACATATCTGGCATAACTACTGTGAGGGGGGCACATATAAAGGCATAACTATGAGATGGCACATATAAAGGCATAACTACTGTGAGGGGGGCACATAATCTGGCATAACCACTGTGAGGGGCACATATGTGGGCATATTTAATGTGAGGGGCACATAATATGGCATAACCACTGTAGCGGGC
The DNA here is from genome assembly GCF_905171765.1 of Bufo bufo. Lineage (NCBI taxonomy): Eukaryota > Metazoa > Chordata > Amphibia > Anura > Bufonidae > Bufo > Bufo bufo. Next base: position 591,558,110 of record NC_053392.1, on the reverse strand, counting down.
ACATATCTGGTCATAACTACTGTGAGGGGCACATAGTCTGGCATAACTACTGTGAGGGGGAACATATCTGGCCATATCCACTGTGAGGGGCACATATCTGGGCATAACTACTGTGAGTGGGCACATATCTGGGCATAACCACTGTGAGCGGGCACATATCTGGGCATATCCACTGTGAGGGGCACATATCTGGGCATATCCACTGTGAGGGGCACATATCTGGCATAAATACCGTGAGGGGGCATATATTTGGCATAACTACTGTTAGGGGGCACATATTTGGCATAACTACTGTGAGGGGCACATATCTGGGCATAACTACTGTGACAGGAACAAAGGTGGGCATAACTGCTGTGAGGGGCCACAAGAAGGACATAACTTTTGTGAAGGGACCACAAGGTGGGCTTAATTACTGTGAAAGGCCACAAGATGGGCATTACTACTGTGAGGGGCCACAATGTGGACATTAGTACTGTGTGGTAGCACTTAGGGGAAATGTCCTAAATTACCCTGCTATACATTGGCATAGCTCAGTCTACCAGGCCAGCAGAGCGCCCCCAGCTGGTAGTTTCACAGGGGTAGTCACCATCCCTTCCTTATGTGATTATTCTTTTTTTTTCTATCACCACAGGGACCTTGTTCTGGATCCAGCGGACATCACACCGACGCCAGCGACACCCTGGATGAGGTAGGACCAGATTTTATTAGGATTGGGTGAGTGTAGCCATGCATTGGGCTCTTTCACACGAGCGGATCCCGTGTGGCTAATCTGCTGTGTGAAAGAGAGCCAAGCCCCACTCCGGACAGCAGAGACACCGAGCAGTAACATGATTGATAATGCTCCATGCCTCTCTATGATCGTTTTGCTACAAAATCACGGTGACCACTTTATCTCCCTGTGATTTTTTAGTAAAAAGGTCACAGAGAGGCACGGAGCATTATCAATCGTGTTACTGCTCCGTGTCTCTGCTGTCCGGAATGGGGCTTGGCCCTCATTCACGCAGCGGACTAGCCACACGGGAAAGCCATTAGTAAGAAAATCTGCCGCTTCTTTATAAAAATCGGGGGGTAGGGGGGCCCCGATACAAAGTTTGCACTGGGGCCCATAACACTCTAGTTACGCCACTGCCAGCGGGACATACCTTGGCCCTTCGGACAGCCACCAAAACTCAGGACTGTCCTGCCAGATCTGGGACATATGAGTAAATAACTGTTAATTGCTCCATCTGCCCCAGTGTTGTTGCTATTTTCCTGGCCGTTACAGGGACATCAGGCAGATGCTGAAAAGAGGGATGTACGGTATATTTATTTCTCTCTTATATCTCTCTTATATAGCGCCACCATATTCTGCAGCACTTTACAGACATTATCGTCACTCACTGTCCCCAGTGGAGCTCACAATCTAAGTTCCTTTTCAGTATGTCTTTGGAGTAAGAGAGGAAACCCACGCAAACACGGGGAGAATATATAGAGGCAGGGGAGTAGGTAAAGGCTCATGGGCCCTGGTGCAAGAGTTCTGCTTGGGCCCCCCTTCCCTCAGTGCTTTGTGGCCAGGGGCTGGGAAGCACATAGCCTTTATACTGCCTGAGGCAAAAATTGAAACCTCCACCCCCGGGCTAAATTCTTGACCTAACCCCTTCCCTCCAGCTAGAGGTGTAACCTGACCAGCAAGCACTTTCTATAATACTGGTGTCTTCTTATGTGGCACAAGGGACTTTGGGCCCCCTCAGGCTCCTGTGCCTGGTAGCGACTGCTACCTCTGCACCCCCTTTAGCTACCCCCCTATATAGAGGTACTCTTCACCTCATGTGTTTATATAAGGCATGCCCCCAACCTGCAGCATTTACGGTGAATCACAAATAGTGACTATGACCCACTTCTTCACACCTCAACATATGCGGTCCTCAGACCAGACCCCATAAAGAAATATAAATTCCTATATAAATCCAGACCCTAGACCACACTTGACCGTAAAGGGGTTGTACAAGAATGTTTATTTTTTTGGCAACCCTCCACTTGGCCAGACCTGTAAAGGAAAGATGACTTACCTGCTTCCTGGCGCTGGCTCCCCACTCCTTCTCCTCCAAGCCTACGGTGCTCTGCTGGGCTCTTTCGCTGAAAACATTGGGTTTGACATCGCCGCGGCCAATCACCGACCCTGGAGGTAACTAACTCCTCTTAACGGTCACATGACGCAAGGGGAGCCGGTCACCACCAAACAGGATGTTTTTAGTGAGGGAGCCCAGCAGAGCCCCACAGGCTGATAGAAGAAGGAGCAGGGAGCTAGGGAAGCAGGTAAGTAACCTTCAAGTGTGTGTGTTAGAGAAGGGGGAATTTGCCAACCCCCTTAGCATTCTTGCACAACCCTTTTAATACAGACTAGACATACAGATACTCATCTCACTGCTTTCTTGCAGTCCATGCACCACCACAGACACTGTCCTGATGCCTACCCCAGTGTCAGGATAGTACATGTGGCAGCGCCAAGGTGTGCAGAGAACTGCAAGAATGGTCAGAAGTAAATGTGCTCACTGAGGGGTTTACCTGGTATGCTTTAACTTCTGAAGATGTCCCTCTACCAAGATAGATGTATGAGAAAGATAGATAGATAGATAGATAGAAGATATATGAGAGATAGATAGATAGATAGATAGATAACCACAAACACAGATAAAGCAGCAGCACAGTTAGACAGTGTGAATAGGGTGCAAATCCTCAGGGAAGGCAGGCGTCTCTTCCACTGTATAATAAATCCAAAGAACAAGGCAGCACTCCAACTTCAGGTGAAAAGGTGATGACACAATTTATTTCCCAGACACCGTTTCGGCCTACTTAATGAGGCCTTTGTCAAGCCAAAGGCCCGCTTGACAAAGGCCTCATTAAGTGAGCCGAAACGTTGCCTGGGAAATAAATTGGGTCATCACCTCTTCACCTGAAGTTGGAGTGCTGCCTTGTTCTTTGGATTTATTAGATAGATAGATATATAGGAGATAGATAGATATGAGAACTTTTCATATTCTGTTTTTCTGGAGACCAGCTGATTGCAGTGGTTCTCCTCTTATGATTAGCTGATATCTGGACCGGCTATTCTGCTTATTCTCTGGTGAGGATATCTGATCACTGAAGGCCTAACATTGCTACCAACTACAAAATCAATGGGTAGGGGTTATTCAAAGTTAACAACTTATTTACAATGCACCCAAACACATCGATCCACAATGAAGACCCCCCCCCCCCATAGCAGTATACTATAAGAAAATACTTTTCTAACCTACGCTGAGAGTATCCTGCCACAGAAACTGCGGAAAATATGTCCAATAAGTGAGTGAGAGAATGTCTAGTCACAGGAAAATAATATAAATCATTTTTCTTATCCGGCACTGACCTCTCAATCATTTATAATGCAAAAAATATGTTTTTTTTTTATTGAATATTTTGGATCATTCCTGTTTCCATTCACTTCAGCAGGGGATCAGGGTTAACAATGTCCTAATGACTAGGAAATGTGAGGGAAAGATCACTTTCTATATGACACATGGAAATCCCGGATCACTCACAATTCTGCTATATTTAGGCTGAAATCTTCATTCAATCTGCTTATAGCCATAGATGTTACACACAGATTAAAGTGTTGAAAAGCTGGTGTGTAAATATTTCTATTCACGTCTGGAAATGTTGGTTTTATGCATCCCAGTCTACCATATGTTACCTTAAACGCTGGATGTCAGAAACACTATGTACTGTGTGGACACCTTACTAAAATATATATTTTTTTAACTAAAAATGGATTTTACAAAAAGTTATATGTCCAAAAATGAGACCTGTTTAGTATTATCTATCTATCTATTTATCTATCCTTCTATCTATCCTCTCTCTTTCTTAGAGATGAGTGAATTTATTTTGTGTCCGATTTGCTGAGTTTTTTTTTTAAATCTCGATTTGGGTACAAATCAATTCTACCCAATAGCCCTGAAAGTTGGTATATAATACTCTCTGGTCTTCTAGCAAAATATATTTGTTGTCTGGGGGGTACTCTTTCTCATTACTGAGAGCGCCTAGTCTCAGTGCATTTGTTGAGTTTTGTAGCCCAGGCAATGGTCCTCTGGATTTCTGGGAAAGATATTCAAATTAGCTTTTCTAAGCCTATCTCATGCCAGCAGAAGTAAGATGTGCTAATTTTCATATATTATTCCCAGAAACCCAGAGGAGTGTTGACTGACTTACGACAATAATACTCATGCATACTTGGCACCCTCCATAAGGAGAAATAGTACCTCAAACAAGGACTTTCAGATAGCCAAGGAAGTTTTCTTTGCTCAGCTCTTCTAAAGGGTACTTATTCTGAAAAGGTTGGGTTCGTTGCATGAGGCACTTAGTTTATCTTTTTTATTTTTTTTATGGAGACTAGCTTATGATAATGCGCTCAATAAAAGTTTGAGGCTACCACCAAACATTAGTGGAAACATATTAGGAGAAAATTGATCTATGAAGCACAAGGAAATATATGTAAACATACATACTGAAGATGAGCATATCAATTTGGTATTCATCTTGAGTTTTTCAAACAAAATGTGGGTTTTAACTAAAGATTGAGCAAACCTCTTCAAATTTGTTTCAGGTTCGATTTTCAAACTTTTTGAACACTCTGGTTTGTTTGGATTAAATCTTAAATAATTTGGATTTGCTAAAGTTCAAATCTTTTGAGAAACTTTGGATGCATTCTGAAATGGTAGCATGGATTTGCTCATCCTTGATTCTAACAACTCCAAATATTTAGCAATTTGTTTCAGGCAAATAAAGAGACATCCACACATGAAAAACATGAAATTCAGCTTTCTTTCCAAAAAGGGTTTAAAAATATGAGTGTTTTGTATCTACAGCAGATCCTTCCAGTCATTGCTCAGCCTTTTAAAAATACCTTTGTACCAAATTAGGCAAATTATTCTTTTTGATGCAGGCTGATATTAGACATACTAATTTGAATATATTTTTCCAGAAACCAAGAGGAGCATTCCCTAGACTACAATAGTCATCGCATATACTAAGTGGTCTCCATAACAGAAATAGTACCCAGTCAAAAATAAATTTTTCCCTTTTTTCCCCACAGTTTTTTTTGGGTTGCCTAAAATTGGTCAATCAGTGCTTTTTCATAATAAGATTTTCCCCTGGTGGCAGCCTCAAACTGTTGAATCAGTGCTTTTTCATAATAAGATTTTTCCCTTGTGGAATTCTCAAAATATTAAATTAGCATTTTTTTCATAATAAGATTTTCCCCTAGTGGTAGCCTCTAACTTTTCAATCAGTGGTTTTTCATAATAAGATTTTCCGCTGGTGGTAGCCTTCTGGGAAAAATATATGAAAATTACCACATCTTACATTCGCTTAGGAGAGCTAATTTGAATATCTTTCTCAGAGAGCCGGAGGGACATTGCCTGGCCTACAATACTCTACACAGGTACTATGCACACTAGCTCTCTCTCTCTTTCAAACAAATCACAAAAAATTTGCGTACATTAGAATGCTAACCTTTTGGAAATTCGGTACAAATTCCGGAACTGGTAGAATTGATTTGCTCCATTATCTGTCTATATGTCTAATATCTATCTATCTGTCTATCTATCTATCTATCTATCTATCTATCTATCTATCTATCTATCTATCTATCTATCTATCTATCTATTTTAAAGTGCCAATTTGTTTTGTAAAAAAAAATGAAGCTGAGTTTTCTGTTGGCTAGTCAGACATGTAAGCACACATCCGAGTGCTCACAGATTTCGGGTTAATTAGTATGACTGGAAAATCGGAGCATTAGTATTTCTTACAACTTAATGGATAATTTCGGCCTGCCTGGAAATGATTAAGCGTGGTGGTGGTTTGAACATTTTTTTTTAATTGATTGAGTTGAGTTTGCGGTCAGAAAATGACTGTCAAATGCAGCTTATCTGTAATTATCGTTAACTGAAAACAGACGACTCCTCTTCTAATGGGGTAGTGTTTTACCGTAAAAATTATTGACATTTAGGTGGACAGAAACCTTCTGTAGGAACCCTCTGACTACATGATGGCAGAAATAAGGTGGTTGCATCAACCACCATACCTGTATATAATGCTGTCCTCAAAGGTTTTATAGATCCAGCCATTGGTGGTTTCTTCACCCTCTTAGGAAATGATAGGGGCCCAAAAATTCATAAAAATCATGTGGAAGCAATTAAAGGGACAGCTACGTCATGGAATCATTAGATCCATTAGAAGATAGTTTTATTAATTGATGGGAGCGATTATGTGTATGTTTGTAAAATCACCAGTGATGTCTCTGTGCTCCACAGTAAGAGGAAAGATAAAAGTTTTGAGCAATTTTATTTTCTTGCCTAAGGCTATCCATTAAAACATTCTGGTACTTTTCCTGCAGACCACATTAAACATGATTGTGTCTGAAGCAATTTTGTTTGAGCTACCTAGATGTTTGGAGCCTTTCCCCTGCAAAATCAATTTCTATAGTTCCTAACTCATGGGGTATGGCTTTTACAAGGGCAAGAACTTCAAAAACATTTAGATAATACACTTTACATTGCAGCAAGGGACAGGCTCCAGACTATTGCCTAAGGGTACATGTGTGAGCTCTGGACATTCCTGCCTGTACTGTTATTACTATTAATAAAAACCTACTTACCATAAAGTGCGGCCATGCCGTTGCTATGAGGTTTTTGTGGAAATTGTCTCCATCCTTTAGGTCATTGTGAGTTATTAGATAAAAGCCATAGGTCCTACAGAGTTAAGAAACAGGAATCTGGAAAGAAGATTGAGGCAATCAAGTCCTCCTCCAACAAAGTTAGGGATGTGGTGGCATTAGCAAACCTTAAAAGGTGGGGCCTTAATTAGTGTTGGTCGAGCATCAAAGTGCTCGTGTGCTCAAGTAGAACACTTCCCGATGCTCGGGTGCTCTACGGAGAACCCGAGCACTATGGAAGTCAATGGGGAAGAACCCGAGCATTAAACCAGGCACCCCCTGCTCTGAAGAGGGGAGGGTGTCGGGACTCTACAGTAGTTCGGCTTAGGAGTCCCTGCTTTTACTCTATATGTATATGTCCATATATGGAGTCAGTGCTTGGGGACACCCTGTGTATTTAAATCTAATTTAGCCTCTATTTCTGAAGAGTTTCTGGAGGGATTTGAACTCACAACTTTCTACATTACAGCCAAGAATCTTAACCACTACACTATAGAGCTGCAAGACCAGTTACTGTACTTAAAAAAAAAGAGACTTCTGCTGTTACTAGTAGTAAGTATTCCTATACAGCAGAAGTCTCATATTTTTAGTTTTTTTTAGTAACTGGCCATGCGGGGGGGCCATTTATATGGATACACCTTAATAAAATGGGAATGGTTGGTGATATTAACTTCCTGTTTGTGGCACATTAGTATATGTGAGGGGGGAAACTTTTCAAGATGGGTAGTGACCATGGCGGCCATTTTGAAGTCGGCCATTTTGAATCCAACTTTTGTTTTTTCAATAGGAAGAGGGTCATGTGACACATCAAACTTATTGGGAATTTCATGAGTTATTTACAAGTTTGTTTACAGCCATTGACATGTCGCCGAGGTTAACACGTGAGGAGCGGATAGAAATTGTGTTGATGTCTGGTGAACGCAGTAACCGGGTCATTGCAGAAGATTTCAATGCAAGACACCCTACGAGACCACCCATCTCCCATGCTACAGTTAGCAAACTGCTTGCTAAGTTTCGTGAAACTGGTTCAGTGTTGGATTTGCCAAAATGTGGACGCATGAAATCGGTGTCTAATGAAGAAACATCAGTGGCTGTCCTAGCTTCATTCAGCAAGAGCCCACAGAGTAGCACTCGCCGCATGTCACTGGAGAGTGGCATTAGTCGAACATCCCTTCGGCGGATATTATCTACTCACAAATGGCACCCTTACAAACTCCAGCTACTGCAGCATCTCAACGAGGATGACCCAGATCGGCGCACTGAATTTGCAGAATGGGCAAAACAAAAATTGGAACAGGACCCTCAGTTTACGCAGAAGATTTTGTTCAGTGATGAGGCAAACTTTTATGTGAATGGTGAAGTTAACAAACAAAACCACCGCTATTGGTCTGACACTAACCCACATTGGATAGATCCCTCCAAGACTGTTGGAACAAAAAAATTGATGGTATGGTGTGGTATATGGGGTACAAAGATAGTGGGGCCATTCTTCATCAATGGAAACCTCAAGGCCACTGGATATGCGAAATTGCTACATGATGATGTGTTTACCTCTTTATGCACTGAAGCTGGAACGTTCCCTGAGTTTTTCCAGCAAGATGGTGCACCACCACATTATGGGTGTCAGGTCCGAGCATTCCTAGATGAACAATTTCCTGGAAAGTGGATTGGTCATCGTGGGCCAGTTGAATGGCCCCCAAGGTCTCCCAATCTGACCCCCTTAGACTTTTATCTTTGGGGTCATCTGAAGGCAATTGTCTATGCTGTGAAGATACGAGATGTGCAGCACCTGAAACTACGGATACTGGAAGCCTGTGCTACCATTTCTCCTGCGGTGTTGCTATCAGTGTGTGAAGAGTGGGAGAAGAGGGTTGCATTGACAATCCAACACAATGGGCAGCACATTGAACACATTTTATAAGTGGTCAGAAACTTGTAAATAACTCATGAAAGAATAAAGTTACGTTAAAACCAAGCGCACCATTGTTTTTCTCGGGCGGCCGTAACTCACTGAGGTCACGTGCCTGCTCCGCCTGCTTCATTCATAAAGTAGGCGGAGCAGGCACGTGACCTCCATGAGTTACGGCCGCCCGGCCTGCCTGCTAGCTGCTAGTGCTTACTACAGGAGCGTGACATGTGTACCGGTAAGTACGGTACACATGGGGAGCAGGGGGAGCGCATCATTATTCAGTTTAGATATGATGATTAACACTACGTATAATACAGTACATACTGAGCGGCGGGGCCATAGTACAGTGCCTGCACGGCCCCACCACTCTCCCTGCCTACTACAGTCCCTCCTCGCTAATACATCGCAGTCTGCGATGCTGCAGCATCGCAGACTGCGATGTAAATTGCCAGCATTCGCACCATAAGACGCAGGGGCACTTTCCCCCTACTTTCCCCCCTGAAAAAAATGGTATATATATATACAGTGGATATAAAAAGTCTACACACCCCTGTTAAAATGTCAGGTTTCTGTGATGTAAACAAATGAGACAAAAATAAATTATTTCAGAACTTTTTGCACCTTTAATGTGACCTATAAACTGTACCACTTAATTGAAAAACAAACTGAAATCTTTTAGGTGGAGGGAAGAAAACAAAAAAAACTAAAATAATGTGGTTGCATAAGTGTGCACACCCTCTTATAACTGGGGATGTAGCTGTGTTCAGAATAAAAGAGGACCTTTCATCGGTCCAAACATTGCAAGATAATTATCAGGCTACATAGAGCGGCGCCCAGGGATCTCACTGCGCTTACTATTATCCCTGGGCGCCTGCTGTGTCCTCCGGTATCTTCACTGAATAGGTTCGACTAGGCGGAGTCTGCCCTGTTTCACCCTGGGCGTTCGTTCTCCCAGGCTGTTGCGCTGTCCAATCGCAGCGCAAAGCTCACAGCCTGGGAGAAAAAAAACTCCCAGGGAGAAGAAACGCCAAGGGTGAAACAGGGCAGACTCCGCCTAGTCGAACCAATTCAGTGAAGATACCGGAGGACACAGCGGGTGAACGGAGCGGTGCCCAGGGATAATAGTAAGTGCAGTGAGATCCCTGGGCGCCGCTCTATGTAGCCTGATAATTATCTTGCAATGTTTGGACCGATGAAAGGTCCTCTTTAAGCAATCACATTCAAAATCGTGTTAAATAGGAGTCAGCATACACTCGCCATCATTTAAAGTGCTTCTGATTAACCCCAAATAAAGTTCAGCTGCTCTTGTTGGTCTTTCCTGAAATTTTCTTAGTAGCATCCCACAGCAAAAGCCATGGTCCACAGAGAGCTTCCAAAGCATCAGAGGGATCTCATTGTTAACCACCTCCGAACCGCTGTACGCAGATTCGCGTTCCGGAGGTGACAGCGCTGCGCACAATCACGCATATACGCGTCATCTCGCGAGACGCGAGATTTCGCTCAAAGCCGGCCCGCGCATGCGCATCGCGGGCCGGCAAAATTAAAAGAACAAGTTCGTCACCAGCCTGCCAGCAACGATCATTGGCTGGCAGGCTGGCGATTTTCAAAAAATCCAATCACAAGTCATATAACAGATCATATTAGTAAATATGATCTGTTATATGGCTTCTCTGCTCCTCTGCTGGTCCTTTTCGTCGGTTGGATCCAGCAGAGGAGCAGACTGAACTGTGAGTAGCACCAACACTACACCTTAGCCCCAGATCACCCCCCTGCACCCCAATTAACCCTTTGATCACCCCTTTGATCGCCCCTGTCAATCACTAGTGAAAGGAAAAAAAGTGATCAGTGTAAACTGTCACTTTTTTTTTTTCACTGGTATTGACTGTTAGGTTTTAGGGATAGTTTAGGCCCCTTGGTTAGGTAGTTAGCGTCAGTTAGCGCCCACCCCACCGCACCGCAGTCACTTTTATTCGCTGATTAGCGTATCGCTAATCAGCATTTGTACTTTTATAGTATCTGTAAGTGATCAAAACTGATCACGGTCAGATCTATAATAGTATTAGTGTCACCTTAGCTCGCCCTCCACCCAAAACGCAGTGTTTGCCCGATCAGGCCTGATCGGTCGCCCACACGTGCGTTCACCTACGCCCGCCCCACCGCAGTGACAAAAAATATATTTTTTTTTGATCACTGCACATTCATTTTACACGCACTGCGGCGATAAAAAAATCAGTTTTGATATTTTTTATCAACCGCAGCGGCCTCCGGTACTTCGCTAGCCTCCCCTTTGTAAGACAGGTTTGCTTTTTTTCTTGGGTAGTCTCAGGGAATACCCCTAAATTTAGTAGTCCAAAATGTCAAACAGGGGGTATTCTTCTGAAGAGGCCTACAGGATTCTGACCCAGTCGGATGAGGAGTGGGAACCCTCATCTGACGAATCTAGCGGGTCAGAATATGAACCTGTAGAAAGCAGTGGCTCTCTGACCCAAAGTTCGGATGAGGAGGTTGAGGTCCCTGGCAGCACCAGGCGTACCCGGCCCCGTGTCGCTAGACCACAGGTTACGCAGGATCCGCTTCAAGAGCAGCAGAGTGGGGCTGTCGCTGCCGGATCACGTGGTGAGGCATACACCAGCAGCGCAGCCCTCCCTGGACCTAGTACCAGCACTGCCGTACAACATGGTGACGTGGCGAGCACCAGAAGGGCAGTTGAAGCTGGTACGGTGGCACGTGCAGTAGTTACCCCGTCGCAGCCACTGCACAGACAGGCCCGTAGAGCCCCTAGAATCCCTGAGGTGCTGGCAAACCCTGATTGGCAGTCACCAACTTCAGCCGCACCTGTTGTTCCCCCTTTCACCGCCCAGTCTGGAGTTCGGGTTGAGACGGCTCAAATCGGTTCGGCCCTGGGATTTTTTGAGCTGTTCTTGACTGCGGAGCTCTTGGACTTAGTCGTGGCAGAGACAAACCGGTATGCCACACAATTTATATCCGCCAACCCGGGAAGCTTTTATGCCCAGCCTTTCCGGTGGAAACCAGTCCAAGTTTCCGAACTTAAAAGTTTTTTGGGCCTTCTCCTCAACATGGGTCTAACTAAAAAGCATGAATTGCGGTCATATTGGTCCACGCACCCGATTCATCACATGCCCATGTTCTCTGCTGCTATGTCCAGGGCACGATTTGAGGCCATCCTCCGTTTCCTGCATTTTAGCGACAACACCACCTCCCGTCCCAGAGGCCACCCAGCTTTTGACCGGCTCCACAAAATTCGGCCCCTCATAGACCATTTCAACCAGAAATTTGCAGATTTGTATACCCCCGAGCAAAACATCTGCGTAGACGAGTCCCTAATACATTTTACCGGGCGCCTTGGCTTCAAACTATACATCCCAAGCAAGCGTGCCCGCTATGGGGTCAAATTGTATAAGCTCTGTGAAAGGGCCACAGGCTATACCCACAAATTTCGGATCTATGAGGGAAAAGATCAGACCCTGGAGCCGGTCGGTTGCCCTGACTACCTGGGGAGCAGTGGGAAGACAGTCTGGGACTTGGTGTCACCCTTAATCGGCAAGGGGTACCATCTTTATGTGGACAATTTTTACACAAGTGTGGCCCTCTTTAGGCATTTGTTTCTAGAACGGATTTGCGCCTGTGGCACCGCGCGAACTAGTCGCGTGGGCTTCCCCCAACGGCTTGTAACCACCCGTCTTGCAAGGGGGGAGAGGGCTGCCTTGTGTAACGAAGAACTGCTCGCGGTGAAATGGAGAGACAAGCGTGACGTTTACATGCTCTCCTCCATTCACGCAGACACGACAATCCAAATTGAGCGAGCAACCCGTGTCATTGAAAAGCCCCTCTGTGTCCACGACTATAATGCGCTCATGGGAGGGGTGGACTTCAATGACCAGATGTTGTCTCCGTATTTAGTTTCCCGCAGAACCAGACGCTGGTATAAGAAGGTGTCTGTATATTTAATTCAATTGGCGCTGTACAATAGTTTTGTTCTCTACAGTAAGGCTGGGAGAACACGATCCTTCCTCAAATTCCAGGAAGAGATCATCGAGAACCTCCTTTACCCAGGAGGTTCCGTGGCCCCATCCACCAGTGTAGTTAGCCGTCTACACGAGCGACATTTCCCCAGTGTCGTTCCTGGTACCTCAACCCAACCGTCACCCCGAAAAAGATGTCGTGTCTGTAGCAGGAGTGGAATAAGGCGTGACACACGCTATTTCTGTCCTGACTGTCCTGACCACCCTGCCCTATGCTTTGGTGAGTGTTTCCGGAAGTACCACACACAGGTACACCTAGCATAGGGATTGCATCTCACAGGACAGGCACACAGGGCTATTAGGGCCCTTTTACTCACAGCTGCTGCAAACCTCTCCTTTCACCTGGGATAAAGTGCATAACGTACTTTGCCACATCTTTGGGCGATTTGCGCTTTGCACATTGTCCCATGGGGAAGGAGAGGTTTGTTCTATAAAGGTAAAAAAAACTAAACAAAAAAAAAATTACCGGTAAGTAAAAAAGTTAAAAAAAAGTTAATATGTTCTGTTCTAAAGTTAATAAAGTTATTGCGTTGCGGCCTGGTTTTTTCTTTTTTGTTTTGTTTTTTTTACCTTTCAGGTGGACCAACCGATCGACTAGCTGCAGCACTGATGTGCATTCGGACAGAAGCATTGCGCTGCTGTCAGATTACACGCAAGTCGGTGTATGCGGCGCTGCAAGACGAGATTTCTCCTCTGCAGTAAAAGATACGTTTGCCGAGGCATATGAGCTGAGGAGGTGGCGGTGTTCATATACTTTGGCAAACACTTTGTATATATAAAAAAAAAAATCCCGGCAATGATTTATGTGAATGGAGAAATCGGGTTTGCCAGGGCATACGAGCTAAGTGGGTATGGATGTTGGGCGGAGCTCCTATGTCCTGGCAGACGCCTTTCCCCTCCTTTTTCTTTTTTTGGCAGAGATTTTTTCATCCACATTGATCGATGCGAATGAAGAAATCTGTGCCGTTCATTTTTTTCTTTCAGCCTAGAGGCTGAACGGAAAAAAAAAAATCTCATTACCTGTATGCTCAATATAAGGAGAATAGCAGAAACTCCTAATGCTGGGCATACATGTAATGATTGCGGAGACCCTCAAATGCCAGGGCAGTACAAACACTCCACAAATAACACCATTTTGGAAAGAAGACACCCCAAGGTATTCGCTGAGGGGCATATTGAGTCCATGAAAGATTGAAATTTTTGTCCCAAGTTAGCGGAAAGGGAGACTTTGTGAGAACAAAATCAAAAAAATCAATTTCCGCTAACTTGTGCCAAAAAAATTTTTTTTCTATGAACTCGCCATGCCCCTCATTGAATACCTTGGGGTTTCTTCTTTCCAAAATGGGGTCACATGTGGGGTATTTATACTGCCCTGGCATTTTAGGGGCCCCAAAGCGTGAGAAGAAGTCTGGTATCCAAATGTCTAAAAATGCCCTCCTAAAAGGAATTTGGGCACCTTTGCCCACCTAGGCTGCAAAGAAGTGTCACACATGTGGTATCTCCGTATTCAGGAGAAGTTGGGGAATATGTTTTGGGGTGTCATTTTACATATACCCATGCTGGGTGAGATAAATATCTTGGTCAAATGCCAACTTTGTATAAAAAAATGGGAAAAGTTGTCTTTTGCCAAGATATTTCTCTCACCCAGCATGGGTATATGTAAAATGACACCACAAAACACATTCCCCAACTTCTCCTGAATACGGCGATACCACATGTGTGACACTTTTTTGCAGCCTAGGTGGGCAAAGGGGCCCACATTCCAAAGAGCACCTTTCGGATTTCACAGGTCATTTACCTACTTACCACACATTAGGGCCCCTGGAAAATGCCAGGGCAGTATAACTACCCCACAAGTAACCCCATTTTGGAAAGAAGACACCCCAAGGTATTCCGTGAGGGGCATGGCAAGTTCCTAGAATTTTTTATTTTTTGTCACAAGTTAGTGGAAAATGATGATTTTTTTTATTTTTTTTTGTCATACAAAGTCTTATATTCCACTAACTTGTGACAAAAAATAAAAACTTCCATGAACTCACTATGCCCATCAGCGAATACCTTGGGGTCTCTTCTTTCCAAAATGGGGTCACTTGTGGGGTAGTTATACTGCCCTGGCATTCTAGGGGCCCAAATGTGTGGTAAGGAATTTGAAATCAAATTCTGTAAAAAATGGCCTGTGAAATCCGAAAGGTGCTCTTTGGAATATGGGCCCCTTTGCCCACCTAGGCTGCAAAAAAGTGTCACACATCTGGTATCTCTGTATTCAGGAGAAGTTGAGGAATGTGTTTTGGGGTGTCTTTTTACATATACCCATGCTGGGTGAGATAAATATCTTGGTCAAATGCCAACTTTGTATAAAAAAAATGGGAAAAGTTGTCTTTTGCCAAGATATTTCTCTCACCCAGCATGGGTATATGTAAAATGACACCCTAAAACACATTCCCCAACTTCTCCTGAGTACGGAGATACCAGATGTGTGACACTTTTTTGCAGCCTAGGTGGGCAAAGGGGCCCATATTCCAAAGAGCACCTTTCGGATTTCACTGGTCAGTTTTTACAGAATTTGATTTCAAACTCCTTACCACACATTTGGGCCCCTAGAATGCCAGGGCAGTATAACTACCCCACAAGTGACCCCATTTTGGAAAGAAGACACCCCAAGGTATTCCGTGAGGGGCATGGCGAGTTCCTAGAATTTTTTTTTTTTTGTCACAAGTTAGTGGAAAATGATGATTTTTTTTTTTTTTCATACAAAGTCTCATATTCCACTAACTTGTGACAAAAAATAAAAACTTCCATGAACTCACTATGCCCATCAGCGAATACCTTGGGGTCTCTTCTTTCCAAAATGGGGTCACTTGTGGGGTAGTTATACTGCCCTGGCATTCTAGGGGCCCAAATGTGTGGTAAGGAGTTTGAAATCAAATTCTGTAAAAACTGACCAGTGAAATCCGAAAGGTGCTCTTTGTAATATGGGCCCCTTTGCCCACCTAGGCTGCAAAAAAGTGTCACACATCTGGTATCTCCGTACTCAGGAGAAGTTAGGGAATGTGTTTTGGGGTGTCATTTTACATATACCCATGCTGGGTGAGAGAAATATCTTGGCAAAAGACAACTTTTCCCATTTTTTTGTACAAAGTTGGCATTTGACCAAAATATTTATCTCACCCAGCATGGGTATATGTAAAAAGACACCCCAAAACACATTCCTCAACTTCTCCTGAATACGGAGATACCACATGTGTGACACATTTTTGCAGCCTAGGTGGGCAAAGGGGCCCATATTCCAAAGAGCACCTTTTGGATTTCACTGGTCAGTTTTTACAGAATTTGATTTCAAACTCCTTACCACACATTTGGGCCCCTAGAATGCCAGGGCAGTATAACTACCCCACAAGTGACCCCATTTTGGAAAGAAGAGACCCCAAGGTATTCGCTGATGTGCATAGTGAGTTCATGGAAGTTTTTATTTTTTGTCACAAGTTAGTGGAATATGAGACTTTGTATGAAAAACAAAAAAAAAAAAAAATCATCATTTTCCACTAACTTGTGACAAAAAATAAAAAATTCTAGGAACTCGCCATGCCCCTCACGGAATACCTTGGGGTGTCTTCTTTCCAAAATGGGGTCACTTGTGGGGTAGTTATACTGCCCTGGCATTCTAGGGGCCCAAATGTGTGGTAAGGAGTTTGAAATCAAATTCTGTAAAAAATGACCAGTGAAATCCGAAAGGTGCTCTTTGGAATATGGGCCCCTTTGCCCACCTAGGCTGCAAAAAAGTGTCACACATCTGGTATCTCTGTATTCAGGAGAAGTTGAGGAATGTGTTTTGGGGTGTCTTTTTACATATACCCATGCTGGGTGAGATAAATATCTTGGTCAAATGCCAACTTTGTATAAAAAAATGGGAAAAGTTGTCTTTTGCCAAGATATTTCTCTCACCCAGCATGGGTATATGTAAAATGACACCCCAAAACACATTCCCCAACTTCTCCTGAGTACGGAGATACCAGATGTGTGACACTTTTTTGCAGCCTAGGTGGGCAAAGGGGCCCATATTCCAAAGAGCACCTTTCGGATTTCACTGGTCAGTTTTTACAGAATTTGATTTCAAACTCCTTACCACACATTTGGGCCCCTAGAATGCCAGGGCAGTATAACTGCAGCGTACTCAAGTTAGGTTTAAAAATGTTCCTGGGTGTTGTAGTGCAATTGTGACACTAACCTGAGACAGCTGACTCTCTGCAAGGGCAGGTGATGATAAGTAATGTTCGTGACGCCAGTGCCAATTAAACGGTGGCACGCCGTTTGCTGATAGCAGGAATAACTGAGGAACCACGTGATGTTAAAACAGAACTCAAACTTTAGTAGTCATCATACATGGACATAGATGGAAGCGCAGTTCCTTTGCAGACAGTTGGTTGCAGTACATTTGATGCAGGCAATATATATAGCAAGGTGACTTCAGAGTGTTAAACACAGGACTTGCAGTACAGGCGGCTTGCACTCTATTCCTGACTGATCCTGGAACATAGAAACTCTTCTCCAAGGCCCGATGCCCTAGCTCTGGCGTATATCCTTGGTTTTATAATTATCAAGTACCTCCTCTGTTGTCTTTAGTACCTCTTGCTTTTCTGGACTTGCCTCTGTCTCTCTCAGTTTCCTCAGGCTGGTTAACTGTGGTGTTCCTGCTTCTGCATATATAAACTCAGGAGGGGAACCTTCTCCTTGGATCTGGAACCCGGTTACAGGGACTGCAATACCCTCTCCTGGTCTGCAGGCTTCAGGCCTGGACTTGACTCAGACATAGTCTAATCTCCAACTCCAACTCCAACTCTTTAACTCTAGACTGCCTCTCCTTACCCTGACTGGGCCTTATATAAACTAGGGCTCCCTAGCTCCCTCTAGTGACTAAGAGCTGGAATGACACCCCTAGCAGGCCTGTACATGCACATTTTACAGTAACAGGGAAGTACATAGCATTACATTACATTATATTTTATGCAGATGACTCATACCAACCTCCCCATAAATAAGGGGAAACGACAGCACACAAGTGACCCTTCTGTAGTGACGGGCATTACAGCTCCCGTACACTACATAACTACCCCACAAGTGACCCCATTTTGGAAAGAAGAGACCCCAAGGTATTTCGTGATGGGCATAGTGAGTTCATAGAACTTTTTATTTTTTGTCACAAGTTAGTGGAATATGAGACTTTGTAAGAAAAAAAAAAAAAAAATCATCATTTTCCGCTAACTTGTGACAAAAAATAAAAAGTTCTATCAACTCACTATGCCCATCAGCGAATACCTTAGGGTGTCTACTTTCCGAAATGGGGTCATTTGTGGAGTGTTTGTACTGTCTGGTCATTGTAGAACCTCAGGAAACATGACAGGTGCTCAGAAAGTCAGAGCTGCTGCAAAAAGCGGAAATTCACATTTTTGTACCATAGTTTGTAAACGCTATAACTTTTACCTAAACCATTTTTTTTTTACCCAAACATTTTTTTTTTATCAAAGACATGTAGAACAATAAATTTAGAGCAAAATTTATATATGGATCTCGTTTTTTTTTTGCAAAATTTTACAACTGAAAGTGAAAAATGTCATTTTTTTGCAAAAAAATCGTTAAATTTCGATTAATAACAAAAAAAGTAAAAATGTCAGCAGCAATGAAATACCACCAAATGAAAGCTCTATTAGTGAGAAGAAAAGGAGGTAAAATTCATTTGGGTGGTAAGTTGCATGACCGAGCAATAAACGGTGAAAGTAGTGTAGGTCAGAAGTGTAAAAAGTGGCCTGGTCTTTCAGGGTGTTTAAGCACTGGGGGCTGAGGTGGTTAAAAGGTATCAGTCAGGAGAAGGGTACAAAAGAATTTCCAAGGCATTTGATATACCATGGAACAGTGAAGAGAGTCATCATCAAGTGGAGAAAATATGGCACAACAGTGACATTACCAAGAACTGGACATCCCTCCAAAGTTGAAGAAAAACGAGAAGAAAACTGGTCTGGGAGGCGACCAAGAGGCCTACAGCAACATTAGGCTCCATTCACACATCCGCAATTCCATTCCGAATTTTGCGTAACGGAATTGCAGACCCATACATTTCTATGGGGCCGCACGACGTGCGGCCCCGATCCGGAATTGCGAACCCGCACTTCCGGGTCCGCAATTCCGATCCTGCAAAAAATAGAACATGTCCTATTCTTGTCCACAATTGCGGACAAGAATAGGCATATTCTCTTAGTGCCTGCAATGTGCGATCCGCAAAATGCGGAATGCACATTGCCGCTGTCCGTATTTTGCGGATCCGCGGATACGTGGATCCGCAAAACACACGCGGATGTGTGAATGGACCCTTAAAGGAGCTGCAGGAATATCTGGCAAGTACTGGCTGTGTGGTACATGTGACAACAATCTCCCGTATTCTTCATATGTCTGGACTATGGGGTAGAGTGGCAAGACGAAAGCCTTTTCTTACGAAGAAAAACATCCAAGCCAGGCTAGATTTTGCAAAAACACATCTGAAGTCTCCCAAAAGCATATGGGAAAAGGTGTTATGGTCTGATGAAACCAAGGTTGAACTTTTTAGCCATAATTCCAAAAGATATGTTTGGCGCAAAAACAACACTGCACATCACCAAAAGAACACCATACCCACAGTGAAGCATGGTGGTGGCGGCATCATGCCAAGGGGCTGTTTTTCTTCAGTTGGAACTGGAGCCTTAGTTAAGCTAGAGGGAATTACGAACCGTTCCAAATACCAGTCAATATTGGCACAAAACCTTCAGGCTTCTGCTAGAAAGCTGAACATGAAGACAACGACCCAAAGCATACATCCAAATCAACAAAGGAATGGCTTCACCAGAAGAAGATTAAAGTTTTGGAATGGCCCAGCCAGAGCCCAGACCTGAATCCGATTGAAAATCTGTGGGGTGATCTGAAGAGGGCTGTGCACAGGAGATGCCCTCGCAATCTGACAGATTTGGAGTGTTTTTGCAAAGAAGAGCGGGCAAATCTTGCCAAGTCAAAATGTGCCATGCTGATAGACTCATACCCAAAAAGACTGAGTGCTGTAATAAAATCAAAAGGTGTTTCAACAAAGTATTAGTTTAAGGGTGTGCACACTTATGCAACCATATTATTTTATTTTAATATTTTTTCTTCCCTCCACCTAAAAGATTTCAGTTTGTTTTTCAATTGAGTTGTACAGTTTATAGGTCACTTTAAGGGGGAAAAAGTTTTGAATTTGTTTCATTTTTTTACATCACAGAAACCTGACATTTTAACAGGGGTGTGTACACTTTTTATATCCACTGTATATATATTTTTAGTAATTACTAATTTTTGACAATTACAAAAAAATATATAAAATATATAAATTTAATTTAGCTTCTATTTCTAAAAAGTTTCTGACAGAATTCGAATTCACAGCCCTTTTGTCACCGCCGGCCCTGGGAAAGATCTTAGAAGTTTAAATAGACGGCAGATCTGGCAGATCTCTCTTGTTTTCATTGTTGCTGACAGGTTTCCACCCCTTCACAGATGCTGCTCATTATCAGTCAGGTGGCTCTTTATATGTTCCGCCTCTCACTTGTTTACTTGCGGCTGATAGCTCTTCTGTGGAGTGCTCTGCTTGTGTGGTGGTTCTCCTGTTCCAGTTACATCTCAAGCTAAGTCCTTTCCATTTTCTTGGTGTGTCTGTCCTGACTAGGCCTCAGGGAGTCACTGGCTCCTTCAGTTTGGAAGGAGCTGGTTTCCTCTTTCCCTGTTCCCTAAGCTGAGGGTTTGGTGCAGTGTTTCAAAAGCCTCAGCTTCCTGTGCATGTGCATTTCTACCATTGCGATTTGCACATGTTGTTAGCAGCTTAGGGTGAGTATCAGGGAATGCTAGGAGGTGACCTCTTTACTCCCTAGGTTTGGGGCCTAGTCTGTTGTTGTTTAGTTGTGGTTCCCTTTGGTTGTCTTTCCTTCCCCGTACTTCCCGTGACACCTTTGTATTTGTACCCTTCATGTCTCTGTTACCTCTCTGTACTGCCTTCACCTATTCTGCCCAATTGTTTTCTGCCTTATTGTAAGTGACCACACCTTTGTGTGTGACTATAATATGTTCTTGTCCTATATCCTATACATCAATGATACCTCAGTCTAACGTTAGGCTTAGGACAAAAACTCATATGTGCCTGGGCCAAGTCCAAGAATGTGATGAATTGTGCATCATTTCAACGCTAGAATAAAAAAATTCCAACATAACCTCTAAAACATGAGGAACAACTTTTCAACCAACAAAAGTGCAAAACTACCAACTACCTTACTACAACCTAATATGATTCATGCCTGTTCTTTCTATTAATGTGAGGTATCGAAAAGGTATTTGCAGTGTAATTCTTCCCTTTGGAAATTTGTCTCAGAATTAAGACATAGTTATATCATAACTTTGGTATGTGGGGTTTTCCTAAAAAAATAAAAAATAATAAAAAAAATTTGTTCCAGTTGCCTGGAAGCAGTGGTATTTTTTTTTTTTTTAACTGGCAAGTTAGTGTTGGTCATAGCAACATTTGTGAGACTAAGCTCCCTAAAGGGGCTTGCATCCTTGTAGTAATACTATAGCTCAAATAACGAAAATGCCATATGACACACTACAAGACTATCATTTATCATGCAGGAACTTGTATGTGGACTGCGGTCACTACATGGGCTGTAGAAATATGAAAACTATGGGATTGCAGATGGTGTATCAACCACCACAGCTGATCTGGGCTTCACAGATGGTGGGGCACCTGAGGCTTGTAAACACCACAAATCTGAATATTAAAAGGGTCCCAATAAAAAATAGTCTATATTCTTCAAACCAGCACCTGGATCTGAATACTTTTGTAATTGCATGTAATTAAGAATTTTGTATGGTTACTGAGTTTTTCAATAAAATTTATATGTATAGCGCCACCTGCTGTTTGTTCTCTTCCTTATTTCTGTGGCCACCTCAGTAACATCGCTGAGGTGGTCACACACGTTCAGTTCCATTCTTCCCCTTCCACTAACTGGATCTTCTTTTAGTAAGCTGTGACAGTTACAGGGAGAGAGCAGCAGCAGAAAGGACACATCACACTAAGAAAGGACACCCCCCTCAATACCTCAGAATCTTTTAAACGCAAAAAGGGACAATATGTGTGACACGCATAATTCTTTTCATACTAGGCCACGCCTCTAACTCCACCCAAAGCATAACTATACACATCCAGTCCCCTTAAAGCCCCCACATAGTAATTATTCCCTCCGTTGTGCCAGCACACAGTAGTAATGCCCACACTGTGCCCCTCAAAGTAGTTATGTCCACATTGTGCCCCTTTCCCAGTAGTAATGCCCACATTGTGCACCTTACAGTAGTTATGTCCACATGTTTCCCTTCCTAGTAGTATTGCTCACATTGTGCTCCCTTCACAGCAGTTATGCCCCACACTGTGCCCCCTTCACAGTAGTAATGCCCACATTGTGCCCCCTTCACGGTTGCTATGCTCAGATGTGCCAACGCCAGCTGAGCAGATTGGTGAAGCAGAGAGCAGATGGCTCCCTGCTGCATCATTACAAACAACTATCGCTGCGCCCTGTGGGTGAGAGCGGGACATACTTCAACCGTTCTGGGACTGTGGGATAGCCACTGAAATCTGGGAATTTCCTGCTGGAACGAGGACCGTTGGGGGGTATGTCCCACTGAGCTATGATAGGAAGAGTGCTGCAGCAGAAAAGACACACCCCCTGAGAAAAGATATGCCCTCTGATCTTTGGAGGGGGGGGGGGGGGGCGGTTAAGTTATTTTTTGTTTCGAATGGAGATAGAAGTTGAGAGAAATTTATAGTCACTATTTTTTCATGTCAGGGTGAAGCGCTGGCACTATATCATCTTCAGTTCATCCTATTGTTTGGACAAGGAATCTGTTTCTTTGTAAGATCAGGTCTCCAAAAGAGAGAAGACATCTGTATAATCATAAAAGCTGCAAGACCCTGAAGGACATGAAGACTTTCTGGGAAAGGTTAACGGAAGCAAATGATGAATGCTCCAGTGAAGAAGTCTTTCTATAGTTTATGGATTTTTTATTACAGCGAGGTATGGCTTTCCAGAGTAATAAAACAAGCCCATGGGATTTAGCGCTTACCCATCCAAGTGCAAAATTAAACACATACATTAATTGGGGTTAGATCTCCTACTTGCTAGAAAAACACACCAACCACACTCAGTTGGAAGAAGTTATGTGTTTGGATTTCCTTCCAAGAATCCTGTCCTATGAACTATCTTCTGATGTCCCATTGAGGTAAGTCAGATGATAGCTCCCGCGCCCTCCCCATCGACCTGCTGCAATACATTTCTGTTGAATTTAATGGAAGTCGTATGCATGGAGCTCCCCAGATATGGAAATCTGAAGGCAGACACAGTTGCAACTTCTGTTCTCAACAAAACTATGACTTGAAGGACGGAGGCATTGTCAAAGAGATCCCAGCGAGTCTTCATGATTGCCATAGACATGATGGGTTCTTCAGGTTCCTTACAATTTTCTTTGTGTTCTTTTTATGGTACTACATTTTTATTACCTGTGAAAATGTGAGCAAAGCATAAAACATCCCAAGAGGAAAAAATGAGTGCAGTTGAAGCCTCTAATTTCAGAAAGCACCAATGGAGCATTAATGAGGGTCTGTCACCATCTTGGACCATTTGTAACCGTCAGTGTGGCATTTAGAAATATACTTTTATGTGCTAATCACTCTTTTCTAGCCCTCAAAAAGAGCTTTTTATAATTACTCTAATGAGCTGAGCCCATCAGAATGGAGTCCTGGTCCTCCTGTCCTCTTCTTCTTTCCACCTCCTCAGCTTGGTGATGCAATTCTTGCACAGGTGCACATCGCCTTCAGGCTTTATTAAAGTGGACCTCTCACCGCTCCTGACCTGCCTGTTTTAATAGCTTCATGCACTCCCCATGTAATAACAATTCTGGAGCATCTAATAATATAACTCTATGTTGTGCCATTCCTTTACTTCTACTAGAAATGATGAATGAATTGCTAGTAGTCTGCAGTAAGGGCACAGAGGGGTGGTAACCAGTTGTGGGGGGGGTCCCTGCACAGTCTCACTTTATCCAATCAGTGCTGCCATTGTCAGACTGTGCAGGTACACCCCCCAACTGGTTACCACCCCTCTATACCCTTACTGCAGACTGCTAGCAATTCATCCATAACTTCTAGTAGAAATAATACAGGAATGGCACAACATAGATCCATAAGAATAGATGCTCCAGAATTGTTATTACATGGGGAATGCATGAAGCTATTAAAACAGGCATGTCAGGATACGGGAGAGGTCCTCTTTAAGTAACCAATTTCCATTGGGACCTCCAAAAAATGTACCTTTGTATCTGGTTGTCTGCTACATTAGAAGTCATCAGCGTCTGCAACAACAGCAGGAGAAGAATTGCACAGACCAGGACAGCAGAGGAACCAGGCTAGAAACCTGAGCACTGGATACAAAACATCTGTGTGCATGGGCATACTTAAAGGGGTTGCCCAGTCAGCAAAACGAGAGAGCAATGTTTATGCCGGTATGAAGGAGAAGTTTACTCCTCTGATTCTATTTTCAGCTTTGGCCCTCAATCTCGTTCTCCCTGAAAGTCACTTGCCCAGAAGAGTGCAGAATTTGATAATGTGACAAGATGTCTCATCTGCCGATCATGTTATCTCTCCTCTTGCCCCGCCAATCTAGAAAGTCATAACCACCTGATTTAAAAAATGCAGCTCTGATTTGTGCCCCCCCCCCCCCTCCCCAACATTGTATTTGCCCATTTAATTAGAAACAACAAGACTTTTTCCTGGAGGCGAGATCATATGACAGACGGGATGACTTACTGCAACACTCCGGTCACATAACTCATAAGCAGGGGGCAGAGCCAAAATGGAAAATAAAGGCTAATGGGTACATTTCTTTTATGATGCTAACACAAACATGTCTCTATCTTTTTAGTAGACTGGACACACCCGTAAAAGTGGTTGTCCCACAAAAAAATATTCTACATTTTTCAAAGCGGTACCTGGATCTGAATGCTTTTCTAATTACATGTAATTAAGAATTTAGCTTAGCCACTGATCTATTCAATAAAATGTACTTGTATAGTGCCACCTGCTGTAGGTTCTTTTCATTATTTTTTTGTCCACCTCAGGAACATTGCTGAGGTGGTCGCACATGCTCAGTTCCATCCTTCAACTGCCACTAAATGGATCTTATTTTTAGAAGCTGTGAGAGTTACAGGGAGATAGAAGCAGCATAAAGGACACACCCCAATGAGAAACGACACAACCCCTGAGCTTCAGCAGAAAGAACATACCCCCTGAGCTGCCAGCTTTGAATACATCTAGCCGAGTATTTGGGGCAATGAATGAGGAGATCTCTGAATCCATGTGAGGTACAGGGCTGGTTCTAGCTTTGTTAGAAAGAGATTGTCATGTGTTCGATTTTCAGTTTTTACATTAATCATGGGATAACAGCTTTAAAGGGCATCTGTCAGTAGATTTGTACCTATGAAACTCGCTGACCTGTTAAATGTGCACTTGGCAGCTGAAGGCATCTGTGTGGCTCTCATGTTCATATGTGTCCACATTGCCAAGAAAAATGATGGTTTAATATATGCAAATGAACCTCTAGGAGCAATGGGGGAGTTACCGTTACACCTAAAATAAGAAAGTCAGTTCCGAATAGTCAATCCTACTTTGATCGCTGCAGGTTTCAGGGGTGGGGGGTTCTATTCACACCGAATACCAGTCTTCATAATATTAAAACCGCGCTGCTCACCAGAGAATCCACTCAGACCACTTCAGCTTGCGTCAACATTAATCTATACGCCAATCACTGGTTCCTTGCTACACATCCATTCACCTGTCCTATAACAGCCAAGGCCAGATAGACAAAGATAGTGAAGCACCACAAGGAGATTTAGGCCTCTTGCACACGACCGTATGGCTTTTTCAGTATTTTGCGGTCTGCAAAAATCGGATCTGCAAAAAATACGGATGATGTCCGTGTGCATTCCGTTTTTGCGGAACAGCTGGCCCCGATAGAACAGAACTATCGTTGTCCGTTATGTGGACAATAATAGGACATGTTCTATCTTTGAACGGAACGAAAAAACTGAAATACGGAAACGGAAGGCATATACGGTCCATATGCGGAATGCAAAAAACGGAGCGTAAACGGAAAAAAGGTTTGTGTGCAAGAGGCCTTAATCACACACCAGTTTTTATTATACTCACAAACATGCGAGGAATATAGGCATATAAAACAATTCAGGCGGCTTCCCGTCTATCACCCGACCCGGGTTTCACCTTTGCTTCGTCAGGGGTGCATATCCCACCCAAGATGGACGTGTTTTTTTTATACACAATTCAAGCTCCTCCTCTCACTTAGTTCACATACAGCAATTTAAAACCCGCTACGTATCAAATAAAAACTTTAGTAAAATAACTCATTAACTTTAAAATACATAAAATCATCAGACCTTCTTCTTACACCACCAAATATCCATATATATTTCATTCCAGCATTACATGTCTGGGTGTAGCCCATCAGAGAATACTATCAAATCCCATTCATGAGTATATTAGTCCCCTCCCCTAGGCATCCATTCATAAGTTCCCGTTTCTCATGATTTTTTTTTATGAATGAGTTTATGAATGCATATTAGTTTATAGGCTCTCCCCTTATTAGCAGGGAGCCACACGTCCCTTTTATATCAAACAAGGTTTTAAATCAAACTCCACATTCAGCCCTGCAGGTTGCAGAGTACCCAATTTATGAATCCATTCCACCTCGCGGCGATTAATCTTGGCGACAGAATCCTCTCCTCGCCATTTGTTGGTCACGCGTTCAACTCCAACAAATTTTAGCCCGGATGGATTTTAGCAATGTACTCTTTTAAAGTGGGCCGAACCACTATGTGTTTCCAGCCCTTTCTTTATACACTGCTCAAAAAAAATAAAGGGAACACTTAAACAACACAATGTAACTCCAAGTCAATCACACTTCTGTGAAATCAAACTGTCCACTTAGGAAGCAACACTGAGTGACAATCAATTTCACATGCTGTTGTGCAAATGGGATAGACAACAGGTGGCTCAGGTAGTGCAGCTTATCCAGGATGGCACATCAATGCGAGCTGTGTCAAGAAGGTTTGCTGTGTCTGTCAGCGTAGTGTCCAGAGCATGGAGGCGCTACCAGGAGACACATCAGGAGACGTGGAGGAGGCCGTAGGAGGGCAACAACCCAGCAGCAGGACCGCTACCTCCGCCTTTGTGCAAGGAGGAACAGGAGGAGCACTGCCAGAGCCCTGCAAAATGACCTCCAGCAGGCCACAAATGTGCATGTGTCTGCTCAAACGGTCAGAAACAGACTCCATGAGGGTGATATGAGGGCCCGACGTCCACAGGTGGGGGTTGTGCTTACAGCCCAACACCGTGCAGGACGTTTGGCATTTGCCAGAGAACACCAAGATTGGCAAATTCGCCACTGGCGCCCTGTGCTCTTCACAGATGAAAGCAGGTTCACACTGAGCACATGTGACAGACGTGACAGAGTCTTGAGACGCCGTGGAGAACGTTCTGCTGCCTGCAACATCCTCCAGCATGACCGGTTTGGCATTGGGTCAGTAATGGTGTGGGGTGGCATTTCTTTGGAGGGCCGCACAGCCCTCCATGTGCTCGCCAGAGGTAGCCTGACTGCCATTAGGTACCGAGATGAGATCGTCAGACCCCTTGTGAGACCATATGCTGGTGTGGTTGGCCTTGGCTTCCTCCTAATGCAAGACAATGCTAGACCTCATGTGGCTGGAGTGTGTCAGCAGTTCCTGCAAGATGAAGGCATTGATGCTATGGACTGGCCCGCCCGTTCCCCAGACCTGAATCCAATTGAGCCCATCTGGGACATCATGTCTCGCTCTATCCACCAACGTCACGTTGCACCACAGACTGTCCAGGAGTTGGCAGATGCTTTAGTCCAGGTCTGGGAGGAGATCCCTCAGGAGACCGTCCGCCACCTCATCAGGAGCATGCACAGGCGTTGTAGGGAGGTCATACAGGCACGTGGAGGCCACACACACTACTGAGCCTCATTTTGACTTGTTTTAAGGACATTACATCAAAGTTGGATCAGCCTGTAGTGTGTTATTCCACTTTAATTTTGAGTGTGACTCCAAATCCAGACCTCCATGGGTTGAAAAATTTGATTTCCATTTTTTTATTTTTGTGTGATTTTGTTGTCAGCACATTCAACTATGTAAAGAACAAAGTATTTCAGAAGAATATTTAATTAATTCAGAACTAGGATGTGTTATTTTTGTGTTCCCTTTATTTTTTTGAGCAGTGTATTTCTGATATGTTCCTGTATACGAGTTTTTCGTTTTCTCAGAGTCCACTCCAGCATGTAGACGACCCCCATAGTCTCACAGGGCAATTCACCTCCAATCTTACAGGTACCACCATTACTCATAGACACCACTTCATTTGCCCTCAGTTTTCTATTTTTCTTTTGACGTTTTTTTAACGGCAAGCAGAAGCCGCACCATGTGAACACAGGCTTTTTGACACCCTCATTTTTTAAAGATAGACAACTATGCACTAAGCGGGCTTTTTAATTAGGTGCCTTTCTGAATATAAATTCTGGATTAGCAGGGATCATCTCACCTAATACAGGATCATTTTTAAGAACTGACCAGTTTTTTTCTTATGGCGTTTTTAATTAAACCCGCATTGCAGTTATATTGGGTAATGAATTAAAATGTATAATCCTTCTTATCTTGTTTTTCCATTTTTTTGGTATAGTTTTCCTGTTTTTCACTCTCTATTTCTTCCCTACATATTCCTAAATCTTTCTTTTTATATCCTTTTTCCAGGAACCGCTCCTGTATCATATCACTCTGTTCTCTATATGTTTTTTTCTCTGTACAATTCCGGAAAATTCTTTTAAACTGGCCCTTGGGGATGTTTTCAATCCAGGGACCGTAGTGACAACTGGTAGTATCAATGTATGTGTTTACATCCGTAGGTTTGAAATATGTCTTTGTCTTTAGTGCATTATCCTCCACAAAAATAGTGAGATCTAAAAAATTAACACTAACTAAACTTATGGTGTTTGTGAATTTTAAATTCCAGTGATTATTATTAATGTGCTGCAAAAATTCCTCCAACCCCAATAGATCACCTTCACAAATATATCACCTTCCCAAATTAACACACAGTCATCGATGAAACTCTTCCATAGGCACAATTTACCTTTTTCTTGTCGCAAATTTAGTATAGGATCTATAAATTCACTTTCCAAAGCGGCCATAAATAAATTTGCGAAAGACGGGGCGAATTTCACCCCCATCGCCATATTAATTAACTGTAAATAAAAATGATCCAAAAATAATTGTGACTTAAACAAAAATCAATACATTCAACAAAAAATTCCTCTTGTGCTTTAGACATATTCGGATCACCTACAGACTCTGCTTCCTCTGCAACTGCCGCGCCCTGTCCACTTTGACTGACAGGACCAGGCATGATAATGTTTTCACTGCCTGACCCTGTCAATGAAAGTGAAAAGGACGTGGCAGTTGCAGAGAGAGCAGAGCCGCTAGATGTAACAGCAACTCCCCCGTTGCTCCTAGAGGCTCATTTGCATATATTAAAACATAATTTTTCTCGAAAATGCGGGCACATATGAACAAGGGACCAACACAGATGCCTTCAGCTGCTAAGTGCACATGTAACAGGTCAGCCAGTGTCATAGGTACAAATCTGCTGACAAATGCCCTTTAAGACAAGCTAAGAGCCAAAACCCGATGATTGGTGGAGTAGCAAGGTTTAGGGTTGGGTTAGGAAGTTAGGACTAACAACAACTTAGAACCAGAAGATCACCACAGTACCAAGAAGTAGCTAGGAAAGTAAACAGAAAAAGGCAGTGCAGTGAATGAAAGGCAATTTGGACCACAATAAGTATTTGTGTGCCTATAGGACCACATAATCTTCTCACTGATGGATCTCTCTAAGTATAAGCACTCCTAGAAGCATTGCCTACATTTTAGAATGAGAAATTTAGGTTTCAGGTGGCTTCAACCCAATACCCTCAGGTGACTTCAGCTCAATATCAGAGGAGTATTAGAAAGCTAGACACCGTAATTACAGTTTTATTTAACCTTGTATTTCATTTTTCTTTTACGGCACACTGCAAATGTTATTTTAGTGTCTACTTGTCTTATTACTTTCTAGATTTGGAGTTAAGTGCCTCCTAATAGGATTCCCATAACGTTTTATTCCGTAGATTGATTCACACAAAATATTTAAAGGTCATCGTAAATACCTGGAACACACACAGAATGCGTCTGAAGAGGCTTATTGCTTTACAAGGTGGTCATGTATAGTGGAGTTAACCACCACCTGGCAAAGCTGTATGAGCAATGTTTCCTACTCAACTTTTTCCCATTCCTCTTAAATTTTTTTATTTTTATTTTATTTCGCAGCCTATTTACTACGGAAAATTAACTTTTATCCAATGCTTTCTTCTGCAAATAGGGGTGTAGAGGCAGTGCGGTCTGTTCTCCATACCCCGGGATGGATTTCATTACATATAGGAACTTTTGCAATATGTTGTAATTGTGGATGGGATCACCTCCCTGTGAGTCATTTTTGCGTTCCCCAATAGTCAAATATAAAAGACCAGACCTGGGTAATGGTCACCCCAATCTCTTCCGCTACAAGGAGTATTTAAACCTTTAAAATGATCAGAATAATAGTTTTTGTAGCTAAGAATCAGAGTTCTGCCTCTGGCTAAGCTTAATAATAGTTGAATTTCCTCAAGCTAACATTAACGCTATTTATATTGACCCAGACCCAAAACTAATCAAACTCCAATGAACACATCTAAACTTGTAACTAGTGGAAAAGAACTTGAATAAATCTTCGAACATTTACTCCAAGAATTATGTTACACATTTCCTACTGAGAGTTAGCCTGAAACCACTCATTCCCATACACAGGAGCGTTTGCCAATGATGTTTTTGAATTTAGGATGAATTCAACTATATTCCGCTTTATATTTAAGGAATAAACCCATTGATTTCCTATGTAATCCATAAATATTGGAACCATAGGTAGCGCCTCGTAATATAAAGAAAATATATTTTAAAGGCAAACTGCTCTATTGTAACCCTGATGAATTTTTCTACAGACTAATGAGCTTTATAGAAGAGAACTCTAGGGCAATCAGGGAGGTACTGGTGGGGTTGCTCTAAACAGGGCCCCATAGCTGCAATATTCAGACCCTGTCCCCAATGGGGCTCAAATTCTAATTTCCCCAGAGCATAACTTGAAGTTGATGGACCACAATGCAAGATCTGTAATGAGTCACCAACTTACTATGTGTCATTTATAATATTGGTGTCTTTTTATGTGGTGGTGGTGGTGGTGGGGCGGGGCTTGGACCTAGGTAGTATGTGCTAACTCTCCACCCCCCTGCAACCCTAAGGAACAATTTCATAGGAAGCCAACCTATCAGTATGTTTTTACTGTGTGGGAGGAAAATGTAGAAGGAAACCCATGCACACAACAGTGAGGCCCTTTCATGCAGAAGCTGTCCTGCTCAGAGAAAGTATTCTCCGGCTCAGACTCTCTCAACTTTTCCTAAAGATTCAGTACAGCGCACCTGAATTACTCTGCCTGATCATAGAGAGAATTGTGCTGGTGTAGAGTTACAGCTGCACAGTTCTCTCTTTCTCCGCTTTTAACTCGTCTGTGATCTGGGCAGAGAATAAAAAGGAAGGTATGCTACATTAACCTTTCCATTTCCCTCCACCAGGGATAGACATAGCTAATTGACTCCTTTAACTGCCCAGGACCACCAGGGATACTGTAATTAAACCCCTCCCTGTCCTAGACCACAAGGGATTCTGTAATTTAGTTCATAACTGCCCAAGACTAACAGGTATACTGACATTAACCCTTTGACTGCTCTAAATTGCTGGGTATACTGACATTAACCTCTTCCCTGCCCTAGACCACCAAAGATACTGTAATTACCCCCATACTGCACTAGACTACCTGTCACTGCCAAGACCAACAGGGATCTATGCATTAACCCCTTCACTGCTCAAGACCACTAGAGATATTGATTTCTGTGAAACAAATTTGTTATTAGGTAGCTGATCTCTGATATGAAAAAAATATATAAATTATATATATATATATATATATATATATATATATACACTGCTCAAAAAAAAATAAAGGGAACACTTAAACAACACAATGTAACTCCAAGTCAATCACACTTCTGTGAAATCAAACTGTCCACTTAGGACGCAACACTGAGTGACAATCAATTTCACATGCTGTTGTGCAAATGGAATAGACAACATTTGCCAGAGAACACCAAGATTGGCAAATTCGCCACTGGTGCCCTGTGCTCTTCACAGATGAAAGCAGGTTCACACTGAGCACATGTGACAGACGTGACAGAGTCTGGAGACGCTGTGGAGAACGTTCTGCTGCCTGCAACATCCTCCAGCATGACCGGTTTTCCATTGGGTCAGTAATGGTGTGGGGTGGCATTTCTTTGGAGGGCCGCACAGCCCTCCATGTGCTCGCCAGAGGTAGCCTGACTGCCATTAGGTACCGAGATGAGATCCTCAGACCCCTTGTGAGACCATATGCTGGTGCGGTTGGCCCTGGGTTCCTCCTAATGCAAGACAATGCTAGACCTCATGTGGCTGGAGTGTGTCAGCAGTTCCTGCAAGACGAAGGCATTGATGCTATGGACTGGCCCACCCGTTCCCCAGACCTGAATCCAATTGAGCACATCTGGGACATCATGTCTCGCTCTATCCACCAACGTCACGTTGCACCACAGACTGTCCAGGAGTTGGCAGATGCTTTAGTCCAGGTCTGGGAGGAGATCCCTCAGGAAACCGTCCGCCACCTCATCAGGAGCATGCACAGGCGTTGTAGGGAGGTCATACAGGCACTTGGAGGCCACACACACTACTGAGCCTCATTTTGACTTGTTTTAAGGACATTACATCAAAGTTGGATCAGCCTGTAGTGTGTTTTTCCACTTTAATTTTGAGTGTGACTCCAAATCCAGACCTCCATGGGTTGAAAAATTTAACTTCCATTTTTTTTTTTTGTGTGATTTTGTTGTCAGCACATTCAACTATGTAAAGAACAAAGTATTTCAGAAGAATATTTAATTAACTCAGATCTAGGATGTGTTATTTTTGTGTTCCCTTTATTTTTTTGAGCAGTGTGTGTATATATATATTCCTGACCCTTTTTAAATAGCACCTGTGAATGACTTATCATGTAATACTTGGATGGGCTAGTCCACCAGAGCAGGGGCTATTTCTACTTAGCCAATCTCTGAATTTTAGGGGCAGCTTGTGAGAGACAATCAGCCAGTCAGTTATTTCTACCTGCCACTAGAAGGTGCTCCTGACATAGCATGTTGTATAGCCACACCATTACCTTTCCTCAAGTTTTATTAAAGGCTGCAATTTTTCATGATACAAATTCAGTACATTATTACATATAACATAAACAACTCCCGACAGAGTAACACAAAGGAGGTAAGTTCTAGACTTGACAGCGGCGAATCAATGGATGTCGTATATCTGGACTTCTCCAAAGCATTTGACACTGTACCGCATAAAAGGTTAGTATATAAAATGAGAATGCTCGGACTCGGAGAAAACGTCTGTATGTGGGTAAGTAACTGGCTCAATGATAGAAAACAGAGGGTGGTTATTAACGGTACATACTCAGATTGGGTCACTGTCACTAGTGGAGTACCTCAGGGGTCAGTATTGGGCCCTATTCTCTTCAATATATTTATTAATGATCTTGTAGAAGGCTTGCATAGTAAAATATCAATTTTCGCAGATGACACTAAACTGTGTAAAGTAATTAACACTGAAGAGGACAGTATACTACTACAGAGGGATCTGGATAGATTGGAGGCTTGGGCAGATAAGTGGCAGATGAGGTTTAACACTGACAAATGTAAAGTTATGCACATGGGAAGGAATAATGCAAGTCACCCGTACATACTAAATGGTAAAACACTGGGTAACACTGACATGGAAAAGGATCTAGGAATTTTAATAAACAGCAAACTAAGCTGCAAAAAACAGTGTCAGGCAGCTGCTGCCAAGGCCAATAAGATAATGGGTTGCATCAAAAGGGGCATAGATGCCCGTGATGAGAACATAGTCCTACTACTTTACAAATCACTGGTCAGACCACACATGGAGTACTGTGTACAGTTCTGGGCTCCTGTGAACAAGGCAGACATAGCAGAGCTGGAGAGGGTCCAGAGGAGGGCAACTAAAGTAATAACTGGAATGGGGCAACTACAGTACCCGGAAAGATTATCAAAATTAGGGTTATTCACGTTAGAAAAAAGACGACTGAGGGGACATCTAATTACTATGTATAAATATATCAGGGGGCAGTACAGAGATCTATCCCATCATCTATTTATCCCCAGGACTGTGACTGTGACGAGGGGACATCCTCTGCGTTTGGAGAAAAGAAGGTTTGTACACAAACATAGAAAAGGATTCTTTACGGTAAGAACAGTGAGACTATGGAACTCTCTGCCTGAGGAGGTGGTGATGGTGAGTACAATAAAGGAATTCAGGAGGGGCCTGGATGTATTTCTGGAGTGTAATAATATTACAGGCTATAGCTACTAGAGAGGGGTCGTTGATCCAGGGAGTTACTCTGATTGCCTGATTGGAGTCGGGAAGGAATTTTTTATTCCCCTAAAGTGAGGAAAATTGGCTTCTACCTCACAGGGTTTTTTTGCCTTCCTCTGGATCAACTTGCAGGATGACAGGCCGAACTGGATGGACAAATGTCTTTTTTTCGGCCTTATGTACTATGTTACTATGTTACCAAGAGTCGAATCCTCACAGATCTGATATTGATGGCATTGAGCAAGTTAAATGCACACTCGATCGGGTTGAGATCTGATGATTGACTAGGAAATTGCAGAATATTTCACTTCTTTGCCTTAAAAAAATCCTGGGTTGCTTTCGCAGTATGCTTTGGGTCATTGTTCATCTGTACTGTGAAGTGCCGTCCAATCACCCTTGCTGCATTTGGTTGAATCTGAGCAGAAAGTCTATCCCTGTACACTTCAGAATTCATCTAGCTGCTTCAGTCTTCAGTCACATCATCAGTAAACACTAGCGACCCAGTGCCATTGTAAGCTATGGATGCCCATGCCATCACACTGCCTGCACCATATTTTACAGAGGATGTGGTGTTCTTTGCATCATGAGCCATTCCAAGACTGCTCAATACTTTTTTCTTTCCATCATTCTGGTACAGGTTGATCTTAGTTTCATCTGTCCAAAGAATGGTGTTCCAGAACGGGGCTGGCTTCTTTAGATGTTTTTTGGCAAAGTCTTATCTGGCCTGTCTTCTTTTGAGACTGATTAATGGTTTGCAGTCTTCTCTGGAGAGTGTTCTTAACTTCGATGGATGTTGTGAAGGGGTTCTGCTTTACAATGGAAAGGATTCTGTGATC
Organism: Bufo bufo; assembly: GCF_905171765.1. Lineage (NCBI taxonomy): Eukaryota > Metazoa > Chordata > Amphibia > Anura > Bufonidae > Bufo > Bufo bufo. The sequence continues at coordinate 591,522,830 of NC_053392.1, read as the reverse complement.
ATCCACCACTGTTGTCTTCCGTGGACGTCCAGGTCTTTTTGAGTTCCTGAGCTCACCAGTGTGCTTTTTTTTTTTTTTTTACCGGAATGTACAAATGATCTGGCCACTCTTAACCTTTCCGCTATCTCTCTCATGGATTTCTTTTTTTTTCAGCCTAACGATGGTCTCTTTCACTTTCATTGAGAGCTCCTTTGACCACATGTTGTGGGTTAACAGCAACAGCTTCAAAATATAAATGCTATACCTGGAATCAACTCCAGACCTTTTACCTGCTTAATTGGTGATGGATTAACGAGGGAATAGCCCATGCAGCCCATTATATAGCTTTGAAGGTAATTGTCCAATTACCTTTGGTCCCTTGAAAAAGAGGCAGCTACATATTAAAGGGCTTTAATTCCTAAACCCTTCATCCAAAAAATTTGGTCCAATTTGATGCAGTGTGCAGCGAATGATCTGATCATGGTCTGATAGGCTGCCCCCCCCCCCCCCCCATTTAACCTCTGTAACAATGCTGGCAGAACTCATACAACCTCTGGATATGACGCTGAGCTCATGCACTCCACTTCTTTGGTCGACCATGGTGAGGACTGTTCTGAGTCAAAACTTGTATTGTTAAACCGCTGTATGGCCACCATGCTGCAGCTCAGTTTTAGGGTGTTGGAAATCTTCTTAAAGCCTAGGCCATCTTTATGTAGAAAAGCAATTCTTTTTTTCAGATCCTCAGATAGCTCTTTGCCATGAGGTGCCACAACTGCTCCCTATTCATACCTGAGACCTTGTAACACTAATAAGTCATATGACACTGGGGAGGGAAAATTGGCTAATTGGGCATAAATTGGCCATTTTCACTTAGGGCTGTACTCACTTTTCTTGGCAGCGGTTTAGACATTAATGGCTGTGTGTTGAGTTATTTTGAGGGTACACCAAATTTCACTGTTATACAAGCTGTACACTGACTACTTTGCATTGTATCAAAGTGTCAGATCTTCAGTGTTATCCCATGAAAAGATAGGATAAAATATTTACAAAAATGTGAGGGCTGTACTCACTTTTGTGAGATACTGTATATATATATTGTAACATAGTAACATAGTAACATAGCACATAAGGCCGAAAAAAGACATTTGTCCATCCAGTTCGGCCTGTCATCCTGCAAGTTGATCCACAGGCAGGCCAAAAACCCTGTGAGGTAGAAGCCAATTTTCTCCACTTTAGGGGAATACAAAATTCCTTCCCGACTCCAATCATGCAATCAGAATAACTCCCTGGATCAACGACCCCTCTCTAGTAGCTATAGCCTGTAATATTATTAAGCTCCAGAAATACATCCAGGCCCCTCTTGAATTCCTTTATTGTACTCACCATCACCACCTCCTCAGACAGAGAGTTCCATAGTCTCACTGCTCTTACCATAAAGAATCCTCTTCTATGTTTGTGTACAAACCTTCTTTCCTCCAGACGCAGTGGATGTCCCCTCGTCACAGTCACAGTCCTGGGGATAAATAGATGATGGGAGAGATCTCTGTACTGACCCCTGATATATTTATACATAGTAATTAGATCTCCCCTCAGTCGTCTTTTTTCTAAAGTGAATAACCCTAATTTTGATAATCTTTCAGGGTACTGTAGTTGCCCCATTCCAGTTATTACTTTAGTTGCCCTCCTCTGAACCCTCTCCAGCTCTGCTATGTCTGCCTTGCTTACAGGAGCCCAGAACTGTACACAGTACTCCATGTGTGGTCTGACTAGCGATTTGTAAAGTGGTAGGACTATGTTCCTATCACGGGAATCTATGCCCCTTCTGATGCAACCCATTATCTTGTTGGCCTTGGCAGCAGCTGCCTGACACTGGTTTTTGCTGCTTAGTTTGCTGTTTATTAAAATTCCTAGATCCTTTTCCATGTCAGTGTTACCGAGTGTTTTACCATTTAGTATGTACGGGTGACTTGCATTTTTCCGTCCCATGTGCATAACTTTACATTTATCAGTGTTAAACCTCATCTGCCACTTATCTGCCCAAGCCTCCAATCTATCCAGATCCCTCTGTAGTAGTATACTGTCCTCATCAGTGTAAATTACTTTACACAGTTTAGTGTCATCTGCGAAAATTGATACTTTACTATGCAAGCCTTCTACAAGATCATTAATAAATATATTGAAGAGAATAGGGCCCAAGACTGACCCCTGAGGTACTCCACTAGTGACAGTGACCCAATCTGAGTGTGTACCGTTAATAACCACCCTCTGTTTTCTATCACTTAGCCAGTTACTTACCCACATACAGATGTTTTCTCCCAGTCCGAGCATTCTCATTTTATATACTAACCTTTTATGTGGTACAGTGTCAAATGCTTTGGAGAAGTCCAGATATACGACATCCATTGATTCGCCGCTGTCAAGTCTAGAACTTACCTCCTCATAGAAACTGATTAAATTAGTTTGACATGACCGATCCCTCACGAAGCCATGCTGATATGGCGTTATTTGCTTATTTCCGTTGAGATGCTCTAATACAGCATCTCTCAGAAAACCTTCAAACAGTTTACCCACAACAGATGTTAAACTTACCGGCCTATAGTTTCCAGGCTCTGTTTTTGGCCCCTTTTTGAATATTGGCACCACATATGCCACGCGCCAATCCTGTGGGACATTCCCTGTCAGTATAGAGTCTGCAAATATCAGAAATAAGGGTCTGGCTATGACATTACTTAATTCCTTTAGGATACGGGGGTGTATGTCATCCGGTCCTGGCGATTTGTCTATTTTAATCTTTTTAAGTCGCTGATGTACTTCTTCCTGGGTCAGACAGGACACTTTTAATGGGGAATTTATTTTTACATTCTGCATGTCATCTGACAGTTTATTTTCCTCAGTGAATACATTGGAGAAAAAAATATTTAACAGCTTTGCTTTCTCCTCGTCGCTCTCTGCGACTCCCCCGTCATTACTCTTTAAAGGGCCAACACTTTCAGATTTATACTTTTTAACATTTATATAATTGAAGAACATTTTAGGGTTAGTTTTACTCTCTTTGGCAATTAATCTCTCGGTCTCTAGTTTGGCCGCTTTTATTTGTTTTTTACATGTTCTATTTTTTTCCTTATAGTTTTTCAGTGCTTCCGTGCTACCCTCCTGTTTTAGTGTTTTATATGCTTTCTTTTTGTCATTTATTGCTTTCTTTACAGTTCTATTTATCCACATTGGTTTCTTTTTGTTCCTTAACCTTTTATTCCCATACGGTATGTACCTCTCACAATGAGTTTTTAGGATGTTTTTAAAGATATCCCATTTTGTGTCTGTATTTGTGAGGACTTTGTCCCAGTTAGTTTGGCCTATGGCCTCTCTTAGTTGGCTAAATTTAGCTTTTTTGAAGTTTGGTATTTTTGTTCCTCCCTGTAGAAACGCTCTTTTGAATGATAATTGGAAGGTTATTACTTTATGGTCACTAATTCCCAGGTGTCCCCCAACCTGCACGTCTGTTGTTCTGTCAGGTCTATTGCCAGTATGGCCGTCCCTCTAGTCGGGTCCTGAACCAGTTGGGAGAGGTAATTGTCTTTGGTTATTGCCACAAACCTGTTTCCCTTATGAGATATACAAGTTTCAGTTTCCCAGTCTATATCTGGGTAGTTGAAGTCCCCCATAATAACCACCTCATTATGATTTGCCGCCTCGTCTATCTCGTTTAGTAGTAGATTTTCTGTGGACTCTGGTATATTCGGTGGTTTATAGTAAACTCCTATTAGTAATTTATTGTTGTTTTTAGCTCCATGTATCTCTACCCACAGTGACTCCACATGTTCATGTCCCTCACTTATATTTTCTCGGACTGTGGGCTTTAGACAGGACTTTATATAAAGGCAGACCCCTCCCCCTCTCCGGTTTTGTCGATCCTTTCTAAACAGACTGTAACCCTGTACATTAACTGCCCAGTCATAGCTATCATCCAGCCATGTCTCAGTTATTCCCACTATGTCATAGTCTTCCTCACACATCACTAATTCCAGTTCACCAGTTTTATTAGTCAGGCTTCTGGCATTAGTATACATACATTTGAGAGGTTTATGTATATTTTTTACCCTACACCTTTCCTTCTGAACTGTTCTAGTCCCTCCTTCCATTCCTCCCCCATTCTTATTACCTTGCCCCCGGTCTCTATCTGCATTATCTTCCCCTCCTATAACGTAATTACCCTCCCCCCCAGTCCCTAGTTTAAACACTCCTCCAACCTTCTAGCCATCTTTCTCCCCAGCACAGCTGCCCCTTCCCCATTGAGGTGCAGCCCGTCCCTACGATAGAGCCTGTAGCCGATAGAAAAATCGGCCCAGTTCTCCAGGAACCCAAACCCCTCCTTCCTACACCAGTTTTTGAGCCACTTGTTAATCTCCCTAATCTTCCATTGCCTTTCTTGTGTGGCTCGTGGTACAGGCAGTATTTCGGAAAATACTACCTTTGAGGTCCTTGCCCTCAGCTTTTGACCTAAATCCCTGAAATCATTTTTAAGGACTCTCCACCTACCTCTAACTTTGTCATTGGTTCCGATATGGACCATGACCGCTGGATCATCTCCAGCCCCTCCCAGTAATCTGTCAACCCGATCCGCGATGTGTCGAACTCTAGCGCCAGGAAGACAGCACACTGTTCAGCGATCACGGTCTTTGTGACAGATTTCCCTATCTGTTCCCCTAATAATGGAGTCTCCCACTACCAGCACCTGTCTGGCCTGCCCTGCTCTCCTGGTTCCCTGCTTACTGGAGCTGACATTCCCCTGACTGGCAGAGGAAGTGTCTGGCTGCAGCAGTGCCGTCCCCGGACTGACATCCCCCTAATCTGCCAAACGTGCAAACTTGTTGGGGTGTGTCAGATCAGGGCTAGCCTCCCTGGCACTCTTCCCTCTACCCCGCTTTCTAACTTTTACCCAGCAAAAAAAAAAAACACAGTGAAGGGAATGGTTTGGGAAAACAGGTATTTTCCTCCCAGCGTGTGCTGCTGGGCTGATTTGCAGCAGGACTGGATTGGAATTGCCGGTCTTTGGCAGCACCTGGCTGTCCTTAAATAGGCAGCTAGGCTCAGCAGCAGGATCTCTGTGTTGGGATCTGAGGCTTGGTGCTAGGTTGGAGACCCATGGACCGAGGATATAGGCGCCCTAAAGCCTGCCGTGAACTGCTGGAGGCAGAACTGACATCAAGGTGACTTGTCTTATATGAACGTTCCAATTTGTGTGAAGTAACACCAAGATGTACTTTCCTTTGTGTGTGAAGTAAACACCAAGACTGCAAAGTAAAGTATTGTTTTGTGCATTTGCCTCAAGTGTAAATAAAACACTGAAGTTTTGTGTTACGTACTTGTCTTTTGCCTCTGTACTGCATCCGCTTACCCTATCTACCAGAGCGAAATCCCACTATATATATTATATATATATATAGAGAAAGGCTCTATTGCAGAGCCGAAACGTCGCTTGTTCCACATGGGTGAATAAAAGGTCTCATTTTCATTTTATTTCTTTTAGAGTGCTGCCCGTTTTTCTTGATTGTTTATAATGGGGTCGTGCTTACCCCTTTAGGGCGGCTGCACCCGATGGTAGATGGGGTAAGCGGGCGCAGTACAGAGGCAAAATACAAGTTCTTAACTCAAAATGTCAGTGTTTATTCATACTTGAGGCAATTGCACAAAACAGCACGTAACTTTGCAGTCTTGGTGTTAATTCACACACAATGGAAAGATCATATAACACAAGTCAGCTTGCTGGCAGTTATGCCTCCAGTAGTCCACAGCAGCTTTAGGGGGCCTGTTTCCCCAGCGTGCGGCTCTCAGCCCTCCAGCATGGCACAAAGCCTCAGATCCCAAAAACAGAGACATCTCTGCTGAGCCCAGCTGCCTATTTAAGTAAAGCCAGGTGCTGCCAAAACCTGGCCTGGACCGTGGTGAGTAGTCACCCAACCAGCACTTTGACTACTCCCAGTAAGAGCCATCCCGGATCAGCTAATTTACAGCCATACTAGCTAGCAAGGTGTCAAACTGCAACTGCTGCTGACACAGAAAACTGGCTCTTAATCCACCGAGGCCAGGTACCTCGGTGACACATACCTATCATCTACGATAATTCTTTGTACCTTCTTACATACCTCCCCCCTTTGTGAACACACGCCAGACAGTGCACTCGGGACAGGGCATCCACGTTTCCCTGCAAGTGGCCTGCCCTGTGTTCTACGAAGAACTTAAAGTTCTGTAAGGACAGGAACCACCTGGTGACTCGGGCATTTCTCTCTTTGGCCTGGCTCATCCACTTGAGAGGGGAGTGGTCAGTCACCAGGGGGTACTTTCTCCCCAACAAATAGTAGCGGAGAGACTCAAGTGCCCACTTAATAGCCAGGCACTCTCTCCACTATACTGTACCTGGTTTAGGATGGGGTGAGCTTGCGGCTTAGGAAGACAACGGGATGCTCCTCCCCGTTGACTTCCTGAGACAGTACAGCACCGAGGCCCACTTTGGTGGCATCCGTTTGTACCACAAACTCCCTCTTGAAGTCGGGCGTTTTCAAAACCGGTGACCCACACAGGGCCGACTTCAAAGCGGAAAAAGCCTCTTCCGCCAGATCATCCCAGCGAATCATCACTGATTTTCATCCCTTCAAGAGTCCTGTCAAGGGCGCAGCTAGAGTAGCAAAGTGGGGAACAAACCTCATGTAATAGCCCACCATTCCCAGGAATTACTTTATTTGCCTAGTGGTGACAGGTCGGGGCCAATCCCGTATCGCCTCTATTTTGTTCACTTTGAGTTTAATGACTCCGCGCCCAATGACATACACCAGGTACTTAGTCTCTTCTAACCCTATCGCACATTTTTTTGGGTTAGCGGTTAGGCCAGCTTTCCGAAGGGAGTCCATTACAGCCTGCACTTTGGGTAGGTGACTTTCCCAGTCAGTACTGTGGATGACAATATCGTCCAGTTAAGCCGAAGCGTACCGATGATGTGGATGAAGCACAATGTCCATTAGTCGCTGAAAAGTGGCGGGGGACCCATGCAGACCAAAGTGTAAGACCTTATATTGATACAGCCCCTCAGGCGTGATGAAGGCAGTTTTCTCTTTGGCAGCCTCAGTTAAGGACACCTGCCAGTACCCTTTCGTGAGGTCCAAAATAATAGCATTCTTAATACAGAATGCTAAGTAAATTAGGGATGGAGGGGTTAAAAAAATTAAATTAAACTCACCTCATCCACCTGTTCGCGCACCCTGGCTCATCTGCTTTCTTCTTCTTTGAGGACCTGGGAGAAAAGGACCTTTGGTGACATGACTGCGCTCATCACATGGTCCGTCACATGGTCCATCACCATGGTGATGGATCATGTGATGGACCGTGTGATGAGCGAAGTGACGTCACCAAAGGTCCTTTTCCTCCCAGGTCATCAAAGAAGAAGACAGAAGATGAGCCGGGCTGCGCAAACAGGTGGATGAGGTGAGTTTAATTTTATTTTTTTAACCCCTCCATGCCTAATTTACTTAGCATTCTGTATTAAGAATGCTATTATTTTGGACCTCACGAAAGGGTACTGGCAGGTGTCCTTAACTGAGGCTGCCAAAGAGAAAACTGCCTTCATCACGCATGAGGGGCCCAGTCGCAATTGCGACCGCTGCGACCCCTATAGCTACGCCACTGTATCCATCATAGCCGTGGGACTCAGCACATCAGGCTGTAGCCACTTTTGCAAGAGTTGGAGTAAGTCATAATACTGGGTCCTAGCAGGCTCAGCCGGCTTAAACCCCCACTGATGTACCTGCTGGGCCCAGACCCCAGTCTTGCCAAAATCTCACCCTTTACTTCTTGGTAGTCAGCCGCTTGATTGTCCGTCAAGTCGAAATACGCCCGCTGGGAATCAGATGCGACGACCTCAGCCCACTGGTCACGGGGAAGCTTCTCCCTAATGCCCACTTTCTCGTTCATCGGCAGGTAGGTTTTGATGTTGTCTGCGGGGGTCATCTTAGGAATCGCGGCATGGACTGCTTTCCGGGCATCGTGGATGCTCGGGGTTGATCCTGCTGAAAAGCCATCATGTGTTGTAGCAGCAACTGGTTAGTCTCCTTCTGCTGCTTATTAGCCTCGCGTTGCTGCAGGTTTGTCTCTCACTGCTACAGATTAGCCTCCATGAGGTCCTTCACAACAGCCTCCATTTTGTTGTGGGGCACTGGTTGTAATACAGCTGGTTTAATGTATGACATACAACCGTTCCTGAAAATGCAGAAACCAAAAATATCGGCGTTCACGCCAGCCTCACTGCTCTTGTACGCATCTTCCACCAAATGTGGGGTTTCGCTCTGGTAGGTAGGGTAAGCGGGTGCATTACAGAGGCAAAATACAAGTTCTTAGCTCAAAACGTCAGTGCTTATTCACACTTGAGGCAATTGCACAAAGCAGCACATAACTTTGCAGTCTTGGTATTAATTCACACACAATGGAAAGTTCATATAACACAAGTCACCTTGCTGTCAGCTATGCTTCCAGTAGTCCACAGCATGCTTTAGGGGGCCTGTTTCCCCAGCGTGCGGCTCTCAGCCCTCCAGCAAGGCACAAAGCCTCAGATCCCAAAAACAGAGACATCTCTGCTGAGCCCAGCTGCCTATTTAAGGACAGCCAGGTGCTGCCATAACCCAGCCTGGACCGTGGTGAGTAGTCACCCAACCAGCACTTTGACTACTCCCAGTAAGAGCCGTACCGGATAATTTACAGCCATACTAGCTAGCAAGGTGTCAAACAGAAACTGCTGCTGACACAGAAAACTGGCTCTTACTCCACCGAGGCCAGGAACCTCGGTGACACATACCCATCATCTACGATTCCTTGTACCTTGGTACAGTATATATATATATATATATATAAAAAATATTATAGCATATATTTATATAGTACAGTACTAAATATCTAATTAGATTGCATTCTCAACCAGTGTAAGACCTCCCAACTTCTAGTTAAATTCTTGGAACCAGTAAAAAATATGAGTGGGCCAGACTCTTGGGGTCTTTTAAGGCTCCGGATCACAAGCCATCATACAGTTCCATGTGGTTTTTGTCTGCTGCGTTGGGATCGTGCGGCACTTTGTAATGGCTTGGATGTTTATCACATAAATGGTGCCAATCATTTTTACTCGAAATGTATAAAACAAGCCAAGCTACCTCACAGGACTCGTAGCATACCCAGGAGACACTATGGAATCCCAAATGTCGATAAGTGCCAAATACTCGATTCCTTTGTAAATCTGAATTTAAACATTATAGAAAGAGCTCTGGAGCACAGAACACTTTTACTGTGGATGTATTATATTAACAGCACATGGTCGAAGAGCAAATTTTTGGTAATTTACTGCATGTCATTAATCTGAAAAACAAACCGAGCCAAGGAGTGAGTAAAAGGTTTTATAGTGAGGACAAATTTGAAATAACTCAGTTCCTGATATTTTTGCTGTGAAATTTTATTGCCTTAACACCCCTTATATCGTTATATCAAGGGCAAACAGATGTGTCCTTCCTTACCTTTCCACTTGACTCAACATATCCCGAGATGTGTGGCACATGAAACCAACATAATATTGTGTCACGAGATGCCTATGCTGTATTTGTCTATGCGTGGCCACCTAGTGGTTATGATGTGCATTGCAGCCAGTCAAGGGTTTTACTAGGATTTCGCAATAGTGCATAGTTTCATTAGAAATTGGAGTCTTTAACCAAATCGGAGCCAAGGTGAGGGTGGACACATCTGTGTCCACTATAGCTTCTATAGGGCCCTTGGAGAAAGGAAGTCCAGTTCCAGTTGGTACCATCCCCAGTGCCATTGTTGCTGCTTTGTGAAAAACTGTGTTACCCCTCAACAGGAACTGTATTGTTAACAGCAGAGGGATGGAGAATTAACTCAAGAGTCATAGAAAAATGATTCAGTGGGACAGACCACCATATCTGATCTGGGTGGTAGACCAATTTCACCATAATGGGGGTTCATCTCTCTTTTGCTACTGCTTTAGATACCTGAATATTGGACCATAGTTAGGGCTTAGTATGGTCTTATGAAACTGTAAATAACAAAAAGATGCTATTTGCATGAGATGTTGGAGAGTCATTCCCAAGTGGGGGCCCTGGTATGCGTGTCACAGGCTGTATAGGGACATAAAGATAAGTCCCACTGAATTCACCCTGGAAGTAAAAAGAGGGGATGGAGCCCTATGTCCCTGCTAGCGCATACAGAGCACCCGCACCAATAGGGGCGACCCCGTTAGGAACCTTTCCCTTAGGCGGACGTATCTGTAACACTATCCCTCATTCATGTCCCGACATGCCATTTTTCATCCAAACATATGGACTCCTCAGGGGATTTAAAGAGTGAATAAAATAAAACCACAAATGTTAGCAAATGTAAATAAAAAAATATAAATCATGAAAGATGTAGCCGGGCTCGTCTCCATGTCAGTAGACAGGCTCAACAAAGTAGTCATGGTTCACACACTCCAAAATGAGTGCACCCACCACTAAGGTATAGAGGAAGGGGGTCCTGAAAAAGTGATTGCAGCTGCTATCAATCATGTCACAGTGGGTGTGATACAAGATACAATAAACACATAGAAAACCTCAAAACAAGCGTCTAGGCCAGAAGCTGGGGATAAAAGTCACCTCCTAACAATTCCCTACCAGCTCTCCCTGGACTTCTGTGCCCACGTTCAGACCCTAAAGGTGGGAATCAACGTGCCCCTGTGCCTAAGGCTGAAGATTCCCTAAAGTCCCTGAGATGGTGGAAAGGGGGAAAGAGGCAGCCTGCTTCCTCAGGTCCTGGAGGAGGCAGGTGTCTCTCTAACAGCCTAGACAGAACACAAAAAGGAAACCAAAACCAACTTATTTTGTAGCAGAGCAGAAACAGCAAATCCACCTTTCTTCAGAGCAAGATAGAATCTATAACCCGCACAGGACACTGGGAAGGGGCATAATTTAAACTCACACAAACGACCCCACCCAGTGCACCTGAAGGGAGGCGGATACAGCTCAACTCCAAACCCAAAACAAACAAAAAACTACACACGTGCTGCTAACCTGGCAGACCTCCGCACATAACCTGAGTAGGGCATGACAGATAAAGCAGCAAAATGGATGGGTAGTGACCCTCCAGTAGTGGGCAAAAATAAATGCAGGGTGACAACTTTGCTGGTTAAAATTAGCACTGCTCTGTACTTTGTAAGATGCAGGATAACTTCAGGAGGGAACCTCTTCTCCTGGACTAACTTCTGAGCTTTGCTTACTCAGGACTTCAGGCAGGCTAGACTGAGCTACTTAGCCTCCTGGACTGGACTGAACTAACTCTTTCCTGTCTGGGCCTAACTATATATACTAGGGAGTTCCCTAGCTCCCTCTACAGCTCGGGAGGAGAAACTACACCCCTAACAGGCCTGGTACACAGGAAATAACATGAAACTATGCATTACAATGAAATACAAAACACAATAGCAATTTCCCACAGGAGGTGGGGGCAACATGTCCCTTAGTAGTGCCCACCCTTACGTAGTGGGACACTACAAGCGCTTTTTCAGCTTCTGCCTAGCTGTGAGCCTGGTGACATCACCGGAACTAATGGGTGGGCTTTAGCACTGCTCTAGCCTGTAAAACAAAAAATAAACCTTGCCCTGTGCGATACGTGCTCCGATGCTCATCTCAGAGGGGCTGAGTGGGGGAAGAAGGGGTTATGTCTGGCTTCAGCTCAGAAGTACTAATGGGATAGCCTCTATCCACAAATCTAGCTCGCAAGTCATCAGCCTGTAGAAAAAATCAGAAAAAGCGGAAGCGCTGCAGGATCACCAGTCGGCTGATTATAGGGATGTTGACCCCCAAATGATTTGATATTGATGACCTATCACAAAGATGGGCCACCCAATTTGTTGAGCTAGGGAATCCCTTTAATGGGCATACCAACCAACCATCAGGAGCTTGAACATATCTTGCCCTGTTTGCTCCTTACGATGATGCATCTATTCTTCCAGAAAACGGAGGAATTGGATCATATACTCTTCCTTGTGGTCCTGACTTTAATGACACAGTAAAGGTTTGAGGCAGGGCTTGTTTATTCTGGCACCACGATTGTATTCAGACATATAGACAGCCCATGAGGCTACTATAGACCGGAGCTCGAGCCCAAGTGGGTTGCATTGATTACTTTAATGGGTGGGGAAAGTCTGCATAGGGATCCTCTCCCCATAAGACCTGGGACGTAGCTGTAAGGGGTGCAGACGTAGAAGCTACATCTATGCCTAGGTGCCTGAGGGGGCCTAAAGGTCCATCTGCTACGTAAGAAGACACCAGTTTTAAACATATCGCATGCTAGGTAAGGGACCAGGTGCCCAAAGTAACAGTACGCCTCTGACTATAATGTTAGCAAACAGGGATGTGGGTAATTTACCCATGAATCCTAGGGAAGGTGATAGGAACAAGCAAGCACCAAGTGCTCCGGTCCTAGGTATATTTGCTCTTGGGACCCCATATACCTATGGTCTCGTGGGTCCATTCCTTGCACCTCATTGTTTAATTTTGATACAGTAGGACACCATATAATTGAAAGGAACTCTTGTAGGGACATGTTCCCTTTAAATGCTAGCCTGCATCTAAGCTGATGTATATGACCTGACCTTGGAATACCCTGATCCACATCAAGCGCTGTATGCTTAAATTGAATGGAAAGGTTTTAGTTTTGCATTTAATATGCTGCATGTTAATCAAAATGAATCACTTAAGACAAAATGACAAGAAATAGAGGTCGATCAAGGTCAAGTAGGACATATGGACTACTGCCAGTGGCTTTCCTTAAAATCTCAGCTTTTTTCTTGGCTAAGATAGTCTAGCCCATTTAACAGATTTGCTCACATTGTTGCTTTTCCCATGCTTTTTTTTCTCAATTTGGACTCTCTTGACCCGTTTTCTCCATGTAAACCTATTCCTCTGGTGTGATTCCATCCTATGTGTAGCACTTCCTGTTGCTATATCCAACCAAACCCATGATGCACTTCTTCTTTCTCTGCCACAGCTCCAGCACCGCCTCTAACCATGCCCAGCTAGTTTATATCTCCTCCCACCCAGCTAGTTACATAGACACTCCCCTATCACTGCCCCTAACACACCCAGCTAGTTTATAGCTCCTCCCATCCAGCTAGTTACATAGACACTCACTATCACTGCCCCAACCATGGACATAACATCACAGAAAATAAGTAAGAGCTGCATAGACATGGTCATGTGACCACAGCTTGGAAAGGGAGATAGGAGCAATAAAGGTAATAAAATACAGTGACCTTCATAAAGGATTACCTTAAAGGATGTTGATTCAAAGTAGAAAGCCCCTTTAATTAAAACTGGGGTAAGAAACTGTGAGCTTGAATAAATCTAGTTACCATGCCCTTATATTTTGGGTTACACAAATTAGCTCTGCCCCAGAAGTTAGAAATTTGCCTCTTCGGTACATCCTATGTAACGTCTGATCCCTTTAAATAAATATTCATCCTTGAACACCATTTTTAGATAAATAGATCCAAAATATTTTTATAGAATTGATGTTATGATTTTCTGATACATAGCTCCAAATCCTCAGCATTAAGAGTAAAATGATAAAATTCTGGATGCTTGTAGCCACCACTAGGGGGAGATTTCTGGAGCTAACTGCATACTGTATTACTATATATATTGTATACGTTGTATATTGCATACGCAGTAAGCTTCTAAGATCCCCTAGTGGTGGTAAGTATCCCCTGTAGGTACTGGCATATATACCACTTTTGAGCTCATGATTGGACATTCCCTTTAACATATAAACACACTTCGTCTACCTATGTACATATGAGTGCCCTTCACCCAGGACTGCCTATAGAAGTAGGCATACTGTTCCTATGAGTAAATCAGGCCATGTTTACATAGAAGCAATAAACGGCTCATAAACACTTGTCAAATTTTACACCGACTATTATTTGGCTTACTTTGCACCAAAATCTTGGTGCATTTTATCACGTCTTAAGCCATGTCCCCTGTCAACTTGGAAACCCAAAAGAGATGAGCTAGATGTAGTTATACTGCCCTGGCATTTTCCAGGGGCCCTAATGTGTGGTAAGTAGGTAAATGACCTGTGAAATCCTAAAGGTGCTCTTTGGAATGTGGGCCCCTTTGCCCACCTAGGCTGCAAAAAAGTGTCACACATGTGGTATCGCCGTATTCAGGAGAAGTTGGGCAATGGGTTTTGGGGTGTCTTTTTACATATACTCATGCTGGGTGAGAGAAATATCTCGGCAAAAGACAACTTTTCCCATTTTTTTTATACAAAGTTGGCATTTGACCAAGATATTTATCTCACCCAGCATGGGTATATGTTAAATGACACCCCAAAACACATTGCCCAAATTCTCCTGAGTACGGCAATACCACATGTGTGACACTTTTTTGCAGCCTAGATGCGCAAAGGTCCCCACATTCATTTTATGAGGGCATTTTTAGACATTTGGATCCCAGACTTCTTCTCACGCTTTAGGACCCCTAGAATGCCAGGGCAGTATAAATACCCCACATGTGACCCCATTTTGGAAAGAAGACACCCCAAGGTATTCAATGAGGGGCATGGCGAGTTCATAAAATTTTTTTTTTTTGGCACAAGTTAGCAGAAATTGATTTTTTTTTTTTTCTCACAAAGTCTCCCTTTCCGCTAACTTGGGACAAAAATTTCAATCTTTCATGGACTCAATATGCCCCTCACGGAATACCTTGGGGTGTCTTCTTTCCGAAATGGGGTCACATGTGGGGTATTTATACTGCCCTGGCATTCTAGGGGCCCTAAAGCGTGAGAAGAAGTCTGGAATATAAATGTCTAAAAAATTTTACGCATTTGGATTCCGTGAGGGGTATGGTGAGTTCATGTGAGATTTTATTTTTTGACACAAGTTAGTGGAATATGAGACTTTGTAAGAAAAAAAAAAATAATTTCCGCTAACTTGGGCCAAAAAAATGTCTGAATGGAGCCTTACAGGGGGGGTGATCAATGACAGGGGGGTGATCAATGACAGGGGGGTGATCAGAGAGTCTATATGGGGTGATCACCACAGTCATTGATCACCCCCATATAAGGCTCCATTCAGATGTCCGTATGTGTTTTGCGGATCCGATCCATGTATCCGTGGATCCGTAAAAATCATACGGACATCTGAATGCAGCCTGACAGGGGGGTGATCAATGACAGGGGGGGTGATCAATGACAGGGGGGTGATCAGGGAGTCTATATGGGGTGATCACCACAGTCATTGATCACGCCCCTGTAAGGCTCCATTCAGACGTCCGTATGCGTTTTGCGGATCCGATCCATCTATCAGTGGATCCGTAAAAATCATGCGGACGTCTGAATGGAGCTTTACAGGGGGGTGATCAATGACAGGGGGGTAATCAATGACAGGGGGTGATCAGGGAGTCTATATGGGGTGATCACCACAGTCATTGATCATGCCCCTGTAAGGCTTCATTCAGACGTCCGGATGCGTTTTGCGGATCTGATCCATCTATCAGTGGATCCGTAAAAATCATGCGGACGTCTAAATGGAGATTTACAGGGGGGTGATCAATGACAGGGGGTAATCAATGACAGGGGGGTGATCAAGGAGTCTATATGGGGTGATCACCACAGTCATTGATCACTCCCCTGTAAGGCTCAATTCAGACGTCCGTATGCGTTTTGCGGATCCGATCGATCTATCAGTGGATCCGTAAAAGTCATGCGGACATCTGAATGGAGCTTTACAGGGGGGTGATCAATGACAGGAGGTAATCAATGACAGGGGGGTGATCAGGGAGTCTATATGGGGTGATCACCAGTCATTGATCACGCCCCTGTAAGGCTCCATTCAGACGTCCGTATGCGTTTTGCGGATCCGATCCATCTATCAGTGGATCCGTAAAAATCATGCGGACGTCTAAATGGAGATTTACAGGGGGGTGATCAATGACAGGGGGGTAATCAATGACAGGGGGTTGATCAAGGAGTCTATATGGGGTGATCACCACAGTCATTGATCACTCCCCTGTAAGGCTCCATTCAGACGTCCGTATGCGTTTTGCGGATCCGATCGATCTATCAGTGGATCCGTAAAAATCATGCGGACATCTGAATGGAGCTTTACAGGGGGGTGATCAATGACAGGAGGTAATCAATGACAGGGGGGTGATCAGGGAGTCTATATGGGGTGATCACCAGTCATTGATCACGCCCCTGTAAGGCTCCATTCAGACGTCCGTATGCGTTTTGCGGATCCGATCCATCTATCAGTGGATCCGTAAAAATCATGCGGACATCTGAATGTAGCTTTACAGGGGGGTGATCAATGACAGGGGGGTAATCAATGACAGGGGGGTGATCAGGGAGTCTTTATGGGGTGATCACCACAGTCATTGATCACGCCCCTGTAAGGCTCCATTCAGACGTCCGTATGCGTTTTGCGGATCCGATCCATCTATCAGTGGATCCGTAAAAATCATGCGGACATCTGAATGGAGCTTTACAGGGGGGTGATCAATGACAGGGGGGTAATTAATGACAGGGGGGTGATCAGGGAGTCTATATGGGGTGATCACCACAGTCATTGATCACGCCCCTGTAAGGCTCCATTCAGACGTCCGTATGCGTTTTGCGGATCCGATCCATCTATCAGTGGATCCGTAAAAATCATGCGGACATCTGAATGGAGCTTTACAGGGGGGTGATCAAAGACAGGGGGGTAATCAATGACAGGGGGGTGATCAGGGAGTCTATATGGGGTGATCAGGGGTGATCAAGGGTGATCAAGGGTGAATAAGGGGTTAATAAGTGACCGGGGGGGGGGGGTGTAGTGTAGTGGTGCTTGGTGCAACATATTACTGAGCTACCTGTGTCCTCTGGTGGTCGATCCAAACAAAGGGGACCACCAGAGGACCAGGTAGCAGGTATATTAGACGCTGTTATCAAAACAGCGTCTAATATACCTGTTAGGGGTTAAAAAAATCACATCTCCAGCCTGCCAGCGAACGATCGCCGCTGGCAGGCTGGAGATCCACTCGCTTACCTTCCGATCCTGTGAACGTGCGCGCCTGTGTGCGCGCGTTCACAGGAAATCTCGCGTCTCGCGAGAGGACGCGCCGGCGCGTCCACCCAGAAGAGCAGGGCCGCCGCCAGGACGCAATCCTGCGTACGGCGGTCCTGAGGAGGTTAAAGGCTTTATACTCCTTCGGGGGCAATTTTTTTTATGATTGCATTTTACTCATTTTGGGCTAAAAATCATTTATTCAATTGGTCTTTATTAAAAATATTCAGCCGTTCTGTCACAAAGAGTTAACTCTTTGTCTAGCTATGTGAATTGCACTTTCACTTTGTGCCAGTCTTCTAATAACTGTTATCTCTAAAATATTAATACCTCCAAAAACACATATTTAAGCCACATTCTTATCCGAAAGATCAGAATTGAGCTATAATGAGTCTTTAGGAGGTCAGAGATCAGAGGTAAGGAGCTGTCAGCTGAGCTGCCTGATGGAACAGAGTAAAAACACAGATCGTTCTACCAAGAAAACTCAAAGCTGTACAGAGAAAGGGGCTCAATTTTTTTAAATCAAGACCAATTGAAAAAATGATTACTTTTAGCTCAAATTGAGTACAATGCAATAATAAAAATAATAAAAATGACACCCAAAGGTGTACATAGCATTTAAACAGAATCTGTCAGCAGTTTTGATATTGCTAAACTGCTGACAGCACTAGGTAGAAGCAGTACAAACTTGTGTTATGTGGAGCTTCTGTCATCAGGAGCAGTGTGAATATGAACTTTTATTCTGCCCGATTCTGCTTCTGTAACTTCAGCCATTGGTAGGTGGGGCAGAGAAAGGAGGCAGGGAGGGGCACTGGTGATCTTTCTGTATAATTGCAGTGGAAAGTTAAATATAATATAGGAAGTTACATTAATAACATTTTGTACCCTGTAAAATATGAATGATTTCTGGGTCAGAGCAGAATTCTGTAGATCAAGCAATTTTTTTTTTTGCGGCATTGCACTTTATAGCAGTGATCACCAACTTTCCACAGTAGAGTTTCAATCAGTTTGATAAAACCTGATTTTCCAATTTTGGCTGACATGTGTGATATTTTATCATCTGGTATGGTAGATTCTCGGCAGTCAGCACCAATCATGGTTCCCTATGTGGGGGGGGGGGCTAGTAATAATCCCAATATTATATACAGTATTTTATTTTGTGGGAGGAACTGCTATTTGTCTGAATCTTTATGAAAGTTACTGTGTAGCTTATAATGAGGGAGTAGAAGTCGTCCCTTTCTTCTCGCGCCAGCTCTTTTTATCCTTGGCGTGGTTCCCTTGTCATCATCGTATGTCTTTTTTTGTGTTCTGTAGCGTGTGCATCGCTACGAGGCCAATAAATTCTCCACAGAATATTGAGAAGAAATATGCTGTGCATGTTGTGTTGCTGAATGGAAAATCGAAGACAAAAATGTGGAAACTTCTGGTTCCATCTTACAGGGGTAATCTCGTCTTATAATGTTATAGCGGACTGCTAGGATATGCTTGGTGGGCTGACCTGTGGGAACCTCCACCGATCCCAAGAATGAAGGGACTAATGCCCTTTTCATTTTTCATGGCCACCCTGATTGTAAGGATCATGGTGGTCACAGCAGTTGTCCCCCTGCCCCTTACAAATCAGAAAGTGATAGCAGATCATAGTAACAAGCCATCACTTTCTGTAGTTGGAAAACCTTCTTAAAGGGAGTCTTTCAGCAGGAAATTTACTGGTCAGCCAGGCACAATGCCTTGTAGTGCTAGCTCAGCTGAATGTAATGATACCTTTCACTTAGAGATCAGTTGCTTCATTCTGGATAAAAAGTATTTGTAATGTATATGCTAATGAGCAGTTAAGTGCACTGAGGGTGGGTGAAAGCCACTCTGTGCACTCTGGCTCCTCCTGATTCCTCTACTAGAAACACCTGGCATTTTTTGATCTACGGGAACAGACAAGAAGACTATGCAGGAACCTGACTGATGAGGATAGGTCATCCATATTGTACTCCCGGAAAACCCTTTAAGTATCCTGCAGTCATAATGCCCCAATTTGGAATGGAGTCAGAACCTTTGGCTTCTGAGTGTCCTTTAAAGAGATGGTGCTCAGGCCAGTAAAAGGAGATGAGGGCAAACAAAGAAGTAAGTCCATCTGTCCCAGGTGGTTAGGAGTGTCGTGGTGTAGACCAGTCCTGGTAGGAAGTTCACCACCAAGGATCACCCAAATAGGATTGTTACGGCAGTGAGAGCTGCCATCGTAGCACATATGAGTGCTGAGTGATTGGTCAGTGATTGGCCACAGGAATTATTTGACCATGCCACTTCCAGTCTAGCAGTGGGGCAGTGGTGCGGGAATAGTAGGACCTCACACAGGTGACAGGTTGTGACCATTGGGTTTATTGGTTCCTAAGTTGGCCAACCCCTTTAAGTGATAAACAAAGGAGATCTCAAGAGAACGCCCCTCTTCTACAGAAACATGTCCTGAAACGGCATATAAAAAGGAGCTTTCCAAAAACAGACTACCTCTTATAATGTTTTGCTGACACGATTTTATTTTAATTTGCTTTGATTTACCCAGTGTTTGCTCTTTGTTAGTTTATTTTATACGACTTGGTATACACAGATATTCACATGCTGAAAATGCTTCTCATTAAAGTGTAGTAATCGCCTCAGTCAGGCTTCGTATAAACGTCTCCTATAAATTATGGTCGTAGTACTCTGCAGTTCTGGCACCGGGAATAACTTTCCTTTACTGCAAAAGCCAAAATGCAAAATTTCTGTAGAATCGTATATTTTTTTGTCTATTTAAACTCATGACTCCCATTAAACATGATAAACTGAGACAAGGGCTCTGAACTG
The DNA here is from genome assembly GCF_905171765.1 of Bufo bufo. Taxonomy (NCBI): domain Eukaryota; kingdom Metazoa; phylum Chordata; class Amphibia; order Anura; family Bufonidae; genus Bufo; species Bufo bufo. The sequence continues at coordinate 591,502,897 of NC_053392.1, read as the reverse complement.
GTCACACTCAGCTCTGTTGTTTTTATGGGCTCATGGCAAAAAATCCATTAAGAACCAAAATCAAATTTTGATCCAAATTAATCTTTCTTAATTGACGTTATATATGGCCCTGGTATAGCTTTTTTATGTATAATATTTTTGAAGAAAGCTAAACTTAGAACACATTGTACTTTTTGGTTCCAGCAAGTTCTTACATACCATGGAGGCAGTCCAGGTGGCTGTTATGAGGCCCAAGGCATTAAGGGGCCCAGCCTTGAATGGTCCAGTACCCTTCTTAGTGGGTGGGGGAACTTGTGCAGGAATTGAATTGGGTTGGGGGACTGGCTCAATGGGCATGGCAAGGTTGTGTAGGGGGAAACAAACACTGGACCCTTCTGTCCTGGGCGGTGAAAGCTGTTTTACATTTAGAAGCCGGCACCTCTACATAACTGCGGCAGATCCATCGCCAGTGCAAAAAAACGCTTGGACTGGTCTTAATAAATGTGCCCCTAAATGTCTAATCCAGGGCAACAATATTGATGGCATATCCTTAGTATAGGTCATTAATATCAGAGTAGTGGGAGCTGACCCCCAACACTAACGCTGATCAGCTGACTGAAGAGTCCTTTTCATTGCCTACTAGACACATGCATATACTTTTGGTATTATCTATGCTTGGTACTTGAATGGGACTGAGGTGCACTAAACAGTCACTGCCAAATGTACAGCACTGTGTCAATAAAAGGGGCACGGAGCTCGTTTAAATGCTGCAACACCTTCATTTGATCAGGATCCCAAGAGTTGGACCCCCTCCTGTCCAATACTGAATGCCTATCCCAAAGACAAGTTAACTGTATACTTGTCACATTCCCGGAAAAAAAGAGGAGACCTTGTTGGGATATCCCTCAGGTATCTGCTGGACAGAAGCTCTAACTCTGTGTGGCACCGGGATGGTTCATTACCAGATGTAGCCCTGGCATCCGAAACACATTAAACACATTAAAGGGGCAGCACCGCCATATGTAAGGGAGGTGTGCCCTAAAACAAAAAATATATGGCTTGTGAAAAGGGCTTGTGTATGCCCATGATACATCTTGATGACGTACTTCACTCACTGTAATCACATTACTCTGAGAGGCCCCTTCAGAATATTGGGAAGTATGTCAATATTGCAGTCCAGAATAACCATTTTAATTCCTTTTTGTGGGACAAGCTGTACTTTCTAATGTTTTTTTTACGGCTGCATACAATGCATTTGGAAGCTGGAAAAAAATGTTCAAATGGGGTGGTATTCTGAAAAAAATAACAAAAACATGACATGACTTTGGAGTGTTTATGACATTTTGATCACTTTTTATAAAAAATTTTTAGGGGGTTAAGGTGCAATTTTGATGTTTTTTTTTACATTATGCCATTCACCGCATGGGATAAATATTTTTTTTAATTTTAATAGTATGGGCATTTTTACACACGCTGCAATGCCTACAAACTCTACTTTGTTTTAATTGTTTATTTTAATTTTAATTTTGGAAATGGGGCAGATTTAAATTTTTAGATTTCTTTTTATTTATTTTTTATATTAGATTTTTTTTTTCTTTATTTCACACGTTTTAATATTTCCCCTAGGAAACATGAACAAGCAGTCATTAGATTGCTCATGCATTGGAGTCTATGATCATTTCACTATGCATTTCACTAGACCAAGAGCACATCGAAGAGACTATAGCTTTCACTTAAATTGTGTTGATCTGTGGTACAAGGCACAACCACATGTGTGGACAAGCAGTCTGGATCTATATTGAACAATGGAGGTTGGACCCCAACTGATCAAGATCAAAGGCCATCCTAAGTAACTCAGAGCTGAAGGATCAGATTATACATCATTTATGGAGAGGGGATGGGGATCTAGAGAAAGGAGGGACTGCTGGAGACAGGCAGAAGCAGAGAAACTGACACAGAGAGACCACTGCAAGATTTTATGTGATTTACTCTCTAACTTCAGTGGAGGGTTCACACCTAAACTTCTTAGTTCTGCTGTGTAATGTAGACCTATGCTACTGCTGCTTCTGAGAATGAGCTACAGAAAGTTAGGAAGCAGAATCCCCTGTTTCTCCATATGTTGTGTGTGGGCAGACATGAAACCAGCTAGTCGCCGCCCACCAGATCAGAAAACATGCACATAATGCAGTGGAAAAAACTGCTACAAAATGCCAGATACAAGTTAAACAATGGGCAGAAATAGTAAAAATAATATATTTTTCATGTACACCCACCTGGCAACTTATTATAAAAAACTCCCTAAAAAAACGGTTACTCCTTACTACAGTCTGAAAACACAAAGGAGGACACAAAAATAAAAATAAACTTTGGATGGGATTAAAAGGGTTCTCTTCTTTGGATAACCGGTCACAGGATGTCCCATCACTTAGAACCCGTGCTGTAAACTGTGGGAAACTGGAAGCAAGTGCTCACTTTCCCTAAAAAGCCTCCAAAGGGGAAATGAAGCATTACACAGGAGTCATAAAAACAATGGACTGTCTATGTAAGCAGAGCAGAAGATGATTTTGGTAGCAGCTGTCTGCTCTGGCTTATAGATGAGATACAGTATTTGAAAATGAATTTTCTAATTTTTGATTTTCTAGAATTTATACATGAAATTGTATTCCTTTTTAATGTCCCCATTTTCATTAGTATTTAAACATTTTATGACCACTTTTGTTTTTTTATATGTTCTTTGGTAAGGGAAATGCCAAGGTTTCCAGATTATATTGTTTTTGTAGAACTTTCTACTTGAACTACATTCTGATTTTGTCCCATTATGTCATATATTGTACTCCATGTTTGTCTGCAGCGCCAGGCCAGCCCTTCACACGCCTGGATGCACTTGCTGTAAATGATAATGCCTGCAAAATTCTACGGAAAGCTTGGCAGGTATGTTTATCATCCTAATTGATGGGGAAATGAATCAGTGATCTCTTCTTATCCGTACCCAGCATTGGGAAGTTTGCATTAGTAGTATCTACACCGGGATCTCTCTGTGTTGGGCAGGAAATTATCTTTGGCTTTACATCAAACTCCAGACACGTCCATGATCCGTAGGAATGGGGCCCTCAGGGCCTTTTTAAATAGAGATTCATAGGTATTTTTCTTGGTTGTGTCCTATAGTGAAGACAGTTGAGCCATATGCACATAATTACTAAAGTTAGAAAAGTTAGAAGTATACAAAACACCAGTTCAGAATAGGAATAACATTTTATAAAATTTTACAGAATTAAAGGGGCCTTTACACTTAAAGGGCTTTGGACGATCCCTTTTTTGTTTGATGGGTCCTCCAATGACAAATTGATCGCACAGTGTGCTGCTCGGACCCCCCAGAGATCGACTGTAACGTCTGGAGGAAAATAGTCGAAAGTTTTTAATTTCTCAACAGCGTCCCCATAGGGGAAATGAAGCGTTTGTAATTCTGTTATTGAGATCCAGCAGAGTATCTCAATACCGCAATTAAGCGGATCCATTTTGATATTTCAAATCAGGATGCATCTGTTCCATTAGGATGCGGATGTAGGAACGCAAGTGTGAAAGTAGCCTATGGGTGCTGAATGTTGGGCTCCCTATATTAACTTAAAATTCTCCGATAAGATATTTAAGGAGAAAAACAGAATCAGCCCTATTACACCAGTCATACTACCTGCTGATTAAAATGATACCGTAACTGTCTTCTGAAAATCGGCTGCAGTGTTTCCAAACAAAAATACTTTTATTCTTTCAAATGATGTCATCAGTGCATGAGGGGCGTGGCCAGAATTGGAAAGATGAGGAGCACAGGGGTCTAGACTCCACCCCTCTGTGCACTAAATCCCTAATTTGCATAAAGAATAAAAGTCTTATTTCTCAGGAACGTTGCAACCAATTTTCACAACACCAATAAGAAGATACATGTCCAACACTACAAAATCATGAATAACTCCTTTATTATAAAACTGTAACATAAAACTGTATCAGTAGCAGCAGCAGTCATGTAATAAAAGAAACTCTAGCGGTTTTGTCACACAGTCATTAAAGGGGTATTCCCATCTTAGACAATGGCGGCATATCGCTAGGCTTTGCCCCCATTGTCTGATAGGTGCGGGTCCCACCGCTGGGACCCGCACCTATATCGAGAACGGAGCGGGGAGCGCTGTGGCTGGAGGACCCCAGATTTTCCGGGGTCCGTCCACCACCAATCCCTAATCCCCGCCTCTCCCATAGAAGTGAATGGGAGAGTGCTGCGCATGCGCGGCTGATGCACCCGTTCACTTCTATGGGGCAGACGGCAATAGCCGAGCCAGAACTTGGCTATGTCTGTGAAGGTTTATCCAGGTCATGGTATATCTGTAACGAATAAATCAAGGCAACTGGACTTACTGTAGATTTCTTTTTCAAGAAATCTACAGTAAGTCCAGTTGCCTTGATTTATTCTTTACAGACAGCACTTGGCTATTTTTGGCGGCCCCATTGAAATGAATGGAGGCCGGCTGCGCATGCGCAATGCGCTCTCCTTCACTTTCGGGGCTCCGTTCTCGATATAGGTGCGGGTCCCAGTGGTGGGACCTGCACCTATAAGACAACGGGGGCATATCCTAGCAATATGCCCCCATTGTCTGAGATGATACAACCCCTTTAATATTGTATAAAGTCCACAACTCATTGAACATATCAAAGCCAAAGTGACTCTACCGCCCACATGGGTAAAAGTCAGGCATGGGATTCAGCCAGTTCCCTCAGGTTCTCCAGATCCGGTTGTTAAAATTACAGTCGGATTGGAGAACCGTGTTACCGGCTGAATCTTGATCCGGTGCTCCGGCGGGGGCAGCTGGAGTTGAGCGCTTCCATTCCATAGTTTAACTCCTTAGGCTTTTTAAAAATTGGGTGGTGTGTGTGTGTGTAGTGTATATATGGTGTATTTATGTGTATGTGTTTGTAGTGTATATATGGTGAATGTATATGTAAACAAGTGTTGTGACGCCGCGTGTCCGCAGTTGAGTAGGAAACCTATTGTTAAAAATTTGAATCCCACCCCTGGGTACAGTGCATGGTGCAATCAATACATGAAATGTAACAGGGATACACAATGAAAAAGTAAATACCGACCAATTGCAGTTCTAACCCCGATGTGCGTTTCGCATCTCGCTTCCTCACTGTATAACCAATACGCATGCTCTCATGCTATCTATACCCTACTGAATGAAAATGAATTAAAATCATGTGGGAAGAGACTAACATAATCGCTTTGGTGTGGACTGAGGTCCTAGATTGAATCCAATATGGCCACCGGAACTATGTGGTAGCGTGCGTTCCAGCCTGGAGAACACGTAATTGCACGCCCCCTGGCCCAATAGACACTCTCATCCCAAGAGTGCTAGAGTCTCTGATTCTCAGCAACCTCTGTTTCGGAAGTGCGTGATGTGTGTTCCAAGCTGGAACGCAGTATGTCAGATCCTGCTCGGATGACAATGCCGCTATTCCTATCTGTGTATTTAGAAACATTTTTAAATAGGAATCCGAATTGGGCTTTGGTACTGGCCGTAACTCGGTACCAAAGCCCACTTCGGATTACTAATTTAAAATGTTTCTAAATACGCAGATAGGAATACGGTATAATTCAGTCTCGCTCATCTTCGGGGAAACAGCATTACCAACAAAGTTTTCGAACAAATCGACTTCGGATCTATGATTCGAAGCTCGATTCGCTCAATCTTATTAACAGCTTATAAAATCATAGGCCTTCCATGGGTCAGACTTGTTTTACCAGCACATCCCACATATGTTCCATCGCTTTGAGATCTGGGGAATTTGGAGGCCAAGTCATTTATTACCCTGCAGCCACACAGCAAACTGCAATGTCCTGTGTGTCCAGACACCTTTTTGTTATTGTCAGCAGTAACTTTATCACCAATCTGTGCTTTAGTAGTTCTTTTGTTGGACCAGACGGGCTAGCCTTTGCTCCCCATGTGCATTAATGAGCCATGGTTGCCCATGAACCTGACGGCGGTTCACTGGTTGTACTTTCTAAGGCCACTTTGGGTAAGTATTTTAGTACCATATTTTTCACTCTATAAGACGCACCTGATCATATAAGATGCACCTAGGTTTTAAAGGAGGAAAATAAGAAAAAAAATTGTTTTAATCAGGCCTCAGATCAGAGCCCCAAATGAGATCCCTAATCTTTATAAGATCTAAGATCAGACCCGACAGTCAGACCCCCAGTCTTCATCAGACCTCAGATCTAAATAAATGAACTTAGCTCTCCTGCTCGCCCCTCTTCCTGCACTCACCGCTCCCTCGTCTTCTGCCGGAGCCGTACTGCACTGTGACCTGAGCCGCAATCAGAACACTTCACAAGCGGGTACCCGGAAGAAGACCAGCGAGCTGTAAGTACAGCCATGGCTAGCAGTGCTACACTCACCGCTCCCTACACCCCCTGCATAATAATGAGCGCTTCCATAATGAAAGTGCTCATTAGTATTCGCTTTATAACACACTGTCACGACGGGGAGTGGGGGAATCCCCCCCATCACGCAATGTCCTTTGCTAGCGGGCAGCAATGCAGGGAAAAGGGAGCTGGTCACCTCCTAAAACTTCCCTCAACAGGCCCTAGTCTCCTAGCTTTATGAGCCCCCTTCAAAGGTAAGGGGACTCATACCCACGTGCCTAGAAGTCTAAGTATCCCTGCATTGCCCTACAGCTGGTGACAGGGCAGAGAACACCTGTTCATCCAGGACACGGATGACAGGCGTCTCCAGAGGCCCAGTAGCTGGCAGGTGTAAGGAAAATTTACTCTCTTCCCTAACGGTGTGTCCCTGACACATGATTTCAGTGGCCAGCTTAAATTAAGTCTTACCGGTACCGGGAGAATGAAGAAGATAGACCACATGAACACATGTCTATTTCCAATCCATTCTGGTTTATTCACAGCTGGCAAACAGTTTTAATAGAGGGGGTTGAGCTTCCTTTACATCCAATCATATGTTAGCATTAGTATTTGACCAATAGTATGGTCACACATAAGCTCTGCATTAACATCATAGCTGACTCATAGTAACAGCATTTGACCAATCAGGTATATACACATAAGCTAGCAGACACTTGAGCCAGATGTCCTTTTATGGCTAGAAGGCTGTTCATACTTTCAACATGTATGGATTTCATGAAACAGTTTAAGGAAGTGTCTCACATTCCATAGGGGGGAGGGAGGTTTTGTAGTGCACTAACCAAATGTAATACACGTGGCTAAATGAGACAAAATGGAGTCACATATATCCCATCAAATCCCCTCTTAGAACCTTATATATATATATATATATACTATATGGTTCTTTCTCTGCTCTTCCTTGGTTTGCTTATAAGCCTTTAGGTATTCCATATACCCTTCAGCAGTATAATCCTCAGGCTTTGTTGAGGTTGTGTTTGCCTCTTCTACCTCTACCGGAGTATAGAGGAATGTTGAGTGTACCCCTCTTTCGGCCACCTTTTGACATATGGTAAGAAAGGAGGGCACACACTGTAGACAACAGCAGAGACCCACTATTGCAGCGACCACGGCGAGTGCCACTCCTAAAACATATCTTATTTGACCAAAGTCAGGTATTCAGCCAAAAAGGCCAGTCCCACCAACCTTGGTCAACATCCTGTTTTATATGTTTTCTCATCTCCTCTAATTGGCCTATTTTATCTTTTATTCCACGGGAGTGATCTAATAAATTGAAACAACACATCCCTGCGAACGCTGAGCATCCTATACCATGCTGGAGCAATAAATAGTCAATAGTTGCCCTATTCTGCAAGATAGCCTTTTCATACGATTGTATATCCAGCAGCATATCTTGCAGAACTGCACTAGTGACATTTATCTGTTTTATCATAAAACAGGCAAGTTTTGATATTGTCCTGTGGTTATATATGGCCAACCCTGGTACTCCTATCAAAGATACCCCTAAACTCATATATTCTGATCTAGAGAGGAGATTCATATTATAATCACAATTTTCTGGTAACTGTAGGGAAGTGTCTCTCGTGTGTCGTGTCTGCATTGCTGGGAATAGTGGTATCATTGCTAATGTCAACCTAGCTATTGTACAGGGTCCCTCTGTAATATTGGCCGGTATGTATGTGTAAACTAGTATTCCCACGGGCCAATACCCATCCTGCTGGTAGAGGTACATGTTTGTCTAGGGATGGTACTGTTTTTGTAATATTACATTGCATATTCTTTCCTGATATTATCTTTTTACAACTACCTAAATCTCTATCACAAATATTTGGCTTAATCTTATTCTGCATTTTTGCTTGTATGCAGGGAGGCAATAGTGTCTCATCACAGGTGAAGTTATAACATATTTCTGCTGCTGTGACAAGACCTGTAATTACTTCTATCATATTACTCTGCAGATTCTCATATGTAGGACAGTCATAACAAGCATGATAAGGATTTACATATCCATATTTAACATCATGATCCTCCATATCTGCGTCATTCCATTGGGAACGTAGGAGCTCCGTCCATACGTCTAGTGGGGTGGGGACTGCTACCAGACATGTCTCCAAAATGTTAGATGCCGATAAAGTGGTTTGGAGACAAAAGTCAGTTAAGTTCAGAGTTTTGGCCAGGTACAGCCATAAGTTCTCCTTTGTCTTGCATAGACTGTCTTCCCCTCTGCATTCTGTTTCCAGGTATATCTGTCTGTTCCACAGCCATGGGACAGTAAGTAGGAGACACAAAATTACAATTATTAAGGCACTACATCTCAGCCATCTCGAGGAATTTCCCGACTGCGTCATCTTGTTGGGGGTCAAGGCTGTCTGCCTCCGTTAGTACCCCTTCTGTATCTTCTTCGAGGTCAAGGCTGTCTGCCTCCGTTAGTACCTCTGAGCCTCGTTGGAGGTCAGGGCTGTCTGCCCCCGTTAGTACCTCTCTTTTCTTCACCAACTTAATCCTTGTGGCGTGGATCCACGTGGGCGATTGTTCAATGAGGACCGCTGTTCTGGTGATCACGACTACCTCGGTGGGTTGTCCGTAGGTGAAACTTCCTGGTTCCTTTCCCTTCTTTAAGATCTTGATCATCACCTGGTTGCCTATCCGGAATGGACGGGTTGATTCCTGTGAAAGAGAAGGAGACTTACAAGCCACTTTTTCTTCAGTTTTACTGAGGACTTTGATCAGATTAGTACTTCTCTCTGATCAGGTCCAAGTCCCCTTCCTGCACCACCAGGGGGCGTCTTGCCCATGGTGTGGGGAAAGGCCTACCCATGAGTATCTCAATGCTGTTTATGTCCTACTCTGTGGAAATGTGCTACTTAAGATGGAAGCACTGTGTTGGGGGAATGCATAACTTCCCCTCTTCGCAGACTAATCCTATCTCAGGATTTTTCTGCAATACTGGATAACACCAGTCCTGCTGTTCCTGTTCAGTGACATACCACTGAAGATCAGTAAGTATTTGCAGCATCTCAGGGGTTGGAGATGCCAAACATGGCATCTCCCAATGGTTATACAAACCTGTGAGGTTGCTTTTGGCAACTCATTTCGCCATCTTAACTGCCAGCGCATTGCCCTATGAGACATGATCCTTACCATCTGCTGCCGTGAATCCTCTCCTCTGCCAGATCATACCATGGTCCCACACTACCCCATGTGTGTACCTACTCTCAGTATGAATGGTGACAGGTCTATCAGCATGTAGAATACATGTCCTAGTGAGTGCAATAAGCTCAGCTGCCTGCTGTGTTGAGTGCGGATGTCCTTGAGTAGGCCTACAACATCATGAGTGGTGTGCAAAATGGTGTAATGTCACATTGTGAAAGAATTTGCCGACTCTACCATCATAGCACAGGCTGCAAGAGAACGCAGACATGCCGGCATCCCCTGGACAGAGGTGGGCATTACCTTTGAGAAAAACACACAAGGACGCAACTTGCCTCCGTTTTCTTGTGTCAGTACACCCGCCATGGTTTTACAATTTTGGCGTGCAAACATGTGGAAGGGCATATTATAGTCAGGGAGGCCCAGCCCTGGACTCGACATGAGCGAACATTTCAGATAATCAAATGCATTGTACATTTCAGAAGACCATTTAATCAAATCTGGATTTCCATCCAGAGTGGCTTGCCTCAAAACATTGTCAATAGTGGGAGCAACCAGTAATCCATTGTCTACCGTTTATCATACCAAGGAAAGATAACATTTCTTTCTTGGTGTGCGGGGCGACCAAACCCGCAATAGACTGGACTCTTTCTGTGCTGATTCTCCGTTCACCTTTTGTGAGGACAAAGCCCAAGTATTCAACCTGCATTTTACACCATTGCATTTGCTTAAGTGTCACTTTGTGACCACATCCTGACAACCATTATAACAGTGATAAACCATCCTGAATGCTGGCCTCCGCTGACATGCTACACAGTAATAAATCATCGACATATTGCAGCAGCACAGAACCTTGGGGGGATGTACCATGACTCTAACATCGCTCGGAGGACTATGCTGTACACTACAGGTGAATCAGCATATCCCTGGGGCATCTCTGCACCAGGTCAGTTGGCGTCTGTCAAAGGAAAAAGCAAAAAGTAGTCTGGTTATCTTATCAACTGGGATAGAAAAGAAAGCATTTTTCAGATCTATCACACTGAACCAAACAGCGTCTGCTGGAATGGCAGATAATAATTAAGTGACATCAGGTACAACAGGGGCTATAGGCACAATGATGTTGTTGATGGCCCTTAAATCCTGTACAAAGCGGGCAGCACCATCTGCCTTTGTCACTGGATTCACGGGCGTGCTGTAGGGTGAAATCACCTCTTCCAGGATTCCCTTTTGTAGGAATTCTTCTATCATTGGCCTAAGCCCATCAAGTTTCTCTTTTAACAGCAGGTATTGTTTCTGGAACACTGAGATGACACCTGGTTTCACAGTAGCTGTGTAATGTGTGCAATCTATGAATCCTGTGTCATATTCATTTGAGGACCATAATGCAGGGTTAATGTTATTCTGGGTGGTCCTGTATGTTTGCAAGAATCAGTGGCACTGGTGTAGAGACTGGAATGAGACCTGAGTGTACTCTTATGTCCTAAATCTTTGCTGATACCTGCAAGTCAAGCTTAATGAACAAATCTCTCCCTAATAGGCTGACTGGGCAATCTAGTATAATGCTAAATACATGACATGATGTATTCCCTGTCCATGGTTTCTACTGGTAAGGAATCTGTTCTGTATGTCCTTGTCAGTACCCCATTTATTCCCATAGAGGGCTCACATTTCCTTCCTGACACTCTGAGTCACCTAAGTCCGCCCCTTTTGGTGGACGCTTTGGTCTGTCTTCTGTTCTGCCATTAGTATCTTAGCTGTCCATACGAGCAGAGCTCTGATGTTAAGCACAACACTGAACATGTAACATGTAACTGCAAACATTGAAACAAACAGATCTGACAATACAGACATGAACACACAAAGGGCCCATAAAAACTTTTCATTGAAATAAAAATGTACAGCTTGATCAATGCTGTTGGTACCAATAAAAAACCCAAAAACTTCCAATAAAATAAAATAAAATTCTTAATGCGCATATTTAAAAACAAATACCGTATTCCATACGCATTCATATACATTTTCATGTACTCATCTTCACAAACCAGCTCATAACCACGCCCTTATACATAAAATATGAATTACACACACAGCTCTGCTACGTACATATAACTCAGAGCCACACCCATTCACATTCCACTGAATCATGTATCTTTCACCCAATCACACAATCTCTTTGTTACATCCCAAAACTTGCAGCACAGACAAACACAGCAATTGCTGATGGTCTGTCGCTGTAAAACAATATACATGTTAATCATACAGTCATTTTGTTAAAATTAACAAATCATCTTATATGCCATGTCGTTTTTTTTTTTTTTTTTTAGTGTTACACACATCGCCACTTATTGTATATAACTAACCCTTCCCCCATTTCCTCTGCCTTGCGTCTCCTATTTCAGGAGTATTCAAACAGGGGAAGTAAAGCAATACATCAAGACGTTCAGCTGTACCACATGTTCCTCAAACTTTTACTCACATCTGAATAAGGACTTATTGGGTGCAACCTTAGATTGATACGAGTGGACACTTCTAATTAGCATCATCACTGCAGGCACATTTTAAACCATCGGAACATACAATTTGGAAAGATACAATTAATACTGGAGCCCTGTCTGGAATATCTTATAGATAACACAGGTTAGTATCTTCACATTGCTGCTTATGCATTACCAATTAGCAGCCCCCCTCCCCCCTCAACCCCCATATAAAATTCCTGAGCAGAGGAGGGGGGTGAGATGGGAGGGGGCTCTCTCTGAAAACACATCTCAGACAGAACAGGAAGAATTTTTTTTTTTTTTTTGTGGGACTACAAGTGACATTTTGGAGTTTACTGCAGATGTGGTGGGGGGGGGGGGGGAGGGATGCCTCATGGCAACCTTTGTTCTCTATAGGATTCAAAATCCTCCATCTTGAAATAAGAAATGCTGCTCATTTCATTTCTCTAACTTCAAGTTCTCTCAGTCACTTCCATATACACTTTTTCACCATTACTCAGCTTGCACCAGGCTATTATTATCCTTTAACAACTTCTCTCTTCAACTATCAATACACTTATGCATTAACTGTCCATCTTTTAGTGCTGTAATCTCTAATTCCAGGGACTATAAATCGTCACTATTTAAACACACACAGATCATTAGGGCAACAAAACTTAACCAGTTCATTTCTGAACGTTTAACACAAGCCCTTTCTAATTGCAAACACTGAGACACTTTTTCCCTTGCCATGAATTAACTTCCTGACTCTGCTGTGTCTTGTCACTCACTATAGCCCCCCTTCACAATCACAGGAGCTCTGATGTACACTGTCTGTAAGCTTCTAACAGATTTTTTGCAGCCTTTCATCCCTGCCAGCCTGGCATAACATTCTGTTTCACATTTTAACTGTCAATTCTCACATCTTGCCCAATTGTCTACTAGAAAATAATTTGTGGGACTAGACCGTGCAACAAAGTTTACATGTTGGCAGTGATAGAAACAGAATGATTTCAAAGCGGGATGCGACCGTAAACTTACCACCCGGCCAACATCTCACACAGACAGATAATCTTAATACTTCTAAAATACTTATACTATATATACATAAGAGTTAATTCAAGCTTGTATCCTTCTGTTCCCGGAACAGATATCCTTATATAGTGCACTATCTCTTAACGATACGGACTCAAATGAGCCTCTTACAATCAACATTTTATAACGATATGGACTCAATGATATGAGCCGCTTACAATCAACATTTTATAACGATATGGACTCAATGATATGAGCCGCTTACAATCAACATTTTATAACGATATGGACTCAATGATATGAGCCGCTTACAATCAACATTTGCGTGAACCAGACATCGCAATCCACTGAAATCATAAATAGATGGTTCGACTTACTTGAATGGGATTTTTGGTCATTGCTCCCAGGTCCAAGGCGGACAAAAATTGATGTCTTTCACGGTAGACCTGAAGAGTTGACCCTCCCAATCCCGGAAACTGAGCCCCCAAATCTGTAAGGAAAATTTACTCTCTTCCCTAACGGTGTGTCCCTGACACATGATTTCAGTGGCCAGCTTGAATTAAGTCTTACCGGTACCGGGAGAATGAAGAAGATAGACCACATGAACACATGTCTATTTCCAATCCATTCTGGTTTATTCACAGCTGGCAAACAGTTTTAATAGAGGGGGTTGAGCTTCCTTTACATCCAATCATATGTTAGCATTAGTATTTGACCAATAGTATGGTCACACATAAGCTCTGCATTAACATCATAGCTGACTCATAGTAACAGCATTTGACCAATCAGGTATATACACATAAGCTAGCAGACACTTGAGCCAGATGTCCTTTTATGGCTAGAAGGCTGTTCATACTTTCAACATGTATGGATTTCATGAAACAGTTTAAGGAAGTGTCTCACATTCCATAGGGGGGAGGGAGGTTTTGTAGTGCACTAACCAAATGTAATACACGTGGCTAAATGAGACAAAATGGAGTCACATATATCCCATCAGCAGGGTGCAAGACTATAAACAGTACGGCAGGTAAATAGCACAGCAACAGCAGCCGAGATGGAAGGACGGCACCAACGACAAACCGGACCTCCCTGCGGCTACAAGAACCATGGAGGTTCCAGGCTGGGAAGCACACAGTCTTGCATATTGCTTAAACCCCTCCAGTGCAACATACACACACCAAAAGTGACACGTCAAGCAGCCATGCTGGTAACAACACCACAAATGCCAGACATAGCACACCACACTAGACGTACAACAAAACCAGAGAGGAAGGGTACAGGAAACAGACACAAATAATAACAATGACAACTAAGTGTGGCTCACATAGCATGCCACATTCAGCCAGGGAGCAGAGCTCCAACACAGACTGACAACAAGCAAACTCAAACTGACCCCATGCTCCACCACACCAACATCTAAGGAGGCCTGAGGTCACACTCACCACACTCCAACAAGTTTAACCCCGTGCACACCAAAGCAGGGAAAACAACATTAAACGTTGCCGCAGGCAACTAAATAAAGCCACGACCTAAACACAAGGTCGTGACACACACTGTTGAGGAGCGGTTAAGACGTATGCATATATATCCATGCATGCCTGCAAACACGTGCGGGCATGTATGGTATATATATGCATACATTAACCACCGCATCATGGGGTGATGTGCGCAGATGTGCCCAGCATCTGCGCACGTCTGCCCATGGTGATCCCCAGGGGCTCATGGTGGCCCCTGTGGGAAATATGTGGTCCCTGGAAGCTGTGCCCCCTTATATTAGTATATATATGTGCCCTCTTATATATGTCCCCTGTATGCCCCAGATATATGCGAGGGTGTGTGTATATATAGATATGTGTGTATGTATTTGCACACGTGTCTATGTATATACACTTATGTCAGCATGACAGTATGTATGTGGGCTTATTGCTGCCCATTCATACCCCCGGTTTTGTATGTGTTTATAGATGAGCCCCCAAGCATCTGTGGATATATATATATGCATATATGCAATTCCAACTGTTATCTACAGAGTTGTTATAGCCTGTAGGATAACAGCTGATTAGCATCTAGTCCCCTTTTGTTCAGGCCCAAAGCAATCAGACGCTTTGGCACCGTTTGTGAGGGGACCTTCTAACCAGACATCAAGAACCTGAGAACCTGTTTTTCCACACCTCTGCCCATGGCTAAAACTCCATCCCACTACTCCCAGCATCTTTGGGACTAGGGGGGGGGGGGACTCTGGGGATTGTAGGCAGGCATACGTCACAGTGACACTATGATGTCACATCCCTGAGGAAGGAGGAGGGGGTTGCTTTTGGGCTATAAAACCCCGAACCGGCCAGAGGTGCGCTCTCTTGCAACCAGACTAGATTCAGAGACGCATAGGAGAGAGGAGCTCCATGATGACCTCCTGGATAAGGCCTAAGTATCACCCCTGGTCCTGTAACCCCTATATTTGTGTCCTTGATGTGATGTGACCCTGGGCCCTGATTTACCCTTGCCGTGTTACTGGACACCCTGATCCCCCAAACCCTTGCCTTATTGTATTCCCCTGTTGTACCCCTGATCCTGTGGCCCTATTAGTACCCCTGATTACCCCCACTCCCTGCTGTGTCCCTGATCCCTGCTGTACCCCTGGTAAACCTCAGCACTCACTTGCAAGTAACCCTTGCAGTGCTGAATCTATAATGTCTGTGGCCTGCACTCCCTTGCAGTGCCACCGTTAACCCCGTAGGGACAGTGAGTACAGACACCCCTGGTCTCCCCTGGTTACCCCTGGTTCCCTGTGTGCCTGCTCTCCCCTGGTTCACCCCCCATAGACCCCTGAACCCTGAATAACCCCTGTTTCCCTGCCTTGGTTCCTTTGTAGAGCATGCTTCTGCTCTGCAAACAAATCCTTATAACCCTTTGTCATACCCCGTAGGGACAGTGTACAGGACAGACGGGTGGGATTGTTATATACTTGTATGTGTGAATTGTCTAGTTAGTTTATGGGTGGAATATGGGAATGTGTTAGTGTAGTTAGTACCGTAATAGTGTATTGTTACTTATATTGTTGTGTGCTGCTATAAATATATATATCTATTCCATTGATATAGATATATATAATTATAAGCAAATATTAGACTGTGACATATAGTGTGTGAATAAATCCCTGCAGAGCATTAACCTCTACATTGCCCTGTCCCTGCAGAGTCCTGACCATTAACCCCTTCAATGCCTTATCCCTGCTACCACTGCCCTGATAACTCATAACCCTGTGTCCCTTGGCCTGCAGGTATTAATCCCCTGCAGAGCCACCCTTGTGTTTAACTCCTTGTACCCCATAGGGACAGTGATTAGTCAGGCGGGTAGGTTATTGATATTTGTGTGTATAAATGTATTATTGTATTATATAGATAGTGTGTGGGGTGGAATTTGGGATTGGGCTGTGTAGTGTATTGTTAGTAATAAATACTGTGTTTGGTTTATAACTATCTGTGTGGCGTGTGGTTATTGGCGATAGTTAGTTTAGTAAGGCGCATGCAGCTAGCATATTGATCAGTGTGAAGCATAGCGAAGGTATTATTATTATATAAAGGCATAAATGGGCGGAGTTATCACTAGGTGGCTCCTCCCATTTATGAATATTAATTATCGATATTTGCATAAATATTGGTGATTAATATTCCCCCTTTACACACACATTGCCATTTCCCCCCCAACTTTTGTGTCTTATAAAGTGAAAAATATGGTTCTAACCATTGCATACTGGTAACAGCCATCACAATTGGCCCCTGGTTGCTTCGATTCTTACACGTGCCAATTGTTTGAACACATCAGTTTCGTGATATATACAGATGAGGCTACTTTCACATCTGCGTTTTTGCTGGATCCGTCATGGATCAGCAAAAACGCTTCTGTCATGATAATAAAACGTTATGAACGGATCCGGTTGTATTATCTCTAAAATAGCCAAGATGTATCCGACTCTACAACCATTGTAAGCCAATGGGTGGTGGTTTTCCTTTGTGTCAGAGAAAACGGATCCGTCACCATTGACTTACATTGTGAGTCATGACAGATCTGTCTTGCTCCGCATCCCAGGACTCACTCAGAAATGCTGCTTGCTGCGATTTTGTGTGCGTCATGGGAACGCAATGAAACAAAATAGAATACATTCTTGAGCGCTCCGTTCCCTTCAGATCAGTTTTGTCCCCATTGACAATGAATGAGGACCAAACTGAATCGATTTCCCTCGCGATTGAGATCCTATGACGGATTTCAATACCGGAAAGGGTAGATTTGAAAGTAGCATTTAGTGGTCACGTGTACAAGCATATGTTACTGAAAATTATATTGAACAAGAAAAAAACTATTATGGTTATTATATAGTAAACACAAGTATGGAATAACTGATTGGCCAGTGATCTGATTTTATCACTAGATGGTGCTGTAACACATGTAAGAGTAATGATATGTGTATATATATATACTGTATATATATATATATATATATATTGTATATTAATATATATACACACATAAAAAAGTGTCCAGCAGTATTGATCCCTTTAAAACATAACTTTTACTTATTCATCTTATATAAAATAATACCACCGTAGTGGTTCACCAGTGAAGATTAGTGAGACAAACGACAAATAACAAACAATAATAGAAGCTTCTGGGGAGCTGTGTTAAATATTTTTCATTATATACATTTTTTGAGAGGAGGGTAAACGCAGGGCAGTCAGCCCAGGCACGAGGACAGGGAGTCTCCACCATCAGGGGACGTCCCTGGGCTGAGGAAATAGACAGGGTGAGCGAAAGGGACAGGTCAGATTTACCTACTGCTCCCCTTAGCTGCCCTGTGTTCACTCACCACTTGATATATCTGAGGAAGGCTCCCAGAAGCATCTATTATTGTTTGTTATTTGTCGTTTGTCTCACTAATCTTCACTGGTGAACCACTACGGTGGTATTATTTTATATAAGATGAATAAGTAAAAGTTATGTTTTAAAGGGATCAATACTGCTGGACACTTTTTGACTTTATGATCCTTCTGTACCATATTGATATTGATTTAGCTGGACATATATATACACACATATACTTAATATACTGTACAGTCGTGGCCAAGAGTTTTGAGAATGACAAAAATATTAGTTTTCACAAAGTTTGCTGCTAAACTGCTTTTAGATCTTTGTTTCAGTTGTTTCTGTGATGTAGTGAAATATAATTACACGCACTTCATACGTTCCAAAGGCTTTTATAGACAATTACATGACATTTATGCAAAGAGTCAGTATTTGCAGTGTTGGCCCTTCTTTTTCAGGACCTCTGCAATCCGACTGGGCATGCTCTCAATCAACTTCTGGGCCAATTCCTGACTGATAGCAACCCATTCTTTCATAATCACTTCTTGGAGTTTGTCAGAATTAGTGGGTTTTTGTTTGTCCACCCGCCTCTTGAGGATTGACCACAAGTTCTCAATGGGATTAAGATCTGGGGAGTTTCCAGGCCATGGACCCAAAATGTCAACGTTTTGGTCCCCGAGCCACTTAGTTATCACTTTTGCCTTATGTGCTCCATCGTGCTGGAAAATGCATTATTCTTCACCAAACTGTTGTTGGATTGTTGGAAGAAGTTGCTGTTGGAGGGTGTTTTGGTACCATTCTTTATTCATGGCTGTGTTTTGGGGCAAAATTGTGAGTGAGCCCACTCCCTTGGATGAGAAGCAACCCCACACATGAATGGTCTCAGGATGCTTTACTGTTGGCATGACACAGGACTGATGGTAGCGCTCACCTTTTCTTCTCCGGACAAGCCTTTTTCCAGATGCCCCAAACAATCGGAAAGAGGCTTCATCGGAGAATATGACTTTGCCCCAGTCCTCAGCAGTCCATTCACCATACTTTCTGCAGAAGATCAATCTGTCCCTGATGTTTTTTTTGGAGAGAAGTGGCTTCTTTGCTGCCCTTCTTGACATCAGGCCATCTTCCAAAAGTCTTCGCCTCACTGTGCGTGCAGATGCGCTCACACCTGCCTGCTGCCATTCCTGAGCAAGCTCTGCACTGGTGGCACTCCGATCCCGCAGCTGAATCCTCTTTAGGAGACGATCCTGGCGCATGCTGGACTTTCTTGGACGCCCTGAAGCCTTCTTAACAAGAATTGAACCTCTTTCCTTGAAGTTCTTGATGATCCTATAAATTGTTGATTGAGGTGCAATCTTAGTAGCCACAATATCCTTGCCTGTGAAGCCATTTTTATGCAACGCAATGATGGCTGCACGCGTTTCTTTGCAGGTCACCATGGTTAACAATGGAAGAACAATGATTTGAAGCATCACCCTCCTTTTAACATGTCAAGTCTGC
The DNA here is from genome assembly GCF_905171765.1 of Bufo bufo. Classification (NCBI taxonomy): domain Eukaryota; kingdom Metazoa; phylum Chordata; class Amphibia; order Anura; family Bufonidae; genus Bufo; species Bufo bufo. The sequence goes on along the minus strand of NC_053392.1, from coordinate 591,483,436 downwards.
CATTTTAACCCAATCAGCCTGACATAATGATCTCCAGCCTTGTGCTCGTCAACATTCTCACCTGAGTTAACAAGACGATTACTGAAATGATCTCAGCAGGTCCTTTAATGACAGCAATGAAATGCAGTGGAAAGTTTTTTTTGGGATTAAGTTAATTTTCATGGCAAAGAAGGAATATGCAATTCATCTGATCACTCTTCATAATATTCTGGAGTATATGCAAATTGCTATTATAAAAACTTAAGCAGCAACTTTTCCAATTTCCAATATTTATGTAATTCTCAAAACTTTTGGCCACGACTGTATATACTCCTGTGCGCTCCAACATATGTTTGGGAACCGTTTAGTAAACTTTTCACCTATTTTTGTTTGTGGACAGAGATATGATAAGGTCCCAAAGCAACCTTGCTGTGAGATTCTCTTAAAATGTATGAGTTTTTTCTAATTAAGTATCCAATTTTTTTAATGAAAAAAGAAAGTTGCACCTTGTGCAGTTTACCCAAGTTCTGGGAAATAATGGAGTATGTGCCTCATTCTGAACGCCACATTTCTCAATGTGCTTGCATCAGACAGCTGGCATACACACATTAATATACAGTACATCTCCTGCTTCCCTTCAGTACACAATAAATCTGTCTGCCTATAGCTGCCACTAGGGAAAGCTCGGTGCACAGAAATTTATACCGTTGCCCTTGAGCTCAATAGAAGCTGTCAAAAATCTCTGTGCATTGGACTTCCCCTAGTGTCAGTGTGGTTTTATGTTGGGAACAGGAGATGGAGTACAGTGCAGCATCCCTCTTACCAAAGGCCACATATTTTGGTGATAAGATGGTTGACTGAGACCTGGGCCCTGGCTCTAGAAGGGACAGAGGTAGCAGTTGCACTTGACCCTGTGGCCCGAGTATTTATTGAAAAAATATCAGTTTTTTTTTTTACATTCTAAATCCAACATGACACGGAGCAGCTGACGCTGGCGCTTACGCGGTTTATGCCAGTGCTACCCTTAGTCTTGGCAATAGTCAAGTTGAACAATATGAATATGGACATATTAGAAAGTCCAGAGAATAGATTTTTCTTCACAATTCCATTTAAAAAAAAATCTCTGCTTTTTTTTTTACATTCTTATAAAAATCCGACATGACCTAGGGCAGCTGACCGTTACGTGTTTTGTACTACCTTTAGTCAAGGTGAACACCCATGGAAGTATTATAAGGGCCAGAGAATAGTTTTCTCTCTAGAAATTCTTTTCTGACTTAATCTCAATAACTTTAAGCTCTTTTCCATCATTTACCTCCATAAATCGGGTGGTACCATCCCTTACCTGTCATTTATCTATTTTCTATTTGTCTTTTAGATAGTTTATCTGGTCTCTTAAAGAGATCCAGATTCCATATTGTCCAGAGAAACCACAAAGTGATGGATGGAAGCGATGGGAAAGCCCAAGTGATATATGGTCAGCATTTAGTCGCTCTTCATACAGATAACACGTATGTGAAGGCTGAGTGCAGCTTACTACTGACTCCATTAAGGTGTTTGAGGAGCTTAAGGAGAAGACTAATGAACCTGATTATATTTTTACCTTGCAAGATACGCTAAGAAATCCCTGAACGCTTCCCATTTATTACAATTATTTGGCGCTTTGTAACTCCATCCATTATGATAAACCAGCAGAGTGATGGGAACAGATCAGAGGATGACCTATAATGAATGAAATGAAGCTCCAGTTTGGAATAACAAAGACTCAGCACTAGAGATGAATGAAGGATTCAAAGAGGTCGTCTGTCTCGGGAGTTGTTGGGTGTGTGCCCATGTTGTTGGGTGTGTGCTCTATTCCTGTTAGACCAGCTGGCGCTTGGGAGCAGACAGTGTGGGTGCTAGCAGGTGAAACTATGGGTGCCTAGTCTGCATGATCGGAGGAGTTGGAGGAGGAGGCTTGAGTGCACCAAGCCTTTCTGCTGCCTGAGGCAAAAACTGAAATGAGACCCCTCTCCCCCATGTCAAGTTCTTAATCTAACCACCACCCCAGCTGTACTGTTAAAGACAGATTTGAGTGGACATTACATACAGCACTACAAAACATACAGGAGAAGACATCACCACATAGCTATTACATCCAGTGATGCCTCCTCTAATGTAGGCATTCTATTTCCTTATCGTCTCCTTTCAGAGATCAGACCACCATGATGACATCTTTCGGTCGTATTTCGCCTCTGCAGAGTTTACCACACAGACATCTTAGATCCCAAATTTTTCCTTCATCCCTCCCTCCTGGTGCCCTAATGTTATCAACCTGCTGCTACCTCCAATACTGTGCCCGCTGAGCACAGTATTGGGGGTAGTAATGCTCCTCAAAGTCCTACCAATAGTTATAATTCTCTCCCAGATTGCCCTGATTAGTGCCCTAACGATAATGCTCCCCAAGAGTGCCCCCATTAGTAGGAAACCCCTCCATATTGTGCCTAATAATGATGCCCCCACTGTACCGTCAGTACTAATACCATCATAGGGTCCCTAGTAGAAATAAGGTCCTCCTATAGTGCCCCCAGCAGTAACAAGGCCCCTCTATAAGGCAGCCCTATAGAGCCCACAGTAGTAAGGTCTCCTCTAATGCCCCAGTATTTTTAACGCCCCTATAATGGCCCAAGTTTTTATAATGCCCCCTGTAGTGCCCACAGTATTTCTAATGCCCCATTTAGCACCCCTAGTATTTATAATGCCTACCTGCAGTTATAACCCCTCTTTAGTGCCTCCTGTATTATAATGCTGCCTGTAGTGCCAGTATGTATATTGCCCCCCGTAGAGCCCATATATATAATGCCCTCTGTAGTTGGCATCTGTGTTGGTCCCATGTTCATATGTGCCCGCATTGCTGAGAAAAATTATGTTTTATTATATGCAAATGAGCCTCTAGGGGCAACGGGGGCGTTGTCGTTACACTTAGAGGCTCAGCTGTCTCTGCAACTGCCGCTCCCTCTGCACTTTGACTGACAGGGACAGGCATGACTACAGACATGACCACACCTGGCCCTAACTTCTCCATACATTTCAGTTGTTCACTATCCCTTTTCTTCTTCATTTTTTCATTTGGTCCAGACCATTATGCACATACGTCTTTGCTCAGTGTTGTGCAGCCCCTTTTGCTATATAAGAAGACACCAGCATTAACAAATGGCACACTGTAGAAGGAACTATTACAGAATTTACATTAGGGCCTAGCCCTAGGAGATTAAGGTACACCTCTGACTTCCATTGCTTCCATCCCCACTCTTTATAGCAAAGAACTCCCTATACGGCTGCCCCTTTAACACTGTCATCCTGTAGTGTCCACCAATTCTGTGCCTGCTGCTGCCCCGAAAATACTGTACTGTAGGCATCAAATCCTATTCCAGACCTCAAAATTCATACAGACCCCAGAATAGCCCCAAATTCATGGAAGTCACAAATTCCTGTAGCTCCCTATAACCCCCACCCCTCCATCTCTTAAATCAGACCTCAGATCATACTCCAAATTCATTGCCCCTATAATCCCCCTGCTCCATCCTTTAAAATCAGTCCTCAGATCAGATCCCAAAAGTCATGGCCCCTATATAACACTCTCTCCATCAATCTCAATCAGACCTCAGAACAGACCCCAAAGTCATGGCCACCTATAACACAATCCCCCTATCAATCAGACCTCAAGGTCATGGCCCTTATAATACTCCCCCTTCCATCAATGAGACCTCAGATCACACCCCAAAGTTATGGCCCCTATAACAACCCCCCCATCTCCATCAGACCTCAGATCAGACCCCAAAGTCATGGCACCCATCGCTCTATCCATCCCATGAATCAGACCTCAGATCAGACAAAAATAAATAAAACATACCCTTCCTGCTCCGGAAGGCACCAGCACTCTGGACATCTGGCATGCTCATCATGCAGTGTGAGGTCACAGTGCTCACCTGTGCACACTACATTCTCATGTTAAACACAGCCAGGAGACAGTACAGCACAGCTAGAGACCGTATCTAATCTTGTATCCAGGCTAGAGACTATCTCATCTTGTATCCAGGCTAGAGACTATATCTCATCTTGTCTCCAGACTAGAGGCTTTATCTTATCTTGTTTCCAGACTAGAAGCCATATCTCATCTTGTATCCAGGCTAGAGACTGTCTCTCATCTTGTCTCCAGACTAAAGGCCGTATCTCATCTTGTTTCCAGGCTAGAGGTCGTATCTCATCTTTTATCCAGGCTAGAGGCCGTATCTCATCTTTTATCCAGGCTAGAGGCCGTATCTCATCTTGTTTCCAGGCTAAAGGCTGTATTTCATCTTGTTTTCAGGCTAGAGGCTGTATCTCATCTTGTTTCCAGGCTAGAGGCTGTATCTCATCTTGTTTCCAGGCTAGAGGCCTTATCTCATCTTATATCCAGGCTAGAGGCCATATCTCATCTTATATCCAGGCTAGAGGCCATATCTCATCTTGTTTCCAGGCTAGAGGCCGTATCTCATCTTATATCCAGGCTAGAGGCAGTATCTCATCTTGTTTCCAGGATAGAGGCCGTATCTCATCTTATATCCGGGCTAGAGGCCGTATCTCTTCTTGTTTCCAGACTAAAGGCCGTATCTCATCTTGTTTCCAGGCTAGAGGCCGTATCTCATCTTTTATCCAGGCTAGAGGCCGTATCTCATCTTTTATCCAGGCTAGAGGCCGTATCTCATCTTGTTTCCAGGCTAAAGGCTGTATTTCATCTTGTTTTCAGGCTAGAGGCTGTATCTCATCTTGTTTCCAGGCTAGAGGCTGTATCTCATCTTGTTTCCAGGCTAGAGGCCTTATCTCATCTTATATCCAGGCTAGAGGCCATATCTCATCTTATATCCAGGCTAGAGGCCATATCTCATCTTGTTTCCAGGCTAGAGGCCGTATCTCATCTTATATCCAGGCTAGAGGCAGTATCTCATCTTGTTTCCAGGATAGAGGCCGTATCTCATCTTATATCCGGGCTAGAGGCCGTATCTCTTCTTGTTTCCAGGCTAGAGGTCGTATCTCATCTTATATCTGGACTAGAGGCCGTATCTCATCTTATATCTGGGCTAGAGGCCGTATCTCTTCTTGTTTCCAGGCTAGAGGCTGTATCTCATCTTATATCTGGACTAGAGGCCGTATCTCATCTTATATCTGGGCTAGAGGCCGTATCTCTTCTTGTTTCCAGGCTAGAGGCTGTATCTCATCTTATATCTGGACTAGAGGCCGTATCTCATCTTATATCTGGGCTAGAGGCCGTATCTCTTCTTGTTTCCAGGCTAGAGGCTGTATCTCATCTTATATCTGGACTAGTGGCAGCCCAACAGGGTCCTAGAGCCTCCTTTCAATTTTACAGTTTCCTTAATAATCTCCTCTTTTCTTCTAACATTGTAGTCACTTACATATATCATCATTACAGTCACACATAGGAAGAAAACTCCTTCTTTGTGAGATATATATATAATTTTGTCAATCAATGTAAATTTGGCAACAAGGATGGCTCAAAAACACCTAAAAAACAATAACAACAAAAACAAACAAACCACGGAAAGCATAAAACTCTTACCCCCAGAGGTAACAGTCCAGTGAAATTCTACAATGTTCCAATACAACGAAGAAACTTGGGTGATATCGCATCATGTACTGCTCAGTCTGGCAAGAAGATGTTAAGCATTGCCTCCCGATAGCTGCCGGGCCAGCATTAATCATACATGACGGGGGAATGCTTGGAGTATACTTCAGCTTAATGGTGATGCATCTCAGTCAGGAAGTGTAATCTATATTCCAGATAATATGTGCTGTTACATGCACATTACATCTTACTGACACATTTGTTTGGGTGGTAAAATAAGCAGAATGATGAATTTCTCCTCGGCCTTCACAAGGAACTGATGAATTGTATGGAAAATAAGAAAGTAAGAAATACTATATATTTTATGTCATGTTAAAAAAAAAAATTAAAATGTTTTTATTTATTTTCTATATTTTCTATATTAAAGGCTAAGTTAAGTTAGTGAATATTTTTTTATCTTAATACTGTGGTTTCGCTATTGCTTGTTAGGCTCTTTTTAAGTACTTTTCTGCACTTCTCCATTGGATCACCGGATGCCTTGAAACAAGTCTTCCATTTAAAGAGATTTAAAGGGGTATTCCCATCTGAGACATTAATGGCATTATCGCAAAATTATGCCATCATTGTCAGGTGCGGCTCCCAAATCTGGGACCCCCACACCTATCTCTAGAACGGGCCCCCCAAGTGAAGGAGTCTATATTTCTTAATGGAGTCTTTGTCTGTTTAGATGGTCTGGGGTCTGCATATCTTTAGGGGTCTGGTCTGAGGCCCATATTTTTAAAAGACTCAGTATTTTTAGGTGATCTGTATGTATTTGGGGGGGGGGGGGGGGGACTGAATTGCTGTCTGGTCTGGGTCTCTTCTTGTTTAGTGGTTTTGACTTGGTCTGTATTCAATGTGAGATGTGATAAAGGAGGTTACATGCACTATTAGTGATTCAAATATTTTAGGTTAGGGTAATACGCTATATAGTTGGCCACAGCAAATGACAAAACATGTGAACAACACACCTCACATGCTGCTTAATACATCAATTCTCAGAATCTCTGTGGTCTGGTCTAGGTTCTGTATTTTTCATGGGGCTTGGGGTCTATATTTTAAGGGGGGTCTGTACCCAGTGTCTATATTTCATAAAAAGGTTGTTCACCCCTGGTGACTTTTTCTTCAGATCCCCCATGCAGCATATAACTGGGTCACATGGCCAATGGGTGACATGTTACTGATGTGGTCAGTCATTGGGTCAAAATTGATGCTGACATGGTGAGGACTGAGACCAGCAGAATCGGTGGGGGAGTGATAGAGCTAGAATCCAGCAGCGGGGATCAGGTAACATCAAGGCTGCACATCATCAACCGCAAGTAGTCCTTCCAAATGTACTATGGCTTGACAAGACTGCATCTCTGCTGCAGACTTGAAAAAGGAGCCCTAGAACTCTGAAACGCATTGCCTAACTGAAATTTTAGCTTTTCAATAAAAAAATCCTATTACCTACCCAATGGACATGTCACTACGCAATCTGTTCTGGTTCCGGCCTGTATGGTTTAACCATCCGGCACCCTTTTTCGTGATCTCTTACTCCTCCCACCAGTTGGCATCTAGGGGGATTCTGGAGACACCAGGATCACTGACCCACCAAATTAGACTATCTGTGTTCACTAGTGTTGTGCCTATTTGCACAACAAAAACAGGTGAGCAGCTTTTTCCCTGTAGGGGACTTTCCTGTAGGTTTGATGTACTCAATCTATGAGGGCCTTTTTTTCCCCTCTGCCACCATTGTAATATTCTACTCAAGCATAGTTCACCTAACATTTTAGTGCAAAAGCTGAATACAATTATGTTAAAATAATGCAAATTTCAATCTTTTATTGTCGAAAGTACCAGTCACCAGAGCCATCCAATCCCTTTTTCAGAGCTCACCAAAAACAAAATGTTTTTAAATATGGAAATATCTTCTGCTAATGTGACCCCTTCCACATTATGACAGGAGTGTGTTAAGAAAATGCAGATTAAGCCCATTATATTGATTTTTAAGTGAAATATAAGAAAAAGTTAAGAAAATAGTAAAAAGCACAACAAATGAAAAAAACCTTCTTGAATTATGATGATTATTTTTGTATGACATGACCGAGAGAGTGTTTTTCTTAAAGAATGATTTAACCACAAAGTTCCTGTTTACTGTATGTCTTAAGGATCTTTTTTTGTGTGGTTTGAGATACCTAAGACCATTAAGCACGCACACTATAGATCTAAAGACACTCTATTTACTCAAGAGTCCAGAAAAAATATTGAGAGGGCAGTAAAAATACTTTCCTTGACTCCTGAAGCCAGCACTTGAAAGCTAAAATTGCAGGAACTTTCTTTTTTCAAGTTTATTTTTAGGCTCTGTATTTTCTCATTATTGCCTACTTTTCACAACATGGCGCCGTTCCATAAATCTCACACTGAAAATCTTTCCCAAATGTGAAAAAGAGAGAAAAGACAACAGAGCTTCAGGAAAGTGAAATATCTAAAAGATAATAGCATGTAGAAAACATTAAAAGAGTTGTCCCAGGAAATACCCAAAAAGTGTGATCAAGGTGGAGATGCAGAAATGGATCTTATGTCAGTCTTAGCTGTCCATGGAGATATTCTTGGCTTTTTCATCCATCATAAAGGAATTTATTAATTACACACCCCAATTTTTTTAATTATATATATATATATATATATATATATATATATTTTCATATATATATATATATATATTTATGGTATATATATTTTTAAATTACATAAAATGATCCACCTACTGTTATCCACACATGCCTGGTTTTGAGAGGAATCAGTGTTTTTGAGAACGTGCCCTATTGCAACCCTATAGAATACTTAGTTGACAAGAAAGAAGATGTCAGATTGGGGTTTTGGTTTAATAATGTATGAAGCTTATGACTGCAGCTATATAAAGTGTTACTCAGGGGGATTAAACTAGTCTTTTTGATATTCTATAGTCTCAGACCAGACAGTTTCATACCTCTTTGGCTCCTTAGTGAGTTCATAAGTTGTCCTTTTACATCAAGAGATCTTGGATATAATTATCTTTTACTCATAAGATGGGTGACAACCAAAATGGCTGTCACTACAGTGTCATGGCAATGCTCCGTGCCCGCCGCTGTCCGGCTATCCGAGGTGGGCATGGATGTTGCATCACTCACCTGGCCTCTGTCCTGCGTCAGACTTCTGTGTCGCAGCCTGGCTGCAAGACCTCTTCATGCATGTGTATTGGAGAGACTATTGCCTGCAGCACTGCAAGGGTTAATTCCCCTTTTTGACCCTGTGCTCAGCTGCAGACTAATGGGCTAATCTGCTCTCCTATATATGCTGGGCTGTTTGTTCCATTACTTGCCTGAGCCATTTAGTCTCAATAGATCTTGCTAGGTCTAGGTCTAGCTTTCTAGAGTCTGTAAATAAGCTATAATCTGTTTGTCTGCCTGTGTAGTGACTTCTGCCTAATTCCCAAACACTGGCCCTCTGCTGCCTGACCTGACCCATGCCTGTTCACCGTACAGATAATATGCTGCCTGTCCAGACCTTTGGACTGTTTCACAGATCCCCACAAATCCTCCTTGCCCTGACCTTCGCCTGTTATTGACATATTGCCTGTTCCTATATTCCATTTTACTCATTTTGAGCTAAAATATATATTTTTTCAATATTGAAAATTTCGAACCCCTGTCTCTGTGCAGCCTTGAGTTTCTTTAGTAGTTGTCTCTGCATTTTCACTCTGTTCCATCAGGCAGCTCAGCTGACAGCTCCCTATCTCTGACCTCTTAAGCGCTCATTATAGCTCAATTATTATCTTTCTGGTTTTAAGTGATTTTTTGCTCAAAATGAGTAAAATGCAATCATAAAAAATTGTGCTCAAATGTGTACATAGCCTTTAATGCAAAACCTGTAACAGGGCTCTATCTCGTATTTCACCTATACTGCTGGTTAATGATAAGGGAAATTTTTAATTTCTCCACACTATGTGTGTGGTTTCCATCAAAATTAACATAAACTAGTCGTGGTGTCTGATCTGTTGCTGGTAGATTATAGAGGAGATAAAATTATTCTATGCTTTTATCACGTTCGAAATGCCTCACAACAAAGGAGATGAACTTGAAGCACCTTGGCACCAATGCAAAATCTGTATCAGGTCCTTCAAGTATCACATGTGATTTGCATCATTGGTTTCATCTTATGGACTATTTGGACCTTTGGGGTCCCATTAGACTCCAGGGCTGAAACCTCCATACACCCTATAGCCATACTCTTAAAAGGTGGCCTATGGCCACCTCTGGAACCCCCATCTATCTCCAGAACGGCCTCTGAAAGTGAAAGAGAGCACTACTTATGCACGGCGTGCTCTCCATTAACTTGTATGTGAGTTCCAAAAATAGCTGAGTGGGCGAGCTCGGCTATTTTTGGAAGTCTCATAGAAATTAATGGAGAGCACCATGCAAGCCTGGCCACTTCCCTTTTCACTTCTATGGGTCTATTTTTGGCATTTCTATAGGAATGAATGGAGGGTTCTTTTTGGGGGCTCCGTTCTAGAGATAGGTGTTGGTCCCACCTCTAGGACCTACCCACCTCTGGGACCTGCACCTATCTGATTCTGATGGCATATCCTAGTGACTCCTTGAAGTATAAGTTTACAATTTTCTTTAATAATGATGATCTAATGGAAATACCGTACATGACAACTTCAAGACATACACGAGGCTGGATGGAAGACATTCTGCTGCGGCTTCTAAAGATCTAAGAGGAACCAGTATCTTATTAAAGTCTTTGAGTCAAGCTGCCAAAGATAATAATTTGATTACTCCTATGACCTAAATGAAGTTACCATATTTTGGATGAATTTACAGCTCTGAATCTGTCTTACCTTATTCTGCGCTTAGAAAGATATTAAACTCCCACAGATCTTTTGATTTAATTTTCAGAGTGAGGTCCAATTTTTCTAATATTATATTTCATCTTTTTAGCTTCTTAAGGAAGCACCACTGCTGTTTCTCAGCACAAACCTCTAGGCTCGAAATTCTCTTGGTGACAAAATATTAACAAAATCATGTATTTGAAGAAATGGGATTATTTTATTTTGCATAATTATTTCTATTAGATTTGCTGTGAATACACTGTATATACAGTTGCAAGAAAAAGTATGTGAACCCTTTGGAATAATATGGATTTCTGCACAAATTGGTCATAAAATGTAATCTGATCTTCATCTAAGTCACAACAATAGACAATCACAGTCGGCTTAAATGAATAACACACAAAGAGTTAAATGTTACCATGTTTTTATTGAACACACCATGTAAACATTCACAGTGCAGGTGGAAAAAGTATGTGAACCCTTGGATTTAATAACTGGTTGAACCTCCTTTGGCAGCAATAACTTCCACCAAACGTTTCCTGTAGTTGCAGATCAGACGTGCACAACGGTCAGGAGTAATTATTGACCATTCCTCTTTACAGAACTGTTTTAGTTCAGCAATATTCTTGGGATGTCTGGTGTGAATCGCTTTCTTGAGGTCATGCCACAGTATCTCCATCGGGTTGAGGTCAGGACTCTGACTGGGCCACTCCAGAAGGCGTATTTTCTTCTATTTAAGCCATTCTGTTGTTGATTTACTTCTATGCTTTGGGTCGTTGTCCTGTTGCAACACCCATCTTCTGTTGAGCTTCAGCTGGTGGACAGATGGCCTTAAGTTCTCCTGCAAAATGTCTTGATAAACTTGGGAATTCATTTTTCCTTTGATGATAGCAATCCGTCCAGGCCCTGATGCAGCAAAGCAGCCCCAAACCATGATGCCCCCACCACCATACTTCACAGATGGGATGAGGTTTTGATGTTGGTGTGCTGTGCCTCTTTTTCTCCACACATAGTGTTGTGTGTTTCTTCCAAACAACTCAACTTTGGTTTCATCTGTCCACAGAATATTTTGCCAGTACTGCTGTGGAACATCCAGGTGCTTTTTGTGCAAACTGTAAACGTGCAGCAATGTTTTTTTGGACAGCAGTGGCTTCCTCTGTGTTATCCTCCCATGAAATCCATTCTTGTTTAGTGTTTTATGTATCGTAGATTCGCTAACAGGGATGTCAGCATATGCCAGAGACTTTTGTAAGTCTTTAGCTGACACTCTAGGATTCTTCTTCACCTCATTGAGCAGTCTGCGCTGTGCTCTTGCAGTCATCTTTACAGGACGGCCGCTCCTAGGGAGAGTAGCAGAAGTGCTGAACTTTCTCCATTTATAGACAATTTGTCTTACCGTGGACTGATGAACAGCAAGGCTTTTGGAGATACTTTTATAACTGTTTCTAGCTTTATGCAAGTCAACAATTCTTAATCGTAGGTCTTCTGAGAGCTCTTTTGTGCGAGGCATCATTCACATCAGGCAATGCTTCTTGTGAAAAGCAAACCCAGAACTGGTGTGTGTTTTTTTATAGGGCAGGGCAGCTGTAACCAACACCTCCAATCTCATCTCATTGATTGGACTCCAGTTGGCTGACACCTCACTACAATTAGCTCTTGGAGATGTCATTAGTCTAGGGGTTCACATACTTTCTCCACCTGCACTGTGAATGTTTACAGGGTGTGTCCAATAAAAACATGGTAACATTTAACTCTTTGTGTGTTATTAGTTTAAGTAGACTGTGATTGTCTATTGTTGTGACTTAGATGAAAATCAGATCACATTTTATGACCAATTTGTGCAGAAATCCATATCATTCCAAAGGGTTCACATACTTTTTCTTGCAACTGTATATATATATATATATATATATATATATATAGTATATAGTGCGTTGTGGTCAATGAAAAATTATGATTCTGAAAAACTTTCATTTAAAGGGGCTGCCGAGTGAATATTACATTTTTCCATTGGAGAATATAATACTGAACAATTCTTTAGAAAACGGAAAAAACCCTGGGTGTACCAAGAGGGAAAGGGGGCAGTGCCCACCCAATGTAATCACAAAGGACACCCCTGAGAGATAACTCGGTACAAGCTCCCGAGTACAATGGCAGAAGAACAAAGAAAAATGGAGCTCAAAGTACCAAATAATAAATATTCAATTTTATTGTATTATAACAAGACATGATTAAAATTACAATTACATACATGTGATGCCAAGGGACAGGGTGGATGGGAGCAGGGAGCGCCATCCTGGGTTATTTCACTCTTGGTCCTTTTGTAGGTGAGTCTCGGCTGCTTGCAACCTCATTTCCATGGTCTTTCTTGACCTGGATGTTTTCACTACGTCTGGTTTTGATCCATTGTGGTATGCTGTTCAACATCCATTCTTTATTTTATAGCTTTTGCTTTATCACACCTTGTTTCATGCCCGTGGTTGTTTTCTGCAGCTGACCTTTTACTCACCTTCTATTTTGTATATATTTTTGGTTATGGGCTGGTCACTGTACCATGTACTTCCCGTTGACCTCCATACAGTCTTGACCGGTGTGTTCTCCCAGGGTGGCGCCGTTCTTTCCCTCTCCCTGCTCCCATCCACCCTGTCCCTTGGCATCACATGTATGTAATTGTAATTTTTATCATGTCTTGTTATAATACAATAAAATTGAATATTTATTATTTGGTACTTTGAGCTCCATTTTTCTTTGAACAATTCTTTAATTGGAATCAGTTAAAAAAGCATCCCTGCTTTAACAAATTTCTAGTAACTACCTCATGTAGTTATCTACGTGTTATGGCGCTCCCTGCTGTTCTTTTAATTCCCTCTTAAAACACACTTTTGACCAGAGAAGAAGCTGTTTCTGCTGATTATTATTGGCTTGCTGGACGATAGCAGAAACTGTAAAACCCCTGATGATGGGACTAAGCTACTGAGCATGTGCGGCCACCAGCACTGGACACAGTAGGTGGACATTCCATTCTGAGATGGAATTGAAAAAACACCGGGAAGGGGGAAAGGGGGGGTTCTATAGGGGCAGTGTGTGGCTTGAACTGCTATACTGGGCACTGTGTGGCTAGGACTGCAATGGGGGAACTGTGTGGTAAAGACTGCTATGGGGGAGAATGTGTGACTGGGATTGCCATGGAGGGAGAAGCACTATGTGGCCAGGATTGCTATGGAAGGACACTGTCTGGCTGGGATTGTCATGGGCGGGCACTGTCTGGCCAGGACTGCTATGGGGAATTTATAAGTGCTATATGAATGAATGAAATAAATATACTAGTATGTTACTTATATATCTGTTATTGGGTTCACATGCCAGAAATGTCTCAGATGAAAATAACCCTTTAGGTTTCATCGCAGTCTTTTGGGGTGGTACGATCTGACAGTATGGCCCTCAACCAGAAAAGGTGATGCACCCCTGTTCTAATACAATGCTCAAAAAAACTGATGCACTCTGTTCTCTGTATTGCAGGATCTGAGGGGGAGGGGCCACTCTTCAACTTTCTTTGAATCCCCGTCATGCACCGCCCCCTCGGATCCTGTACTGGCCATAACACAGTGGGGCAGATTTATTATTACTACCTTACATTCAGAGAGCCTAAAACTAGACAAGACAGACTGAAATGGTATCACAGTGTGATCACTTTGGTGCATATGTAAGACACTTCCTTAGGCTACCTCTTAGCTGTCTTACTTTACGCCAACATTTAGCTCCAAAATAACAGCATACCCCATGAATAAATCTGACGCACTTTGCAAAAACTGTCTAGTGAGGCGTAAAGAGTGTCTAAAACAGAATACATTTTGCTATGGCAGTTTTTTGGCACAATCTGAGCCAGAATTCTGGAATGTTTTGCTTGGTAAATCTCCCCCAGATTCTCAGTTTTTCTTGGATTCTTCTTTTAAGTGCAAATTAATTTATTTAGAATGAAACCTGGGAAAAAAAAACATCCAAACTCCAAACGATCCCGTGATTACGTGTTGTAATTATGGATGATCGCTATGTTAATTGTTAGATAAAGTGTGTCCATTTTTTAAAGTAACAGTGTCGTATATTATTTCTTTCACTCCGAGTCATTTTATCTATTGTACCCGCTCAGCAGATGATAAATGGCCTCATTTATCTGACTTTCCAGCCGTCTCCAGACAAACAATATTAAGGAGGAAAGAATATATATTGCTTCAGCAATCATAAGCGCCTGAGACAACCAACCTCCTGAAAAATATTATCCAGGTGCTGATGTGTGAACAGTTCACAGATTTTTTTCTACAGATCCAGCTTCGAATGTTAGATGAAATTTTACTTTATTAAACGGCAATTGTTTACTTTGTGCCCCAATAATATAATGACCCCCTGTGTGTCCCCTTTTCTGCCTCCACAATATAATGTCTTTTTATGTCCCCACATTATTATGTTGTCCTTTTGTGACCCACATTTTAATATCCCCTTTTGTACCCCCCACATTACAATAATGCCTCCCTTTTTGCCCCACAATATAATTTCCATTGGTGCCCCATATTGTTATCATGCTCCCCTTTGTGCCCCACATTGTTATAATGTCCCATTGTGCCCCTACAGTGTAGTAATGTCCCCCTTTTGTGCGCCCACAATATAATGACACTTTGTGCCCCCAGATTGTTATAATGTTCCCTTTTAAGCCCCCCATTGTTATAATGTCCCTTTACCCGTACATTGTACTAATGACCCCTTTTGTGCCCCCAAAATATAATGTCCTTTTGTGCCACCACATTGTAGTAATGTCCCCCTTTTGTGTCCCCACAATATAATATCACTTGGTACCCCTAGATTGTTATAATGTTCCCCTTTGTGCACCCACATTGTAATAATGTCTGTCTTTTGTTTCTCCCATTGTTATAATGTCTCATTGTGCCCCTACATTGTAGTAATGTTCCCCTATTGTGCTCCCACAATATAATGTTTATTTGTGCCTCATGTTGTAATAATGTCCCTCTTTTGTGCCCCCTATTGTAGTAATGTTCCACTTTTGTGCTCCCACAATACAATGTCTTTTTGTGCCCCTGCATTGTAATAACGCCTCCTTTTGTACCCCTCATTGTTATAATGTCCCTTTGTGCCCCTACATTGTAGCAATGTCCCACTTTTACGCCCACACAATATAATGTCCATTTGTGCCCTTATGTTGTAATAATGTCCCTCTTTTTTGACCCCAAATTTGTGCCAATGAAGAAAAAAAAAAAGACAAACTCACCTCTCCCCTCATTCACATGATGAGCAGCTAGATCTTCTTGCTGGCTGCTATCCGTCAGTGTCCTGACACCGGCGACCCAATGACATGGCATCATGAGATAGTCCACACATAGTTCTCATTTCGATCTCCATCCTTAGGATGCAGATTTAGCTAAACGCCACTGGATGCCTGCGGGTCCCCTTCCCCCAGCTTGCTTCACCGCGATCGTTCCACCACAGGGCAAAATATGCAAAGTGGAGCGGGCACGGCACCTGCAGAGAGAGCAAAGCATCTAGAAGTAATGGCGACACCCCCTTTGCACCTAAAGGCTCATTTGCATATAGTAAAACATAATTTTTCTAAGCAATGCGGGCACATATCCATATGACCAACACAGATGCCTTCATCTGCCAAGCACACATGTAACAGGTCAGCCAGTGTCATAGGTACAAATCTGATGGCAGATGCCCTTTAAAGTCTGTTTTATGTTGCAGTAGCAAAGTGCCCCCTAATAATGCGAACTAGTACAAAAATGCCCTCGTTGTGTGCCAGTACAAAAAATACCCCCTCTTAATGCCCCCAGTTGAGCTAATGTCCCCATAGTGCCCCCATAATTTGTACCAATATAAAATTCCCCTATATAGTGCCCCCAGTAAATTCCCCTATAGTGCTCCTCTCTTCTCTTCCCCATAGTGCCCCCCATAATGTGCCAGTATAAAATGCCCCTATATAGTGCCCCAAGTAGATGCCCTCACAGCGTCCTCCATAATGTGCCAGTATGAAATACCCCTTCTTAGTGCCTCCAGTAGATGCCCCCATTGTGCTTCTGTCCTCCTCTTTCCTCCTCTTCTCCATAGTGCCCCCCATAATGTGCAATTAAAAAATACCCTTATATAGTGCCCCCATAGTGCTCCACTCCCCCCGCCCCAATAGTGTGCCCAACAGCATTGTGCAAAAAAAAAAGAAAAGAAACACTAATACTTACCTTCACACTTCTGGCACCAATGCATTGCATGCCACTTCTGGGTCTCGTGCTATATGCTGCAGGCAGCGCGAGATGATGATGTCATTGCGCCACCTGCGCTGGCCTCTGATAGACGTTCGGCCTAGTGCCTGCAGCCTGTCAGAGGAATGGGGAAGGGAGACGCCTCTCCTGTGCCCCGCTGCAGTTATTTCCAATAGATGGCACCGACCATAGGATTTGCATCAGTTTCCCTCTGTCACTTTGAGCATACTAAAGCCTTAGGGTGAATTTACACGTGGTAGGTTTCATTGCAGAAATGTATATGACTTGCATTCATCTGAATGAAGCTGGCAGAAATACATGTGCCCTCCACCAAAAGAGCACCATTAGACTGGATTTGCAGATGCAGAAATTTCGGCAACAAAATCTGCTTTAGTGGGACTAAAGAAAATTAATGAAATAAAGTTGAACTAAAAGCAACTAAAAGCAAAAAAAAAGTAAAAATAAAACCATCTTTTTTCATACAGTAGTTTACATTTGGAAAAGTATAAAATAAAGAATTAATAAAAAAAGGAAAAAAAAAAAAGAAAATAAAGGAAAGGAAAATTAGCACAAAACCAACAGATAGTTAGTTATGGCTCTTGGTGAACAATGGCATACATTACATGTAGAAACTATATTTTTCCATGAAATGTACTATTATTATGCAAAACAATAGGCATGCTCTGGGACCTGTGCAGAGGTCATTGTACAGGGAGGGAATAGATAGGCTGTAATATCACCTATTGTGAATGGTGGACCCTAGTCTATCTATCTATCTGCCATTCTAATCCTGCCTGTAACGATAGCAGATAACTGCAGTAAAGTGACCTATAGAGAACTAGAAGTGGCGCCAATTATTAGGCCTAGTGGACTAATGACATCACCAAAAACTCTTTATAAATATGTTTAACATAAAAAATACATGATTTAAAGAAAAGGTCATTTTCAGATAACATATTCCCTTTAATAATGAAAAAAGGATGTTTTTTTCCATTCCCCCAGAAAGAGCTTAAAGGGATTGTCCAAGGATGGACCCGCAAAAGGAAGATAACTAACCGCCTTCCCGCTCCACTGATGTTTACATCTGGTTTGACATCGCTGCAGCCAATCACAGGCCGTGGCAGTGTCAGGCTCCCCTGGTGTCATGACCAATGGCCACAAGGGAAGCCTAACACCGGCGCGGCCTGTGATTGGCTATGGCGATGTCAAGCCGGATGTTGACTTTGCTGAAGCCCAGAGGAGCGCAGAGAGTGACAAAGCCGGTAGTGGTTGTCGTGCCATATTGTTGGTCAAACAATACTTTATACTATGAATCCATGAAGAAGACCTGTCTTACGGTTGAAAGGCGTTGATTTTATCTAGGGGATTAAATTTTTAAAATAAAGAATCATTGATTTTACTCGCTGGATCCATTTGGACTTTTTGCTGCATCTACGTTGCCCGTATCCGTGCAGAGCAGGTCAGAGCACTTTTACCACTTGAGAGCTGGACTTTGTTCTGTCTACATAAATAATCAGTGTCTGAACGCAAAGTTAACAGCTTGAAGTTTGGTAAATTTGTAGATAAATCTTTTTATGTTTTTATGCTTGTTTTTGCAAATAAACTTTACTATATATCCGCTGTCTCCAGTATGCATTGGACTGCAACCAGTTTAATTATATCCTGTTGTTGTAATCTGGGTTATGATAACGTGCATGGAGGGCTTTTCCTGTTCGGAAGGCTACGCTATGCCGGGACTTTTCCTCTCTTCTTCCATAGTAGAATGAAAAGAAAGGGTACATTGTATAACTGGTCATTGTGCGTAGAGTAGACCCATGAGCTTGGCAGGAAGAGAGTCGGCCCCAGTGAAAACACACAGGGAGAAAAGAATCGCCACTTCACAACTCTAAACTGGTATTAAGTCTCTTTTCTCGCTGCTCAAAGTTTGCTAAGAAAACAGCTCAGCCTCAGAAGTAGTTTTGTGATGTCTCATAGAAGCTATTTAATCTCTTGGTTATGTAGAGGTAATTATTTTTACAGTAGTAAAATAAATGTCTGATTTCCATGGCTTATAATAAAGTGGAAGATTATATAACCCTTCTCCATTTGGATAAAAGGGGTTATCTCTGCTAATGAATTTTGCTGTTGCTAATATTAGAAAGGGAGATTTCGCCTACCTCCACATTTTACTAAAATACATATGGGCTGGTCACTTGCTCCCACAAGATCAGCACACTCCTCCTCTGCTGATATTATCATATCTAGGTTTTAATTGGTTGCAGGGTGTTCTATTCAAATACAAATCATATCCTTAACCCTGTCACATGAAACCCAATTGTTACTGCCTAGTATCATGAACTGGCAGGTCACTGTCTTACACAAGATCAACACACTCCTCCCCTGCTACTGTCATCATCCCCATGATCTGAATGTTTGCAGTGATTTCCCTCATGTCACTGACCCTGTCATATGCAACCCAGTTCTATTGCCCATTATTATGAACAGACAGGTCACTACTTCACACAAGATAAATACACGCCTGCTTCTATCAACATGCCCATAATCTGATTGCAGGGTGTTTTGTTCCCATCCACATCATGTCACTGACCCTATCGTATGCAACCAAGTTCTTACTAACCTAAGATCAGGAACAGACAAGTCACTACCTCCCACAAGATCAACACACTCCTCCCTTGCTGCTGTCATCATACCCATGACCTGATTGGTCACATGACTTTTTTATTTCCATGTAAATCATATCACTGACCCTGTCACATGCAACCCAGTTCTTATTAACCCAATATCACGAACTGACAGGTCACTGTCTCCCATAAGATCAACACATTCCTCCCCTGCTACTGTCATCATCCCCATGGTCTGATTGGTTGCAGGGTGTTCGATTCCCATGCACATCATGTCATTGACCTCATCACATACAACCAAGTTCTAACCCAGTCTAATGAACAGACAGGTCACTGTCTCCCACAAAATCAACGCACTCATATGCTGCCATCGTTTCAATGGACTGATTGGCTCAAAAGGGTTGAAATCTCAGTTTTCCTTACAGAAATGTGTATGAAATAGAAATGAGGCCCCATTTTGACTTATGATTTATGTGCATTATATGAATAGCTAATTTATTTCAATAGACAATAATGAAATGAGGCCACTACCTTTGGCAATAGCAGCTGGATATAGGGGTTTGACCAAACTGGCAACCCCTCCAGCTTTAAGGAGCATCTGTCAGCAGGTTTGCACCTATGACACTGGCTGACCTGCTACATGTGCGCTGGGCAGCTGTGTTGGCCCCATGTTCATATGTGCCCGCATTACTGAGAAAAATGATGTTTTAATAAATGCAAATGAGCCTCTAGGAGCCTCGGGGGCTTTGCCATTACAACTAGAGCAGGGATCAACAACCTTCGGCACTCCAGCTGTTGTGAAACTGTAATTCCATGCTCCATTCATTTCTATGTAAGTTCTTAGAATAGCAGAGCAAAGATGAATGCTGGGAGTTGTAGTTTCAAAACAGCTGGAGTGCCGGAGGTTGCTGACCCTGACCTAGAGGCTCTGCTCTCTCTGCAACTGCCCTGCCCTCTACACTTTGATTGACAGGACCAGGCAGTGATCACATTTACATTTGTGTCCTTTCTTACCTTTCCTCTTGGCTTGACGCATCCCGACACTTGTGGTGTGAGATGACCAGCTTTGTAATACTCTGTTGGGGGTTGTTTATGCTTTATGTGTCTATAGGTGGCCACCTAGTGGTTGTCATGTGAGTTGCAGCCTGTTGAGAATTTTTCTGGCATACTGTATCTGTGAAGATTCTCATTCATCCAGGTCATGTATTAAGTCGGAGCAACTGGGCTGGTTTCATTTTCTTTTCAAGACGTTCTGCTAGTCATCCATTTCTCAATTCAAATGACTTGTACAAGAAATCTCCAGAATTAAATACTTGTAATTTATGCTTCAGTTAGCATAATCTGTTTATCATAAAACATGGTCAAGGACCTCATGGAGGTGCTGTAAGATGTTGATTGTAATTTGCATGACTGAAGCTATTAGTTATGAATAAACTGCCTCAGGAGAGGTGTTAGAACAGCCCTGTAAGTGGCAGACAATAGATGTCGCTCTGGCATAAGCTGTAGGCATGTATGTCACCCATAGGCTTCCATGTTACACAAGCATAAATTTTCTTACTAATGCCTTTGCATAGATTACCATAGTCTACTACACTATGCTATATAGTAAAAAAAAATATATATGCTAGCGTATAGAAGTCCGATCTTCTGGTCACCTGCTCTACGTATATGGTAGATGTGTACCCGGGAGCAAATGTAGGGCTTTAATTTAATGTGAACAAAGCCACAAAGCCTAATCCTAAAAACCTTTTCATGACCGAAGCAAAAAAACTTTCCTCCAGCACGTAGTAGGTGGAGTGCAAACATAACTGTAATGGTACATATTATGTAATACCCCCCATGATACTGCAGATGTGTGAACTTGTTTAAAACTTTTATGTGGAGTTTTACAAGTTTATATTCACATTCCACCGCCTCTGCCAAAGTGTTGAGTTGGTCATAGCTTTGGACAAAATCACAAAACACAATGCCTTTATTTATACTGGGCACATTTCCACATTTCACACAGCTGTGTCTTAACAGCAAGGTTTAGTTTCTTTTGAAAAAAAAAAAAAACTATTGGGGATGGTTACAATGAGATACGACCAAAGTTTATTATGTAGATAAAGTGCAGCCATCATTTACATGCCGAGTAGACCGCCATTTCCTGAGCCTCTGATGAATGGCTTGCAACATACGTAAGTGACGTCACTGGTTTATAGGGAATTGCACATTGAAGGAAAAATATTGAAATTACCTTAATATCACCGAGGTATTCCGACAATAGATATTTATCATCTATCCAATGGGAAAGTGATAAATGTCTGATTGTTGGGAGCTCCATGATCACTAGACGGAGGATCTTGAGCTTCCTGTTCCTTCTCATTGCAAGACAGCAGGGAGGAGGAGTTTGGACAGAGCAGCGATCGAGCATATCGCTCAGCCACCTTTGGCAGTCCATAGACTTTGAATGAAGTGGCAGTGTACATGCTCAATCACCGCTCCATTCAAATTCCTAAGTGGAGGAGGAACGTGGGGCTCTGGACCTCCATCTCTTGTGATGATTGGGGGCAGCCAGCAATCTAAAATTTGTCACCTGTTCTAGTCTGGGGAGGTCAACTGCCTACTGTGTTATTATTCGGTTCAATGTATCAGCAGTATGCAGTGAGCTCCTAAGCTCCCCTAGTGGTGACTACAGGCAGATGGAATTTTATCATTTAACTCTGTGGGACAGCTTTACTAAGCTTTACTAGTCTAAAATGTAGACAGTGTAAACTTAGACAGTCTAAAGATGCACCGTCTGTCCCACTGAGATAAATTTGGTGCAGGTCACTTTTGTCTAACCTTATACACTAGAATCTTTTGAACTTCAACGCGGTACTAGACAGGGGTGTCCCCTGTTATTGTTCGCTATTTTTCTGGAACCCCTGGCTTGCAGGATTAGAGCAGATAAGGAAATTGTAGGCTTCGGGGGCTTGGGGATTAGGGATAAAATTAGCCTATACACTGACGATATCTTGATCTTTTTGAGATCTGGATGGACTGCTCTTCCCCATCTTATGATGTTTTTGGATCTTTATCCGGATATGAAATTAACTTGAAAAAGTCAATGTTTTTACCGTGGAATCGCCCCGCCCCATCCAAAGATATTGATGTTCAAGTATTTGCCCCTACAGAATCCCTAAATTATCTGGGCATCAGAATCGGGGTAGCCCTGCAGAGTTACAATACCCTAAATACCAACCCGATAATTAATAAGGTGAAGAATAAAATTAGAGTATGGCAAAAACTCCCACTCTCTCAAGTAGAAAGTATCGCTTTAGTTAAAATGGTTTTGTTACCATTAATACTATATACTTTGACAGCTAGTCCAGTATGGATAGAGGACTCCTTCTTCAACTTAATGGAAAGACTAATTAACGACCTAATCTGGGGAAGAAAACGCGTAAGGATAAAGCAAAGATATATTTGGCTAGCAGAGAGGCATGGAGGACTAGCCCTTCCCTTTTTGCATGGGTTTTATATTGCTGCTCAATTACAGTGGTGCATTAACAATATAGTTGTTATAGTTGTTATATTAAATACATTTCCAGTAAATTTAAGGGCCCACGGGGGGATATATTCACCTTATTGGAAGCTCGTCTTTTGGAGATCAGGGGGAGACAATGTCCCATTAGCAATATGCTTCAGTTGGTCTGGAACAAAATTAGATCTATTACAGGGAACATCTCAAGCTGTTCACTTTTCTCCTCTTTGGCAGAATTTGAACTTAGGTGAATTCCTTGTCCCATTAGACATTTCATTTTGGGAAAATAGAGATATTACTCGGGTGTCACAAGTTGTCACACAAGGGAAGTTGAAGCCCATGACGGAAATTCTTCTTGATTTAGAGCCCACTTTTTAAAATAAGTTTAGATATGTACAATTAAAGCACGCCTTTGAACACACTAAGAATAAAAGTTATTATTTTTATTAGAGATCACACATTTTTGGCTTTTGTTATAATTTTTCATCGCCTAAATCTACTATTTCACAAATGTATCACCGATTACAAAAATAACTACCTTAGATGATTCGATTTAAAAGTGAGTTGAAATGGGAAGAGGAATTTGGCGGCAGTAGTCTCCTCCCTTGGGGCGAAATATATAAAAATATAAAAAAAATCCTCAATTTCTAGCCACTATAGATTAATTCACTTTAAGATAGTCCACCATTTATATTACACCCCTCTACTACTCTCCAATATCTACAAGAACAAGAAATACAGCTGCCTAAAGTGTCACTTTGGAATTGCCCGATCATCCAGGACTATTGGTTTAAGATATTTGAGAAATTGGGACAAAGATCAACTATTGCCCTTGTCCCGAATATGGAATTTGCCATATTCGGTGTCCTCTCCTCAGCTAAAGTTTATGAGAAAGCTAAAAGTATATAGGTAAAAGGATATTTAGCCGCTAAGGTTATTATTGTGAAAAATTGGGGATCAGTAAAATACCCTGAAGTCGGGGAGTGGATACAACTTATGTATAGAATCACGGAATATAAATTCATATAATCTCGGGCAAAAAAGATAATAGATATGGACTAAATGTTTTTGACTTTTACACAATGACTCTTTCAGGTTCCCCTAGGTGGGGCCCCGCAGTAATCTCCAGCAAAAGTAAAATGGGGGTGGGGCAGGGTGGTTTTAGGGTTGGGTTATAAATTATTATTAATTGCCACTATTTAGTAATATTTTATTATAATTATTTTTTTTGTACTTGTTGATGTCTATGTATAATTTGTTAATAAAGATTTAAAAAAACCAAACAACTTTACACCACTTATTGGTTGGCTTACTTTGGGCAGAAGTTTGCACCAAGTAAAATCTGCATATACTTTAACTTTCAGCTGCATTCCTGATTTCTAATAGCGATATTGTCATGGCGGGCGTGCACTCAGTATGACAGATAACGAACCAACCAGGCTCTGGGCGAGAGACAGGGAAGGGTCACCTCCTAGCTAATTCCTGACCTCTTTCTCTGCACTGCTCAGCCCATCTACAGATCTTGAAGGTAGATCTGAGATGTCCCCGTGCCTGGGCTGACAAAACCCTGAATTCCCTGAGATGGTGAAGTGAGAAATAGGAGCAGCCTGCTCGCACAGAACCTGGATGGGAAAGATGACACAAAACAACCAACTAGAAACAACACTTATCTTCCTGAGCTGGAGCAGACAGCCAACCTTCCTTCCTAGCTTCCAAGATCACAATAATGAATATAATCCGCTCAGGGCACTGGGCAGAGGAGCTATTTAAACTAATGACTCCACCCAGTGCACCTGATGAGGGGCGGATCCAGCACGACTCCAAAACAAACACTAAACTCGTGCTGCAATCCTGGCCGACCTCCGCACATCGTCAGAGTGGGGCATGACAGTACCCCCCCTTCTACGGGTGACCTCCGGACACCCTGGACCAACCTTATCCGGATGGGACCTATGAAAGGCCCTCACTAGACGGCTGGCGTTGACATCTGACGCCAGAACCCACATCCTCTCCTCAGGACCGTATCCCCTCCAGTGAACCAGGTACTGGAGGGAACCCCGCAGAACTCTCGAGTCGAGAATCCTGGAGATCTCGAACTCCAAGTTTCCCTCGACCAGAACAGGAGGAGGAGGCAATGGCGATGGTACCACCGGTTTAACATATTTTTTTAGTAAAGACTTGTGGAAGACATCGTGGATCCTCCAAGTCTGCGGCAGATCAAGTCGAAATGCCACAGGATTGATCACAGCAGAAATCTTATATGGACCAACAAATCTTGGACCCAGTTTCCAAGATGGCATTCTCAACTTGATATTCCTAGTGGACAACCACACCAAATCACCCCCACACAGGTCCGGACCAGTCACACGTCTCCTGTCAGCTATTCGTTTATACCTCTCACCCATCCTCTCCAAATTCCCTTGAATCCCCCGCCAGATAGAGGATAAGGCAGAAGAGAATCTCTCCTCCTCTGGCATCCCGGAGGAACCAGACCCAGAAAAGGTACCAAACTGAGGATGGAAACCGTATGCGCAAAAAAATGGCGACTTACCCGTGGACTCCTGCCTACAGTTATTCAATGCAAATTCTGCTAAGGGCAAGAACGAGGACCAGTCCTCCTGATTCTCAGCCACAAAACACCTCAAGTAGGTCTCCAGGTTTTGATTGGTACGCTCTGTCTGACCATTCGACTGTGGATGAAAAGCCGACGAGAAAGAAAGTTGAATGCCAAGTCGAGAGCAGAACGCCCTCCAAAACCTGGAGACAAACTGCGTGCCCCTATCAGAGACAATATCCGAAGGATTACCGTGCAATTTAACAATATTATCCACAAAAATCTGCGCAAACAAACATTTCTCCAATTTGGCATACAACTTATTCTCCCGAAGGATCGTCAAAACCTGTCTCACATGATCCTGATGGGTCTTCAGATCAGGAGAATAAATTAAAATGTCATCCAGGTAAACTACTACGAACCTCCCCACCAAGTGATGAAAAATGTCATTGACGAATCGCTGAAATACTGCTGGCGCGTTCGTCAACCCAAAAGGCATCGCCAGGTTTTCAAAATGACCCTCGTGCATAATGAAGGCCGTTTTCCACTCATCCCCCTCCTTGATCCTGATCAGATTGTAGGCTCCTCTCAAATCCAACTTGGAGTACACCTTGGCTCCAACAATCTGATCAAATAGTTTAGAGATCAAGGGCAGGGGATATGGATCCCGGACTGTAATACGGTTCAACTCCCGGAAATCCAAACACGGTCTCAGTGATCCATCTTTTTTCTTCACAAAGAACAAATCTACTGCCACTGGAGACTTAGATGGTCTAATATGACCCTTTGCCAAACTCTCGGCGACATACTTTCGCATGACCTCCCTTTCGGGTTGAGAGAGGTTGTAAAGCCGAGACTTTGGCAACTTGGCGCCAGGAATAAGATTAACTGGACAACCATAGTCCCGATGAGGGGGCAATTCCTGAGCCCCACCCTCCGAAAAAACATCCGCAAAATCCGAGAGATACGGAGGTAAAGCCGTAATGGACACTTCAGAAATAGATGTGACAAGACAATTGTCCGAACAAAACTCGCTCCAACCAATGATTTGTTTCGCTTGCCAGTCTATAATTGGGTTATGTCTAATCAACCATGGCAACCCCAAAACTATAGGAGCTGGCAAATCCTTCATGACAAAACAAGAAATAATTTCAGCATGTGAATCACCCACCCTTAAATGAATACCATGAACAATGTGAGTGAGACTCCTTTGAGAAAGAGGGGAAGAATCAATTGCAAAAACACGAATCTCGTTCTCTAACGTGCAAGTACTTAGTCCCAGGCCTTGAAGAAAAAGAAAGTCAATTAGGTTTACCCCAGCACCACAATCAAGGAATACATCAACAAACACATTTTTTGACTCTAGCGCCACCATAGCTGAAAGGAGAAAACGGGAACTGCAGGGAGCTTGCATACCTGTCTGCTCCACCACACCATTCATACTACCAAGTGTGAGAGAGTTTTTTTTTTTTTTTTTCTTTTTCTCTTCCACCTGTGATTTAACATGAGGACAAGAAAAAATTTAATGACCCCTCTTTCCACAAAAGTAACATAGTTTGTGCAATTTCCTAAAGTCTCTACTATCAGAATGGCAAGAAATCTGACCCAATTGCATGGGTTCCTCCGCTACTCCAGAGTTATAAGCAATATCACCCTGGGCAGAAGAAGAAACAAAACCACACACAGGAGGGATCCCCTGCACGGAAGGACCCTTACCCCTCTCTCGGATACGTCTATCCAACCATATAGCCAAAGACATTGCATTCTCTAAAGTATCCGGATACTCATGAAAAGCCAGGGCATCCTTCAATCTTTCAGATAACCCCTGAAAAAACTGACTACGTAACGCGGGGTCGTTCCACCCCGACTCAGTAGCCCACCTCCTAAACTCTGTACAGTAACCCTCTGCAGTATGTTCACCCTGCAGTAAGTTACGCAATTTCGATTCTGCCATCGAGACCCGATCTGGGTCATCGTAAATCAATCCCGGGGCTTGGAAAAATTCCTCCACTGACCGGAGAGCCAGAGAACCGGGCGGCAGAGAAAAAGCCCAGGATTGAGCGTCCCCTTTAAGCAGAGACATGATGATACCAACCCTCTGATCTTCATTACCTGACGAAAATGGACGCAGTCGAAAGTACAATTTGCATGACTCTTTAAAGCGGAAAAAATCATCCGTACTCCCTGTAAATCTGTCGGGAAGAGCGACTTTAGGCTCCCCACCAATTTAACCTGTACCTGATGCCAGAAACCTCTGACACTGTGTGACCGTACCACGCAGATCCGCAACCTCTAGGGATAAACCCTGCATGCAGTCAACCAGTGCATCAATTGACGCCATCACAAAAGCGCTGAGTGATGGCAGTCACAGTATGGCGGATTATAATGTCATTGCGGGCATGCACTCAGTATGACAGATAACGAACCAACCAGGCTCTGGGCGAGAGACAGGGAAGGGTCACCTCCTAGCTAATCCCTGACCTCTTTCTCTGCACTGCTCAGCCCATCTACAGATCTTGAAGGTAGATCTGAGATGTCCCCGTGCCTGGGCTGACAAAACCCTGAATTCCCTGAGATGGTGAAGTGGGAAATAGGAGCAGCCTGCTCGCACAGAACCTGGATGGGAAAGATGACACAAAACAACCAACTAGAAACAACACTTATCTTCCTGAGCTGGAGCAGACAGCCAACCTTCCTTCCTAGCTTCCAAGATCACAATAATGAATATAATCCGCTCAGGGCACTGGGCAGAGGAGCTATTTAAACTAATGACTCCACCCAGTGCACCTGATGAGGGGCGGATCCAGCACGACTCCAAAACAAACACTAAACTCGTTCTGCAATCCTGGCCGACCTCCGCACATCGTCAGAGTGGGGCATGACAGATATCTCTTGATGTAGTGAAGATAATGGTGTGATTCTGGTACTGTTTGTAAGATTGAAATGCCAGCTTTCAAACAAGACAAACATAAATATTCTAGCTGCTACCAATGAGATATGAGCAGCTAAATTAGCCCTTCCCCTACTGTCAGAGAACTCTGGCAGAACTGTTAGGTAGTTAAGTGATGACCCCTTCAGTTTGTGAGGTGTTGTAGATTAGTCTTATTGCCATAGTTGCATCATAAATATGTCTAAAAGAAGCCAAATTGTGCCAAAGGTGCACAACATGTTGATGCAAATTACACCAGAATCCAGGCACAGCCACAATAGTAAATGTGGGTCACTATCAATGTGGAGGATTTGGAGCTCCTCACAGCTTACCAAGCACAGCACTGTACATTGCATAGTGGCTGTGCTTGGTATTGCACCATTCACTTGAGCTGCACATAGGCCATGTGACCAATGAATGTGACGTCACTGGCCTAGGACTCTTTAAAGATTATGTACACTTTAGAGGGCAATTTTTTAATGATTGCATTTTACTGATTTTGGGATAAAAATCATTTTTCAATTGGTCTTTATTAAAAATATTGAGCCATTCTGTCGCAAAGAGTTAACTGTTTATCTATCTGTGTAAATGGTACTTTCACTTTGTGTCTTCTAATCAGTCTTCTAATCAACCTTATCTCTAAATTACTAAAATGTCATAAACACTTATTTAATCCACATTCTTATCAGTAAGATAAGAATTGAGCTAATGAGTGTTTATAAGGTCAGTGATAAGGAGCCGTCAGCTGAGCTGCCTGACAGAACAGAGTGAAAATTCAGAGCCTTCTACTAGAGAAACTCAAGGCTACACAGACGTTCAACATTTTTAATAATGACCAATTGAAAAAAGATTTTTAGCTCAAAATAAATACAATGCAATAATAATAAAATTGCCCGCAAAGGTGCACATAGCATTTAAACAGCTGATCGGAAGGGGTGCCAGGAGTAGGACCCCCACCAATCAGATATTGATGATCAATCCTGTTGCTAGGCCATTCATATTGAAGTCCCAGACAATCAGTTTAATAGTTGTTATTTCTTCAGCCAATAGTAAGACAAAAGAAATGCAATATATACAACAAAAAAGTATATAACGATTCATTCTATCTAAAGTTCACTCATGAAGTCGTCCAAAATAGAAGAGCTGTGGTTTATTTTCTGCCCACAGTTTAATTTTGGCTTGTGGGGTGGGAGGTGGTGTGAGATTACTGTAATCGGTGCCCTGAAATAAAGCAGCTTCTGTGTCTCTGGGTTCAACTTTATTTTAGTCCACAATAGTAAACATTTAAAAGGAAAACTTTTTAAAAGGGACAGTATGAAGTTACAAGATTCCTTTGTTTGTTTGGTGTCAGTGTCTTTTACTTCACTTGGTCGGCATCCACCCGTCAGATGTGACAATGGAGCTTCTACTGAAACCAATAGACTAGAAAAGAAAAGTCAAAAATGTTCGATTGATCTCAATGTACAGAAAGGCAGGATAGTGTGCACAGAATGGGACCTGGAGTGCCAAATGTACAGCACTGAAGCACTCAAAATAAAACGCCTCCTCCTCCTTGGTGTATTGTGGGGATTCTCAGAAATTCAGGTGAATTTTGGAAAATCTCTTTAAGCTACGGTATCTAAATATTTTTTCACCTTTTCTATTAATCCTTTATATATCTTTGTATCTATCTCCTATCTATCCATCTCTCTGTCTGTATCTATACTAAATCCAATCTATTCTTTCTTTCTTTCTTTTCTTTTTTTATCTCATGCATGCATATCATGTACAGTCGTGGCCAAAAGTTTTGAGAATGACACAAATATTAGTTTTCACAAAGTTTGCTGCTAAACTGCTTTTAGATCTTTGTTTCAGTTGTTTCTGTGATGTAGTGAAATATAATTACACGCACTTCATACGTTTCAAAGGCTTTTATCGACAATTACATGACATTTATGCAAAGAGTCCGTATTTGCAGTGTTGGCCCTTCTTTTTCAGGACCTCTGCAATTCGACTGGGCATGCTCTCAATCAACTTCTGGGCCAATTCCTGACTGATAGCAACCCATTCTTTCATAATCACTTCTTGGAGTTTGTCAGAATTAGTGGGTTTTTGTTTGTCCACCCACCTCTTGAGGATTGACCACAAGTTCTCAATGGGATTAAGATCTGGGGAGTTTCCAGGCCATGGACCCAAAATGTCAACGTTTTGGTCCCCGAGCCACTTAGTTATCACTTTTGCCTTATGGCACGGTGCTCCATCGTGCTGGAAAATGCATTGTTCTTCACCAAACTGTTGTTGGATTGTTGGAAGAAGTTGCTGTTGGAGGGTGTTTTGGTACCATTCTTTATTCATGGCTGTGTTTTTGGGCAAAATTGTGAGTGAGCCCACTCCCTTGGATGAGAAGCAACCCCACACATGAATGGTCTCAGGATGCTTTACTGTTGGCATGACACAGGACTGATGGTAGCGCTCACCTTTTCTTCTCCGGACAAGCCTTTTTCCAGATGCCCCAAACAATCGGAAAGAGGCTTCATCGGAGAATATGACTTTGCCCCAGTCCTCAGCAGTCCATTCACCATACTTTCTGCAGAAGATCAATCTGTCCCTGATGTTTTTTTTGGAGAGAAGTGGCTTCTTTGCTGCCCTTCTTGACACCAGGCCATCTTCCAAAAGTCTTCGCCTCACTGTGCGTGCAGATGCGCTCACACCTGCCTGCTGCCATTCCTGAGCAAGCTCTGCACTGGTGGCACTCCGATCCCGCAGCTGAATCCTCTTTAGGAGACGATCCTGGCGCTTGCTGGACTTTCTTGGACGCCCTGAAGCCTTCTTAACAAGAATTCAACCTCTTTCCTTGAAGTTCTTGATGATCCTATAAATTGTTGATTGAGGTGCAATCTTAGTAGCCACAATATCCTTGCCTGTGAAGCCATTTTTATGCAACGCAATGATGGCTGCACGCGATTCTTTGCAGGTCACCATGGTTAACAATGGAAGAACAATGATTTCATCACCCTCCTTTTAACATGTCAAGTCTGCCATTTTAACCCAATCAGCGTGACATAATGATCTCCAGCCTTGTGCTCGTCAACATTCTCACCTGAGTTAATAAGACGATTACTGAAATGATCTCAGCAGGTCCTTTAATGACAGCAATGAAATGCAGTGGAAAGTTTTTTTTGGGATTAAGTTAATTTTCATGGCAAAGAAGGACTATGCAATTCATCTGATCACTCTTCATAACATTCTGGAGTATATGCAAATTGCTATTATAAAAACTTAAGCAGCAACTTTTCCAATTTCCAATATTTATGTAATTCTCAAAACTTTTGGCCACGACTGTATATCAATATGCTGCACCATTGACATGCTCTATCAGGCAAAGGGCCTGAAAGGGGTTGTCTCTTCTCAGACAATGGGGGAATATCGCTATGATATCCCCCCATTATCTGATAGGTGCGGGTTCCACCTCTTGGACCCGCACCTATATCAATTACAGAGCCCTGAAAGTGGTGGAGGTCGCACTGCACATGCGCAGCCGCCATCCATTCATTTCTGTATTCTGTCAGGCCCAAGGAAGTGAATGGGAGGAGTGGCCGGTCCTGCGTGGTGCACTCCCATTTACTTCTATGGGAGAGAGCTTGGTGGTGACCGGACCGTAGTCCTCCAGCTAACACTTTGCGAGGCTCGTTTACCGATATGGGTGCAGGTCCCAGCGGTAGGACCTGCACCAATAAGACAATGTGGGCATAAACTCATGATATGCTCCTATTGTCTGAGATGAGACAGTCCCTTTATGACTCTGTTCACACTGCCTCCAAGCCCTATATTTAGCATATATGCTGGGGATAGCCTCCCAGTATATACAATAAGCATATCCGCAGGGCTTCATTGACCTGACGGAGTGTCCTTTTCGGCTTCCGTCAGGGTAAAACACTTTGGCATACTTTTATTTCAATGGTGTTAATGCGGTATAGTTTTTTCACAAATTGGACCCTATGAGTGATGGGTAGTCTTGCCGAATACACCATGAGGAAACGCTCAGATGTAATGTGCACAGCGCCTAACACCAGCTCTGCCATCAGTGTTAATATCAGACGTGACTGTAGCTGCTCTGCTTTATATTCGGCCTCCTGGAGCACAGGCAGCACGAATGTTAGAAGGAAATGAATATCCTTAGAAGAAAGTTTATTGAGACAACCCGTCCTGTTTGTTTTTCTTGACTAGAATACCAGTTAAAAGACTTTCTCCACCAGGGTTTCAAAAGAATTCAATGTAATGAGCCCAAAGCACAAATAAATGCTACTGAGGTGTTCCTTGATTTATATCTGGAATATGGTGGAAGGGAATTTTCCATCTCAGGCATCTCCAAGGAGCGTTATTTAACATTTAGGTGGTCTTGATTCTAATATAAGTTGAGTTCCTGAGGAAAGGAATATTTTTAGAAGATGTTTCCATTAGCCGTAATGCTACTGAATATGTATGTTGGATATCCAGATGCGGCCTAGGATCTATTGTCTTCAGACCAGTATAGACTTCTGGCTCTCAATCATAGTTGATGCCAATGTAGTGAGGCAGGAATGAGAGAAGGTCGAGTCAGGAGCAGAGACAGAGGTGGTTTAAAATCAGTTATCACCTCGCAGTGGCCGGCTTTCCTGCACTCCAGTGCGTACAGTACCATGTAAGTGAAGGTGCACCCAGCTGGTGTTACCATGTAGTGTGGTGCAACCACTGAATGAAGTCCAGAAAACAGGAGAGAGAAAGTCAATAAGGGAACAGGTTCCAATTTTTACCTAAAATAAAGCATGTCGGTTACACTTCTGACAAGAAGATATACACAGGAGCTTAAAGGGTTTTTTCCAGGATTAATATGTTTATTGACCAGGGCCGGGCCGACACAGAGGCTGGGGAGGCTCCAGCCTCAGGGCGCAGGCCAGCTTCCCAGCCTCTGGGCGGCAGGAAGGCCACTGACCACGTCGCTGCTGCTGCCTCGCCTGCCGGGCTGCTGGCCGCGCTGGAGGACGGAGGGAGTAGTGAGCACTTGCCACTGACTTACGTGCTCCCTCCCCGCTCCGCCTCCTGGCTCGGCCGCTCCGCTGCTCTGGTCTCTGCTCAGTCGCTTGCCTGACTGGCTGCGTACAGCACGCACTTTGACCTGACGCGCTGTACGCAGTCAGGTCACATGTGCGCCCTCTGGAGACCAGGAGCAGCGCGGGCAGCAGCACAGCACTGTGTCCCGACCCAGCCCAGGCCCCAGCAGGGATAGAGCGTGAGAGTCTGCCCTGAAGTGAAGTAAGATAGTTCTTAAATAAAGATAATATTCTTTTCCGTCTGATCTAAGGTCTGATGGGGTTCTGGATGGGGTAAAACTACAAGGAACGCCCCGGGGGGGGCCCTGTTATTGACAGATATACTTATGTAGTTGCTTACCTAATGTACATCTTCACCATGTCTTTTCTTTTCAATTTTGACTCCCCTGACCCATTTTTACCATTTAAACCAATCCCTCTGGTTTGTTTTCATCCTGTAGGTAGCACTTCCTGTTCCTGTATCCAACCAAACCCTTGATGCACTTCTACTTCCTCTGCCACAGCCCCAGCACCGCCTCTAACAACGCCCGGGTAGTTTATAGCTCCTCCAACACAGATATTTACATGGACACTCCCCTATCACTGCCTTAAAATTGCCCGACTAGTTTATAGCCCCTCCCACCTAGCTAGTTACATAGACAGGAAATAAGAAAAGAGCTGCAAGGACATGATCATGTGACCACAGCCTAGAACAGAAGATAGTTCTGTGCAGTGTGCTCTTCTTCACTTTGGGGATCCTGTTCTCTAGATAGGAGCAGGTCCCAAAGACCCACAGCATATCCTAGCGATATGCCATCATTGTCCCATCTGGGCCAACTCCTTTAAAGGGGTTGTTTGGGTTCAGAGCTGAAACCCTGACATACCTCCATTTTCACCCAGGCAGCCCCCCCTGACTTGAGCTTCGGAGTAGTTAATTCTCCGATGCTCTATTTTGCCCTGCGCTAAATCACGCAGAGCAAAGGCATTTTCAGGAGTTCCGGTGACGAACCGGGCTCTCCATGGGGCTGCCAGGAAGTCCGGTGATGTCACCGGCACTGATGGGCGGGCTTTAGCACTGCCCTAGCCAGTAAAACGGTGATGTCACCAAACACACTGCCAGGCGGAAGCTTTCGCCTGGCAGTGTGTTATTGTAAACAAAAGAGCCCTTGCAACAGCAGGGGGGCTGCCTGGGTGAAAATATGGGTATGTCCGGATTCAGCTCTGAACCCGGACAACCCCGTTAAGCAGGGAAGGCTCCTACTAAGTAGCCCTAGCATTAAAGAGGTTGTATAAGATTGCCAAAAACACATGTTTTTTTTTGTTTTTCTACAAACAGTGCTATTCTTCACCAGAGGCTGTGTCTGGTAATGCAGCAAAGCCCTATTTACTAAAAAATCGGACTGACTGCAATACTCGATACAACCAAACAGACAAGGGTGGTGCTTTTAAAAAAAATAATAATAATAATAAATCCCACCTTTATCTCAATAGTTGATGCGGAGAGAAATAAAATCATTCACCAGCAAATTTTTAATGTTTTGCTTGTCCTCTGTTTTCTTCCTAAACACCTGCTTCTAATTTCGACAGCTTCCGTTCTGCATCTACCGTATTACGTTGCCACAGGAAACGTCCATAAAGCTTCCCTTGTCGTGCTTCGGCCCTCAGATGTCCACTTGTTTATTTACCTATACTTTGCATATTTGTAAACGGGAGGAAACTGTCCAGATGAAGCCAAGCAGGAGCTTCCCAGCTGAGAAAACAGGTCGCTCCTGCTTCATTCCTGCCAGAACACGGAGGAGGATCAGGGAATATGATGAGAGGTAAATGACCTGTAAAATAATAATGACTCTGCAGCGGTCAGTAGCGGTAAGGTCATTTATCACCGCAAGGGCTGTGATGAACATCCCACCAGAAACAATGGGGTTTCTACCCCAACACCAAATCTGCCTATAGACTTTATGGCTCACAGTGGAAGGGCATTATAGTTGGCACTGGATGGAAGACACTCTAGTTCAGGCATGCTCAACTGCTCAACCTGCGGCCCTCCAGCTGTTGTAAAACTACAACTCCCACAATGCCCTGCTGCAGGCTGATAGCTGTAGGCTGTTCGGGCATGCTGGGAGTTGTAGTTTTGCAACAGCTGGAGGGCCTGCTCTAGTTGGAGTACGTATGGGAACACACACCCTATAGAGGGGGAGAATGCAGCTGGCACTGAGAGACCATGACTGGCATTATATGAAAGCACACTTTGGTGGGCATTATACAATGCATTTGAAAGATTCCTTTTATTTATTTTTTACAAAAATGTATGTTGCGGCATTGGGCTAAAATAAAAAAACATCAAGTTTCTCCCCATCTTTCTGCACTCAGTCTCCCATAATGAATGATAACAGAATGTTCAAAAAGTTTGCTAACTTATTGAAAAGGAAAAACTACAATCTTGCATTGACATAAATATTCAGCCCCTTTACTCAGGACTTAATTAAAGCCCCTTTGGCGGTGATTACAGCCTCCAGTGTTCTTGGGTATGATGCCACAAGGTTTACACAACTGGACCTGGATTTGGGGATTTTATGCCATTCTTCTCTGCAGATCCTCTCAAGCTCTGTCAGATTGGATGGGGACTTTCGGTGGACAGCTATTTTCAGGTGTCTCCAGAGATGATTGTGCAGTGTCCCACTTAGTGTGGTCGTGGGCACTTTAAAAAAAACTTTTAGATGCTTATCAAATGTCCTTCTGTTTTTACCTGTAATTCCTATTAACAGGCTTAGGTTGTCATTACATCTATTCACCCCTAGGTGGTGCTGGCATCACTTACAGTACAGACCAAAAGTTTGGACACACCTTCTCATTCAAAGAGTTTTCGCAATCGAGATGGTTTGGGGTGAGCTGGACCGCAGAGTGAAGGCAAAAGGGCCAACAAGTGCTAAGCATCTCTGGGAACTCCTTCAAGACTGTTGGAAGACCATTTCAGGGGACTACCTCTTGAAGCTCATCAAGAGAATGCCAAGAGTGTGCAAAGCAGTAATCAAAGCAAAAGGTGGCTACTTTGAAGAACCTAGAATATGACATATTTTCAGTTGTTTCACACTTGTTTGTTATGTATATAATTCCACATGTGTTAATTCATAGTTTTGATGCCTTCATAGTCATGAAAATAAAGAAAACTCTTTGAATGAGAAGGTGTGTCCAAACTTTTGGTCTGTACTGTATATATATATATATATATATATATATATATAGTTGGAGTTTGCTAATAAAGGGTGGTGATACAAGTAAGAAGTTTATTATATCCAGTACCTGAGTGCTGAGTCCTAGTATAGGCAGTTATAAGAAAGAAAGGAAAACTCCTCAAGTTACAATTACGAAGCCTGTTATAAGGAATACAGCTGAACCAATATTTTGATTATTGCCTTGCCATATACATAAACTGTACTGACTACCTGAAGACAAGTGATCTAGTAAAAGTTGGGTATATCATGAATCTATATATAATGTACAAAATCTAGGACTATCTTCCCTTCCACTCAAAAATAGTCCCCCCTCTATGCACCAGTATATCCCCTAAATAATATACCTGAATTCATATATATATACATATACACACAAAAAAAAGGATACTATGGAATGCAATTGGATTGAGATGCAGGACAACTGTGTGATATACTGTGAATATCATAATAGATCAGACCACTTGTATCTGGACTCTCTATTATACTGTACTAATGTACATGAATAAATAAATATGTTTTTTTGCCCCTCTGTATATTTGGGAAAACAAGTAAGGGCTCTTTCACACTTGCGTTATTGTCTTCCGGCATAGAGTTCCGTCGTCGGGACTCTATGCCGGAAGAATACTGATCAGGATTATCCTAATGCATTCTGAATGGAGAGTAATCCGTTCAGGATGCATCAGGATGTCTTCAGTTCCGGTACGGAACGTTTTTTGGCCGGAGAAAATACCGCAGCATGCTGCGCTTTTTGCTCCGGCCAAAAATCCTGAAGACTTGCCGCAAGGCCGGATCCGGAATTAATGCCCATTGAAAGGCATTGATCCGGATCCGGCCTTAAGCTAAACGTCGTTTCGGCGCATTGCCGGACCCGACGTTTAGCTTTTTCTGAATAGTTACCATGGCTGCCGGGACGCTAAAGTCCTGACAGCCATGGTAAGTGTAGCGGGGAGCAGGGGAGCAGCATACTTACCGTCCGTGCGGCTCCCCGGGCGCTCCAGAGTGACGTCAGGGCGCCCCAAGCGCATGGATCATGTGATCACATGGATCACGTCATCCATGCGCATGGGGCGCTCTGACGTCATTCTGGAGCGCCCGGGGAGCCGCACGGACTGTAAGTATACCGCTCCCCCGCTCCCCGCTCCTACTATGGCAACCAGGACTTTAATAGCGTCCTGGGTGCCATAGTAACACTGAAAGCATTTGGAAGACGGTTCCGTCTTCAAATGCTTTCAGTACACTTGCGTTTTTCCGGATCCGGCAGGCACCTCCGGCAACGGAAGTGCATGCCGGATCCCAACAACGCAAGTGTGAAAGAGGCCTAAGATACGTAGCAATCCGTCCCGATCATGTTGACGCATGAATATGATGTCTATGCGTTTCATAGCAGCACGCGTCATCACGAAGGGCGGTCAAGTGACGTCGATGCGTTCCACACTAACGCGCGACGTCACAGGCAACAGGACCAGGTGCCTGACGCACGATGTTGACGCGATGCGTTCCACAGGGCTTGGTGCTAACCCATGCGCACGCTCAGAGTGACTCATTTCCGGATCCGCTCCCAATCAGAACGCACGCTACCAACAAAGAGTAAGTGGGCAATTAACACTAATCATCTTCCATATGACGGTATATATAAGGGGGCAGCTCCAGACACTAATCTGGACTGCAATCTAGCTGGGACATCACTCCAAAAGCGATTGAGCTGACGGTTATTATACCGTATCCACATCTATTTTACCCCTGATGAATCTGACAGCATCACCTGTCAGAGGAAACGCGTCGGGAACGACTTTGAAAAGAAACATCTGGACAGGCCAGCACCAGGAGATAACAACAGGGCCAGAATAACAGGGACAGCCACCGAGAAGTGGGGTCGCTCCGCAGGGGGTGATTCTCCCGCATTTAGGCGGGAGACCTCTCCGCTTTTAGGCAGGAGAACAATAGCCTGCTAGGGACATTCTCCCACCTACCTGTCTGACCTACTGCCTCAAGCGATTTAGCAATGTAACATCACTTGGAACCATATTTGTTTCAGCATACCAAGGGTACTACTACGGATCCAACTGATCACCCAAGCTGCCCTAATATTGTGACCACGCATCCTCCATGCATCAAACCACCAAGGGTACTACTACGGATCCAACTGATCACCCAAGCTGCCCTAATACTGTGACCACGCATCCTCCATGCATCAAACCGTGAGTGGTCATCACAATAAGTGGTCTTACCATAGTGCTATAATTTATGCTACAGGACTATGTATGTGTGTATGTAATCTGATGCGGTATATACA
Organism: Bufo bufo; assembly: GCF_905171765.1. NCBI lineage: Eukaryota > Metazoa > Chordata > Amphibia > Anura > Bufonidae > Bufo > Bufo bufo. Next base: position 591,444,518 of record NC_053392.1, on the reverse strand, counting down.
TATGCATAGTGCCTAGTAACTTCTGTTTATCTATATGCCTGAGCAAGGTCTGTGTGTTTCTTTCCTTAAGCAGTCATCACTATTATTGTGGGACATATATTTTATATATATATTATCTGATAAAAGTTAAGTTTTAAGTAGGATAACAAATCAGTGATACAGTTTAATTGTTCCTACAACATATATATCATAAACCAATACTGTGAATTGTGTTACGTTGTTGTTTACTACAAATGACTCCTCATCCTTTCTACCAATTTCATTTGCACCTCACGGTGCTGGCTTCATGAACACCAGGGACCCAGCCGCCAAAGCACCCTAAACACCTATACCATCAAGGGCACCTCAACTACCATCTGGCTGTGATCCCTTTACTAGATAGTGCCCCGGAGGATTTAGTGCTGTCTTCCCCATCACTGCACGCCGGCCCAGGGAGGCTCTGTTAACCGTGAGTACAAACAACTTCTACCCCCATCGGCCCACCGTAGCTCACGTGTTGCCCCTGTGGTCTGGTTCGCTGCATAAGATTGGCGTCATGAACAGGATCCAAACTCCTCTGCACATTATGAGAATAAGCCCCACTTGTTTACTTGAGAGACTTTATATGTGCTTTAACACAGTGAAAACTTTAGACGTCTTTAGTGAGCTGGAAAGTTATCCAAGTAACTTGAAATTGCACAGGGATATTATACCAGTCACCTGCTATCAAAATCGCATTGTCAAAAGTGGGAAAAATCGCATATTTTTGTGTCACTAAAGTTAGTGACACCACCTCAAGAGCGGGAACATTGAGTTGCCGCCCCTTTAAAAGAGCGGGAAAAGACTATTTGCTGCGCCATACCAGAGGTAAACTCCCCCACTGGAGCGGGAAAAAGACAAACCCCTTTATGCAAAGTAATTAATTAACATTGTGCTAATACTCACGCCACTGCCAATATTCAAGAAGTCGGCAAATCCCCTATGCAAAGTGGACCTAGGGGGAGGGTCTCGCACAAAGACCTCATGCCGGAAGCTGCGTTAAAGCAAGTGGAGGAGATGTCCCTTACCCCACCCCTCATGGTCGTTAAGCCAGACCCATGAAGAAAAGGAGCTGCAGGCCCGCAGCCGGGAAGTGTGGGATCGTTATTGGATGGAGCGTGGCGAGGATCCACTGCCCAGACCGTCCATCACTGCAGGTCAGAATCCCCCTGAAAAGCCCACCATACATAATGTAGCCGAAAGGTCTGGTCAGGATCAGGCCATAGGAGCGCAACCCTCTATTGCTGCAGCCATTGACAGATGCTTCTAAGGCCGAATTGTGGGCCAAGCTATTGGCCGAAATTAAGTACACCCGACTCACACGCACCCACGCGTGCAAGAAGTATAATGAAGGGCTCCTAGAAGCACCTCTGGAGGATTTCCCAGTCCCAGTAAGGAGACTAGGCCGGGTCCTCTTTCTGTAAACAGAGAGGCCTTAGTTTTATTAGAGATTTGGAGACCAACAGAGACTATTATGTTAACCGGCGAGCTGTAAAGAGGAAAGATCTCCCCAGCTGGCTTCACAGTCTGTACGGAAATGAGATTGTGGAGTTTACCCTTGCCGAAGGTACTAGAGGGCCCTATGCTACAGCAGTTACACGTCCTGCGCCAAAGGCCGATTCTTGGGAGCCCGCAGATGACCCTGAGTCCGAAGAAGAGGAAGAGCCAGAGCTATCTACCGCCCTTGTGTGGCCGACCGTAAAATATGTGCCACCTCCTGCCCTGAGTCAGAGCCAGGTGGCTTCAGGATTTGCTGGCGCCAACATATTGTGGCAGCCCGCCATTGCCACCAGAGACCCTGAGGACCACCATAGGTCCAAGCCTAAACAAAGACGTCCCCGATCGCAACCTGAACCTGTCGATGTCCAGACAGCAGGACAAGAGTGCTTGAGATGCCTACTGCAGATGTCTGTGCAATCCAGAGAGGAAGCTCAGAGGAACTCACCTATAGCTGTAGCAGTACCAAAAGAGATATGGTCTACAGAAAACTCCAGCACTAGACAGAAACAAATGGCTTTGGTCATACCAGCTGTCTTTGAGGAACCCGCTGTTGAGCCCATTGCAAGAGAAAAATCTTTCATCTTCGAGATACCTGTTTTTGGGCTGGAGCCTACAGCTTCTGAAAATAAATTTCGATGGGACGCTCGACCAGAATGTTCCTCTCTGGATAAGTGGGACTCGGGTAGTCCACTGGATACGGACGTAACCTCAAGTCCAGACCACTATCCTTAACATAGGCCGGTTGTGAAATTTATTCATGGAACCAGAGACCATGTTTCCTAGAGGAACTCTCATATTTGTGTTCCAAGTGGTCGTTCCCCAAGCCACTTGAGAGCCCTCTGCTATTTTAAAAGACTCTACCATGGATTCTAACTTGTCTTTAAAAGAAAACCCCAGTTGCGCCAAGCTTTGCGCATTTTATTCCATTTTTACCTCCTTCTCAGGTTGTCTGGGACTTTAAAACCAAGTTTTATGCAACGTTCAAGACGTGCCCAGAAAGACTTTTCTGTGTCTTATCCTATGCAACGCACATCCTTTTTAATCAGAAACTTTTGCACTTTAACCTATTTGATTACAAAATATGTATACCCCAAATTCGCCCACTTTTCTTTTTGCGTCAAGAAAACAAGAAAAATGTAAATGTGATATATTATAAAGTGTATTGTTATGCATAACTCTTTTCTTATAGGAGATTAATAAAGTGACATAATAGTACTTTGCAATAATGTTAGTGTTAAAGGGGTATTATCAACACGCCGTTTCATACTTACCTGCTCCCGGCGCGCTATCCACTTCCTGGTTTCTGCACTCGGCAGGGGGCGGGCTCCATCTTGATTGAAGTCTTCTCCCGGCCGGGCCGCGCGCTGGACTGAACGCGCACGCCGATAATATTAATGCCTCCAATAATACTCCCAGTATTAATAATGCCCCCATTAGTGCCGTCTAGAATTAATAATGCCCCCCCATTAGTGCCCCCCAGTAATGTCAATGTCCCCAGTAATAGTAATGCCCCCATTAGTGCGCCCCAGAATGAATAATGACCCCCATTAGTGCCCCCAGTAAGAATAATGCGCCCCATTAGTGCCCCCCAGTAAGAATAATGCCCCCATTAGTGCCCCCAGTAAGAACAATGCACCCAGTAAGAGTAATGCCCCCATTATTGCCCCCCAGTAAGAGTAATGCCCACATTAGTGCCCCCAGTAAGAGTAATGCTCCCTTTAGTGCCCCCCAAGTAACAGTAATGCCCCCCATTAGATCACCCAGTAAGAATAATGCCCCCATAAGTGCCCACCAGTAAGAATAATGCTCTCCATTAGTGCCCCTAGTAAGAGTAAAGCTCCCCAATGATGCCCCCAGTAAGTATAATGCCCCCATTAGTTCCCCCCAGAAAGAATAATGCCCTCATTAGTTCCCCCCAGTAAGAATAATGCCCCCATTAGAGTCCCCCTAGTAAAAATAATGCCCCCATTAGTTCCCAAAAATAAGAATAATGCCCCCATTAGTGCCCCCTTCTTTGCTTCTTTTTTTTTATTAACACAAGTGGGGAGGAGTAAAGGCTGTACTAATGAGCGATCCACAATGGAAGCGCTCATTAGTAACAGTCAGCACAGGAAAATACCGGCAATTACTAAAAAAAGTTACCGGCACCGGCAGGGCCAATAAAATACCGGCCTTGCCTGTGAGTTACCGGCCGGGTGGCAACCCTAGTCACACGTCTTTTTTTCAATGTTGTGTGAATATAGCCTTAGGCAGTTTTGATAAGCGAGGCTCTGTGGGGCAGATTCACAAAGATCGGAGTTTCAGACGCTTCATGAGCCCGTCATAGTGAAATGTGACAATTTTATTAATGCATTTGTCATATTTTTCCTTGCTCATGTGAAAATCTGCGCAAAGATTTGTGCTATAATTTACACCAGATTCTGGCGTAAATTTGAGTAAATATGTTTTATGCTCAGGTATTGCTCTGTAAGGTCTCCACTAGAGATGAGCGAATTGAATCCCACGAAGTGGAATTCGATCCAAATTTCAGGATAAACTCGATTTGCCTAGAAGCCAAATTTCCTAGTTCCTAGTGTCAGCGAATCGATTTAACCTGAAATAGTATAAAAATGAAAAAATTCAAACTTACCTACTCCATTTGCTCGCGACGGGCTGCCAAACTCCATCTTGGTTGAAGATCTCGGCTGAAATCCCGTGCGGCGCGAGATTACATCATCACGCTGGCCGACGTCACCACGCCAGCCACTGTGATGACGTAATCTCTCGCCGAGCAGGATTTCGGCAAAGATCTTCAAGCAAGATGGCTGTGGCCGGCCCGTCGTGAGCAAATGGAGGCGGTAAGTTTGATTTAATTTTTTTTTTATTGTTAATTTTAAACTCGGATGCCGCGATCATGTATGAAAGCGGCATCTGAGGGGTACAATGACGGGGGCAGGCTCACTGTCATTGCACCCGCTACTTACAAAAAAATGCGCTTTGTGACGAAGTCATTAGTCACGAAGCGAATTATTTTTTTTAATTCGGCGAATCAGCCGAATCGAACTTTTAAGAAATTCGCTCATCTCGGGCCACGTCATTTTTGACTGATTTTCTGTTTTTCTCTCAGCTCCCAAATGCAAACATTTCCAGGTCTCCTGAGGAGGCAATGTCATGGAAAGCTCCTTCTGCTGGCAGGCTGGAGGCTCTGCTTCACTAATCAGAGGGACATTTATCACACAGGATTTGGTTCGGATGTTTGCGGAGGCTTTCGTACAATGGTTCTGAACTTGTCAGGAGGTTCTGTCACTACATGAAAGTCTGCAGCTGGCGAGGAGCTGAAACGCTGCCAGCGCAACCGGGATCTTGGTGTAGTGTTGGTTTATATAATATGGAGCATCGCTCTGGGGCTGCCATGAGTAGTGGAATGTTTTAGGGTTCTTGGATTGGAGCACATAGGAACCTGAAGTTTTAACTGACTTTGTCATTTAACACAATGGAGCAGACTTATTGGCACTGGCAGGCAACTAAATCTGTCCCCTGGAAATTCATTGTAAAGGGTTTTCCAGGACCCAGCAAGTCCCGCTAAGCCATCTTAAAGAGATTCTCACCTCAGACATTGGTGGCATATCAGATAGGTGTGGGTTTCACCACTGGGACCTGCTCCTATGTCCAGAACAGAACCCCTGAAATGAATGGAGGGCAACCACATGCAAAACTGCAGCAAACCCCTGAGGAGCTGGTGAATAGGATGGGAGTGGTAGTGGCCCTGATAAGATGTTATATAACGGTGTCCTACTTCAGGCTGTCACTCATTGGGGTTTGGTACAGTGAAAAAGGTGATGATGAAAGGAACCAGGCAGAAATTTTGAGAGAGTGCAAAAAAATAAATAAACAGATAGCAGCAGATCGTGCAAAGTGCCATTCTCTCCTCCCAGATTATGGGGTATGGTGGCTAGCAATGTAGCAGAAGATGACACACAGAAGTGTGCTAGCTGACAAAGTCTATCTCTGGATTCCCTTCCCTATGACTTTACTGTGGCACCTATGGCTGTAGGTGTCCACTGAATAATGCAGGGTATGCCTGTCCTGAACTGCGGTGATGGTGTCTTGATGTGTTTCCAACCACCCTGAAGCGAGTGTTGATAGCTTGATTGCATTATCACTCTGCTGACTCAAATACGCTGTAGTTTACAAATGTTCTGTGGCCTAGGACCCTGCAGTCTCTCGGAGGTAATGTTCTCCTAGATGGTCCACCTAGCCTGGAGGAGTGGAAAATCATTACATTACAAACCAATTGTAGTACCAACAGGTCTGGGGTACTACACAAACATCCTCCATTCATTTTTATGGGAGTTCAGAAAATAGCCAAGCACTGGCTCAGGTATTTCTGACAGTCCCATAGAGGTAAATAGAGCGGTGGCGTGCTTGTATGGTGCGCTCTCAATTCATTTCTATAGGACTTCCATGTAAATGAATGGAGAGCACACAGCGTATGCACGGTGGGCTCTCCATCACTTTCGGATTTCCGTACTGGAGATAGGTACGGGTCCCAGAGGTAGGACCCACACATATCTGACATTGGGGACATATCGTAGTAATACGATATGCACAGTGCACTATTATAATTTTTTTACCTCACTGAGTGAGTGCTGCGCTTCCCAGTCTAATTATGTTGCAGGCTTCTGTACATAGGGCATATGATCCTAGCCTGGTTTCAATCCACCAGGGGTTGAGCCTGCGCAGTCAGGCAGCCTTGGACGCAAAAAAAACACAAAAAGAAAAATGACTGGTGGCCACAATGGTGAAGGCACATGGACTTCTTAAGAAACCCCATGTAAGGACCCCACCATGCAGCTCTCCAGAGCTCAGCTTCCAGGACCCATGTGAGTGTGACATGGAGAAGATTAGGATTTGGGGGGTACTATCTCTCCTTGGAGAGAGCACCTTAATCGTCATGAGAAGACTTATAGGCCATACATGCTCCTCTGGAATTCTGGGAAAAAAGGGATGCAAATTAGGGATGCTCTTAGCACGCTCTGCCTCTAATGCCACCAGATGTAAGGCCACTATCCTATAAATCAATGGTCGAACCTTTAAGTAGGCCTTGAGACATGAGTGGAACAGTGAGATTAAGTCTGTGATGCTTCAAATGAATGCAGTAAAATGTATGGACGGCCGTGATACAGATTGGAGACGGTGTGAGACGTGAAATGTTTTCTGAACCACAATCCCTTGCCCTTATCAGTTTCACCAAGTTGACATGAAATCTGCAGCGACATGGAGGTTATCAGTGTTTGCCTTGTGCTGGCGACCTCATTTTCTGGATGAATAGTCCATTGTGCGGCTTAAAATAAACCATCCAGTCTAAAACAACAACTACACAAAGGGAATTCATTGTTGTAGATTGTTTGTAAGATTAGGTGGCCCTTTAGTCAATGTGGAGTTGGTGCACATCTATACATTATAGGCAAATGTAGCAGAGCTAACTATGTATGCCATTTAACTTTCTTCTGTGCAGTGTGATAGGTCACTGATATTGTCAGCTCGCTCACAATCCTAGTGTTCTGTTATATACTGTATGGAAACAAGCCTTGATATTTGACAAGGGAATATAGCCGGACCAGATATCCATCCATAGACAGCTGTTTCAGGGTGCTTGACCCTCTCAGTACGGAGTAGGATGCTATCTGGCTCAGTGCAATGCCTTGGAAGAAGCTTAGTAACGGTGCCCGTCATGATTTTGGTGATCTGGCGAGCTGGTGGACGTGAGGTGCAATTCGCAACCGGATTTGGAATGTACAAGTTTATTGAGAGACAACGTGTTTCGGGGTACGCATGACCCCTTTATCAAGTCTGGTGTGCTGGTGGATTTTTACTGCTCAGTTAATGCTGCCCGGTCGCTGTTACTGGCACTGTAGTACAACACTTTGCCAGAGGTGAGTCAGGTGTGGCTGGAGCGCTGTGGCTTGGCTATTGTACTTGGTGCGTGCAGTCAGGCAAAGCTTTGGCAATGGTGATACTGATGTGGCTGGAGTGCTGTGGAAGAAGCTTAGGCAGGGGGCTGAATCTGTAACACCCCAGAAATGTGTTACTACAAGCCTCTACCCCGCTACTATCTTCTAAGAGCTTTATACAGTCATCTGATGTAATTTATATCATGTCCTCCACAAATGTGCATATAAACCATGTTAAATACCATTGTTCATGTAATATTGCCTGGTTACCAGTAGGTGGCATCAACACTTTGGCAAGTGTTTAGTATATCTAAGCTGGAATGGATTATTCCAGCTTAGCTCTCCCTCTGTGAGAGAGTGGGCTGTTCCCACATCCTGCAGCATGGGTGGAGAAGGAAGTTAGAGTCAGTGTAGCCCACCCCCTGCTAGGGGTAGGGTGTGTGTGTGAGGAGTTCCCCTGCATAGGGAAGACAGCAAGGATCTTGTCTCGGCTGAGACTTGATCATATTCCCAGTCTGAGCACCTTCAGCCTCAGCGGGATGAAGAAAGCAGAAACTACAACCTCCAGAGTTCCAGGAAGAAAGCATCCCCTGAGAATCTATCTGTGAGTTAAGTCTAGAGACCTAGGAGAAGCCATTCCTCCTCAGCTAGTCTGTCCCCACAAAGCAGAAGTTACAGAAAAGTGCAGAAGATTAATTCCTGTCACAATTACAGTGCTACCAAGCAGACGACTTATCCTGCAAGCTCCAAATTTAAAGCAGAAGTATTCATTCCTGCCAATGATTGCTAAAACATGCTGGGACCAAGAAACCAAAGCTGTATACTGCTTGGATACAAGTTATGTCAAGTAAAGAAACATTTAAACTTCATCTAAAGGTATGGACATCATTTCTGCTGCAAAATTCCTCTATTACTTCTACTATCACTACACTCAAATTTATTGCAAGTGAGCCAGGAGTCCAGCCGTACCTAGGTAGGAGACACAGTTGACACAATTATCCCTATCCTACAAAGACATTATAGGCCATTACACCACTCTGGCATTCCTAATCTGGGACGTGCATTATAACACCTTGGAAGGGACCCTGCGCACGCTGCAAGTGGCGTCGCTAACAAATACAGACTATTATCCAGCTGACTCTGCCACTGCATTGAAGTGGCGTCAGCGTACCCGTTCCTGGTCACTGCATAAGTGGCGTCACGAACAGGATCGAATTGTGTGCCCAACAGGATCGGATTGTGTGCCTATCACTGCTACAACAGGATTGAATTGTGTGCCTAACAGGATCGGATTGTGTGCCTATCACTGCTATACCAGGATCGAATTGTGTGTCTAACATTGCTACAAGGCCTAAAAGCTGTGTTAAAACCCTGAAAATTGATTTTATTACTTTTATTGCGTGCCAGAAAGCACTAAAACGTGCGCACCAGCACTCCAGGGGTTAATTTGCCATGTTTTTGTAATGGCGCCACTTCTTCATGCCCTTCGGATGCTGTAAAACGTCCTCTCAGGAGCATGAACATGATGACTATGCCCTCCTAGGAGCGGGAAAACTAAAGCCTGCCCACCAAGAACTCTGCAATGTGAGCCATGGGAGTAAAGACTCATCCCCATGGGCTCCACCCTCACTTCCTGCAGTCACCCTAATTGAGGAGCCGAGGAAGATAGCGCTCCCAAAGTGGGACCAAATGTCTGTGCGAGGAGAACCAGTTCATGCGACTCACCCACTGGAGGTCCGGGTCTCCCAACTTGTGAGGAGAGCTGGCCCCAGTACCTTCGGATTGTCCCCGGAGGCTGTGGATCCCTCGACTGGTGGCGAGACGGCCGCCACTGCTGAAGTAAAGATGGCCGCCGTTCTAAAGCCTGCTCCCACGGAAGATGACATCCATATTGCAGTCCAGACCCCAGAGGCTGTGGATCCCTCCGCGACGGCTGAACCCACAACCCAGACGTCACCCACACGCTTGATGGCGACAAGGCTACTCAAGTCCCAGAGACATCACCGTCAAGCGCTCGGTCGTCATCGCCAGTGACCGACATCCCAGCCCAGGAACCAGCTGCGTCCTCAGAGGAGTTGACCGCCGTTCCGAAGATAGCCGCGACCGCCCAAGATGACCAGCAGGAGGCACCTGAACCGGCCACCCGGCCGCGACATCAGGTAGTAGCAGTCCCGCTCCCTGAGGCCCTGGTCTAACCAGTAGCTGCACCTGCATCCTTAACAAAGGATCTGATGGTGAACATTTGCTCTGTTACACTACAGGTAAAGGTGGCACCTAGCTGGATGGCAGAACTCGCCACACATCCTCCACATCGAAAAGTCCCTTTGAGGTTGGTAGTCAGCCAGGTGGCTGTGGTGGGGGCTTGAAAAAAGCTGTGGACCAAACAATCTCTAAAGTTACGTCCATGACGGTACGTTATCAAAGGTGTATCTCCCACCAGATAGCCAATGTTGGGGTCTGATTTTAAAATACCCCAGTATCTGGTGAGTAATTCTCTTACCGTGTCGTGTGCCTCGACATAGGTGGCCACAATGCGCAATTGTTCAGGCCCAGCTGAAACTGATTTAGGTGTCAGCAGAGTGTTGCGGTCCAAGGCCAAAGAGTGTTCATAGGCCTTGGCTAGCACATGTTGTGGGTACCCCCTATTCCTGAATCTTTACTGCAAATCATTAGAAGCAACCCTAAAATCAGACATTCTAGAACAGTTGCGCCTTACCCTATGGTATTGCCCTTTGGGCAACCTCAAAGGGACTTTTCGATGTGGAGGATGTGTGGCGTGTTCTGCCATCCAGCTAGGTGCCACCTTTACCTGTAGTGTAACAGAGCAAACGTTCACTCAACATCAGATCCTTTGTTAATGGCAGAACTAGAGGGTTGGTTTATTTGGCAACTTGTGTGTGTGGTAAACAATATGTGGGCAAAACCTTTAGGGAATTCCGCAGAAGGATTGGAGAACATCTCAATGACATCCGCAAGGGTGCTGATACCCCTATTGCGAGACACATATCCACTCTACATGGTGGAAATGCGGATGTGATTAAATTTCAGGCCATAGAAGTGGTGAGAAGATCCCCTAGAGGAGGTGATTTTGACAAGCGACTATTACAAAAAGAGACACAGTGGATTTATCGTTTGCGCACACTTCAACCGCAGGGACTCAATGAGTACAACTCTTTTGTTTGTTTTCTTTGAGGTCCCTGTTCACGCTATTTGCCTCATAGGATTATGGGGAGCGTCTCCGGTGTCCACAGTCAGATGAGGACATGGCATATTGTGCTCTGCCCTATATGTGCATTTCAGTCCTACATTTGTATCTTAGTCTGGCTGTGTATCTCAGTCCTATATGTGTATCTCAGTCGCTGTGCATCACCTCTATGCACTACGGTAACCTACATGGTGCATCACCACCATATATTACGGTAACTCATACCTGGCTGTGTCTCTCAGTCTGGCTGTGTCTCTCAGTCTGGCTGTGTATCTCAGTCCTACATGTGTATCTCAGTCTGGCTGTGTATCTCAGTCCTACATGTGTATCTCAGTCTGAGTCGCTGTGCATCACCTCTATGCACTACGGTAGCCTATATGGTGCATCACCACCATGTATTACGGTAACTCATACCTCCTAATATCCTGGAGTTTTTGCAAATGAGTAATAACAACTACAGCGGTTACTCATTATACATAACTGCTCTCTTAACAAGACTTCGATCCCTTCCCAGTAATGCTGTGCTGCCTTATTTGATAAATCGCCGGTTGGTCGCTCTAACATTAATATGCAAATGTTTTTACATTCGTCTGTGATCGCCTCAAAGAGGGGGTGGGTAAGTTGGGCGGGAAGTTTGCTGCGGCGTTGCCTCCTCTCCTGTTCTCCTTTTTGGCCGCCCCAGGGGCTTGATCCAGAGCAGGGGAGGAGTCTCCTCCTTATATAGCGCGTGTCCTTGTGGCCGCGTACGGCCATTCAGTGCTGATAGCTGCAGCCTTTGTCACGGAGGCTAGCAGCCTGTTTGTTTGTCCTTTTACCCACATTTCATGCTCCTGACGAGCCAAAACATGGCGAAACATGTCGAGCTAGCAGTGGGGGCAAACCCATGTAATTGAACTATGCTTGACTTGTGTTCACACTACAGAAGTGGTCTGTGTTTATCCAGCCCCCTGTAGTATGTGAACAGGTGCACTCTAGCGTTTTGCTCACACCCAGTTAGTTAGTGTCCATTGATTCGTGCTCACAGGGCTGGCAATTTGGCATCTGGTTCATACATGATGGGATATATGTGACTCCATTTTGTCTCATTTAGCCACTGTATTACATTTGGTTAGTGCACTACAAAACCTCCCTCCCCCCTATGGAATGTGAGACACTTCCTTAAACTGTTTCATGAAATCCATACATGTTGAAAGTATGAACAGCCTTCTAGCCATAAAAGGACATCTGACTCAAGTACTTGCTAGCCTATGTGTATATACCTGATTGGTCAAATGCTGTTACTAGGAGTCAGCTATGATGTTAATGCAGAGCTTATGTGTGACCATACTATTGGTCAAATACTAATGCTAACATATGATTGGATGTAAAGGAAGCTCAACCCCCTCTATTAAAACTGTTTGCCAGCTGTGAATAAACCAGAATGGATCAGAGAAAGACACGTGTTTTTGGTCTTCATCTAATTCATTCTCCCGGTACCGGTAAGGCTTAATTCAAGCTGGCCACTGAAATCATGTGTTAAGGGACACACCGTTAGGGAAGAGAATAAGATATTCCTTACAGATCTGGGGACTCAGTCCGGGATTGGGAGGGTCAACTCTTCTGGTCTACCGTGAAAGACATCAATTTTTGTCCGCCTTGGACCTGGGAGCAATGACCAAAAATCCCATTCAAGTAAGTCGAACCATCTATTTATGATTTCAGTGGATTGCGATGTCTGGGACACGCGCAAAAGCTCAGGGAGCTTGTTGATTTTAAGCGGCTCATATCATAGGGTCCATATCGTTAGGTAAAAAATGTTGATTATAAGAGGCTTAGTAAGTCCATATCGTTAAGAGATAGTGCACTATATAAGGATATCTGTTCCGGGAACAGAAGGATACAAGCTTGAATTAACTCTTATGTATATATAGTATAAGTATTTTAGAAGTATTAAGATTATCTGTCTGTGTGAGATGTTGGCCGGGTGGTAAGTTTACGGTCGCATCCCGCTTTGAAATCATTCTGTTTCTATCACTGCCAACATGTAAACTTTGTTGCACGGTCTAGTCCCACAAATTATTTTCTAGTTAACACATGAGTAGACAATTGGGCAAGATGTGAGAATTGACAGTTAAAATGTGAAACAGAATGTTATGCTAGGCTGGCAGGATTGAAAAGCTGCAAAAAAAAATCTGTTAGAAGCTTACAGACAGTGTACATCAGAGCTCCTGTGATTGTGAAGGGGGGCTATAGTGAGTGACAAGACACAGCAGAGTCAGGAAGTTAATTCATGGCAAGGGAAAAAGTGTCTCAGTGTTTGCAATTAGAAAGGGCTTGTGTTAAACGTTCAGAAATGAACTGGTTAAGTTTTGTTGCCCTAATGATCTGTGTGTGTTTAAATAGTGACGATTTATAGTCCCTGGAATTAGAGATTACAGCACTAAAAGATGGACAGTTAATGCATAAGTGTATTGATAGTTGAAGAGAGAAGTTGTTAAAGGATAATAATAGCCTGGTGCAAGCTGAGTAATGGTGAAAAAGTGTATATGGAAGTGACTGAGAGAACTTGAAGTTAGAGAAATGAAATGAGCAGCATTTCTTATTTCAAGATGGAGGATTTTGAATCCTATAGAGAACAAAGGTTGCCATGAGGCATCCCTCCCCCCCACCACATTCCAAAATGTCACTTGTAGTACTACAAAAAAAAAACTTCTTCCTGTCCTGTTTGAGATGTGTTTTCAGAGAGAGCCCCCTCCCATCTCACCCCTCTCCTCTGCTCAGGAATTTCATATGGGGGTTGAGGGGGGAGGGGGGCTGCTAATTGGTAATGCATCAGCAGAATGTGAAGATACTAACCTGTGTTATCTATAAGATATTCCAGACAGGGCTCCAAATTGTATGTTCCGATGGTTTAAAATGTGCCTGCAGTGATGATGCTAATTGGAAGTGTCCACTCGTATCAATCTAAGGTTGCACCCAATAAGTTCTTATTCAGATGTGAGTAAAAGTTTGAGGAACATGTGGTACAGCTGAATGTCCTTGATGTATTGCTTTGCTTCCCCTGTTTCAACACTCCTGAAATAGGAGACGCAAGGCAGAGGAAATGGGGTAGGGGTTAGTTATATACAATAAGTGGCGATGTGTGTAACACTAAAAAAAAAAAAAAAAAAAAAAACGACATGGCATATAAGATGATTTGTTAATTTTAACAAAATGACTGTATGATTAACATGTATATTGTTTTACAGCGACAGACCATCATCAATTGCTGTGTTTGCCTGTGCTGCAAGTTTTGGGATGTAACAAAGAGATTGTGTGATTGGGTGAAAGATACATGATTCAGTGGAATGTGAATGGGTGTGGCTCTGAGTTATATGTACGTAGCAGAGCTGTGTGTGTAATTCATATTTTATGTATAAGGGCGTGGTATGAGCTGGTTTGTGAAGATGAGTACATGAAAATGTATATGAATGCGTATGGAATACGGTATTTGTTTTTAAATATGCGCATTAAGAATTTTATTTTATTTTATTGGAAGTTTTTGGGTTTTTTATTGGTACCAACAGCATTGATCAAGCTGTACATTTTTATTTCAATGAAAAGTTTTTATGGGCCCTTTGTGTGTTCATGTCTGTATTGTCAGATCTGTTTGTTTCAATGTTTGCAGTTACATGTTACATGTTCAGTGTTGTGCTTAACATCAGAGCTCTGCTCGTATGGACAGCTAAGATACTAATGGCAGAACAGAGGACAGACCAAAGCGTCCACCAAAAGGGGCGGACTTAGGTGACTCAGAGTGTCAGGAAGGAAATGTTAGCCCTCTCTGGGAATAAATGGGGTACTGACAAGGACATACAGAACAGATTCCTTACCAGTAGAAACCATGGACAGGGAATACATCATGTCATGTATTTAGCATTATACTAGATTGCCCAGTCAGCCTATTAGGGAGAGATTTGTTCATTAGGCTTAACTTGCAGGTATCAGCAAAGAATCAGGACATAAGAGTACACTCAGGTCTCATTCCAGTCTCTACACCAGTGCCACTGATTCTTGCAAACATACAGGACCACCCAGAATAACATTAACCCTGCATTATGGTCCTCAAATGAATATGACACAGGATTCATAGATTGCACACATTACACAGCTACTGTGAAACCAGGTGTCATCTCAGTGTTCCAGAAACAATACCTGCTGTTAAAGAGAAACTTGATGGGCTTAGGCCAATGATAGAAGAATTCCTACAAAAGGGAATCCTGGAAGAGGTGATTTCACCCTACAGCACGCCCGTGAATCCAGTGACAAAGGCAGATGGTGCTGCCCGCTTTGTACAGGATTTAAGGGCCATCAACAACATCATTGTGCCTATAGCCCCTGTAGTACCTGATGTCACTTAATTATTATCTGCCATTCCAGCAGACGCTGTTTGGTTCAGTGTGATAGATCTGAAAAATGCTTTCTTTTCTATCCCAGTTGATAAGATAACCAGACTACTTTTTGCTTTTTCCTTTGACAGACGCCAACTGACCTGGTGCAGAGATGCCCCAGGGATATGCTGATTCACCTGTAGTGTACAGCATAGTCCTCCGAGCGATGTTAGAGTCATGGTACATCCCCCCAAGGTTCTGTGCTGCTGCAATATGTCGATGATTTATTACTGTGTAGCATGTCAGCGGAGGCCAGCATTCAGGATGGTTTATCACTGTTATAATGGTTGTCAGGATGTGGTCACAAAGTGACACTTAAGCAAATGCAATGGTGTAAAATGCAGGTTGAATACTTGGGCTTTGTCCTCACAAAAGGTGAACGGAGAATCAGCGCAGAAAGAGTCCAGTCTATTGCGGGTTTGGTCGCCCCGCACACCAAGAAAGAAATGTTATCTTTCCTTGGTATGATAAATTACTGTAGACAATGGATTCTTGATTGCTTTTACTATTGACAATGTTTTGAGGCAAGCCACTCTGGAAGAAAATCCAGATTTGATTAAATGGTCTTCTGAAATGTACAATGCATTTGATTGTCTGAAATGTTCGCTCATGTCGAGTCCAGGGCTGGGCCTCCCTGACTATAATATGCCCTTCCACATGTTTGCACGCCAAAATTGTAAAACCATGGCGGGTGTACTGACACAAGAAAACGGAGGCAAGTTGCGTCCTTGTGTGTTTTTCTCAAAGGTAATGCCCACCTCTGTCCAGGGGATGCCGGCATGTCTGCGTTCTCTTGCAGCCTGTGCTATGATGGTAGAGTCGGCAAATTCTTTCACAATGTGACATTACACCATTTTGCACACCACTCATGATGTTGTAGGCCTACTCAAGGACATCCGCACTCAACACAGCAGGCAGCTGAGCTTATTGCACTCACTAGGACATGTATTCTACATGCTGATAGACCTGTCACCATTCATACTGAGAGTAGGTACACACATGGGGTAGTGTGGGACCATGGTATGATCTGGCAGAGGAGAGGATTTACGGCAGCAGATGGTAAGGATCATGTCTCACAGGGCAATGCGCTGGCAGTTAAGATGGCGAAGTGAGTTGCCAAAAGCAACCTCACAGGTTTGTATAACCATTAGGAGATGCCATGTTTGGCATCTCCAACCCCTGAGATGCTGCAAATACTTACTGATCTTCAGTGGTATGTCACTGAACAGGAACAGCAGGACTGGTGTTATCCAGTATTGCAGAAAAATCCTGAGATAGGATTAGTCTGCGAAGAGGGGAAGTTATGCATTCCCCAACACCCCAACACAGTGCTTCCATTTTAAGTAGCACATTTTCACAGAGTGGGACATTCCACAGAGTAGGACATAAACAGCATTGAGATACTCATGGGTAGGCCTTTCCCCACACCATGGGCAAGACGCCCCCTGGTGGTACAGGAAGGGGACTTGGACCTGATCAGAGAGAAGTACTAATCTGATCAAAGTCCTCAGTAAAACTGAAGAAAAAGTTGCTTGTAAGTCTCCTTCTCTTTCACAGGAATCAACCCGTCCATTCCGGATAGGCAACCAGGTGATCAAGATCTTAAAGAAGGGAAAGGAACCAGGAAGTTTCACCTACGGACAACCCACCGAGGTAGTCGCGATCACCAGAACAGCGGTCCTCACTGAACAATCGCCCACGTGGATCCACGCCACAAGGATTAAGTTGGTGAAGAAAAGAGAGGTACTAACGGGGGCAGACAGCCCTGACCTCCAACGAGGCCCAGAGGTACTAACGGAGGCAGACAGCCTTGACCTCGAAGAAGATACAGAAGGGGTACTAACGGAGGCAGACAGCCTTGACCCCCAACGAGATGACGCAGTCGGGAAATTCCTTGAGATGGCTGAGATGTAGTGCCTTAATAATTGTAATTTTGTGTCTCCTACTTACTGTCCCATGGCTGTGGAACAGACAGATATACCTGGAAACAGAATGCAGAGGGGAAGACAGTCTATGCAAGACAAAGGAGAACTTATGGCTGTACCTGGCCAAAACTCTGAACTTAACTGACTTTTGTCTCCAAACCACTTTATCGGCATCTAACATTTTGGAGACATGTCTGGTAGCAGTCCCCACCCCACTAGACGTATGGACGGAGCTCCTACGTTCCCAATGGAACGACACAGACTTGGAGGATCATGATGTTAAATATGGATATGTAAATCCTTATCATGCTTGTTATGACTGTCCTACATATGAGAATCTGCAGAGTAATATGATAGAAGTAATTACAGGTCTTGTCACAACAGCAGAAATATGTTATAACTTCACCTGTGATGAGACACTATTGCCTCCCTGCATACAAGCAAAAATGCAGAATAAGATTAAGCCAAATATTTGTGATAGAGATTTAGGTAGTTGTAAAAAGATAATATCAGGAAAGAATATGCAATGTAATATTACAAAAACAGTACCATCCCTAGACAAACATGTACCTCTACCAGCAGGATGGGTATTGGCCTGTGGAAATACTAGTCACACATACATACCGGCCAATATTACAGAGGGACCCTGTACAATAGCCAGGCTGACATTAGCAATGATACCACTATTCCCAGCAATGCAGACACGACACACGAGAGACACTTCCCTACAGTTACCGGAAAATTGTGATTATAATGTGAATCTCCTCTCTAGATCAGAATATATGAGTTTAGGGGTATCTTTGATAGGAGTACCAGGGTTGGCCATATATAACCACAGGACAATATCAAAACTTGCCTGTTTTATGGTAAAACAGATAAATGTCACTAGTGCAGTTCTGCAAGATATGCTGCTGGATATACAATCGTATGAAAAGGCTATCTTGCAGAATAGGGCAACTATTGACTATTTATTGCTCCAGCATGGTATAGGATGCTCAGCGTTCGCAGGGATGTGGTGTTTCAATCTATCAGATCACTCCCGTGGAATAAAAGATAAAATAGGCCAATTAGAGGAGATGAGGAAACATATAAAACAGGATGTTGACCAAGGTTGGTGGGACTGGCTTTTTGGCTGAATACCTGACTTTGGTCAAATAAGATATGTTTTAGGAGTGGTACTCGCCGTGGTCGCTGCAATAGTGGGTCTCTGCTGTTGTCTGTAGTGTGCGCCCTCCCTTCTAGCCATATGTCAAAAGGTGGCCGAAAGAGGGGTACACTCGACATTCCTCTATACTCCGGTAGAGGTAGAAGAGGCAAACCCAACCTCAACAAAGCCTGAGGATTATACTCCTGAAGGGTACATGGAATACCTAAAGGCTTATAAGCAAACCAAGGAAGAGCAGAGAAAGAACCATATAGTATAAGGTATATATATAAGGTTCTAAGAGGGGATTTGATGGGATATATGTGACTCCATTTTGTCTCATTTAGCCACTGTATTACATTTGGTTAGTGCACTACAAAACCTCCCTCCCCCCTATGGAATGTGAGACACTTCCTTAAACTGTTTCATGAAATCCATACATGTTGAAAGTATGAACAGCCTTCTAGCCATAAAAGGACATCTGACTCAAGTACTTGCTAGCCTATGTGTATATACCTGATTGGTCAAATGCTGTTACTAGGAGTCAGCTATGATGTTAATGCAGAGCTTATGTGTGACCATACTATTGGTCAAATACTAATGCTAACATATGATTGGATGTAAAGGAAGCTCAACCCCCTCTATTAAAACTGTTTGCCAGCTGTGAATAAACCAGAATGGATCAGAGAAAGACACGTGTTTTTGGTCTCCATCTAATTCATTCTCCCGGTACCGGTAAGGCTTAATTCAAGCTGGCCACTGAAATCATGTGTTAAGGGACACACCGTTAGGGAAGAGAATAAGATATTCCTTACAATACACATGAACAGGTGTTCTATTTTATGCAGCCTGTGTACGGCACCTTAAGTGGATTTCCCAGTGACTGCATCCACACCTGATCGGTACCGCAGACCGTTGTTTTCTACGCAATACCCCGGTCTGTCTCAGGGTTTGTGGATAACATTTGGTCACCCGGAATTTTATATATTTGGTAGGTTACTTTTCCTCGCACATTTTTTGTATTTTTGCATATTTAATAAAGTATTCGTTTTACCTAATCCTCATAGCGTTCCTATCTACAGTGAATTAATTTTGGATGGTGGAATGCAAACCACTATTAGCTTGTCAGTGATTTGTTAAACCATGTTAAATACCATTGTTCATGTAATATTGCCTGGTTACCAGTAGGTGGCAGCAACACTTTGGCAAGGTACAAGTCCCAGTTTACTATATCTAAGCTGAAATGGATTATTCCAGCTTAGCTCCCCCTCTGTGAGAGAGTGGGCTGTTCCCACATCCTGCAGCATGGGTGGAGAAGGAAGTTAGAGTCAGTGTAGCCCACCCCCTGCTAGGGATAGGGTGTGTGTGTGAGGAGTCCCCCTGCATAGGGAAGACAGCAAGGATCTTGTCTCGGCTGAGACTTGATCATATTCCCAGTCTGAGCACCTTCAGCCTCAGCTGGATGAAGAAAGCAGAAACTACAACCTCCAGAGTTCCAGGAAGAAAGCATCCCCTGAGAATCTATCTGTGAGTTAAGTCCAGAGACCTAGGAGAAGCCATTCCTCCTCAGCTAGTCTGTCCCCGCAAAGCAGAAGTTACAGAAAAGTGCAGAAGATTAATTCCTGTCACAATTACAGAGCTACCAAGCAGACGACTTATCGTCCAAATTTAAAGCAGAAGTATTCATTCCTGCCAATGATTGCTAAAACCTGCTGGGACCAAGAAACCAAAGCTGTATATTGCTTGGATACAAGTTATGTCAAGTAAAGAAACGTTTGAACTTCATCTAAAGGTCTGGACATCATTTCTGCTGCAAAATTCCTCTATTACTTCTACTATCACTACACTCAAGCTTATTGCAAGTGAGCCAGGAGTCCAGCCATTACCTAGGTAGGAGACACCGTTGACCCAATTATCCCTATCCTACAGAGACATTATAGGCTATTGCACCACTCTGGCATTCCTAATCTGGGATGTGCGTTGTAACACCTTGGAAGGGCCCTGGGATAGTACCCTGCGCACGCTGCAATTGGCGTCACGAACAAATACAGACTATTATCCACCTGACTCGGCCACTGCATTAAAGTGGCGTCAGCGTACCCGTTCCTGGTCACTGCAAATCTCCATAAAGAGATCAGTCCTGTATGGAGACTTGCAAACCCAAGGTTTGTTGAAAAGTCAGATCTGGACTCATAGGGAGTCAATTCCAATAGGTAGCACTGGTGAGATAGTTCTCTTTCTTGGGAGATGACTCTTTACATATTTGTTTCCCATGAATCATTGTCCATATCCACTTTTTACTGTTGGTGACCTATCCTCAGGATAGGTCATTAATATCAGATCAGCAGTGGTCCGACTCCCGGCACCCCTGCCAATCAGCTGTTTGAAGAGAAGGCAGCGCTCATACGAGAGCTGCCTTCTTTTCACTGTTTATCTGCTCGCCGCAGCAATTGAAGTAGTGAGCAGTGTAATTACAAGTATAGCATCCCCATTCACTTCTATGGGACAGCTCTGTAGTATTCTTGAACAGATGACAGACATTGCTGCGGCGATCCGATAAACACTGAAGAGAAGGCAGCTCTCGTATGAGTGCGGCATTCTCTTCAAACAGCTCTTCAAATAGCTGATCGGTGAGTGTGCTGAGAGTCAGACCCCCGCCGATCTTATATTGATGAGCTATCCTGAGGATAGTTCATTAATAGTAAAAAAAAACAGACAACCCCTTAAGTCTCCATAAAGGACTGGTCTCTTTAAGGAGATTCAGTACCCCACCTAAGCCGCTTCCAAGGTATTGCACTGAGCCAGGCAGAATCCTACCCTGTACTGGTAAAGGACACCCCCCCCCCCCCCCCCCCAAAACAGCTGTCTATGGATGGTTATCTGGCCTGGCTTCATTCCCTTGTCCCAAGGCTTGTTGGATCTTGACTCGTAGGGAGCCATTTGCCAATAGGTGGAGCTAGCGAGACGGCTCTCTTTCTTGGGAGATAAATGTTTGCATTTGCTGAGTCAAAGATGGGAGTAGTAGTACATTGGACAATAAAAGGGAAAGTTCCAAAGTATGTCACAGTTTGCAGACTCTATATATACCATATGTGCAGCAACCAGGCCGCAGGGGCGTCCATGTGAGTGGCCGGATGGATGTAGTAGTTGTACTAATAGTTCTAAAGCTCCTTGGGCCAGCATGAAGTGTTGAGAAGGGCACACTTTTTCTTCCCTTCAGGGCACACTCCCGTTCTGAGGTTCTCCTGCCTGATGATGGTTGAGGTGCCCTTGGTGGTGTCAGTTTCTGGGTCCTGATTGTCATGACACCAACACTTTCCAATGTAATTGTGATGCAGAAAGCAATGATGAGGTCAGGTTACTTGGAACAACTTCACTGTACTTTACTGAAGCAGTCAATGGATACGTCACATAGGCACAGTGTACATCAAATGCAGCTCCCAAAGCTGTGTATGGAGGTCTAGACTCTTTCCCTTTTTGACCCAACAGTGCAATCTTTCCTTTTCTGACCTAAGAGGTAAAATATATCTTATACTTAGATATCCCAGTATCCTCAGTATCCTAGACCAGAAGTACACAACCTGCAGCCTGGGGGCCACATGCGGCCCTCGATACCATTCTGTAGTACAGCCCCCAACCATCTGGTAACCGACATGGGTATATATTTCTTGTGGCTGCTCACATGTATTTTTTATGTATTCTCCCATTAGATGGAAGTCTTGGGTAGGTATCCAGACATTTATGTCATATACTGTATGGTTGATATGCCATAAATACATTATTTCAGTTTGTAATACCCCTTTTAAAGGTGTTTTCCAAGATCTTTTACTGATGACCTATGTAGCGCTGTGCTTGGTGAGCTGTGAGAAGGCCTTCTCAAAACAGCCGATTGGCAGTGGTCCTGAGTGTTGGACCCCCACAGATTAGATACTGATGTCCTATCAAGGAGATAGGTCATCAGTATAAAAATCTCATAAAACCCATTTGTTTTATTTTGGGCCCTTGGGATTGGTTCAATCTAACGATGTGGCCCCCAACCAGAAAACGTTGTGCAACCCTGCTCTAGACAATGGATCTTTCTTGTCCTGTTTCATATGGTGGTAAACTGGAAGCCTCCTATTCTTCAGTCACATGCAAAGATGTCTCTAGCATCAGTTTAGGTGCAGTTGCAATCCACAAATCCCTTTAATATGATCGCTCAACCTTCTATAAAGTCTTTCTTTCCAAGGGCTGGCACATAAATTGTCCCTTTTTTAGCCTTGCAATCCACCATGGAAAGGTAGCTTCCATGTGACTCTGCAGCTCACACTGGACTGACTTCTATTTCCTCTTAGAGAGGAAGGGCCTCCCACTGCTCCCTGCCATACTTATGGGACAGGTAATACATCAATGCAATACATGAAATATAGTGACTTGAAAGCTTTGCAATGAGCTCTTGGACACCACATGTACATACAATTAGGTTTTTGTTAACTTCCCAGACTGATGGGTGCAGATCTCAGATGCAGATGGCCAGTCTACCTCGAAGAGTGGTATGTGCTAG
Source organism: Bufo bufo (assembly GCF_905171765.1). Lineage (NCBI taxonomy): Eukaryota > Metazoa > Chordata > Amphibia > Anura > Bufonidae > Bufo > Bufo bufo. The sequence goes on along the minus strand of NC_053392.1, from coordinate 591,421,841 downwards.
AGGAAATAATACTTTCCATAGCAGTAAAGCCTCTCATGCCATAAACAAGCGAATACCTTACTGACTTGTTGCTTCTTTGGCAGCTGTAGTCTCAGAAACGAAGGTTCTCTGAACATAGGTGTGATTAGCAGAAGCTTCCACACACACACGTCTTCTCCCTTGCTCTGCTCAGACTAGAGGAAGAACCATCACCTAGTAACCTAAATGGCCTGCCAATATGTTAACCATTTGGTTGCCTCTACATTGCTATTAAGTACATATACTGTAAAAGACAATAAATCACAGCATTTCACTCTAACATTGCATTAACTCTTGTAATAATAATTAACCAAGCAGGGTATTGGAGCTGCATTTCTGGCACTGGATCATCCGCATCGGTTTGCCAAAGCAACCAGCACTTCTGGATGAAGTCAAGTTAATTATAGGGGACTCAATCTTTTCCACCTTTCCTGCTGATTAAGGTATTTTCCTTACAGTATTAACCTTGACCTCAGCTTTGTTCCTTGATTATACTCCTATATTCCCATCTCATCCTTTGGCCTTCCTGGTGATGACCCTTGGCTCAGTTCCTAATACACATTACTGCCCCATCAATGCTACTGGCATAATTTGGTGACTGGTTATTTGACCATGAAAGTCCATGCCTCCTTGTTAGAGGTGAAGATTAAGAAGACTCTTTAGACTCTGCACCCCAGTCTACCCAACACCAAAAAAGACAGAAGCTTAGAGGATCCACTTCTTCGGTGAGGACTATGTTGTCTTTCTGCTAATTGGCAGTAGTTCCATATACTGAATGATATACCCAGGTGAATCATGATCATAGTGTTTACCTATGAAATAAAATATGGTTTGTTTCACAATATAAGAAGGCCAATTGGGATGTGCCATGATTTATTCTGCGGGGTGAAAGGTTAATCTATAATAAACAGAAGGCCGGTTAACACCCAGTCACCAAGTTCGCTGCCTCCCAAGCATTGTATATTGATACTTTAAACTGTTGATACTAGCGTACAAGGCGGCAGTGTCTGAAGTATATAACATTATTAATAAATTCTTACTTTTTTTTTTTTTAAGAAAAACAAAAATGTTTATTTTCGATTTGGGTCATCGAGGCGTGGAGCACATGAGGATACATCTGCTCTCTTTAACAGATGTTTCTCCTCCTAACTAGATAGATTCAGATTTTTGTTATCTCGTTCCATCATTAACCGCATTCTGGAAATAGTTTAAGCCCACTTTTTTTTTTTGGGTGATCATAAAAATTCTGTGATGGCACAAAACGTTTAACTATGGTTATTCCTGGAGAAACAGAAGAGCAGCAAGAACTGAGAGGAAAATGAAATGAAATAAAAATGTCAGAAAAAAGATGTATCATAGAAATTTATGTGTACAGTGCACACACAGTATCTTCCTATAGGTTTTTACAGCTCCACCTAGTGGGGGCTGAATGCAGCCATCATTTCTTTATTTTATTTATCCCCTGTACATATACAGTTACAGTACATAATTTAATAGACCTAAATGGATCATAATTTTTGGACCTAAAAAAAGAATTAAAGATACACAGAAAGTTGTCTCATTATAACATGTTTTACATATCAAATGTTCTTGAAGGAGGTCATATCTAAATGTCAATTTGCAATAAGCAATGCATTCCTAAGTGGCTTACATATAGCAGAATGTACTACTGGTTCATGCCATTACACTCCACCATGCATGCCTCCCAAGTGTCCCTCTTTTGGAGGGACAGTCCCTCTTTTTGACCCAAGCCCCTCTGTCCCTCTTTGATCCTTAAATGTCCCTTTTTTGACCTGGGGAATTAATGCATAAATGTGCATAACTAAATTCACTAAATTGCTCCTTACTAAAGTATCTCTATGGTTTCTACCTGTATATTATACCATAACTTCATTATTTTGTGCAATTTGGCAGTAGTTCCATGTGCTAATATTTAAATGAATATTGAAGGGCAAGAAAAAATTGTCCCAGGGGCTCCACATGTTGTAAAAAAATAAATAAAGGAACGTATGCTCACCTAACCGATCCCCAGCTACTGCAGTTCTGATGGACCCAGTAATTGTGCTTTGGGCGGAGTTAGAGGCATGGCCTAGTATGAAAAACTGCACCTAAAACCATTTTGGGCGCCGCACAAATTGTCCCTCTTTGCGATTTTGAAAAAGTTGGGAGGTATGCACCATGTATGCTACCCTTCCTCAACCCATACCTTGTCAGAGAGAAGGTTGACATGTATCCTTTGTCATTCCCCCCTTCCCCCATGCACACATTTTTCTATTCTTGCTTTTATAAGGCCAACCTAGGCTGGTTTGGCCTCACAGGCCTCATGTTGACTAAATGGTCAATAACTATAACTATGGTGTGAACACCTTTTGTCTTTATGCATTGGTGAGGTTTGGGGTGGCCCCAATGCTATGCTGGGTCCCCTGGACACCGTTGAAGTGTCATAAAGTGTTGCTGCTATCTAGAAGAGATAATAAGGAGTGGTGCACCCCAATGGGAATTAAGATCAGAGTCAGGGTCTGCAGTAAACCAGTGTGTTTATTTACTGGAGGAATTCAGGTGCAAAACAATACAGGCGAGGCATAGGGCTGGCCTCTCCAGTCTCCTCCCTGGCAGAAGAAGGGTTTGATGCTGAGGAAGGCCTGAGCAAGCTGTCCCTCTCTTTTTCATAAAGCTGGTACCCTGGACAAAGGCTGGTGATCCAAGGTCTGTGGCAGAGTATCCCTGTCTCGGCTGCTTCTTCTGGTCACTCAATAATCTGGCAGTCTCCTCTTCTAAGCACTGATTCCTAACTGCAGAACACTATGGGCTCTGACTGCTCTTATATACAGTTTCTAGCTAAACTAGAACCTTCTAGTGGGAGGGGTGGAATGGAGAAACTCAGCACAAACAAATACAATGTTGAACTTTCCGTCTCTCATAGACTTGCATTAGAGCTTCAATGATACTCAATGGCAATAACACGGCAGTTCTTCCAGACAAAAAACTGGTTTTCAGACATAATAGCAGCACCTGACATTCAAAGTTCAGTCTAGTTTTAGTGATAAACAAGTCTGGCTTTTTTACCTTCAAAACATGCTCTTCTTTAAACCTTATGGTAGCTGTAGAAAATTATCAGCTTCTCATTATTAGCTTGAAAGTCCCAAAAGTTTCTCAGTGTTCATTAACCCTTTCCACAATGCTGTGCAAATACAGTGCAAACGAACAGGATATATTTCACAGCTAACATATAAAATGCAGTTACACAGTATTAAACAGTCAAAGCAAGTTAACCCTTTAAAGTCAAATAAAGTAGGGAGTAAGTACCCTTGCTCCTGGGCACTACATTTACTTGAAGGGTTTGGGCCTAGTTATAAACTTATCCCATATCCATAGTGTGGAGGAAATGTGCCTGATAGGTGGGCGTTTGACCACTGAAACCTCACAAAATGGGAGCTCCTTTTTTCCCTTCACCCATTACAGCACCATAGAGAGAGATGGATCTGCCCCTACAATTGGACAGGAAGCCTCAGAGCAATCAAAAAGGGAACACCCACTTCCTACCTCAGTGTGGTTTCCTGTCCTCCGGACAGAGGAGCATACGGCCTCCAGGGCTGTGAAACAAGGAACACCTTACGATGGATTGAACTTAGGTTATACAGCGAATATTTGTGTAATGTGGTTGGTATGAATCAGGTTGGCTGTCTCATGGCTTCGGGGCCTGGTTGGCTGCCTCATGGCTTCGAGGCCTGGTTGGCTGCCTCTTGGCTTCGGGGCCTGGTTGGCTGCCTCTTGGCTTTGGGGCCTGGTTGGCTGCCTCTTGGCTTTGGGGCCTGGTTGGCTGCCTCTTGGCTTCGGGGCCTGGTTGGCTGCCTCTTGGCTTTGGGGACTGGATGACTGACTTCAGGCCTTTCTGGCTGTATGCCTTTGATTTTATGTTGGTTTGGCTGAATTCTGGTCGGCTAAACGCCTGTAGCGCCTATGCCTGGTCAGCTAAACGCCTGTAGCGCCTATGCCTGGTCGGCTAAACACCTGTAGCGCCTATGCCTGGTCGGCTAAACGCCTGTAGGGCCTATGCCTGGTCGTCTAAACGCCTGTAGTGCCTATGCCTGGTCGTCTAAACGCCTGTAGCCTCTATGCCTGGTCAGCTAAACACCTGTAGTGCCTATGCCTGGTCGGCTAAACGCTTCTGGGCTTATCTAGTGCAGTTGTGTTTGATTGGCTGGCGGCTTCTGCGGCCATGTCTACATGGCTTGCGGCTTCTGCGGCCATGTCTGCATGGTTGGCGGCTTCTGCAGCCGTGTCTGCATGTTTGCACTTGGCTCTGAGTGGGTGTCTGTGACCAGCTGTGCCTGAGGTGTCGCCATGTCTTGATGGTGGTCTACCTTGTTGGCCATGCATGCAGGGTGAACTAGTTCTGTGGCTATGACTGGTTGTCAATTTGTAGTTTAATGGTCTACAATAAGCATAGCACTCCAACAAAGCCCTATAATGCTCCTGGTGGGGAGTGAGAAGATGGGTTGGACCATATTGCTTGGATGGCCTAAAGGATGTATGGCTTACGAGCAAAGCGCTATAAGCCTCCTGGTTGGGAATAAGGATATGGGCTGGACCATATTGTTTGGATGCCTACAGGACATATGGCGTACCAACAAAGCCCTATGTGGCTCCTGGTTGGGAGTAAGAAGAAGGGCTAGAACATTTAGTCTGGAAGGCCTACAGGAGGTATGGCGCACCAGCAAAACCCTATAAATACTGGCTGCCGATCTAGAACTTCCCAGAGAGGCCCTGGAGAGTCAGCGGTTATCTGCTGGGGTCTTTCGTGCGGTAGTTCCGGCAGTGCGGACCCTAGGAGGTCTGAAGGGTCCAAGGGGCTCTTTGGACCTCTTGCCGCAGATCCATCAGCTCCTCCAGGGCAGGGTTCCATCATGGATTCCAGATTGTGAGGAAATTTGGAGATTTTGACGTTTGAAGTTATCCTGGTAAATGTAACCAAGGGCCTCCAGTGGATCTTGGATCAAAGCATCTGTCTCGCAATATATTCTGCACCAAAGGAATCAGTGTTTCGCAATCATCTTTAGTTTGATCATTCTGTGTCAAGATAAGTACTTCTTTAAGATGTTTTGTTAGATCTGTTACAAGAAAATTTTGACTGGCACATTCCTTTTCATAGTCATAGGTGTATATCCATAAAGCAAACATAATTAATAATAAAATAATGGCTGCACACACATATAAGCAGTAAAGCTGAGAAATGGGGATCATTCTAAATTCAAGTGGTATTATACCTACTATAAATGGATCAATGGAAGCTCTTAGCGCACATTTTGATCAAACTTGTGTCGGGCCCATCTACCAAGCGTCAAGGTGGCTCCGGCAGACGGGTCCCTATCACTAATATACCGCCTCTCTTTGACTTATCCAAGTCCACATTATCAGGGCAGTGAAGGAACCAGCTACATTTGTACTTTGCTCAGAAGCCCCAGGCAGATGGGCGTGTGCTCAGTCTAATGTGGACTTGGATAAGTCCAAGAAAGGCGGTATATTTGTCACGACTGTGACTGATCCAGACAGGTCTGGGAGGAGAAGGTCGCAGCGACTTGCTACTCGCGATAGCTTGTGAGTTTGCTCCGTGGTTCAGGGTATGTCATCTGGGTTTTGCCTTGTGAACCTTTTTGTCCTGACTGGGAGTTTGTAGGCATCCTTCTCAGGTGAGTCCTGTCTGCCACTCCCAGCTACTATATTAGTTTCAGTTTCACTTGCAGTCATTGCCAGATATAGTCCTTACTTCCAGTTCTATTCTGACCATTGAAGGAGATCGTTTGATGGTGTTGCTGTGGAGCCTCTTGTCCGGCGTGGACTGTCGTGATTGGGATCGCCTTCTCTGCTCGTGACTGGATAAGTCTATCTCTGCTATAGTTTGTTTGTTGCTGTCTTCCCCTGCTGTTCTCCTAGACATGAGTGATGGTGACTAGTGCTCCCATCGGCCTTTCCCCACTCTAGGCTTGTTAGGATGACTGAGGGTTTAGGCATCCAGCCCGCCGCACGGGTTCACACCCCGTCTAGGGTATCAGGGCAGACAGGTGCCAGCTTAGGGTTAGTCAGGGGTGGCCATTCTATTCCCATCCGTAGAATAGGGTCCCCCTTCCCCTCCGTCTGGTGCGACACGACTGCTGCTGGGATAGCAGTCGTGACAGTATATCTGGCCTTTTAAAAAAAAAAGGAAAAAAAAGTGACATTTCTTTATTTTTTTTTCCTGCTTGCTGTTTTGCTTTGTATTTTGTCTGTTCCACTATGGATCTGGTTTCGGTTTTGGCGAAACAATTACAGGGGATATCCCTTGAAGTGGCAGGATTAAAAGCAACAGTGCTGCAGCAGCAATCCTTGGGTTCCACCGTTGCTACGGGAAACCAAGGTACTCCTGAGCCAAAAGTGGCTTTACCTGATAGGTTCTCAGGAGGGAGAGACCAATTTGTAACCTTCAGAGAAGCTTGCAAATTGTTCTTCAGGTTACGCCCTAGATCCTCCGGCGGTGAGGAACAACGGGTGGGCATTGTATTTTCTCTCCTGCAAGGAGATCCGCAGGCTTGGGCTTTCTCCCTACCATCAGACTCTCCGGCCTTACGATCAGTGGAGGAGTTTTTTGAAGCCCTGGGTCTCGTATATGATGACCCAGACAGGGTCTCACTGGCTGAGTCTAAGCTACGTAGACTTCGGCAAGAGAACCGGTCTGCTGAACTATATTGTTCCGAATTCCGTAGGTGGGCTACTGATACGTTATGGAACGACTCGGCCCTTAGGAGTCAGTTCTGCCAGGGGTTGTCTGAAAAATTAAAAGACGCGCTGGCGGTATACGAGGTCCCTGGGTCTCTTGAGGCTGCTATGTCTCTGTCCATAAGAATCGACAGACGACTCAGGGAGAGACTATTAAATTTTACGGAGGCCTCTATAGGGCAGGGATCGGTCTGTTATGGTCCAGTCGAACCAATGCAAATAGGGGGCGCCACTAGACGGGTGAATCCTCCTAAGTTCCGCCGTAGGTCAGTGGTTTGTTTTCGTTGTGGGGGAGGGGTCATTTTGTAAAGGTTTGTCCCTCAGAACCCAAGAGACCACAAACAAAGGAGCCGCCGGAAAAACTAGAGTCCCCAGATTGTGCGGAGGAGAACAGTCTGGGCGTATTCGTTTCCTCCATACGCATGTCTCAGTTTTTGTTGTCCGCTACCGTTGAGGCGGGCAATAAAACTGAGATCTGTTCCGTCTTTTTGGACAGTGGGGCGGGGGTCAACTTGGTGGATTCACGGTTTGCTCAGGCTCTGGGTTTTACTCCGGAACCGGTATGCAGAACTATTCCTGTTTTTGCCATCGACTCCTCCCCTCTTACTCAGAGAGAGTTAACTCAGATTATCCATAATATCCATCTGCAGGTAGGGGACCTCCATAAAGAGCATATCTCTTGTTATGTCCTGGACGGTCTTCCGGCTCCTATGGTATTGGGGCTTCCCTGGCTGGTGACTCACAATCCAGTGGTGGATTGGCAGGCCGGGGAGATTGTGGAGTGGAGTGAACATTGTAAGGACAACTGCTTGAGTAGTAGGTGCTCTACACTCTCTGTAACATCTTTACCTGCCTTTCTGTCAGATTTTATGGATGTGTTCTCTGAGAAGGGTTGTCAGGGGTTACCACCTCATCGTCCATATGATTGCCCGATTAATCTATTACCTGGGGCAAAACTACCTAAAACCCGGTTATACAATCTTTCCGGCCCGGAGAGGAAGGCTATGAAAGATTATATTTCGGAGAGTTTGGCTAAGGGACACATCAGACCCTCTTCTTCACCTGTGGCTGCAGGGTTCTTTTTCGTTAAAAAGAAAGATGGGGGCCTACGTCCTTGCCTGGATTTCCGGGAATTAAACCGGATAACTATCCGAGATCCCTATCCTCTTCCTCTCATTCCCGACCTCTTTAATCAGGTTGCTGGTGCTAAATGGTTCTCCAAAATGGATCTCAGAGGAGCCTATAACCTGGTTCGCATCAAAGAGGGGGATGAGTGGAAGACGGCTTTTAATACTCCAGAAGGGCATTTTGAAAATCTGTTCATGCCATTTGGTCTTACTAATGCGCCTGCGGTATTCCAACATTTTGTCAACGATATTTTTAGTCACCTTATCGGGAGATTTGTTGTGATATATCTTGATGACATCCTGGTCTATTCCCCGGATCTGGATACACATAAGATCCATGTGAGACAAGTGCTGCAGATATTAAGGGCCAACAAATTGTTTGCTAAGTTAGAAAAATGTGTGTTCGCCGTAAAAGAACTGCCATTTCTGGGGTATGTGTTGTCAGATTCAGGTTTCCGCATGGATCCAGAGAAAGTCCGGGCGATTATAGACTGGGATCTGCCTGAGAACCTGAAGGCATTGCAACGCTTCCTGGGGTTTGCCAATTTTTATAGAAAGTTTATAAAGAACTATTCCTTGGTGGTCAAACCACTGACGGACATGACCCGTAAGGGATCCGATTTTTCCAAATGGTCACATGCAGCCAAAACTGCCTTTGCATCTCTGAAGGAGAGATTCACCTCGGCCCCTATTCTCGTACAGCCAGATGTCTCGCTTCCTTTTATTGTAGAGGTTGACGCATCAGAGGTGGGGGTGGGAGCGGTACTATCTCAGGGCCCGTCCCCTGGTGAATGGCGTCCGTGTGCTTTCTTTTCGAAGAAATTGTCTACTGCAGAAAGGAACTATGATATTGGCAACAGGGAACTTTTGGCTATTAAGTTGGCTTTTGAGGAGTGGCGTCATTTTTTGGAGGGGGCGGTTCATCCCGTCACGGTGATTACTGATCACAAAAACTTATTATATCTGGAGTCTGCTAAACGTCTCACCCCTAGACAGGCTCGGTGGTCGTTATTTTTTACTAGGTTTAATTTTGTAATAACCTATCGCCCGGGGGCAAAAAATACTAAGGCGGATGCATTGTCTCGAAGTTTTCCTGGAGGGGGTGATGTTGAGGTACCAGAGCCCATTTTGCAAAAGGGGGTGGTGGTCTTTGCATTACACTCAGGTTTGGAGGGGAGGGTGTTGGAAGCTCAGGGGGACGCCCCGGCCTCCTGCCCTTCGGGTAAACTGTTTGTGCCAGAAAATTTACGACTGGAGATACTAAAAGAACACCATAACTCCACACTGGCAGGACACCCAGGTAGTAGGGCAACCTCTGAGTTAGTGTCTCGTCGGTTCTGGTGGCCTAAATGGCGCCAGGAGGTGTTGAATTTTGTGTCTGCATGTGCTACCTGTGCTCGTTCTAAGGTAGATCATACTCGTCCGGCAGGGCGTCTTTTACCTCTGGCCATCCCTAACAGGCCTTGGATGCACCTGTCAATGGATTTCATTACGGATCTACGAGTATCAGCGGGGAAGACTGTTATTCTTGTAGTTGTTAACAGATTCAGTAAAATGGTGCACTTTATTGCTCTTGCCGCATTGCCTAATGCTAACACACTGGCTCAGGTTTTTATTGACCACATCGTGAAGCTTCACGGGGTCCCTTCCGATATTGTTTCGGATCGTGGTACCCAATTCGTTTCTAAATTTTGGAAAGCTTTTTGTTCTCGTTTAGGGGTTCATCTGTCGTTTTCTTCATCTTTCCATTCACAGTCCAACGGTCAGACTGAACGTACCAATCAAAACCTAGAGACATATTTGAGATGCTTTGTTTCCGAAAATCAGGAGGAATGGTCATCTTATTTACCGTTAGCCGAGTTTGCAATTAATAATCGTCGTCAAGAATCCACCGATAAGTCACCATTTTTTGGTGCGTATGGTTTCCATCCTCAGTTTTATACGTTTAGTGAGGGGGGGCCGTCTGGGATTCCCGAGGAGGAACGATTTGCGTCTTCACTTTCTTCAGTGTGGCAGAGTGTGCAAGAAAGTTTGAAGAGAATTGGTGGTAGATACAAACGTGCGGCTGATAGGAAGCGCTCTGAAGGTCCGGTCCTTGGGGTGAATGACTTGGTGTGGTTGTCTACCAGAAATATCAAGTTGAAGGTTCCCTCGTGGAAATTAGGTCCGAGATTTATTGGTCCTTATAGGGTAATTAAGATCATTAACCCGGTGGCTTTTCGTCTGGAGCTACCTCAGACTCTAAGGATCCATAATGTCTTCCACAGATCTCTGCTTAAGAGATATGTAGAACCTCCTGAACCATTGCCACTACCGCCTCCACCGGTGGTTGTTGATGGCAGTCTTGAGTTTCAGGTAGAAAAGATTGTTGATTCACGATATGTTCGCCGCTCTCTTCAGTACCTGGTGCACTGGAAAGGTTATGGTTCCGAAGAGAGAATGTGGGTTCCAGCATCAGAGATAAAAGCGGACAGACTCATTCGGGCTTTTTATAGCTCCCACCCGGAGAGGCCTGGTCTTGAGGGTCCAGGGGCCCCTCGTAGAAAGGGGGGTACTGTCACGACTGTGACTGATCCAGACAGGTCTGGGAGGAGAAGGTCGCAGCGACTTGCTACTCGCGATAGCTTGTGAGTTTGCTCCGTGGTTCAGGGTATGCCATCTGGGTTTTGCCTTGTGAACCTTTTTGTCCTGACTGGGAGTTTGTAGGCATCCTTCTCAGGTGAGTCCTGTCTGCCACTCCCAGCTACTATATTAGTTTCAGTTTCACTTGCAGTCATAGCCAGATATAGTCCTTACTTCCAGTTCTATTCTGACCATTGAAGGAGATCGTTTGATGGTGTTGCTGTGGAGCCTCTTGTCCGGCGTGGACTGTCGTGATTGGGATCGCCTTCTCTGCTTGTGACTGGATAAGTCTATCTCTGCTATAGTTTGTTTGTTGCTGTCTTCCCCTGCTGTTCTCCTAGACATGAGTGATGGTGACTAGTGCTCCCATCGGCCTTTCCCCACTCTAGGCTTGTTAGGGTGACTGAGGGTTTAGGCATCCAGCCCGCCGCACGGGTTCACACCCCGTCTAGGGTATCAGGGCAGACAGGTGCCAGCTTAGGGTTAGTCAGGGGTGGCCATTCTATTCCCATCCGTAGAATAGGGTCCCCCTTCCCCTCCGTCTGGTGCGACACGACTGCTGCTGGGATAGCAGTCGTGACAATATTAGTGATAGGGACCCATCTGCGGGATCCACCTTGACACTTGGTAGATGGGCCCGACACAAGTTTGATCAAAATGTGCGCTAAGAGCTTCCATTGATCCATTTATAGTAGGTATAATACCACTTGAATTTAGAATGATCCCCATTTCTCAGCTTTACTGCTTATATGTGTGTGCAGACATTATTTTTTTATTAATTTTGTTAGATCTGTTATGATTATTTTGCTAAACACTTGATGAGAAACCCATATGAGATTTCTTCTATAAAATTATGCTGGGTTTTAAGTATAATGTCTAATATTAAAATTTTCTAGTTTTTGGGATGTTTATTGATCCGACTTTTTTTTTTAGTTCGGACCTCTTGTTAGCCTTTGGGTTTCCTATGCTTCCATCTAGGTATTCTTAGCATAGATTACTTTTCAAACACAGTCCCACCCGAGGGGTGTTGTTTATATCTCTGCTATTCGGTCTCTCTATGTTGCTGTCATGGGTTCTGGAAAATCCAATTACCAGTAAGTGTAATTATACTTTTCTCCTTGTATGAAAGGAACAGCAGTGCATTATACTGCTTCAACAGTCCATAGAGATGAGTGGTTCGGAAGCTTGCATGCTTGCCTATAGCTCGATTCTTGTGACCGGTGTCAGTTCCAGTGGTCAGACCCCCAACAATTAGACACATCCCCTATCCTGTGGTTGTTTCACCATGGCCCAAATATGCTTGAGTGCTAGCAGATACAGAGGTCCTAGAGGTTCTTCTCATGCCACCATAAGTATTTGAGAAGCTAATCACTAACTTGTGGCTTATCCTTGAAACTCTAAGGCAAGAACTGGGTTGTACCACAGACTCTAACTTGTTTGACTTCTAGCATTTACCTATGCTGCCCTTTGTGACTGGTGCTGGTTGCGATGCAGAAATGATTTGCCATCTCATGAAGAGCACTGACAAACTAGTCCAATGTGATGAAAGATGACATCAGAGGTACGCAAAGCAAACAGGCGAAAGAGAGACAAGACTGATTCCCAGGATACAGGTTGTGTTCCTATGAGAAAGGCCATCCAGAGGATAGAGCCATCAGTAGTAAAATCTTGGACAAAGCCTTTAAAATCTGCTCTTAATTCTGAGTCTGCAGTCATATCGCAGCCTCTTCCTGGAAGGAATGTGTGCAGGACATTACATAAAACCCTATATACCTCAGTGGACATTACAGTCACTATTACAAGAGTATGATTGCCTACCTTAGAATCTGCAGGAAGAGACTTGAGATGGATAGGGAGACAACAGGGCCACAACTCCTATCCTTGCCTAAATCCATACATTGTTATCTGGGAAGAACTGCACAGTGTAAGTTGGAACTGTGTTTTGCTATCATTGGATACACTACAACTCCTGTTTTGCACCTCAGTAAAGAGACATTTATTCTGCTACATCTGGCCTGATTACGGACTCCTGCCCTTGTACTCTACAAGCCCTGACTTGCACCCACACCAACACCCAGTATCATGAGTGCCCTGACTATTATCAGGCAGCAGCCCTAACATCAGGTTGTGCCCCAGGGGAAAAAAGCGTATGCCCTCCTTTCACTGCATGGCTCTAGCAAGCAACTGTGTCAGGGAATTCACTGTAATAGCCACTACCACTCCATTCTTCTGCTCCATATCCTCCTGGGCTATTTCCCATAACTTGCAACTGTCCCGGATCTGGCAGGACAGTCCTGGATTTCAGTGGCTGTCTCACGGTCCTGAAACGGGTGGGATATGTCCCGCTCTCAGGCAACTGTCTCTGCTTCCATAGGAGACAAAGACAGTTGACTGTAATTATGAAGCAGGTAGCTCCCTGGGGGCACATATCTGGGCACAACTACTGTGAGGGGGAACATATCTTGGCATAACCTGTGAAAGGGGCACAATGTGGGAATAACTACTGTGTGCTGGCACAAAGGGCAAATGACTACTATGTGGGGGCATTTAGGGGACTGGGTGGGATTAGTTGTATTAGTTTTGGTCGAAGTTAGAGGTGTGGCCTAGTATAATTTTTTTTTTGCTGCAGCATGCTTTGTGCGTCGCACATAATGTCCTTCTTTCTTTTCAAAAGTTGGGAGCTAAGTATTTCCTGTTGTCCAGGATCAGCCTCAGCCTCTTCTGTGGCTTTTACAGACCCCCATTGGTCTATAGTTGCCAACACTCCTGAATTTGCAGAGACCGTTCCTAATTTTCAGAGACAGACCTCGCAAATTTTGGCTGTTTTGGGATGAAAATGAGCCAGGGTTGTCTCTGAAAATTAGGAACAGTTCCTGCAAATTCAGGAGTGTTGGCAAATATGTACCAACCAGAGTCTGTAAAGGCCACAGCAGAGCCATAAATGGACAGTCCTATGTGAGTTTGGGGCATTCCCTGGGACAGGGCTTACATGACCTGAATTTACCAACTACAGAATTGGTAAGAACATATATTGATCCCATGTTTTATCTTGTGCATATGTCCTTCTCCCCAATTATTGGGTCTACACGGGGAACGTGGCCTCCCTTAACCTTATGCGTCCACACGCTGCTAATGGGCCACAGGACCTCACAGATGGCAATGGTCTTCACATATTTAGTATTTAGGAGGGGTATCGCTCTCTCTGCCTTACATCTCCTCCGAGCTGGCAGTGAACACCCCAAAATGGGGCACAAAATTATAGGTATGGACAGGGGTGAACTGGAAGCTTAATGTGGCCCTGGAAAAAATACTAAAAGTGTCCCCATTTTGTAGTTGGGTCCAAATTGATGAAAGGCAGGGCCAGCAATATCATATTGTGGCACAGTCCATCATAATAAACTGGCAGCAGCACACAATACATCCCCCAAAACTTCCACTGGCTGACCATTAAAAGAGGGCTCAGGCAGCCCCCTGGGCATCGGCCCACCAGGAAATTTTCCTGTAAGGTCTATGGCCAATCCGCCCCTGGGTATGGAGCCCGAGAAGTAGCTATAGGGTGTGCTAGGATTGTGGTCACACTGAGAAGCCTGATTGAGCCTGAGAAGGCCCAAAGGGACACTTTGTCCTGAAGATAGAGACCAGTGTTATCAATTATAGCTGGAGGCCCTGGTCTAGATTTTGCATTTATGAGCTTTATAAGGAAGCTCCTTGGATAGAATATACATAAAAATATTCAAATCCTAAAAAGATCATGTTGTTCTAGGTTTGTAAAAACCAAAGATGTTAATAAAACATAAAAGCCCTGCTGTATGGTGAAAGACAGGAAGGAAGCAAACTGTGCTCGAAAGGTCAATATCATACAGATGCTTCTTAGAGCTTGCTAATGATATAAAGAACATTGTTAATTAAAGCTCTTAATTAGAAGAAAGACAACATTTTCGGCATGTTACAACTGCTGAGATTGGCGCTGGAAGAGCCTCTTCTACAGATTTAATTATTTCTTATGTTGCAAAACATTCCTGACCACAATAAAGTCTCGGCTACGTAATTGAATAAATCACCAAAAAAAATCCTCCAACTTGTAAATTGAGTCCAATCAACAAAGAGAACAGAACAAGTTGAGACATTACAAAAACATCTATAAAACACAGATTTCCCTAAGGGTAACCGTGGGATATGTAGGGAGAATGATTATTGAAGTGAATACTCATAATACTGTAGCAATATACAGATCCTGTATGACACAAGTGGGATCATCTACAGAACCTTAGGGGAATGTTTCTAGTGAGACACTTATTGTAGTGCACACCATGTTACTCGGAGATGAGAGCTAGGTACAGGTCTCAGAGGCTGGACGCGCACCTATCTGACTTTGATGGTATATCCTAGTGATATGCCATCAAAGTCTGAGATGACACAACCCTTTTCTACCCCAGGGTTTACAGCCATTGGCTGGGAAAGATTAGGGTGTGTTCGCTGACCCTTTAAGAGCTGGTGGGAGTGCGCACGCCAGAGGCAGACTGGCAACTTAAATTGCCTGTGGATAAAACCTAAGTGCCCCAACTAACGGTGGCGCAATGAAACTAGGCAGGGTCAGCCATGCCATCTGCAGTGCAGGCCACATGCTTCTTCCAGCCTAAGGCCTTAGATGCCAGCAAACCTGTGTCATCCGTACAGTGCCTCATAGGCTTCAAGCCTAGTCCCTATTTCCTATAAGGGTAAACGGCAGGGCAGAAAGCCATGGGCTCCTGTGTCTGCCACAGTATTCAACTTTATCATTCTCCTGATAATAGGGATACAATTGAATTGAGGAGGGCACCTATAGTACCCAGTTGGATACATAAGTACCTGATGCTCCCATCATTAATTAATGCTAGGACTGTTAGATCATTACCCTGTGCCTTGAGGAGGGCTCAGGTGCCCCCTGGGCATCGGCCCACCAGGAAATTCCAATGTAGGGTCTATGGCTAGTCCGCCCTAGGATAGGGTTCAGGTTCCAGAGGTGAGATATTAAGCCCTCACTGATTAATATATATATATATATATATATATATATTTATATTTATCTCTCCAACTATCTTTAATTTGACTGATGGGTCATGAAACCAGAAGTCACGAGGACCTTGGTCATGAAACTAGTAAACATGAAGACATTCTTAGGTATTAAACTACAAGTACAAAGGGACTTATCTCCAAACCATTGGATAACTCCACAATTGTGACATTTGACCACTCAATATCTGGAACCGTAGATCTATCTGTCATGAGCTTTGTTTCAACCAAAAAATTGTCTTGCTTCTGACCATGTCTGCAGTCATTACCCAATAAAAACCATGATTCTTGGCATGAGGCAATGGAGATATGAGTTTTTTCCTATATCAACGCAGGTTGGTATTCCATTCATCACCTCATCTGACAAGTAGAGGATGGACTATCAATGCCGAAAGCTGCAGTGAACTATGAAGAACTGGGACATAAACGGTAGAGGGTTCTTTCACCACTGGAGCATCAACAGCCTCTGCTACATAACAGGTCATGGCCAATGATAGTCAGGTGGCCCTGATTTTTGCATCACACACACAAACTTTGAAGTAGAATTGTACCAGCATGTGCCCTGAATATTTTTGTAATGTTGGATCTCATATGCTGAATTTGACTTGTCCTCAGCAAGATTTTATTTCCCCAAATATTCCGATATTATTTTAGACTTCCACTGCAGTGAACCTCTTAACTCCCACACTCCCCTCTTTCCCCCAGTAACCGGCCACCCTAATCGAATTACATTTTCAGCTGTAATGTTTTAAGACTGTCCCCTGGTATGTTTATATAGCTAACCATACTATCTTCCATATGAATTACATTTGAGGATACAGCTAGCAATAATGATGTGCAGTTGTCCAGCTGCACATGATAAAGAGTGAGCGTGTTCCTGCCAACTACTTAATGACAAAACCACAGACGTTTGGACTACTTAAAAAGAGAGCTCCGACCCTGAGTGTAGAAATTGTGCACTGTGTAAATGTGTTATTTACCATTTTAATTCCACAGAGTTTTACTTTACTACCCACAAAAGGAGCATCCCTGGTACCCAGCACCCAGGGTAAAAGCACAGCAAGCTCCTCTCCCAGCTACGCCCCTGCATTCCAAACTAAGTCAATTCGATAGCTGTTTGTCCAAAAATATCAACTCAAAAGAAGACGGAAAGGAAAGTGGAAAGGATAAGCATGTATAAGGAGAAAAGGTGCTGTAGTATTGGAGTGCTGAGGGCATCTTGCATGGTAGAACAAGATCTACTTACTGAAAATCCTCAGTGGAGAGGAAGTCTGTTGCCAAGTGTTATCCTGGTAGCTTAAAACATCTGTTAGATGCCCCCAAAACACCTGACTGAGCTGAAAAGCCTGACAAGTTGTTGTTCAGGGCACCACTGAGCAACACATTCTGTATGTTAATTTTGTTATGGCAGTGGGTGTAGAGCCACTGTGTTAGACCAAACTCAAATCTGTTTGTTAATCCTAAGGAATTCCGTGGGTATTCACCGTTTAACCCTTACAGGGATCTGGACTTTGCTGCAAGGGAACCACTAGGCTGATACCTCCTGGAGTAGTCTGTAGGAATAACAGCTGATCCATGGGAGTCAGAGGCATTGGTGGAGGGCACCCGGGGTCAGGAAGAATCTTAGTCGGGGAGAGGTCAGGGCAGGAAGAGTGCATGCTACGGTAAAGGGTCCGAGGTCAGGGCAGGCAGAGAAGAATCAACACAGTGGTCAGGCACAGGTCAGGTCCGACAGCAGATAGTCCAGTAAATGGGAATAAAGTTGGTACACAGACAGACAACAGAACAGACACCTTTGCAGAATACTAGCATGCTAGAAAACCTATTGTTCAGGCACACTCCCACAGGGGAAGATGCCTTACAGTGGCTGCAGCAACGCCCACCATCCTAACCGAAGTACCATGGATGTGGCCATATGGGAAAGGACAACCAGCCAAGCATGACTATAAATCAATGTCCCTCTGCTTTTCATCACGCCCCCTGGCTTTAGATTGACAGTGCTAGACCGCACTCATGTCCAGAACGGCGTGTGCGCACATCTTCGGTTTCGTCCCGCTGATGTGTGCGCACCGTTCTGGACACAAGTGTGGTCTAGAGCTGTAATCTAAAGGCAGGGGGTGTGATCAAAAGCAGAAGGGGCATCAGTATGGAGCACCAGAGGCATTGTTGGAACGGTGCTCGCACTGCATAAGCCCATCTCCTGGTGCATGAATAGTTCATTTACACAATTGTAAAAGTTTATTTTTCTCCGCAACGATACCACTGACAGACATAAGACAGGTATACTTTTAATCAGTGGCATCAACCCTACTAGGCTATATGTGCTGTTGATCCGGGTGACAGAGTCGCCTTAAAGGGGTATTCTGATCATAGACAATGGAGGGACCTCTGGGAACTGCACCTACACCGAGAACAGAGCAGGGTAAGTGGCGGAGCCGCCATTCATTCATTTCTATGGGGCGGCAGAAAATAGCCGAGTGCTGACTCGGCTATTTCCATTGGCCCCATAGAAATTAATGGGAGCGGTGGCGGTGTGCTCCCATTCACTTGTATGGGGAGAGTGCTTGGCGGTGTCCCAGGGTCCTCCAGCCACCACTCTCCCCACTCTGTTCTCGGCATGGTAGGACCCGCACCTATCAGACAATGGGGGCATATCCTAGCAATATGCCCCCATTGTCTGTGATGGGAATACCCCTGTAAGTACCTCAAGGTTGCCAGCCAGTGGCTAATGAAAATCAGGGAGTTGATGGGAGCATGCACTCATACTCTACAGGCAGAGGAGAAGAGACCTTGTCAGCAAGCAGGCTACAGACTGTGTGGAGGGATAGAGCAGACCCAGTGTCCGGACCCACCAGGAAGGAGAAAGTGGAAGGCAGCTCTGGCTGCCAGGCGAAATAAGCAGAACAGCGGCAGCAGTGTGTTGCCACTGTAACAATATTTAATCATGCTCAGTTTGTTGGATAATGGGGATTATATGGCCAAAGCCACAGCACCATACTAACCAAAGTACCATGGATGTGGCATGTTGGAGAGGACAACCAGCCGAGAACAACCCCTCTAAGTGTGATGAAATTAAGTGACTTTAGATTCAGGGACTTTAGGAGGGAATTGCATTGTATAATTTATCTTGTTTTCTTTTCCTTTTTGATTTTCTGGTGTAATCCTAATAAGCAAGTATGTGCAGACCACTGCATATCTTGTGCAATGTATGCAGTCCTGAAACAGCCATTTGAGGGTACATATTGCTGTGCAAAATATCAACAAATTGTACATTTGGAAGCCCCTATTCTGTATTTAAAGAGGACCTTTCATCTGGCAAAACATTGTGAACTAAGTATCATGATCTGTACAGCGGCGCCCAGGGATCTCACTGCACTTACTATTATCCCTGGGCTCCATTCTCCCGCTATGCCCTCCGGTATGTTTGGTCACTTGTTTATGGTAGGCGGAGACTGCCCATGTTCTCCTGGGCGTTTCCTTCTCCCAGGCTGTAGCGCTGGCCAATCGCAGTGCAGAGCTCACAGCCTGGGAGAAAAAAAACTCCCAGGCTGTGAAGAAGACACCCAGGAGAACAAGGGCAGACTCCGCCTACTATAACCAGGTCCCCTAAGTCTCCTCCTACTATAACCAAGTGACCAAATATACCGGAGGGTATAGCAGGAGAACGGAGTGGTGCCCAGGGATAATAGTAAGTGCAGTGAGATCCCTGGGCAACGCTGTACAGATCATGACACTTAGTTCACAATGTTTTGACAGATGAAAGGTCCTCTTTAAATGACCGAATTGCAACAGTGCAGAAACTCATTGGTGTACATGAGGGGAATGGTGGTATTATGGAAGAGTTGGAAAGTAAGGTAGATAGCTAGGGAGGCTAACCCTGATCTGAAACACCCCAACAAGATGGCAGATGAGGGGGATGTCAGTCCAGGGATGACACCGCTGCAGCAGGACACTTC
Organism: Bufo bufo; assembly: GCF_905171765.1. NCBI lineage: Eukaryota > Metazoa > Chordata > Amphibia > Anura > Bufonidae > Bufo > Bufo bufo. Next base: position 591,402,313 of record NC_053392.1, on the reverse strand, counting down.
CTCTGCCAGTCTCGGGAATGTCAGCTCCAATGAGGAGGGGAACAGGAGGGAAGGGCAGGCCAGACAGGCGCTAGTAGTGGGAGACTCCATAATTCGGGGTATAGATGGGGCGATCTGTCACTAGGTCTGGGATCGTCGAATGGTGTGTGGTAGCGTTGAGCGAGCATGCTTGGCCGAACACCAGTTCTGCTCGAGCATCGCTATGCTCGGCCGAATATCACGTGTAATCAAGCACAATGCTCGAGTCAGTATATTTAAATCTAATTTAGCCTCTATTTCTGAAAAGTTTCTGGCAGGATTTAAACTCACAACCTTCTACATTAGAGCCAAGAATGTTAACCACTACACTATAGAGCTGCATGGCCAGTTAATAAAAAAAAAAAAGAGACTTCTGCTGTGTAGGAATACTTACTAGTAGTAAGTATTCCTACACAGAAGAAGTCTCATATTATTATTTTTTTTGTAATGGGCCATGCAGCTCTATAGTGTAGTGGTTAACATTCTGGGCTGTAATGTAGAAGGTTGGGGGGGCGACCGAGGGGGCCCCATGGATCAGTTTTGCACCGGGGCCCCATGGATTGTGTGTATGCCACTGCTTGTAGAAGGCCTACACAGTAAAATATACATTTTTCATGATACAAAATTGTGTAAAGTAATTAACGCAAAAGAGGACAGTATACTGTATATATACTACAGAGGACAGTATAATATAAATATATTTTTTTGTTTTTCTACATTGTTGCTTGGTAGCTTGCACCTGCAATTGTCTCTGGAGGTGCTGTTCCGCTTTTTTGTATGTATATATAATAGAGGAATAGAGCCCCTAGAGCCCCCCTGATGCACCCCTAGAGTAGAAGCTTCATAAAAGTGACCCCATCTAAGAAACTACACCCCTCAAGGTATTCAAAACTGATTTTACAAACTTTGTTAACCCTTTAGGTGTTGCACAAGAGTTATTGGCAAATGGAGATGGAAAATTTGCCAAAAAATTTAAATTCTCAAATTACATTTTAATAAATTTTTTTCCAGTAAGAAATCAAGGGTTAACAGCCAAACAAAATGCTATATTTATTGCCCCGATTCTGTTGTTTGCAGAAACACCACATATGTGGCCGTAAACTACTGTACGGGCACACAGTAGGGCGTAGAGGGAAAGGTGTGCCGTGTGGTTTTTACACCATGTCCTATTTGAAGCCCCCCTGATGCACCCCTAGAGTAGAAACTCCATAAAAGTGACCCCATTTTGGAAACTATGGGATAAGGTGGCAGTTTTGTTGGGACTATTTTTAGGGTACATATGATTTTTGGTTTATCTATATTACATTTTTGTGAGGCAAGGTTACCAAAAATAAAAATTCTGAAATTTCATCTCCATTTGCCATAAACTGTTAAGGGAACACCTAAAGGGTTAATAAAGTTTGTAAAATCAGTTTTGAATACCTTGCGAGGTGTAGATTCTTAGATGGGGTCACTTTTATGGAGTTTCTACTCTAGGGTGCATCAGGGGGGCTTCAAATGGGACATGGTGGCAAAAAAAAAAAAGCCATCAAAATCTGCCTTCCAGAAACCATACGGCGTTCCTTTCCTTCTGCGCCCTGCGGTTTGGTCATACAGCAGTTTACAACCACATATGGGGTGTTTCTGTAAACTGAAGAATCAGGGTAATAAATATTAAGTTTTGTTTGGCTGTTAACCCTTGCTTTGTTACTGTAAAAAAGCTGATTAAAATGGAAAATTTGCCAAAAAATTGCTTTTTTGGCACCTTTTTTATTTTATTTTTTTGACAGTGTTTATCTGAGGGGTTAGGGGGTATTTTTATAGAGCAGAATCTTACGGATGCGGCGATACCTAATATGTCTACATTTTTTAAATTTATTTATGTTTTACACTATATTATCTTTTTATAAACAAAAAAAAAACATTTTAGTATCTCCATAGTATGAGTCTTTTTTTTTTTTTTTGTTTTTAGCCGATTATCTTAGGTAGCAGCTCATTTTTTGCGGGATGAGAGGACGGTTTTATTGGCACTATTTTGGGGGGCATATGACTTTTTGATCGTTTGCTATTACAATTTTTGTGGTGTAAGGTGACAAAAAAATACCTTTTATTGCACCGTTTTTTTTTTTTTACCGTGTTCATCTGAGAGGTTAGGTCATGGGGTATTTTTATAGAGCAGATTCTTACGGACGCGGCGATACCTAATATGTCTGCTTTTTTTAATTTATTTATGTTTTACACTATATTATCTTTTTATACACAAAAGAAAACACATTTTAGTATCTCCATAGTCGGAGTCATTTTTCTTTTTTTTTTTAAGCCGATTATCTTAGTTAGGGGCTCATGTTTTGCGGGATGAGAGGACGGTTTTATTGGAACTATTTTGGGGGGCATATGACTTTTTGATCGCTTGCTATTACTATTTTTGTGATGGAAGGTGACAAAAAATTACCTTTTTTTACCAGGTTTATCTGAGAGGTTAGGTCATGGGGTATTTTTATAGAGCAGATTCTTACGGACGCGGAGTTACCTAATATGTCTACTTTTTCAAATTTATTTATGTTTTACACTATATTATCTTTTTATAAACCAAAAAAAAAAACATTTTAGTATCTCCATAGTCTGAGTCATTTTTCTTTTTTTTTTTTGCCGATTGTCTTAGTTAGGGGCTCATTTTTTACGGGATGAGAAGACGATTTTATTGGCACTATTTTGGGGGGCATATGACTTTTTGATCGCTTGCTATTACAATTTTTGTGATGTAAGGTGACAAAAAAACTTTTTTTCGCACCGTTCTTATTTTCTTTTTTGGACCGTGTTCATCTGAGCTGTTAGGGGGGGGGGGGTATTTTTATAGAGCAGATTCTTACGGACGCGGCGATACCTAATATGTCTACTTTTTTTATTTATTTTAGTTTTACGAAATAATATTTTTGGGAAAAAAAAGTTTTTTATCTGATTGTCAGTGGCTAAATTGGGAAATAAATTTAGTACTCCATGGAAGTGTGGTACTCCCTGAAGCAACCAATAATGCAGAGGCCCGGATAATCGGGGCACGTGTCACAATGAGTAGTGGTGTCCTTCCGTATCCCACTCCTGTGACACACTCTGCACCTTTTTTGGGTCCGTCCCTTCTTTTCAGTATGGGGGACCACACCTGGAAAGTGTTGGCCAGGGACGATCCGGGCGCCTCCAGTTCCCGAGGTACTCCGGCCTGCTCTTTCCCGGTCAGAAAAGATCAGGGCCTTGAGGACTGCCAGCGCTCCGGGACAGCACAAAAGAGTTGTACAAGGCAACCTGTACCAAGTATACCGCAACTTTTTTGTACCATGCCCGGGTTTTGCGCATGGCGTTATATGGATTGAGGACTTGATCAGAGAGATCAACTCCTCCCATATACCGATTGTAGTTGACGATACAATCGGTCTTGAGGACCGCTGCCACGGTACCTCGCACAGGGACAGGGGTGATGCCGTTACCATGAATTGTGGACAGTACAAGGACCAACCTCTTGTCCTTATATCTGACCAGCAACAGGTTTCCACTTATAAGGGCACGGGTCTCACCCCTGGGGATAGGTACCTGGAGGGGGTAGGGAGGGAGGCTGCGTTGATTTTTCCGCACGGTCCCACAAGCGGACGTGGATCTGGAGGCGAGGGACTGGAACAAGGGGATACTAGTATAAAAGTTATCCACGTACAGGTGGTAACCCTTATCTAGCAGTGGGTGCAGAAGGTCCCACACAAGTTTCCCACTAACATCCAGAGTGGGGGGACATTCTGGGGGTTGAATCCGGGAATCTCGCCCCTCGTACACACAAAACTTGTAAGTGTACCCTAAGGTACTCTCACAAAGTTTGTACAGCTTCACGCCATACCTCGCCCGCTTAGAGGGAACATGCTGGCGGAAAAGGAGTCTCCACTTGAAAGCAATGAGAGACTAATCAACTGCGACCTCCCTTCCAGGTACATAGGCCTGTAAAAATTTGGCCCCAAAGTGATCGATGACCGGCCTGATTTTGTACAGGCGGTCATAGGCAGGATCACCTTGGGGGGGGGCATACTGCATTATCTGAATAATGCAGGCATTTCCGGATGGCCTCAAACCGGGAGCGTGTCATGGCCGTACTATAAAGTGGGGTCTGGTAGAGGACGTCACCACTCCAGTAATGCCTGACACTAGGTTTCTTGACTAGCCCCATGTGCAGCATGAGGCCCCAAAATGTCCTCATCTCGGCTGCACTGACCGGGGTCCAGCCACCGGGCCTAGCCAAAAAGAAGCTGGGTGTTGAGCAACAAACTGTTGGGCGTACAGGTTTGTTTGCTCCACCATTAGATTTACAAAGTGGTCACTGAAAAAAAGACTAAAATAGTCGTATTCAGTGAAGCCCACTGTGGAAATCTGGATTCCTGGTTGGCCTACAAAATCAGGAATCACGGGCTCAAAACGCTCTGGGGTACACCAGACAAGTTCACCGGCAGGGGGCTCCGGTGGACTTAACTGGTGGGCCGGAAAACTAGTACGAGCCCCAGAGCTGCTCGTAGTAGGGTGGTCCACAGGGTCCCTAGCATGGTGGTCCTCTTGCTCCGCCTGGCGCCTTGGGGCTCATCATCATCACTAGATGATGAGGAGGAAGCGGATGACAAAAGGAAAGTGGGGTCATCCTCGTCTTCACTGGGACTCTCGGAGTCGGAGGCAAGCTGGGCATATGCCTCCTCGGCCAAGAACATCTGGCGGGCCATAGGGGAGTGTGTGTCTGCGTGTGTGTGTGCGTGCGTGTAAATCTTTATTCAGTGTGCGTGTGTGTGGGGGCACGGGTGTTCGCGAACTTAGCCTAAATCTAACAGACAAAAAAAAAAAAGACTAACTAAAAAAAAGGGCAAAAAATGTGAAAAAAATAATTTCTAAATCGCTGATCAACCGTCCGAAGTTGATCAGCGGTGGGGTGTGCGATGCGCTAGCAGTGGCCGGACGCTAAAAGTGCCGGCCACAGTCAGTGTACGCACAAAAAATAAAATAAAAATGTTTGCGCCCCCAAAAAGTTGTGGGAGGGAGGGGGGCAGGGTGGCAAGCTGCAGCACCCCTGGGGGATCTAGGGTCAGACCCCAGACACCCGATTTAGAGGGATGCAATCAGTAACTGTTATTTTTTTTTTGCTTCCACTAACTTTCCCTAAATATCCCTGCCTAATCTAACTTGTCCCTAGCCTTTCCCTAAATACCTGGTGGTGCTGGGGGTGCTGGCTCTGATCCTAAGCTCTGAACAGATGGGGGGTGCCGACCAATGAGAGGCGATGTCACATCACCTCTCAGGATCGCAGGATGGTGATTGGTGGTGTATTATTATTCTGAACTGACCTGCAGTTTGCTGCTATCGCCTACACAGGGGGGGGGGGGGGGGCACATTGTCCCCAGGTGCTCGGAAATACATAGGAAGTACCGGTACGTCCTGTGTCTTTAAGGATCGGGACATCAGGGCTTACCGGTACGCCCTATGTCCTAAACAGGTTAATAGTAAGTATTGGCGTCATGTATTTGACCCTGTTCGCACATTCACCTGTTGTTCACCCATTCTTAGTGCATTTAGTAGTGTGCTGCTACTTTTTTTGTTTTTATATACAGTGGCGGAAATAATTATTTGACCCCTCACTGATTTTGTAAGTTTGTCCAATGACAAAGAAATGAAAAGTCTCAGAACAGTATCATTTCAATGGTAGGTTTATTGTAACAGTGGCAGATAGCACATCAAAAGGAAAATCGAAAAAATAACTTTAAATAAAAGATAGCAACTGATTTGCATTTCATTGAGTGAAATAAGTATTTGAACCCCTACCAACCATTAAGAGTTCTGGCTCCCACAGAGTGGTTAGACACTTCTACTCAATTAGTCACCCTCATTAAGGACACCTGTCTTAACTAGTCACCTGTATAAAAGACACCTGTCCACAGAATCAATCAATCAAGCAGACTCCAAACTCTCCAACATGGGAAAGACCAAAGAGCTGTCCAAGGATGTCAGAGACAAAATTGTAGACCTGCACAAGGCTGGAATGGGCTACAAAACCATTAGCAAGAAGCTGGGAGAGAAGGTGACAACTGTTGGTGCGATTGTTCGAAAATGGAAGGAGCACAAAATGACCATCAATCGACCTCGCTCTGGGGCTCCACGCAAGATCTCACCTCGTGGGGTGTCAATGGTTCTGAGAAAGGTGAAAAAGCATCCTAGAACTACACGGGAGGAGTTAGTTAATGACCTCAAATTAGCAGGGACCACAGTCACCAAGAAAACCATTGGAAACACATTACACCGCAATGGATTAAAATCCTGCAGGGCTCGCAAGGTCCCCCTGCTCAGGAAGGCACATGTGCAGGCCCGTCTGAAGTTTGCCAATGAACACCTGAATGATTCAGAGAGTGACTGGGAGAAGGTGCTGTGGTCTGATGAGACCAAAATAGAGCTCTTTGGCATTAACTCAACTCGCTGTGTTTGGAGGAAGAAAAATGCTGCCTATGACCCCCAAAACACCGTCCCCACCGTCAAGCATGGGGGTGGAAACATTTTGCTTTGGGGGTGTTTTTCTGCTAAGGGCACAGGACAACTTATTCGCATAAACGGGAAAATGGACGGAGCCATGTATCGTGAAATCCTGAGCGACAACCTCCTTCCCTCTGCCAGGAAACTGAAAATGGGTCGTGGATGGGTGTTCCAGCACGACAATGACCCAAAACATACAGCAAAGGCAACAAAGGAGTGGCTCAAGAAGAAGCACATTAAGGTCATGGAGTGGCCTAGTCAGTCTCCGGACCTTAATCCAATCGAAAACCTATGGAGGGAGCTCAAGCTCAGAGTTGCACAGAGACAGCCTCGAAACCTTAGGGATTTAGAGATGATCTGCAAAGAGGAGTGGACCAACATTCCTCCTAAAATGTGCGCAAACTTGGTCATCAATTACAAGAAACGTTTGACCTCTGTGCTTGCAAACAAGGGTTTTTCCACCAAGTATTAAGTCTTTTTTTTGTTAGAGGGTTCAAATACTTATTTCACTCAATGAAATGCAAATCAGTTGCTATCTTTTATTTAAAGTTATTTTTTCGATTTTCCTTTTGATGTGCTATCTGCCACTGTTACAATAAACCTACCATTGAAATGATACTGTTCTGAGACTTTTCATTTCTTTGTCATTGGACAAACTTACAAAATCAGTGAGGGGTCAAATAATTATTTCCGCCACTGTATATATATACACTCACCTAAAGAATTATTAGGAACACCATACTAATACGGTGTTGGACCCCCTTTTGCCTTCAGAACTGCCTTAATTCTACGTGGCATTGATTCAACAAGGTGCTGATAGCATTTTTTAGAAATGTTGGCCCATATTGATAGGATAGCATCTTGCAGTTGATGGAGATTTGAGGGATGCACATCCAGGGCACGAAGCTCCCGTTCCACCACATCCCAAAGATGCTCTATTGGGTTGAGATCTGGTGACTGTGGGGGCCATTTTAGTACAGTGAACTCATTGTCATGTTCAAGAAACCAATTTGAAATGATTCGAGCTTTGTGACATGGTGCATTAACCTGCTGGAAGTAGCCATCAGAGGATGGATACATGTTCTCATTCTGTTTACGCCAAATTCGGACTCTACCATTTGAATGTCTCAATAGAAATCGAGACTCATCAGACCAGGTAACATTTTTCCAGTCTTCAACAGACCAATTTTGGTGAGCTCATGCAAATTGTAGCCTCTTTTTCCTATTTGTAGTGGAGATGAGTGGTACGCAGTGGGGTCTTCTGCTGTTGTAGCCCATCCGCCTCAAGGTTGTGCG